>NC_141143.1:66242032-66847759 GCF_053477565.2 Lygodium microphyllum | reverse complement strand
TGCTGGAAGCATTCGGGGAGAAGGAAACACATATTAGTAGTTGGCCGTACAAACGACCATTGGAATGTTCTTGATTGTACATTTAGGTGCACTGTTTGTACTTCTTTGCTCAAGGAACTAATTTCAAAAAAATAACTAATGCTTCAGGTTGAAAGCCTGAAGAGAGAGGCAGTACCAGTTACCTCCGACTGGTTGCCTGACCCTAACCAATGGGGTTGTTAGCCGCGCCGGGTACATGGACCGAACCTACCGCGAGAGGTCTCTCCGTGGGTGGTACTTGGAGCAGGAGGACGCCTGGGTGCCAAGGGAGGCTCTGGCCATAAATCCCTTGCCTCCGGATCCTGCACAAGAGGCCGACGTGACTCGAGATGGGATCTCGAGGCCCGTATACTAGTCAACGGGTGAAAGTTGGAATAGCGATCCTTGAGGATTGCTGGAATAGCCTTCGGGCTGGATATTTGATGTATTCCAAAGATTTTGATAAATAAAGATCAAATGTTGAAAAAGAAACTTGCTTGACATTGTTTTTCTATGTCAGTGCCTAAGTTACGTGAAAGAACCAGTGTTTAATTTGGTTAATTAAGGAAGCTGTTTTTGCTTATCAAACTAAATGTGGTAGGTAATTAGATGACTAGAGCAACCTGAGAAAAGTGCGGTGGACGTGACTTTGGGTCCGTCCTACAGAAGGGTGGTCTCGGTTGGCCGAGGTCTTTTCTAAAAAAGAAATTGACAGCGAGGTAACAATGACCTAGAATCTATTAAGTTAGAGTCCCAGTTTATGCTGTTTTAGGGGAAGGAAATGGGATTATGCCTTATGGGCAGAGAGATCAAGCTTCGCATCCCTCTCATTTTCCATTCTCCTTGAACCAAGTGTAGTATAAATCCGCTTCGACCCTGATGTTTTTGCATGAAGTAGTTCATTTGGGGCTCGTCGCTAGCTACCTCCTAGGAACTGGACCATTAGGGAAACCTTGATTCAGGTTGGTCCTAATAAGTGGGAACGGCCGGAATGCTTCCACTTCGTGGTAGACTCGGGAAGACCTAGATCGCAAACCCCTGACATTCCTTGGGAGTGCTGGGCGGCACTTTCTAGACTCTCTTCCCGATGGGCTACTACGACGTGTCCTACAAGTAGACAGGGGGACACGTTACAGTTGGTATCAGAGCAAACCAACGGGATCTACTATTTACAAGGAAACTTAATGAGGGGAAGTAGAGAAATGTTGCCATTAAGAACATTTCCTTACTTACTCATGGAAACTGGCCTGCAGAGTCGCGAAGCATGGAACAAATTCTTGGTGTTCTAGGTAATGTTTATGACTACAATGCGTGCTTCAGATTATCGATGGAAGCTAGGCATGATGAATATTCTAGACCGTATCTACAATCCTTCACCCTTGTACATGGAACGGAGATGGAGAGGAGATTCAGAAATATATTACATAGTGGCCCACCGACTTACGTATCTTTAGACCAACTTGAAGAGAATCAAGTGGATGGAGGATTTAAAGATCGTGAAGCTGTTCATTTTTGTTGAGGCTCACGCAAACGCAACCCTACATTTCAGCGGTTGGATAGTCAAACAAAATAAGTATGTGTACAAAGAAGTGACTCGAGTAATCCCTACCGATAGAATCAAGGTATTGGGATGTTATGAGAAGAACGGGTATAAAAGGAAGGGATACCCCAAGCTTCCTATGACCTATCGATTCCTAAAAATCTAGGACCCCACTCCATATTATTACTCAGTTCCCGGAGTTGAATGTAACACAATCTTATTTTCCCCAAATTAATGTATCAGCTTGTTCTACCTTCCAAAAAAATGTACTCAAAAAGGGCTATGCCCACATGAATGAATAATATTTTTATCACTATCTGGCTGTGAGTATTGGTAAAGGAGTTAAGTGGTTAGGCCACTTGGCTAAAAGCTGAACTGGGCTTATTAATGTAATGTGAGAAATGTTTAGCAAGTAATTAACGTAAAGAATCTTATTGCCCAGGCACAACCTCAAGTGTAGATTCCTATTCCGACCCCTATACTAAGTACGGCTATAATTCAAGAGAAGAAGTTCCTTCTCAAAAAAATCAAGCCACCTGAATTTGATGATAAGGGAAGGACCGTCCAAATTGACGCTGAGGTCTGGATTGAATCCATGGAAGATTATTTCGAGGCAGCAAGAACTGCACCTGCTAACCAAGCAATGCTCGCCAAACTGAAGCTTACTAGTGAAGCAAGACTTTGGTGGAAACAATGGTGCAGAGGACAAGGGATCTCGGAAGGGTCAGTTACCTGGGAGAAGCTTAAAAAAGCTGTGCAAGGGAGATATTTGCCACTTGCCTATCATACACAGAAGATGAAAAAATTCTCTGAATTAAAGCAGCTTGGACTATCCCTTGATGCATACTATTCAAAGTTTGTCTCTCTCTTAAAGTACGCGCCACAAATGGACATGACACAACAAGTGTTAAAGTTTTGTGCTGGGTTAAATCCACCCATTAACACCCGCTTGGAATCAATGCTGGAATCGATGCGTCCAATAGATCTGCAAGGCACGCTCATTCGAGCTGCACCAATAATATAGGAGGTGCAGACCAAGCCAAGGAATAACAGAACTCGGCCTTACAGAGATCAAAACAAGGGAATGCTTAGGTCTCAGGCTAAGAGAGCGCAAGGCTAAAATTAGGGACAAAGGAAGAAGGCTAGGGCGAACGCTGTCAACAACTTAGCTCCTATACAAGGTAATGGACGCAATCTTTGTTGCTTCCATTGCAACGAGCCTAGTCACTTTAAAAGGCAGTGTCCCAAGCTTAGCAGAGGACAACGTCAAGGGCCATCCCAAGGAGCCGTCCATGGCCTAGGAGCCACTGTCATGGCTAGAGGGAGAACCTCCAGTGTTGCCAATAAGGAGTTAGGTGATGAAGAAGATCCAACCATGGAAGCAGACATTGAGAGGGCAATGGTTCATGCCGCCCTTCACAAGAAAGGCCCGAATCGCCAATTCTCGGTGATTCAAACTCCATCGGATTATCAAGGTAAAAGCTTCAGAACCTTGATTGATTGTGACAGTACACATTCCTTCATTTCACTAGTCTATGCAAGAAAATTAGGAATAGCCACAAAAGATGCACCTACCTTACTCGTGGAATTAGCAAATGGTCGTGAAGTCTCTTGTACTAGGCAAACTGCTAAGGTGAAATTCCTACTGGGTGGAAAGTTGACTTTGGTCAGATTCAGGGTAATAAACCTAGGTGTCCATGAATGTTTGCTCGGTATGGATTGGCTAATACCTAATGACACCCATGTTCATTGTGGAAAGGGCCAAGTTTCCTTTCAAAATTCTGAAGGGGAACTAGTTACAACTCAAGGAGAGGTTGGGAAGCCAAAAATTCAACTAGCCAAAGCAACATGGATAATAAAAGGAGTTAGAAAGGGGCTACCTGTCTATTTGATTAAGCTAAATACGCTAGATGAGAATCAAGAATCTAGGGAAGAACCTTCATGGTTAAAGGAATATGCAGACGTATTTCCTGAAGAGCTAACAGAACTTCCTCCTCAAAGGGAAGCCGATCACGAAATCAAGCTAGCGCCAAGAGCTACACCAATCGCAAGAGACCATATAGGATGTCCATCCCGGAAGCGATTGAGCTGAAGGAGTGACTCAAGCAACTGTTAGACCAAGGCTACATCTTTCCTAGCAATTCACCATGGGGAGCTCTAGTGCTATTCTAGAAGAAGAAAGATGGAACGCTTCGGCTATGCATTGACTACAGAGGGTTGAATCAATCAACCATTAAAAACAAATATCCCATTCCAAGATAGATGAACTTCTTGACCGTCTTCAAGGTGTGAAGATCTTCTCCAAGATAGATCTCAGATCTAGATATTATCAGATAAGGATCAAGGAAGAAGATATTCCAAAGATTGCATTCAGCACAAGGTATGGACACTTTGACATGTCATTCGGGTTGACAAATGCTCCTGCTACCTTCAACAGGTTAATGTAGGATATCTTTAGGCCCTATTTTGATGACTTCGTACTCGTCTTCTTTGACGATACCCTAGTTTACTCTAAGCAGGAAAAAGATCATGAACCCCAGCTTCACATTGTTCTTGAAACAATGAGGGCACACAAGCTTTATGCCAAGAAGAAGAAGTGTGCATTTTTCAAGCGACAGATTAAATATTTGGGATTCATTGTATTAGTGGAAGGAATTTTAGTGGATCCGGCCAAGGTCAGAGACATTCTAGAGTGGCCTACACCAACTTTTGTCAAAGAACTACATATTTTTCTTGGATTGACAGGATGGTACAGGGTCTTTATAAAAAACTATGCTTTGATTGCAACACCTCTGACTAATCTACTAAAGAAGCAAGTATCTATTGTATGGTCACCTGCTAATGGTCACCTGCCGACAAACCAGCTTTGACAAACTAAAGCAAAGCTTGGTATCAGCACCCATCCTGAAAATTTTTGATCTTAGTAAGAGGTTTGAAGTGATAACTGATGCTAGCACACTTGCCTTAGGATGTGTGCTCATGCAAGAAGGTCATCCCGTAGCATACTCTTCAAGGAAATTGAAGAGTCATGAAAGGAACTATGCTACCCATGATTTGGAGCTGCTGGTTGTCATCCATGCTCTCAAACTTTAGAGACACTACTTGCTGGGTAACAAATTTACCTTAGTGACGGACCACAAGAGTCTTAAATGTATTTTCACCCAGAATGAGCTCAATATGAGGCAACATCGATGGATTGAAGTGCTAGAAGAATATAACTTTGAAATCAAATACCGGCCTGGAAAGGAGAATGTAGTTGCCGATGTACTTAGTCTCGCAAGGCATTTCTGAATTTTTTGATTTTGCAAGATCCATCAACAGCAAGATCTCTAGCCACAAAGGTATCCATACCAAACAACCCAATTCTTGAGCTAGCTAAAGAAGAGGCATGCCATGACCCAACCTATCAAAAATTGCTAAGGGAGATTCCCATCAAAGATCAAGACCCGAAGCTACAAATGAAGTATCAAGAATTCTCTATCAATAGTGGACTTGTCTACTATAGGACAAGATTATGTATCCCGGCTAGCCAGTCACTCAAGTAGAAGATACTTTGGAAAGCCCATGACTCCCCTTTCTTAGGACATCCTAGCTATGCCAAGACCCTCAATACGGTCATGAAAAGCTATTATTGGGAGAGGTTCAAATGTGACGTTCACTGGAGGCAATACTCTATTTGAAGGGTTGGATAGGAGGCTTCTGGCAGAATTGAAAAAGATCTAAACCCCAAGGTTCACCCATAAGAGTTGTGAGAGCATGTGATCCACTGTCGGATGCTTTGGCACACACTATTGGCCATGGTGCTGCTACTGTAAGCATGTCCAACTGAAGGTATGGTTAGCATAGATGCTTTGGGTATTCATCGAGAAAAGAGCCTTACAACATTGAACAGAAACAGATGCTGTTCTGTCCCATGTCATTAATCTTCTGCTAATAAGTCAGAGGAAAAGAACGATGAGCTTAAATGGCAGTAAGAGCAACTATTTTCTACAGTAGGAAACAGGGGATACATATGTCTTGAACTTTTAGCTGTGACACTGCCCTCTCCTTTAGCCATGAATCCAATCAACAAAAGATGGAAGTTGTAAAGACTTGCTGATAACTTTTCAGCAAATAATGATGGACTTGACCTCACTATAGAGAGTTCCTCTGGAGTTTCTGAAATTCTATGCTGATCTGGCTACTACCAAGTTATAGAATGAACATGCTAATGTGAAGAATGTTTTTCTTCTTACTGCAACTGTCATCATACATCTGAATGTAAACAGTTTATGAGATACTTCAGATTATTATGAACATGAACTTCTTGTAACCCATTTGATAAGGAATATAGTGAACTTTGGCATCCAATGTTTGAGTTCTTCTTGTTAGCCTCATTTCTTGCTGTATCTTGAACCCCGTGTTCTGCAGCCCTTGCGTGAACTTTACAACATTTCTGGTGAACCCGACGTGAAAGTGCTGTGTCACTTTTCAGCAAGATGGGAGACTCGCAAGAAGAGATGACAGATGATAATGTCATGAAGAACCTGTTTCAGTCATTTACCATTTATATGCAGCAGCAAGCTCACGCAAAACGTGACAGTGATGCTATGGATGCCTTGAAAGCTGTCCAACAGGAGATGAAGCAGTTTAATGGCCAGCAAGTGTCAACTTACCTGCTTTTGTATGAAGAAAAGATGAAGTTTTTTGGGGTTTCTCAAGATGTTTGGAGCCGCTACTTCTTGCAGATCGTGGTGCGTGCTCTTGACGTCCGTATTTCAGAAATTCAAGAAACACATGCATGTTGGGCAGAGTTTAAGAAGGCATTAAAAGATGAATATTTCCTGGAGGATACAGGTCTTATAAATCGCAGGAATTTCTTAGCATGGGTTTCTATGCCTAATAAGGGACTTTCTGTTACCGCTCTTCTGCGAGAGTTTGAGAGCCGCTATGATCAGTTGGATGGGACTGAGCAGCAAGCTTTGGAGATGCAGAAAGTGGAGTTATTTTTACAAGCTGCTGATGCTGATTTACATGAAAAGTTGGATGATCTTTTGGAAGATCAAGCTACTGATTCAGGTTTAAAGACCGAGTGGAGACATGTCATTGATGCTGTGAATGCTCTTGTTAAGAAGCAGCGCAGGAGAGTACGATTGCATCGTAATACAGGATCAGTTCCTGAAAAATCCTTGGAGACTTCTTCTTCTACCCCTGCTGCAACTTCTTTGCCTAAGCCTACTCCTCCTGCTGTGAACCCACCAGTTCCTGCTGCTCCAGTGCCCTTATCTGTAGATGATGTTATTAAAGGCTTGGCAGATTTGACAATTGAAGCAGTCAAAGCTGAAGTTGGTAAGTTAAAGGAGCAACTTATGTCAGTACCTACTGTAGCACTTGCTCCAGCGACTACTTTTCCAGCTGGTCTAAGAAAAGGGCGACGATGTATTTGGTGCAATAGTATAGAGCACCAACACTGCAGAGATTGTGATGCTTTTCAGGAAGCACGTAAGAAGAATGTAGTGTTCTGGGGACAAGATGGGAAGATATGGCTGACAGAGACTGGCGCTCCTCTTGACACCAACTTCGGTAAGGGAGGCATGAAGAAGCTTGTGGATGATATGGATGCGCGATCAGCTTATATGAGTGTTAGAGGAGATGCTTCAGCTTATGGAGTCTAGCTTGAGCAGAAATCTGATGGAGACTCTACTTTATGGTCCTCTGCCTTGGAGATAGCGAGAAGAGGAAAAGTTCAGGCATCTACTATGACTTGTGTGGGATCCAACATCCGAGGAGAAACAGGATGGGATTCTCCTGTTGACAGGTATTCTATTTTTGCTTATATGGCTAAAACACAGGGTTTAGATGCCATGGTTGAGGAAAAGAGAAGAAGAGATGAGGAGGATCCCAGCACCTCCAAAAAGGCTAGAGGGGGTGACTTTGTTTCACCACCTGTTACAGCTCCACCTATGTCAAGTTCTCCAGCTCAATCAGGTCCTGAACAACCTATGGGAGACAAGTAGATCAAAGAAAAGAGGCAACCAAGAAAAGAGACAGGATTCAAGCTCTTGTCAGACCTTGATATGCAGATGGATATGAGTAAGATTTTTCATGAAAGAATTTTGAATAGTGAAGTCACTTTTTACTGTTGGAGAAGCTCTTGGGATTGCTAGAAGAGAAATACAGGATGAGATGCAGGATCTTTTGCGGAGGAAATGACATGCGATGGAAGGACCTGCTGTACAGGGATTGTGGCATGGAGCTCTTGGAGAAGAGCATGATGATGCAGTGATGGTTGAGAATGCTTCTGTTAATCCGGAATTGGAGAAAATAGTTCAGCCTATGTAGTATGAAGATGATGATACCCCTATTCTCATTCCTCGTAGTCGTTTTTCACGAAGTCATTGGGCTAGAGCAACCACTGAGACAGTGGTAAGGATTGGAGAGAAACAAATTCCATTGGTCGCTTTAGTCGATTGTGGTTCTGAAATTAATCTTATTGCTCGAGGTGTTTATGAGAGTGGCAAGTGGCCTATGGATGAAGAGCATGGCTGGCGCATGAGAGCCGCCAATAATACTTCTGGTGATATGTATGCTGCTTGTCCGAGTATCAGAATTTCTATTGGTAATGTTGAAGAGGATTATCATTGCTTTGTTCAGGATTCATGCTCTTATCCGATTATTCTTGGACAGCCTTTCATTACAGAAGCAAGAATGGAAACGAAAGTGATGGATGACGGGTCAGCTTATGCACGGATACACAGTAAAGATGGTATGCGATCTGTTCAGTTTATGACTGTTGGGGTAAATCATCCGAGAAATAGGGACTCCTTGCGTGAGGCACCACTACCTGCGAAGGAGTTGGATTTTCATTAGGTACCGCTGTCTTGCGAGACGCCAGTGGTACGGAGCTGAGAAAAGAGGAGATCTTGCCTCATGGCAGCCAGTCTTTCTCCAATAATTTTGTTGGTTTTTCTTTAGATAGTTCAGTGAGTTATCAGAAAATTTCAGATTTGCCTAGAGCTGCCAGGCAGTACATTGGTCGTAAGGAGAAAGAGTTGAAGAATGCAGGTATTTTGCAAGCAGAAGAGCATATAGATGGATTGTATGAAGGGATGTCTTATGCTGATACTTTGTTTGAGATGGGAGCAATGCTGAAAACTGATGTATGTAAGGGTTCAAAGATCATACCTGTGCAAACCTTGGATATGTTTCAGGAAATTTCTGGTTTTATGCTGAAAACAGAGTTAGAGGCTGAGAACACTCAGCAAACTGAATTTATGGCTGATCTTGATCAGCTAACAGAGCTACAGAGGGCTGAATCCATTCAGCCAACAGAGTTGAATGCAGAAAAATTTCTGCATACAGAGTTTCAGGATGCACCTATGCAGTCCATAGAGCCAAGGGCTGAATCCATTCAGCCAACAGAGTTGAATGCAGAAAAATTTCTGCATACAGAGTTTCAGGCTGCACCCATGCAGTCCATAGAGCGAAAGGCTGAAAATTTTCAGCCAACAGAGTTGAAAGTTGCTGATAATTTGCAGAAATTGCAGCAAAGAAAAGAGTGCTTGAATGATGCCAAGGTTGACACAAAATATAAAACAGTTGATAAGAAGGTTAAGCCGGTTGCAGGGCCTCTTCCTTCTGATAGTGATGAGCAGATTGAAAAAGCTATGAAGCAGCCTATGTTGAGAGATCCTGCAAATATTGGACATAAATTTACAGCTGAAACTCTTGCAGAATTGGAGATTGGAAATGATGATTTCTTGCTTCAAGTGGAAAAAGAATGTTTTAGAGAGATGCTTGGACGTCATGGTAAGGCATTTGCTTTCTTTCCACATGAAATTGGCTACATTAGTCCCGAATTGGTTGCACCTATGGTCATCTTCACTGTTCCTCATGTACCATGGAATATACATCCTATACCTGTGCCTAAAGCACACTTGCCAAAGCTGATAGAGTTGCTGAATGAGAAGATTAAGATGGGAATTTTGGAACCCTCTTCTGCACCCTATTCTAACAGATGGTTTACTGTACCAAAGAAGAATGGTTCTTTGAGATTTATTCAGGATATGCAGCCCGTGAACAAAGTGACAATTAGGAATGTGGGAACAGGTCCAGTTGTGGATGAATTTGCTGAGGCTTTTGCAGGACGAGCCATCTATTCTCTAGGTGACTTGTATTCAGGTTATGATCAGTTTCAGCTTGCCTTGGAAAGCAGGGATATTACTACTATGCGAACACCTATTGGTCTTGTGAGGATGTGTACCTTGCCTCAAGGTGCCACAAACTCAGTAGCTCATATGATGAATGCTATGCATAGAGTTCTACGAGACTATATTCTGCAGTATACCATGCCTTTTCTAGATGATGTGCCTATTAAGGGTTGTGCAGAAGAAGAAAAGAATGAAAGTCTTGATTTGCGTGGATGTAGACAGTTTGTGACTGACCACTTGATTGCTTGTGAGCAAATATTGACACAATTAGAGGAGGTAAATTTGACACTTTCAAGGCTGAAATCTGTCTTTGGTGTTAATGAAGTCATCATAGTTGGACATATGGTTGGATATTATGGCAGGAAGCCTTCACCTGCAAAGGTGGATGCCATAAACAGGATTGCAGAGTATTGCTCGACTACTTCAGAGGTGAGGAGATTTGTGGGAGCTTGTGTATTTTACATGATTTGGATTCCTCATTTTGCTCATATAGCAGATGTTCTCTATCAACTGCTTCGAAAGGGGCATAAATTTCATTGGGATGAGAAGCATTCAAAAGCCATGCGTAAGCTCAAGAAGCTGTTGCAGTCAGCTCCTACTCTACGCAAGGCGGATTATCAGTGTGGACGGCCGATCATGTTGACAGTTGATACTAGCCCTATTGGCATAGGTTGGGCTATGGGACAGGATGATGCTGATGGAAATAGGTATGCAATCCACTTTGGAGCTAAAGTTCTTAATGAGCGACAGAGGAGATATCCACAGATTAAAAGAGAGTTGTGGGGAGTAGTCACTACACTGAAGTGTGACAAAGGATATTTAATTGGAGCTTTAGTTGTTGTGGAAACAGATTGTTTGCCTTTGCTTGGCATGATTACTAGTTGCTCGACTCCAGATATAGCGATGCTTCGGTGGATTGCCTATATTAAATCATTGAATCGAGAATTTCAACACATAGTAGGGAAAGATAATCCAGTTGCTGACATGCTATCTAGAGCGAGATCTGAGGATGAGGAGTCAATGCTTGCAGAAGATGACGAGACAGAGTTTGCAGCTTCTGTCCTTGTTCATGATTGTCATGTATCTACTGTTGAAGCCTTTATTGAAGAACTTTATGTTGACGAGTGGCTGCAAATTGGACAATATCTAAGTTCATTGACTCGAAGAGCTGATTGGACAGATGATGAATTCAAGAAAATCAGAAGGAAAGCTTATGGGTATTTCTTGAAAGATGGTTTTCTTTGGAAGCATCCAAAGAAGAGAGGAGGCTTGCCCTTGAGAGTAGTTTGTGATGTAGCGATGCAGATACAGATTATGCGAGAGTTTCATGAGAGCTCATGGGCTAGACATAGAGGTGTGTGGGCTACCTATGAGAAAATCAAAGAAAGATACTGGTGGAAAGGGATGTACAAAGATGTTTCTCACTTTGTGGAGACTTGCAGGGACTACCAGCTTTACTCTTTAGTGCGACATCGTGATGAGTTGCATCTGACTTATCCACTATGTATGCATTATAAGTGGGTGGTAGACTTGGTTACTTTCCCAGTGGGACTTTGGCAGATGAGACATCTTGTCTTGGCTAGGGAGGATCTTACAAACTATGTTGAAGGCAGATCTTTGCGGACAAAGACCACTACTACAGTATGTAAATTCTTGTTGGAAGAAATATTTTGCAGGTATGGATGTATAGGCAATATTACAGCTGATCGTGGAGAGCTAGATGCAGATGAAGCTAGAGAATTCTTCTCACGGCTTGGGATTAAATTGGCTCTTACTACTGCCTATAATCCAAAGGGAAATGGCAAGAGTGAAAGAGGACATCCGCCAATAGTTAAAGCATTGGCAAAAGCTTGTAGAGGTCGGATTGGGGAGTAGCCGAGATTACTACCTTTTGCATTATGGGCTGATCGCTCTACATATAGTGTGACTATTGGATACATGCCTGCAGAGTTGATGTATGGGCAAAAACCTGTCATGCCTACATAAATTTGTGCTCTCACTTGGAGTGTTCTTCCGTGGCATGAGAATTTATCAAGGGAAGAGCTTCTAGCTCTTCGGATTCGTCAACTAGAGAGAAGGATAGAAGATGTGTAGCTAGCAGTTGATCGTTTGAAGGCAGCCTGACTCAGAAACAAGGACAGGTTTCATTTAAGGCATCGCTTGAGGCCTAGAGCCATAAAAGAAGGAGATTGGGTTCTAGTCTACGACAGTAGTCTAGAGAATCAACATAGTAGCATGAGAAAAATGGTTCAAAGATGGTTTGGACCGTATGAGGTGCAACAGGTTTTTGACAATGGTACCTATGAGTTGGCTGAATTAGATGGAACAGTATTGAGGGTGTCCATTGCTGGAAAATGAGTCAAGATTTTCAAGAGAAGAGAAGATGAGGAATATGCACTTGAAGCATTGACAAAAGAAGAGCAGGTAGAAGAAAGACAAGCAGAAGAAACAGAGAACATAGATGATGAAGCTGATGGAGAAACAGGTCTACTAGAAACAGATGATGGACTCGATCTGTTTGTGGACTTGAATGATCCTGGATAGTTGGCACATCCGGAGGATGCACAGGTTTAGAGGGGGTGGATGTCATGCTGCTGCGCATCCGAGTCATGTACACCTCCATTTCTTTTGTTGTGCATTTGTGTTATTTTCTGTGTGTGATTCATTGTGTGTGTGATGCATTACGATAATCCGCATCCAATGTATATATTCCCTTAGTGCATGTGGATGATTTTGTTTGGATGCATGATGTGTGTGTGTTAGAAAAATATGAAAAACTGATGCCAAAGGACATTATCAAGCTGATAATTTCAATGATGATCTCTAAGAAAAGTGTAGGGAATTATGGAATCAAAGGAAGGTTTGTGGAAGCGATCATCTTAGTTCAAAAGTTCCCATGACATGAAGTTGAAGGAAGTCTCTCAAAAGTTCTGAAGCAAGCAAAGCGCTAGTGAAGCACCGAGGGAGTACTTTGTCATCCAATCTTCAAGGCCGAACTTGCAGTTTGTGCGTAGATCACCCATCACAAAGCTGTCTGTTAAAGGGACAATTGATGACTCCAAAGATACCCTAAAAGAAAGGCTCAAAGGTGGATGGTGCTGCAGAAAAAGTAGTAAAAGGGGTCTTGAAGGTTAGCCTACAAAAAGAAATGAAAGAGACCGTAAAGAGAAGTGGCAATGCATGGGAAAAGAAGACAAAGAAACAAGTCCTAAATCAGACAGCAAGAAATTGTTGAGTCATGAATCTGGTGCTGAATCTTCAGATCTAAAACCATGCATAGAGCCCCATTTGGATCTCTCAAAGAGCAAACTGGCAGAATTGAAGATTATCGCCAAAGCTAAAGGTGTAAGAGGTTATTCAAGGATGAAGAGGGGAAACCTATTTTTGGGTTTTAAACCGCTTTTGGAGGGAAAAAAGCAGGCTGTTTTGGAGGGGAAGAATGGTTTTTGATTCGGGAGGGCTAGAATGAAGCAGAGGAGACCCTATTTTCTCCTCGTATTTTTTTGGCACGCAGTGAACGGCATGGAAAAACTAATAACAAAATAACAGAAGACGAAGAGAGATCAAAGGAAAAGAGACGAAGGAGATTCACGAATGGAAAAAGCAAGTAAGAATCAGAAGACAATACGAAAGTGGGTGCTTTGCATACGAAGGGGGAAAATTGGAAGACGGCCTCTCGCCGCAAGCCATCTCGGTATCAGTGCGAAGTTGCAATTGCTCAAAGAATAGTATTTGCACTATAATGCGAAGGAGAAGATGCTCAATTTGAGCAGCATGAGTACAAGCTTCAAGTAAAAGCTTTTGGCAATCCATGATGCAGCATTGTTGTTCTCGCTCATCTTCTCTGATCCTGGGATGTGCCTTTTCAGTATCAAAAGCACTTCGTTAGTGCAAAGCTTGCTTTCGATGTGCTGGTGCAGTAAAGGATTTACGGAGACTTTGTTAGAACCAGTAAAATTGGTTTCTGATCGCTGATTTCCAACTCTCGACGGCCCGAGAATCAGAAGCTTCAGGTCTTGAGGTTTCATCCTTTGCATTGCTTTGGAAGTCTACACACAAATCACGCCTGAGGAGAGAGGCAGTGAGAGATCGCGAACCAGACATTCATCTATTGTTTCAAGCATTTAAGACTTGCAAAAATCAGGGCAATGCTTTTTCCTCTGCTCCGAATTTTGTTCTTCTTCTATGGATCATAGCGAATCAATCTCCCCTTATTCCTCTCCTCCAGATCCCCTGCGATTCATTCTACAAAGCATCAGCAAGTTTCGTGAGTCTCCTGTTGTTTGGACAGGATGTGTTGGCCACCTTCTAAAACACCGCGATTTCGTCCACTGACAGCAGAGGATTTCCGTATCACACTTGGTGTAGAGAGATTTCGATGGCCAGAGATCCTTTTCCAGCTGCATCTGATTGAGCTTTATCAGTGAGCGTTTCCATGAGGAGGATGCCCAGTGACTGGTATCGCAATAGGATTGATGGTAAACAAGAAGTAATGATTGGAATCTATGGCTATAGCTCCTTCTGATGTTCTTCTAGTTGAACTTCTGCAGCGTGAATGCCAGATTAAGAAGCCTTTGCGTGTTGTTCCCTTGTTTGAGAAGCTTGCAGATTTAGAAACTGCCCCTGCTTCACTATCCCGTTTGTTTTCTATTGACTGGAGGCAATACTCTATTTGAAGGGTTGGATAGGAGGCTTCTAGCAGAATTGAAAAAGATCTAAACCCCAAGGTTCACCCATAAGAGTTGTGAGAGCATGTGATCCACTGTCGGATGCTTTGGCACACACTATTGGCCATGGTGCTGCTACTGTAAGCATGTCCAACTGAAGGTATGGTTAGCATAGATGCTTTGGGTATTCATCGAGAAAAGAGCCTTACAACATTGAACAGAAACAGATGCTGTTCTGTCCCAGGTCATTAATCTTCTGCTAATGAGTCAGAGGAAAAGAACGATGAGCTTAAATGGCAGCAAGAGCAACTATTTTCTACAGTAGGAAACAGGGGATATATATGTCTTGAACTTTTAGCTGTGACACTGCCCTCTCCTTTAGCCATGAATCCAATCAACAAAAGATGGAAGTTGTAAAGACTTGCTGATAACTTTTCAGCAAATAATGATGGACTTGACCTCACTATAGAGATGTTCCTCTGGAGTTTCTGAAATTCTCTGCTGATCTGGCTACTGCCAAGTTATAGAATGAACATGCTGATGTGAAGAATGTTTTTCTTCTTACTGCAACTGTCATCATACATCTGAATGTAAACAGTTTATGAGATACTTCAGATTATTATGAACATGAACTTCTTGTAACCCATTTGATAAGGAATATAGTGAACTTTGGCATCCAATGTTTGAGTTCTTCTTGTTAGCCTCATTTCTTGCTGTATCTTGAACCCCGTGTTCTGCAGCCCTTGCGTGAACTTTAGGACATTTCTGTGCATCCGAGTTGTATACACCTCCATTTCTTTTGTTGTGCATTTGTGTTATTTTCTGTGTGTGATTCATTGTGTGTGTGATGCATTACGATAATCCGCATCCAATGTATATATTCCCTTAGTGCATGTGTATGATTTTGTTTGGATGCATGATGTGTGTGTGTTAGAAAAATATGAAAAACTGATGCCAAAGGACATTATCAAGCTGATAATTTCAATGATGATCTTTAAGAAAAGTGCAGGGAATTATGGAATCAAAGGAAGGTTTGTGGAAGCGATCATCTTAGTTCAAAAGTTCCCATGACATGAAGTTGAAGGAAGTCTCTCAAAAGTTCTGAAGCGAGCAAAGCGCTAGTGAAGCACCGAGGGAGTACTTTATCATCCAATCTTCAAGGCCAAAGTTGCAGTTTGTGCGTAGATCACCCATCACAAAGCTGTCTGTTAAAGGGACAATTGATGACTCCAAAGACACCCTAAAAGAAAGGCTCAAAGGTGGATGGTGCTGCAGAAAAAGTAGTAAAAGGGGTCTTGAAGGTTAGCCTACAAAAAGAAATGAAAGAGACCGTAAAGAGAAGTGGCAATGCATGGGAAAAGAAGACAAAGAAACAAGTCCTAAATCAGACAGCAAGAAATTGTTGAGTCATGAATCTGGTGCTGAATCTTCAAATCTAAAACCATGCACAGAGCCCCATTTGGATCTCTCAAAGAGCAAACTGGCAGAATTGAAGATTATCACCAAAGCTAAAGGTGTAAGAGGGGAAACCTATTTTTGGGTTTTAAACCGCTTTTGGAGGGAAAAAAGTAGGTTGTTTTGGAGGGGAAGAATGGTTTTTGATTCAGGAGGGCTAGAATGAAGCGCGGGAGGCCCTATTTTCTCCTCGTATTTTTTTGGCACGCAGTGAACGGCATGGAAAAACTAATAACAGAATAACAGAAGACGAAGAGAGATCAAAGGAAAAGAGACGAAGGAGATTCACGAATGGAAAAAGCAAGTAAGAATCAGAAGACAATACGAAAGTGGGTGCTTTGCATACGAAGGGGAAAAATTGGAAGACGGCCTCTCGCCGCAAGCCATCTCGGTATCAGTGCGAAGTTGCAATTGCTCAAAGAATAGTATTTGCACTATAATGCGAAGGAGAAGACACTCAATTTGAACAGCATGAGTACAAGCTTCAAGTAAAAGCTTTTGGCAATCCATTATGCGGCATAGTTGTTCTCGCTCATCTTCTCTGATCCTGGGATGTGCCTTTTCAGTATCAAAAGCACTTCGTTAGTGCAAAGCTTGCTTTCGATGTGCTGGTGCAGTAAAGGATTTACGGAGACTTTGTTAGAACTAGTAAAATTGGTTTTTGATTGCTGATTTCCAACTCTCGACGGCCCAAGAATCAGAAGCTTCAGGTCTTGAGGTTTCATCCTTTGCATTGCTTTGGAAGTCTACACACAAATCACGCCTGAGGAGAGAGGCAGTGAGAGATCACGAACCATACATTCATCTATCGTTTCAAGCATTTAAGACTTGCAAAAATCAGGGCAATGCTTTTTCCTCTGCTCCGAATTTTGTTCTTCTTCTATGGATCATAGCAAATCAATCTCCCCTTATTCCTCTCCTCCAGATCCCCTGCGATTCATTCTACAAAGCATCAGCAAGTTTCGTGAGTCTCCTGTTGTTTGGACAGGATGTGTTGGCCACCTTCTGAAACACCGCGATTTCGTGCACTGACAGCAGAGGATTTCCGTATCACACTTGGTGTAGAGAGATTTCGATGGCCAGAGATCCTTTTCCAGCTGCATCTGATTGAGCTTTATCAGTGAGCGTTTCCATGAGGAGGATGCCCAGTGACTGGTATTGCAATAGGATTGATGGTAAACAAGAAGTAATGATCGGAATCTATGGCTATAGCTCCTTCTGATGTTCTTCTAGTTGAACTTCTGCAGCGTGAATGCCAGATTAAGAAGCCTTTGCGTGTTGTTCCCTTGTTTGAGAAGCTTGCAGATTTAGAAACTGCCCCTGCTTCACTATCCCGTTTGTTTTCTATTGACTGGAGGCAATACTCTATTTGAAGGGTTGGATAGGAGGCTTCTAGCAGAATTGAAAAAGATCTAAACCCCAAGGTTCACCCATAAGAGTTGTGAGAGCATGTGATCCACTGTCGGATGCTTTGGCACACACTATTGGCCATGGTGCTGCTACTGTAAGCATGTCCAACTGAAGGTATGGTTAGCATAGATGCTTTGGGTATTCATCGAGAAAAGAGCCTTACAACATTGAACAGAAACAGATGCTGTTCTGTCCCAGGTCATTAATCTTCTGCTAATGAGTCAGAGGAAAAGAACGATGAGCTTAAATGGCAGCAAGAGCAACTATTTTCTACAGTAGGAAACAGGGGATATATATGTCTTGAACTTTTAGCTGTGACACTGCCCTCTCCTTTAGCCATGAATCCAATCAACAAAAGATGGAAGTTGTAAAGACTTGCTGATAACTTTTCAGCAAATAATGATGGACTTGACCTCACTATAGAGATGTTCCTCTGGAGTTTCTGAAATTCTCTGTTGATCTGGCTACTGCCAAGTTATAGAATGAACATGCTGATGTGAAGAATGTTTTTCTTCTTACTGCAACTGTCATCATACATCTGAATGTAAACAGTTTATGAGATACTTCAGATTATTATGAACATGAACTTCTTGTAACCCATTTGATAAGGAATATAGTGAACTTTGGCATCCAATGTTTGAGTTCTTCTTGTTAGCCTCATTTCTTGCTGTATCTTGAACCCCGTGTTCTGCAGCCCTTGCGTGAACTTTACGACAACGCAAAGTAGGTTCACTCCCAGGTGCTCTCAAAACATCCCTGGTCTTCCTTACTCCAGGTGTAACAATAGAAGGAATACCCAACTCATCATCAATGCTCTGTTCTGAGCCACTGGATTCACCATGCACATAAGAGTGACCTGCATTCACATCAAACATGGGCTGATCTACCTTCTCTTTTCCTTTTCATGATACCTGCATACCACTATTTGCACTGCCTTTAGAAGATTCTCCTGATCTCAATCTGCCTGTCCATGGCAAAGAATGTGAACCACTGCTAGAGGACGCTCCAGATCCACTAATATCTTGTGACTTCTGCTGTGAATTCTGTGCAACATTACCATTTTGTGCATCTACATTGTCAATCACATTTAAATCACATTTACTGGTTTATACCAGCTACTCATCTCATCAAAAATAACATCTCTGCTCACTGTAAACTTACGAGTAGAAGGGTTATAGCATCTATACCCTTTTTGCTGTAGAGAATAACCAATAAAGATACACTTCTCAGCTTTTGGATCCAACTTGGATTTGAACTCATCTGGCACATGTACATAGGCAATGCAACCAAAAAATTTCAAATGAGAAATATCTGGTTTCCTACTAGTATATCTCTCCTCTAGAGTCATTCCATGTATTGCTGTAGTGGGAGTCCTGTTCATTATGTAGACTACTGTAGCAACTGCTTCAGCCCAATAAAAATCTGGCAGGTCTTTTTCATTGAGCATGGCACGAGATACCTCTCCAATATGCCTATTTTTTCTTTCTGCAATTCCATTTTGCTGTGGGGTATGACTGCATGAATATTGCTGCTTTATGCCATGCTCCTGCAAGAACCTTGCAAACTCATTTGAGAGGTACTCTCCCCCTCTATCTGACCTTAGGCATTTTATCTGCAGGCCTGTTTCTTTTTCAACCATAGCTTTAAGAGTTTTGAAATGCCCAAAAACTTCAATTTTCTTTTTCATAAAATACACCCAAACTTTTCTGCTATAGTCATCAATAAAAGTGACAAAATAATGACAGCCTCCAAGAGATGCAGCTTTAGTAGTCCACACATCAGAGTGGATTAATTCCAATGGCTTCTTACTCTCTTGAACATGTCTAGGAAATGGTTTCCTTGCCTGTTTTCCAAATTGACAGGCTTCACATATCTTATGCATTTCTGCAACCTTGAATTTTGGCAATCCTGCAACAATATTTTGGGCTTGCATTGATTTAAGTCGTTGTGCATTAACATGACCAATGCGTTTATGCCAGATATCAATATCTGCAACTACATCGGTCCCATGTGCAAACATTGCTGCACTCAATTTAGACATGTCTGCATCCAACGTAAACATTCTGCCCTTCTTCTTTCCTTTTGCTATCAAGCGACCTTTATTTTTCATATCCTCAACAAAGCATCCATGAGGATTAAATCTGACCTGTAAGCCCTGCTCAACCATTTGACCAACAAAAACCAGGTTCTTGGTGATATTCGGGACATGAAATACATTGGACAGGTATTTCTTTTTCCCATCCTGCATAGACAAAGGAATTTTTCCAATCTGCACAATAGGATGTGCAGTATCATCACTAGTCTCTACAAATCCTGGTTTTTCCATTTTCCTTGCATCCTCCATCCATTCTGCATGACCTGTCATGTGGTTTGATGCACCTGAGTCAACATACCATACATCATTGCTTTCTTCTGCACTTGTCACAGAATTGTTCATGTGCTGTACCATAAACAAGTGCTCATTTCTGTCCTCACCCTGCCTACTAGAAGATGCATAATTCCCTTGTTGCAATTTCTCATTCATGATATCATTCTGCTTTTTATAGCAGTCTTTAGCCATACGACCCATTTT
Organism: Lygodium microphyllum; assembly: GCF_053477565.2. Taxonomy (NCBI): domain Eukaryota; kingdom Viridiplantae; phylum Streptophyta; class Polypodiopsida; order Schizaeales; family Lygodiaceae; genus Lygodium; species Lygodium microphyllum. The sequence continues at coordinate 66,827,908 of NC_141143.1, read as the reverse complement.
ACCACAGTAGTAGCATTCAACATTGCTGTTTGCATTTTGACCTCTTTGCCATCCACCACGACCTCTTTGGCTCCCCTGCCTCTAGAGTTACCACGTCCTCCTCCATAGGACTGGTTTTCTTGAGTTTGCTACATATTCTGATTTCTACCACGGCCTCCAAATCAGCCTCCTCTACCTCTGCCTCTACTTCTTCCAGCATTTGAGTAGAAGACAGCTTCTTTTGAAGTTTCTCCTGAAGAAGATGCACCACCATTTCTCTGCTCCTCAGAAATTAGAAGAGCAATCAACTCCTCAAAATCAGGAAATCTTTCACGAACTGAAATGGATGTCCGAAACTGTGCATAATCCTTTCCTAGACCATTCAAGGTCACAGAAACTAAATCATCATCTTCCACTGGCGACCCAATGGAAGCACATGCATCTGCAATCTTCTTCACCTTCATGTGGTAGTCATTGATGCTCATACTTTCTCTTTTCACATTGTGCAACTCTTGCTTGAGCTGTATTTTCCTGGCTTGCGTATTTGTGCTATACATTTTTGACAAAGTATCCCATGCCTCCTTTGGCGTGCTTGCATCCTGAATATGCACAATCATAGAGTCTGAAATACTGATAGACAGCTAGTACATAACTTTCCTGGCTCTCTCATGCCATGCTTTGAATGCCTGGATTTGCTGTTGATTGGGAACATTAGGAAGAACTAGTTCTTCTTCATTTCCTGCAACAAATTCCCAATATCCTTTTTCCATAAGGAAAATTGTCATTCTAAACTTCCATGCTTGGAAGTTGTTCTTGTCAAGCTTTTCAGTGACAATCTGTGAAAGAGAATCAGATGCCATTATAGAACACTGAAAAAAATTCTGTCACTGCAAAGAACACAGCTTCAGCCTCACAAGGCCAAATCTGCAAAACTGAGGAAAGTGGTATTTGACCACACAGTCACTTCCTAGTGACGATTTTGCATCAATAGGCAACAAGGATGATTCTGTAACTCCCAATGTCTCTGTGCATAGGCATACAATGCAATTTCTACAGTAACTTTTCACCGACCTGTAGAACAGTGGTCGCACAGCATAAAATAGGGCATTTTCCTAAGTGCGTGCAGAAAACTTCCGCCTCCAAAATAGGCCCTGAAATGGCCTCAAATAAAAAAAACAGAGTCGCCAAGGGCTAAAGCCCTTACCCGCAGCATATACTGCCCTCTTGCTTCACCGCGAATGGCATCTCAACCTGAGACAATGCACTCTTGCAATTTCCGGCTGTGCTGCCTGCAGAGATCTGCTCCCAAAACAGAAAATGAAAGCAACACTGCTCCTCTTACCAGAACACCGCGAGCTTGGCTTGCTTTCTTGAGCTCCTTACCACGAACAAGGCTCTGATACCATGTCAAGATTGTGGGAGAGAAGGAAGGAGTCTCACTTGTAGCTTTCTTGCTTGCACAATGGGGGAATACACACAGAGGTGGAGGCTGAAAACAGTTTTCCTCTTCTTAGTTGTGTAAGCCAAAAAGAACTCTTGTACATAGAAATAGAAGAACCCTATATATGGGTCTCAAACCAAACTCAACTAACTAAGGTGGCATACTAACTGAGCCATGAACTAGAGTAGATAAGGATAGCTGTCATCTAGCTATTATTCATGAGCGGTGTACCAACCACATCTGCAAACTGACAAGTCGGTGACATAAATACACAAGGGTCACCCTGGCGTATCATGAGTGGAGCTCGATATCTCAACACGATTGTCGTACTCCTTTGAGCTTTTCGGATCCAACCTTGAGGGTTGAAACTTCAAAGCAGATGTTGGAAGACATGGATGACCAAATCAAGTCAATAAGACAGGACATCCAAGCCCCCAAGGACAGACAGAAGGGCTACACAAACTTGAAACGTCAAGATAGATCCTTCGTTGAAGGTGATATGGTCTTCGTTCGCGTACATTCAAAAAAGAGTTCCCTATCCTTGGGTGAATGCAAAAAGCTAAGTCCAAGGTATTGTGGACCCTAAAAGATTCTCAAGTGCCTAGGGCCTAATGCTTACAGACTGCAACTCCTTGAAAACCTAAAAGTTCATAATGTATTTCATATCAGTCTATTGAAAAAGTATGTGCATAACCCTAGTCACGTGCTTGATGATCAATAAGTTGTAATGCCAAGCCAAGGAGTCCTTGAGCTACGGCCGGACAGAATCTTAGATGTTAGGGAGAGGCATTTGAGATCCAGGACCTCAAAAGAATACCTCATCAAGTGGAAAGATTACCCCGAAGAGGATGCCACCTAGATGGATAAACGTACTCTCAACCAACAATACCCCCAGATTTTCTCGAGATGAGGATATCTCGATTCCTCTAGGGAAAAGAGAATGTAATATTTTTGCAATGAAATATTAATGACTCTTGATCCCGTGCAAAAAGCAACTCCGAGTAATCTCCCGCAACCAACAAATACTGGGCTCAGTGCTCCACCCTCGCGCATTAACAAACACCAGCCCCGCGTTGTGTGTAGGAAGCCATGGCTTGAATCCTAGTTCACCGCGGGAACACCCCTTCACGAGAAAGAAAAGGGATAATTTTTATAAATTTTTTAATTAAATCCCCTCCCCTTCAGCCATTGCATGGCGGGGAGAGGGAGTACGAGTAATGCCAAGGAGGGGCATGGGGGAGGGAGGCATGCAGCCTGCCACTTGTGTGGCTACCCCCCCTTCAAGCTATATGAACCCCCCCTTGAGGAGGGAGGGGGAAGGAGGGAGGAGAGAGGAGAATCGTGCTGCTCCCTAGGACTGCCGTGGAGGAAGCTGCCGCCGCCGCCCTGGTCACGCCGCCAGGTTGTCGCCCCATCATCATCATCATCACCATCTTCATCATCATCGTCGTCATCCTCTCCATCATCCTCTCCATCATTATCTCCACCCAATCATCTCCCCACCCACGTCATCCTCGTGTTACAGAAGCTTGGAAGCTTCTAACTAAAGCTTCTCTAAGCCTGGTTCACCCGTGCTTTTTGGGTTTTTAAAACCGAGTTTACAAGGCCTGATTCATATGAAGGGAAGTAAATTTGCGGGCAGTAGGGAGTTTCGGAAATCAGATAAAGGGCAAGGAGAGTTCGTTGAGCTGAAATCTCCCACATCAAAGCAAAGGCTGAGAGGAGCACACACGGGAGTTTCCACCCCGAGTACAAGAGTGGACAACGCCCCGATTCTTAATGCCCAGGTTTCGAAAATATTTCCGCATGGAAAAGATGCATAAAGTTTGTTTTAAAATCCACGTAGGGAAGCCTAAAATGCATTGGAAAATCTATATATACTTGTTCGATTTACAAGTTCACTTGCATGACTAGCACTTGCATTGCTTGCATTTCCATGGTCTAGGGCAGTTGCAATCTTTTTGAACGTATGATTCATAACTTAGAGATGATATCATGCTAAGACCGCATCCTTGTTACATCTTGCAAAGGATAGGTCTTATGTCGCATAATGCACCTATGAAATAAATTCTTGGTTGTGACACATGTAGAAGATAATTGTAGACGGTCATTAGATGATATCCGAATAGTCGCAATGCATGGAAAGGATTTATGAACTTTGCAAATTGCATGTGATGATAGTTACATTTTAGGGTTGAGTGCTAAAGGAAGGATTAAATCAATGATGGACTCATGGCATTTGCTCACGCATGGAGTTCTTTTATCAAAGTTTGAATGCATCTTCATTAAAAATATTAAAGCTTTGATTTCGTTGCATTAAATGTAGGGTTTATAAGAATAGTTCTGAATATAAATCAACGTCGCATAAGGCAAGGAAAAGAAAAGATCACTATAGATCCTATAGTTGCAAAGAGGTCTATGGTCTTGAATTTGCATATTCGAATGGAATGATGCATCTCACCTATCTTGCAGTTACTTACATCTTTTAGGGGAAAGTACTTGTAAATTTAGAAGAAAGTATTTGCATCTTTAAAGGGAAGATCATCGTTAATCATAGGTTGGTTAGATCAACTAAGTAATTTGCATGTAAATGAGTAGCCGACATGAAATTCATAAATGTATGATTAGTTAGCATATGATGGTTACCTCAATGTGCTAGGTAGGGTTAAGCTGTGTTAAAATTCTGCCTAGTATCGCACTTAGGATGCCGATCTAATATTTTCGATCTCAAAGGTCCTACCCACAATTCTCAAAATGTTAGGACTATCTAATCGCCCATGCAAGAATGATCTAGGGTTCTCACCCTAAAGGATCAATTGACCAAATACTAGACCTTCGTAAGAATTTAGGAACCCTAGGGCCAAAACATTATCGGCCTAGTAGGGTTAGGGTTGGATTGGGGCAAGAAGACTCCCAAAACCCATATCTTGGTCATAGGTATTCTTGATCAAGTAATACCATACGAAGAATGATATAATCCCCACAAGTTAGGTATTGGCACCTATCTCGTGCAAGAAGCTGCAACGATATATGCTCTTGTGTCTAAATCACGAAATAGCACGGCTATACCTTAGACCAAGTTTGACGAGTTCAATTACAAGTCTAATTTTTCTAGAAATTGAGTAGTCATCCTGCTTCGATACTCTTCCTTGAAGACTGATTTGTGAAGCCAAGGCAATAATGAATTGCCAAGAAAGCAATTGACCAACCAAGTTAGGGCGACGAGGTTGCCCATGATTTATTGACCTTAATATAAGGAAACCTAAGGTATTGACAATTTGGGTCGATAGGGTATAAACCCTAACCCAAGGAAAAAAAGGGGTAAATAAGCAACTCAGCTTATGAAACCCTTGGGACCTTGCCAAGTCACAATTGATAGAGGATCGAATGCTGGAAGCATTCGGGGAGAAGGAAACACACCTTAGCAGTTGGCCGTACAAACGACCATTGAAATGTTCTTGATTGTACATTTAGTGTCAAGATTGTGGGAGAGAAGGAAGGAGTCTCGCTTGAAGCTTTCTTGCTTGCACAATGGGGGAAGACACACAAGGGTGGAGGCTAAAAACAGTTTTTTTCTCTTCTTAGTTGTGTAAGCCAAAAGAACTCAAGTACAAAGAAATAGAAGAACCCTCTATATGGGTCTCAAACCAAACTCAACTAACTAAGGTGGCATACTAACTGAGCCACGAACTAGAGTAGATAAGGATAGCTATCATGTAGCTATTATTCATGGGCGGTGTACCAACCGCGTCTGCAACTGACAAGTCGGTGACATAAATACACAACGGTCACCCTGGCGTATCACGAGTGGAGCTCGATATCTCAACACTCCCCCTCGAGCTCAATCCCAATTCCTGCACACCAAGCAGGTCTCTGAACTTGCGCAGCTTCTCTACGCCCAATGCCTTCGTGAATACGTCAGCTACCTGATCCTCTGTGCTCACATAAACTAGATCAATAAGACCTAGTAAAACCCTCTCTCGCACATAGTGATAATGCACCTCAATGTGCTTTGTTCTAGCATGATAGACTGGGTTATTTGCCAAGTGTATACTACTCATGTTGTCACAATAAATGACAACTGGTCCATCTGTAGACTGATGCATATCATAAAGTAGCTTATGCAACCAAGCTACCTCACATGCAGCCATTGCTGCACCCCTGTACTCAGCCTCTGTGCTCGACAAGGCAACTGTAGGCTGTTTCTTGCTGCTCCAAGTGACTGCAGCACTCCCAAAGGAGAACACATATCCACTGGTAGATCGTCTATCAGAAATACTACCAGCCCAATCAGCATCAGTGTATCCATGCAACTGTATCTAAACCCCAGTCTCATAAAATAGTCCATACTGCAATGTGGACTTCACATGCCTGAGTATGCGTCTAGCCGCATCCAAATGTGGTTTCCTTGGAGCCTGCATAAACTGACTTACCAATCCAACAGCATAGCTCAAATCTGGCCTGGTAATAGTCATATAAATCAAACTTCCTACTATGCGTCTGTACATAGTAGGGTCTTCTAGAAGCTCACCTACATCTGTGCTCAGCTTCACATTCTGCTCCAAAGGAACTGAAATAGGCTTACAGCCTGTCATCCCATATTTGGACAGCATGTCCAATCCATACTGCCTCTGCAAGAGCTGTATCCCACTTGGTGATCTAATCACCTCAATGCCCAAGAAATAACGCAGCTCTCCCAAATCCTTCATCTCAAACTTCTGCTTCAATAGCATTTTTACATGAAGGATATCTTCATCACTGTCACCTGTCATAATCAAATCATCAACATAAATGACAAGTAGCATAATACCTTTCTCTGTTTTTCTCACATAAAGTGAGAAATCTGCCTTGGAAATCTGAAAGCCAATAGTGACAAGATACTGTCCTATCTTGTCAGACCATGCTCTAGGTGCTTGCTTCAAGCCATACAAGGCTTTCTTCAACTTGCAAACAAACTCAGGATGAACAGCATGCACATAACCTGGTGGCTGCTCCATATAGACCTCTTCTTGCAAATCACCATGCAAGAAGGCATTCTTTACATCCATCTGATGTAAAGACCATCCCTTTGATGCAGCCATAGCAATGGCCGCTCTTACGGTTGCCATCCTTGCAACCGGACTGAATGTTTCTTCATAGTCAATGCCATATGTTTGTGCATACCCCTTGACTACTAATCTTGCCTTGTATCTATTCACAGAACCATCTGCATTGTGCTTCACCTTATAAACCCACTTACAGCCAATTGCATTTTTACCTTTAGGCAAATGTACCAATTCCCATGTAGCATTAGCTTCCAAGGCATCCATTTCTTCATCCATGGCTTTCTCCCATTTTTCTTTTCCCATGACTTCCTCAAAAGAAGTGGGTTCTGGTTCCTGTATCACTTTGACCATATATGCATAGTGAATGGCTGTAAATCCATCATATTTCAGCCTATCCACAGGATACCTAGCTCTCGTAGACCTGCGCAAAGTAGGTTCACTCCCAGGTGCTCTCAAAACATCCCTGGTCTTCCTTACTCCAGGTGTAACAATAGAAGGAATACCCAACTCATCATCAATGCTCTGTTTTGAGCCACTGGATTCACCATCCACATAAGAGTGACCTGCATTCACATCAAACATGGGCTGATCAACCTTCTCTTTTCCTTTTTGTGATACCTGCATACCACTATCTGCATTACTTTGAGAAGATTCTCCTGATCTCAATCTGCCTGTCCATGGCGAAGAATGTGAACCACTACTAGAGGACGCTCCAGGTCCACTAATATTTTGTGACTGCTGCTGTGAATTTTGTGCAGCATTACCATTTTGTGCATCTACATCATCAATCACATTTACTGGTTTATACCAGCTACTCATATCATAAAAAACAACATCTCTGCTCACTGTAAACTTACGACTAGAAGGGTTATAGCATCTATACCCTTTTTACTGTAGAGAGTAACCAATAAAGATGCACTTCTCAGCTTTTGGATCCAACTTGGATCTCAACTCATCTGGCACATGTACATAGGCAATGCAACAAAAAATTTTCAAATGAGAAATATCTGGTTTCCTACTAGTATACCTCTCCTCTGGAGTCATTCCATATATTGCTGCAATGGGAGTCCTGTTCATTATGTAGACTGCTGTAGCAACTGCTTCAGCCCAATAAAAATCTAGCAAGTCATTTTCATTGAGCATGGCACGAGATACCTCTCCAATATGCCTATTTTTTCTTTCTGCAATTCCATTTTGTTGTGGGGTATGACTGCATGAATATTGGTGCTTTATGCCATGCTCCTACAGGAACCTTACAAACTCATTTGAGAGGTACTCTCCCCCTCCATCTGACCTTAGGCATTTTATCTACAAGCCTGTTTCTTTTTCAACCATAGCTTTAAGAGTTTTGAAATGCCCAAAAACTTCACTTTTCTTTTTCATAAAATACACCCAAACTTTTCTGCTATAGTCATCAATAAAAGTGACAAAATAATGACAGCCTCCAAGAGATGCAGCTTTAGTAGTCCACACATCAGAGTGGATTAATTCCAATGGCTTCTTACTCTGTTGAACATGTCTAGGAAATGGTTTCCTTGCCTGTTTTCCAAACTGACAGGCTTCACATACCTTATGCATTTCTGCAACCTTGAATTTCGGCAAACCTGCAACAATATTTTGGGCCTGCATTGATTTAAGTCGCTGTACATTAACATGACCAATGCGTTTATGCCAGATATCAATATCTGCAACTACACCGGTCCCATGTGCAAACATTGCTGCACTCAATTTAGACATGTCTGCATCCAATGTAAACATTCTGCCCTTCTTTCCTTTTGCTATCAAGCGACCTTTATTTTTCATATCCTCAACAAAGCATCCATGAGGATTAAATCTGACCTGCAAGCCCTGCTCAACCATTTGACCAACAGAAACCAGATTCTTGGTGATATTCGGGACATGAAATACATCGGACAGGTATTTCTTTTTCCCATCCTGCATAGACAAAGGAATTTTTCCAATCTGCACAATAGGATGTGCAGTATCATCACCAGTCTCCACAAATCCTGGTTTTTTCATTTTCCTTGCATCCTCCATCCATTCTGCATGACCTGTCATATGGTTTGATGCACCTGAGTCAACATACCATACATCGTTGCTTTCTTCTGCACTTGTCACAAAATTGTTCATGTGCTGCACCATAAACATATGCTCATTTCTGTCATCACCCTATCTACTAGAGGATGCATAATTTCCTTGTTGTAGTTTTCCATTCATGATGTCATTCTGCTTTTTATAGCAGTCTTTAGCCATATGACCCATTTTAGCACAATAGTAGTATTCAACATTACTGTTTGCATTTTGGCCTCTTTGCCATCCACCACAACCTCTTTGGCTCTCCCTGCCTCTAGAGTTACCACGTCCTCCTCCATAGGACTGGTTTTCTTGAGTTTGCTGCATATTCTGATTTCTACCACGGCCTCCATATCGGCCTCCTCTACCTCTGCCTCTACCTCTTCCAGCATTTGAGTAGAAGACAGCTTCTTTTGAAGTTCCTCCTGAAGAAGATGCACCACCATTTCTTTGCTCCTCAGAAATTAGAAGAGCAATCAACTCCTCAAAATCAGGAAATCTTTCACGAACTGAAATGGATGTCCGAAACTGTGCATAATCCTTTCCTAGACCATTCAAGGTCACAGAAACTAAATCATCATCTTCCACTGGTGACCCAATGGAAGCAAGTGCATCTGCAATCTTCTTCACCTTCATGTGGTAGTCGTTGATGCTCATATTTTCTCTTTGCACATTGTGCAACTCTTGCTTGAGCTGCATTTTCCTGGCTTGCGTATTTGTGCTATACATTTTTGACAAAGTATCCCATGCCTCCTTTGGCGTACTTGCATCCTGAATATGCACAATCATAGAGTCTGAAATGCTGATAGACAACCAATACATAACTTTCCTGGCTCTCTCATGCCATGCTTTAAATGCTTGCATTTGCTGTTGATTGGGAACATCAGGAAGAACTGGTTCTTCTTCATTTCCTGCAACAAATTCCCAATATCCTTTTTCCATAAGGAAATTCGTCATTCTAAACTTCCATGCTTGGAAGTTGTTCTTGTCAAGCTTTTCAGTGACAATCTGTGAAAGAGAATCAGATGCCATTACAGAAGACTGCAAAAAATTCTGTCACTGCAAAAACCACAGCTTCACCCTCACAAGGAAAAAGCTGCAAAACTGACGAAAGTGGTATTTGACCACACAATCACTTCCTAGTGACGACTTTGCATCAACAGGCAACATGGATGATTCTGTAACTCCCAATGTCTCTGCGCACAAGCATACAATGCAATTTTTACAGTAACTATTCACCGACCTGTAAAACAGTGGCTGCACAGCATAAAACTGGGCCTTTTCCTGAGTGCGTGCAGAAAACTTCTGCCTCCAAAACAGGCCCCGAAATGGCCTCAAATAAAAAAAACAAGGTCGCCAAAGGCTAAAGCCCTGTCCCGCAGCATATACTGCCCTCTTGCTTCACCGCGAAGGGTGTCTCAACCTGAGACAATGCACTCTTGCACTTTCCGGCTGTGCTACCTGCAGAGATCTGCTCCCAAAACAGAAAATGAAAGCAACACTGCTCCTCTTACCAGAACACCGCAAGCTTGGCTTGCTTTCTTGAGCTCCTTACCACGAACAAGGCTCTGATACCATGTCAAGATTGTGGGAGAGAAGGAAGGAGTCTCACTTGTAGCTTTCTTGCTTGCACAATGGGGGAAGACACACAAGGGTGGAGGCTAAAAACAGTTTTTTTCTCTTCTTAGTTGTGTAAGCCAAAAGAACTCAAGTACAAAGAAATAGAAGAACCCTCTATATGGGTCTCAAACCAAACTCAACTAACTAAGGTGGCATACTAACTGAGCCACGAACTAGAGTAGATAAGGATAGCTATCATGTAGCTATTATTCATGGGCGGTGTACCAACCGCGTCTGCAACTGACAAGTCGGTGACATAAATACACAACGGTCACCCTGGCGTATCATGAGTGAAGCTCGATATCTCAACATTTAGGTGCATTGTTTGTACTTCTTTGCTCAAGGAACTAATTTTAAAAAAATAACTAATGCTTCAGGTTGAAAGCCTAAAGGGAGAGGCAGTACCAGTTATCTTCGACTGGCTGCTTGACCCTATCCAAGGGGGTTGTTAGCCGCGCCGGGTACGTGGACTGAACCTACCACGAGAGGTCTCTCCGTGGGTGGTACTTGGAGCAGGAGGATGCCTGGGTGCCAGGGGAGGCTCTGGTCATAAATCCCTTGTCTCCGGATCCTGCACAAGAGGTTGACATGACTCGAGATGGGATCTCGAGGCCCGTATACTAGTCAACGGGCGGAAGTTGGAATAGCGATCCCTAAGAGTTACTGGAATAGCCTTCGGGCTGGATATTTGATGTATTCCAAAGACTTTGATAAATAAAGATCAAATGTTGAAAAAGGAACTTGCTTGACATTGTTTTTCTGTGTCAGTGCCTAAGTTATGTGAAAGAACCAGTGTTTAATTTGGATAATTAAGGAAGCTGTTTTTGCTTGTCAAACTAAATGTGGTAGGTAATTAGATAACTAAAGCAACCCGAGGAAAGTGCGGTGGACATGACTCTGGGTCCGTCCTACAGAAGGGTGGTCCCGGTTGGCCGGGAACTTTTCTCAAAAAGAAATAAACAGCGAGGTAATAAAGACCTAGAATCTATTAAGTTAGAGTCCCGGTTTATGCTATTTTAGGGGAACGAAATGGGACTATGGCTTACGGATAGAGAGGTCGAGCTTCGCATCCCTCTTGTTTTCCATTCTCCTTGAACCAAGTGCAGTATAAATCCACTTCGACCCTGATGTTTCTGCGTGAAGTAGTTCGTTTGGGGCTCAACGCTAGCTACCTCTTAGGAACTTGACCATTAGGGAAACCCTGATTCAGGTTGGTCGTGAGTGGGAACGGCCAGAATGCTTCCGCTTCGTGGCAGACTCGGGAAGACCTAGATCGCAAACCCCTAACATTCCTTGGGAGTGCCGGGCGGCGCTTTCTAGACTCTCTTCCCGATGGGCTGCTAAGACGTGTCCTACAAGTAGACAAGGGGACGCGTTACATTCATTGCCTATAGAAACCATTCACTTGGCCTCATTTTTATTTTCTAACTCTGCAACCACTTCTTCTCTCCTAACACCCTTGCAGTTGCCTCCTACATCCCTCCTCTCACAATGGATCACACTCTTGCTAGCTTCATAGAATTTCTTCAAGGCATGGAATTCACCATGGGATCAGATTTCTATAGATCTTTTGCCCCAATATCAAGTATTATGATATAGTATTGTGGCATGGTCTAAGCATGTAGTGCCCTATTGAGTATCTAAATACACATATTTGAGAGTATGCCACTAGATTTGAGGATTCTATCAAAATCTCACCTCACCTACTTCAAGCACCTCACTTCATGGGAGGCTAGGGGATATGTCATTGATCAAGATGGCATCAACTACCTCTCTTAGATGGCAACCTTTGGTTTGCTACGCAATGAAGGTGAAGACCCCCCCTACAGTTACAACTTGGGAGGTTGGTCATAAATATGTAAGTATCATGTGGATTCAAAATGATAGATTTTTAAAATACCTCTTTTACACATTTTTTACACACAAAAGGGTGCCATATAAAGGGGTATACTTTATTTTATAAAATGGGGTATACTCTATTTTTTATAAATTAATAAATACTTTAAAATAGGCCTTGAATGGACATGATATAGGGGGTTTACATGTAGTGACCTCCTCAAGAGTCATAGTGGGTTGAAGAGCATGTGAAAGGATTGGTGAAAGATGTTCTTGACCCAAAGCCTTTACCACTCGACAATGCCAAAGAGGAGGCAAATGCTCTAGAAGAGGCCAAAGCTCTAGATCTTATGGTTGATAAAGCTATAATTTCGATGGAGAATACCTTGTGGAGTGGCTTAGGTGAGCATAAGGATACACTCTCTACCATCGATGTAGACTGTTACATAAGTAGCATGAGCAAAGTCTTCATTCATGAAAAATAATTTATGTTTCTCCATGATATGGAGAAAATTTTAGGAGTGAGAAAGGATGATGTATTTTCGATACTAGCAATCACCAATGACTTCCCCCTCATCTAATGATTTTCATGCAGAATATAGAAACCCAAAGCTTGAAGATATAGAGAGCACTGTCATAGCCCTTGGAGATGCTACCAACTTGGTGGAGCATATCATAGTTGGTACCCAAGAGTTTGAAGCAGTGCAAACAAGCTTGATGGTAGGATAGGTATCTTGGGAAGAGCAGTAAGCCGCGCCCCCCGTCCCCCCCCCCCCCCCCCTTGATGACTCTAAGCCAGTTGTGGACTTCACCAACCCTTTGAGGTTACCATCAATGTCAAGCAAGAAAAGTGTATCAATGGTGTGTTTAGACACTTTGTTTTACTATGCATACTATTTTGAGCAGTAAGCCGTGCCCCCTCACAAAACTCTGAAAGGGAACACCCTCACAAAAGTGCTATGTGCTTCCACCATCACCACAAATGTATATAAGATGATTCTTATTAGAAATGAGTTAGTGAAGCATATTTTTTATACACACATGCAAGGAAGAGTATTCCAAGACGTGGGCATTAGAATGAAATAATGGCTAGCTAGGCTGCTATGTAGGAGAGTGTCAAGGTTGGTTGGGTACTAGAGGCCAAAAAGAGACGCAAGTAGACCCACCACAAGAAAATCAACTTCCTGAAAAATGGCCTAAACCTTGTACTATTGAGCCCTAGGATTCTAAGAAAAGGCCAATTTTAAAAAACCCCTTGTACTCAATACAAATATATTTTTCTTCCAATTGATCTCTCAAAAATATTTGTTATTTTATTATGTTCAACTGTCATAATACTAAAGTCTTTTATGAATTGATCTTGTATGGTATAGGTATTAATATTTTCAAAGTATAAATGATGATTAAAATAATATAAAAAAATTGGTAAAATAAATTATTATTTGATAGCCCACATAGCTTAGTTTTGTCTTAAAATGCCAGAAAGTGGCCAAAGGAAAGCCAAATGAGCTTTGTAAGAAGCATTGGATACTACAATGTATAAATGGATAGGACGATATCCATTTACCAAAAAATGGCAAAATGAAAGATGTAGTGGGAGCTCACGCTCATCCTCTAAGACCCACAGACTGCTTATTGCTTCAAGCATTTCAAATGAGCACAAATGGCTATCTCTCACCTAGCCTATGCACCTTTGATCTTAGGGGGGGTGTAGTGAGCTTACCTTGACGTCCAAATGAGTAGCCTCCTCCAAAAAGTAAACACGTAGCTCCATGATTCAAGATGTGAGCTCAAGAAACGTCAAGCCTCCATCTCCAACCTCCATCCTTCATAGTCGTGCATGGGACAAGAGAAGGGAAGAGAAGAGAAGAAGAAGAGAGGAGATGATGGAGAGCTTCTTCTCCAAGATCCCTCACCTTCACACACTCACTCCCTCACACTCCCTCTCTCAAACACACACAAGTAAGCAAGAAGGAGAGAAGAAGAGACCAATTTTGCTACACACCAAAGAATTAGCTCCTCATTCACTTTTTGGGTTTATATACAAGCCCTAAATCCCTTGGGCACCCATCCCATTTTTTACATGATCGGGCATCTTGCCAAGGTCCTCTTTTCCTACTTCCTTCTAGTCACCTTATCCCTTCACCTATGTTCGTTTAGACTTTACAACTTGCATAGGAGGGAGCCTGTCACTCTTATAAAATGAATTACATTGCGTCTTGTGCTTTCCTTGCTAGAGCCTTCGGAGCACCCTGCTAGAATATTCTGTGCTTTCCCACATATTTCCAGAGCACCTTGCTAGAATATTCAATGCTCTCCTTTGTTCCTTCTGAGTACCTTGCTAGAATCTTCGGTGGTCTCCCACATTTTTTCCAAGCTTGCCTTCTCCTCCACTTTTTTCACCTGGGCAGAATGAGCTTCTCCATTCACTTTTTGACTTGGTCTTTCTCTACTTCTTTTTGGCTGCATGGTTTGTGTATGTGACATGATAGTAACATTAACCCCCTGCTAGACAAGTGCCAGTACCATGGCACTTGTGGGTTTGAGCTGACGAAGATTCGATGATTTGAAAGGGGGTCATGTGAGTCGATGATGATGGAGCCTCTGAAGTTGGTTGCTTGCATTGTTTGGAGTTACCTATAAAGAAAAGAAGGTGCACTACCTAGGTGTGTGTCTACCTTACCATGTGGTGCATTGTGCTCGTGTTAGTGGAAATGGGAGTTCGGTCGAGGCCTGGGTGTTGTCCCATACTTGAGGACCCAGTTCTTTCCTAAGGGGATGCGGTGAGTGTGGCTTAGGGAGATAGGTTTTAAGTATAGGCGAGGGTGACCTCCCTAGATATGTCCTACCCTTGATGTGCCCTAAGCGTGATGTGGGGAATTAAAATGGGCCAGGAGGTTAGAGATGGAGCCAGATAACTGAAGCCACTAGACGCTCCTAACTTGAGGACCCCTAGGTGCAGTGACTATGGCTTACATGTAATGAGATGATTCGGTTGCTTTCCTTTATGATTTCCTTCTAGTGATCTCTTACTCTTACTCTTTTTTGTCTTTTGTCTTTTTTTTTTTTGAATAGACGAAAATCTAGTCTTTGTCATTAGAGTCATGAGAGGGAGGAGTTGGGGGCTTAAGAGATTTGTTAAGGAATGTCCAGCTTTGCATGTATCCTTTGAGGTTCATTTGTAAACTAGAGAGGAGTAGTGGAAAGAAATGGATGATTACAATGAGGAAGTGGCTATCATCCATATATTCTAAGAGAGCTAAGAAAAAAGAGGGGAGGAGGGTAGCCCCCATCATTAACCTAGTCATAGTGCAGCTATCTATGCCATTTGGATAAAAAAAGAGTGGCAATAGGCGGTAGTCTTATGATGTAGGTTCTTGCTTTAATAGTACCCTAAGTAATCTAATATAATTACATGTAGCTAGGAAGGCTGGGTCTAGGGGCATGAAGTGAATTCATTTGAGGAAGTGGGCCATGGAGTCGTATAGATCTTACAGAGCGTGAAAGTGAGGGCTAGTGGCATTGACATTGTATACTCTGGGGAAGTCATACCGATTGTGGATGTCAAGATTGTAATCCACTCCTACCCTTCTTGGATATGGCATGAAAGTGGGGTTATTTATTTTGAAGGGTAGGGTGTTGCAAAATGACATCCAAGCATTAGTGTTACCTTCCTAGATGCACCTCCTTCACTTCGATTGACACTCATAGCCCTTCACTATTTTAGGCACTTCATAGATTTTGTTCTCCCAATAGTCTGGAGCCTCTGTTCCCCATTGGGTAGGATTTATCTCTCTCTTCCACCTATCACCGAGCCTCCTTCCAACATTGATCACCTCTTCCACCACCTTGGTTATAATACCCTGCTCAATGCAGTGGGAAATCGGAAATCAAAGTCAAATGGCTCACAATTATTCCCTCTTTGCTCCCATAATATGAGTTCAGCGTTATAGTTTTACTAGGAAGTAGTTTTCTCTTGTCGGGATGGGCACTACTGGCATTACTACTGGTTGAGCATTCAGCCTTCTTCGAGATTGCTCTAGCATTTGCTTCCTTTTCTTTTGAGCTTGAATTTTTTGGCAGTAGGGGTATCCACCTGCTATTTCTCTTTAGGTCATGGGAAAGGAGGTTGTGGGACTAGCTCCTCCTCTTGTTGTCCCATTTCCAGGTTTGGCCTTGTCTCTTCCAGCTAGCCTTTGCATTTCCTCACTTCTGTGCTCTTGTGGCCTTGCTTCCTTGGGCCTTGCTACTTGTGCTTGGATGTGTAGCCCATGTCTTAGGGACTTGCAGGCAGCTTTCAGTTTTTCCCTTAATGATTTAACGGTGTGAGATAAATCAACACCATATTGGGGAATATGGGAATTTCCCATAAGTTTGGGACATGTGGTCAAATCTTTGGATTTGTCATAACTTGAACACTATAACTCCAAATTGAGCGCTCTATAGCTCAATAGATTCCATTTTTCAAGTGCTTTCCAATGATAGGTCACATCATATGATTTTGAGAAACTTATGGGCATGCTATCTGGGTGCCACCTTTTTAGTATTCAAAAAATGGGAATTGGGGGATTCCCAAACTCACTAATATTGTGTTAATCTAGGATTTTTGTCTCACAGGTCGATTTGCCGGAAGGCGCTGAGCCTCTGTTTACTCAAGATCACAAGCACAAAGAAAGAAAACACTCAAAGAACTCAAAACAATTTGATTCACAAAAGTTTTTTACCCAAATTCAAATTCATCTAGTTACGCAATGCTCGGAACAAATTCTAAACACAATTCAGAGCTGTGCTCGCACTCCATGATGCTCGCTCCAACTCTTTGACTTCAGTGCACATATCATGGTAGTCCACTGTAGTGACATGATTATAGTGCTTCATCTTGAAGCCTTTTTGATTGCAACAACTCTTGAATCATTCAAATCTGTAACTTCAAATTTCTCTTGTATATGGGCTTATCCCTCTTGAATAATATGAAGTGTTATGGCGGGAATATGTAACGTGTCCGCTTGTCCACTTGTGGGACACATCTTAGTAGCCCATCAGGAAGAGAGTCTAGAAAGTGCCACCTGGCACTCGCAAGGAATGTCACAGGGTTTCTCATCTAGGTCTTCTCAAGTCTTCCCCGAAGCGGAAGTATCTGGCTGTTCCCACTTAGGACCGACCTAAAGTCAGGGTTTCTTTCCTATCAACCAAGTCTCTAGGAAGTAGCTAGCATCGAGCTCCAGATGAACCATTTTGAGTAGCAACAACAGCGTCAAAGTGGATTTATGCTGCACTTAGTTCATGGAGAATGGGAAACGAGAGGGATGCGAAGCTCACCCTTTCTGCCCATAAGGCATAGTCCCATTCCGCTCCCCTAAAACAACATAAATCGGGATTCTAACTCTACTGACTCTAGGTCTTCACAGCTCTTTATCACATCTTTAGAGAAAAGTTCCGAGCTAATCAGGACTACCCTTCCATAGGACGGACCCAAGTCACGTCCACCACACTTTCCTCGGGTTGCTTAGTTATCTAATTACCTACCACATTATGTTTGACATACAAAAGCAGCTTTCTTAATTAATCAATTTAAACACAGGTTCCTTCAAGTAGCTTAGGCACTGACATTAAAAAAAAAAAAATCAAGCAAGTTTCTTTTCCAAATATTTGACCTTTATTTATCATAGTCTTGGAATACATCAAGTATCATGCCCGAAGGCTATCCCAACAATCAACGGGATTGCTGCTTCAAGTTTCACCCGTAGACTAGTACACAAGCCTCGAGATCCCATATCGAGTCACGTAGGCCTCTTGTGCGGGATCCAGAGGCAAGGAATTTATGGCCAGAGCCTCCTGTGGCACCCAAGCGTTCTCCCACTCCAAGGAGCACCCACGGAGAGACCTCTCGCGGTGGGTTCGGTCCATGTACCCGGCGCGGCTAACAACCTCCTTGGATAAGGCTAGGCAGGAAGTCGGAGGTAACTAAACCTGGCTCTCTCTCCAGGCTATTAACCTGAAGCATTAAGTGTTTGTCCTTGAATTAGTTCCTTGAGCAAAGAAGTTCAAACAATGTACCTAAGTGTACAATCACGATCATTTCTGTGGTCGTTCATACGACCAACTGCTAAGGTGTGATTCCTTCTTCCCGAATACTCCCAGCATTCACTCCTGGATCGTTCGCGACTTCGCAAGATTCGTAGGGCTTGGCAAGCTAGGTTGCTTGTTTTCCCTTTTCCTTTGGGTTAGGGTTTATACCCTACTGACCCCAATCTTCGTTACCTTAGGTCTCCTTGTACTATAGACAAATAGATCTTGGACAACCCTGTTGTCCTCGGTTGGTCAATTTGCTTCTTGGCAATTGATGCTTTCCCTAAGTTTGACAAATCGGTCCCCAAAAGAGAGAGTTGTGGTAGGGCGACTACTCAACTTCTAACTTGTAATTAGATCTTGCCTCCCTTGGCCTAAGATGTAGTAGTAGCATCTTATGATTTAGTTGCAATAGCATCCAACCTTGTAGACTAGTTGCACGAGATAGGTGGCATTGCCTATCTTGAGGAATTACATCCCTTTGTTTGTCGATATTACTAGTATTTGTGTCCTAAGGCCTAGTACCCTCTCATTACTTGCAACATAGGATGATCTAAGTACGAGAATGCTGGATTAACTCTGCAAGCGCAATACTAAGCAACATTTTAACTTATCTTACCCTAACTTCCATATTGAATGTAACTATCATTACATGCATATTGCATCCTATATGCTTTTCATCAAATGAAATATAACCCCTTTCATTTTCATACATTTACTTATGCATGCAAGTTGCTTATGCATGCAGGTTATGCTATGTACAGTTACAATGATATTGAAATAAAAACATAATCTTTTCCTTTCCCATGGAAGTCACGCGAAATAGAATGCAGTTGCTTATGCAAAAATATAACCCTTTTATTCTTCTCCATAGCAACTACCTAATTCTTTAATTAAATATCCTTCTACGAATCAACATGTTTACGGTCATCATAAGGGATTTTTTTAAAAATTGTGCAAATGCATTGTGTAGAACATAACTCATTCTTGCCAACGTAAGTTACCCAATGCAAACCATCCAATGCACATGAGCATCCCAAAATATATTTAACCTATTTGCACAATGCGACTAGGACATTATTGGATGAGTGCTTTTAACACATGAACCATATATTCACGAATGCAACAACCTTTCATCATGATGGTGCGAGGAGTATAAGTACCTTGTCATGCAAATTTTTGAAAAAATTCTTCCAAACATTCCTATTATCTTTTCAAAACGAAGTATTCTAGTAATGTAATTAGGTTTTCCCTATGTGATCCTATATACATGAGTAGACAACTCTTTCAACTTTGTGCTATGTGATCCTATATACATGAGTAGACAACTCTTTCAATTTCTTTGAATGATCCCATGTATACATGAATGAGAAATTTTTTAGGATCCCATGTCTACATCACATGTGGTTTGCCCATATCTAAGAAATTTTTTAGGGATGGTTTGCCCTTGCAAGTCTTGTCGATACCTGTGAGCACCACACTTTAGACATGTCTCCATAGTCTCGTATTCTCCTCAAAACAGTACACAATCGTTGACACATTCATGGATGCTATTGTAGTCCATGCAAGTGGTAATATATGATACTTTAGCAACTTGAAAAAAATCATAAAACACCTTGAAAAATCACAACTGTTTTTCATGATGGTACCAAAAAGAAATCAACAAAGCATACGTAGAAGATACCTGAACAACTCGTTCACACTTGCATCGCTCCACATGTATTTTGCTTGCACACTTAGCAGTGCAAGTAGTGTCTTCATGTGAGATACTCGGCACCCATCATATAATGGTATGGATGCTTCCTCTCTATGTGAATCAGATGTCTTGACATCCATGGGTATCAATGCATTGATCATTGCTTCCATCTCACGCTCCAAGTTTATAAGAAAGTCTAAAAGGTTGCACGTCTCCTTTGGTATTGATAGTATAGATTGGGTAGTGCCTTCCAAGTGGTGGATTGGCTGAGGCACTCTATCCATTGCATCACCCACGAACTCTTCTAATTGGCTACAAAAGGAGCACTCCTTGGGATGAGACATCATCTCCCTGTAATACATTTTATGGCCACAACCAATGTTTTTGTATATGATATTCAATTAGTTTGCAAATACAATGCATGATTGATATACACTTCTCTTACCATTTGCTCAAAATCTGAGATCACGTGATCAAGGATCTTTGAGATTGAAACTTGACAAAGCGTCATACATGCTCTTTAGATAATCAACTTTTTCATCTAATTGCCAGCTTACATTAAGAGTGAGGATATGGGACACACTAATTAAGATACACCTCACGATCTTGAACATCATGGCCTTCATCGTTTTCCATTTGGTCTACATTATGACAAACACTTTTTTTTTGTTATCATTCTTTTTTTCTTTCTTAAATTGTCTCATAAGAGATTTCTTCTCTTGTAACTCAACAAAATTAACATATGTAAAGTTTCCACCCACCTACCGATGGGGCCTACAGTATGTAAAGTCTAATATGCTATTCATGGAAGCGAGGGACTAGCTACCCTATGTCAGAGTGTTCCCCATCCGGTGGTATTGCACTAGACCTCACCATCTTTTTCCTTTATGTGTAACTCGATATGCAAAGCGTAGGAGGAGGTAGCACAAAGCATGACAATAAAACCATCCATTCACCTCCAAGTCCAATCTCTCTTTTGCTTTATTGGGCCTAGAGACAGAGGCTTCCTGTGCCTTCCTAAAGCGTTGCACACTACTAGTACTAGTACTAGTACTACTACTACTGCTGTTGTTGCTGCTGTTGCTACTACCACCACCAAGAAAAGAAAAAATTAAAGAATAAGATCCTATTACCCTCTCTTTTTTTTGCATCCATTCCTTCTCCTCTCTCCCTCCTCTCTCTCTTTCTTTATTATGTTTCATGTTTATTCCCTCTCTCTCTTGTTATTTCTTTCTTTTCCTCTCCCTCTCTCATTTCCTCTCTTTCTCCATCAATACACATAATTCTTAACAAAAAAAAACAAAAGAAAAAGAGAGAAAAAAAGAACAAACCAAGAGGGAGCAATGCACTCACTGCAAGGCCTCGTGGATGGATTTGGCAGCTCCTCTTCACAACGGTGGCTCCTCTTCACAACGGTGGCTCCTCTTCGCCCTTCGTGCACTTCCTCCTCTTCTTTGCAAATGGCGACGGTGGTGGTGAGAAGCTCTCCTTCTCCCTCCTTCTCGCTTTATTTATTTCTCTCCCTCTCCCTCCCATATGCACGATGTAGTTCTCTCTCTCTTTTGATCTTTTGCACAAAATGCTGCACTCGGGTTTCGACCCGTTTTTTTTTTTGTCTGAGTACCATTGCTATTTGTGTTGTTATTTGAGTCATGAATGCAACACAAATAGCAACGCTCGTAATTTGTGTCGCAAATGGCTGTTGCTATTTCCCTATATCCTTGTAGTGTGAGTTGCTCTACTCTAGATATTGCCATGCTTAGGTGGATTGGGTACATAGAATCCATGAATCCTAAGTTTAGGCTCATAGCAGGTAAAGATAACCTAGTAGTTGATATGCTTTCATGAGCGAAGTATGATGATATGGATTTTTCTTGTATTGATGATTTTGATGATGGGACTGATCTTTCAGCCATGCATACTAATCATATTTGTCATGTATCTACTTTGGAAATCTTTGATGAGTTTTTATATACATGAGAGTATTTATAGATTGGTCATTGTTTGAGTACCATGTCTATATAGGATGGATGGACTAATACTGACTTTAAGAAGATTAGGATAAAAGCTTATTGTTTCTTCTTGCAAAGTGGGCTACTTTGGAAGCATCCACAAAAGCTAAGAGGAAAGCCATTGAGAGTTGTCTGTGACACAGAGCTTCATAGGTGCAAATCATGAAAGAGTTTTATGAAAGTCTTTGGGTTGGACATAGAGCTATTTAGGCGACCTATGAGAAGATTAAAGAATGCTATTGGTGGAGAGGTGTGTATAGAGATATCTCACAGTTTGTTGAGACATGCATTAATTGTCAGTTGTTTTCTTCAGTGAGGCATAGAGATGAGCTTCATCCTACCTACCCGCTATGTATTCACTATAAGTGGGTTGTTGATTTGATAAATATGCCAGTTGGATTATAGTAGATGCATTATATTGTTTTGGCATGAGAAGATCTCACAAATCAAGTGGAAGGAAGAGCATTGATAATGAAGAATATTTTAGTGGTTTGTAAGTTTCTATTGGAGGATGTTATTTGCAAGTGTGGATGCATTGGAAAAATTACTGCATATAGAGGTGAGTTGGATATTGATGAGGCAAGGGAGTTTTTCTCTTGCCTTGGCATTAAACTTTCTTTGATTTCGGCTTATAATCCAAAAGACAATGAGAAGAGCGAAAGAGGCAATCCACCGATCGTGAAAGCCTTGGCTAAAGCATGCGATGGACGAGTTAGATCTCCTAGTAAGGCCCCTTATGGACCAACTTTTAGAGGTCCCTAGAGAGGAGGAGTTACACTCTTAAGTAATTGTTATAGAAAAATTCTCCAAATGAATTTAAGGGTGGCATTATAAGCTTGGGTGGGGCCCTAGCCATAGACAAGAACTCCACTTTTACTTCTTTATCTCAACTCATTCTAGAGTGACGATGTTAGAAAACATCCATTTTGAGCTATGTCCATGTAATTCGTAAGGGACCTAACCATACAAATTAAGACAAAAGTGTTTTCCATTTGGATCAATGCTCTAGAATAACTAAGGGTCATTTCATATTCATTCAGGGACAAATGTGTGCAACAAAGCTATTAATTGAGGTTGCAATTATTCAATGGGGGATATAACTATCATAGTGTTGCTAAATTTGACAAGCAGGAGGTGAGTGGATAGTTTTCTATAGTACACAAAAAGGAGTGGCTAGCCATTACCACCGATCAAATGCATGATGCAAGCATCCAAACAAATTTGAAATTAGGAGCACCCAAATCATGTTTGATCCGCCTTTCATTTCTTTCAGTTTATGCATTCTAAGGTGTTTGTTCATTTGGGCATTTATGAAACCTTCCTATGCCAATAGTGTTCCTCAAGGTGATGAGGTCCACAAGCCAGCTTTGGCTCTTTACATCCATAACCTAGTATGTCTAGCCATCAGAGTGCCATTCCAAGTCTATTCATAACCTAGTACATCTATCCAAGATTAGACAAAGCACTATTCCAAGTCTATTCATAAATCACACTTGTTGTCTTGTGGGGGACTAAAATCTTTAAATCCAACATACAATGATCAAAAGTACAATCCCAATATGGTGATGAGAATACATCTCATGTAATATAGTTATCAAAGATACCACAGATAAAATTGAATTACACCAATCAAAATAGATCACAGAGAGAGAAAATGGATGTGTGTGAAATAGGAATAGAGTTTGATTCTAGTTATGGCATGTGAGCTTTTGGACAACTTGTGCCTATGTGGTTTCTGAAGCGTGCCTCAATTGCTTCAATATTATAGAGTTAGGAGATGAAAATGGATCCCATCGGGTTTCATGTGCTAATGAAGCCATGAAAGGTATTGGTGGTTATTGAAGGTAGATTATGTGCTCTTGGATCCAATTTAATTTTCTAGGTTGAAAGGACATGAGAAGTGGGCAATTTTGTTAGTATAGCTGCTCTTGATTTGCATACAATATATTCAACAATCAAATTTTTGCATGTTTTTACTGATATAGATAGCTGAGGCGTATATTTCTTATTTAAACCTTCAGCAATTTGTCAACCTCTTGCCATTTGTATGGACAATTTAAAATTCAAATAAAGGTCTACCAGGATGGCTTTGAAAATGGAGACTAACTCAAACATGAAGGAAACAAATATCGATGGAATGTTGTAGCATGGGAGTTTTTAAGTGTTGAGAGGTCAAAAGAAGGACTTGGATTAATGAAACCAAAAGAGGGAACATATTCCTTGGTGTTTCAAATTCTTAAGAGATTGGATGCACAACAACTATGGGCTATCATTGTTTCCTTGGTGTTTCAACTACTTAAGAGGTTTGATGCACAACAACTATGCATTTGTAATGTGGGAATATAAGAAGAGGGATGCTCTTTTGAGGCACATAATGTGGAGGTTCAAAAATTTTTCAAGAAATGAGGTACCTAGCTCCTGAGATTGGCATGAGGGGTGACAATGCAAGTATGGACAACTTAAAATTCAAATATGTAGGTTAGCTAAGATGGCTTTTAATATGGAGACTAACTCGAACATGAAGGAAACAAATATTGATAGCATGTTGTAGCATGGGAGTTTTTAATAGTTGAGAGGTCAAAAGGACTTGGATTAATGAAAACAAAAGAGGGAACATATTTCTTGGTGTTTCAACTACTTAACAGGTTGGATGCACAACAACTATGGGCTATCATTATAAAGAATTGGGTGGCAACCTACCATACTTTAGTAGATTTGTGGTGGATAGGCCCAACATCTTGGAATATCCTAATAGCTAAAGCTATTATAGTCAAGATTATTGCCTTAGCAATGGCCCAACAATTGGGAAAGAAATCAAAATACAAAGAATTCTAAATGTTGAGAAGTCTCTTGAGTTACAATGGAATCAAGATAATTGCCTTAGAAATTTCCCAACAATTACTCACACTTGAGTTGTGGTGTGCCAATTGGAAGATGTAAGGTTGTGTTAGATGTTGGTGAAAGTTGCAAAATAATCCCAACAAAAATCGACAAACATGATCCTTGAGAGAAAAACCTCTTTATAGGATTTTCATATCATGAATGGTTTTAATTTCATCATACTATTTTCCCTAGTTGATGGCTTTCTAGATGTGAGATGTGACATGATTCAAACTTGCATCACATTCATTGATCATCGCATGAAAGATAAAATATATCATTATGTTTGTCCCTCAAGATTGTAATTAGTCCCCCTTGACTTGCTGGACCTCAAATCCTTGTAAGAACCCTATAATAGAGGTCTAGAGGGCATCTAGGCAAAGACTCACTCACCGGGGAGCTTGAACCTACACCACCATGATTGCTCTCAATCACCTCCATAAGGTTTGAAGATAGAAATTGATTCCATTTGGTTTATAAAGTGTTGCGGTAGTAATTTCATACAAAAAGCAAGTAGGGTTGTAGCCATCGAAACTAGGGCCGGTCTGAATGATTAATTCGCAAGTAGAAGAGGGTTGTTCTGGGGAAAATAGATTGGTACCAATGCATCTAAAGTCACATGGCAAGCTATGGATCTTCACAAAAGAGAAAACCACTATTCAAGAGGAATCCTGGATTGAGGGTGCTTTTGATTGGAAAGAAAATTTAAACCAAAATAGGCTACCTTATATTACTAGTTTGGGCACTACTAATGGAAGAATTGCACTTGCTTGAGATGTTATGGCTTCTATTGCACGAATAACTTATTTGGCACTTAGGTAAGTAGCCTCGTCATCATCGTTTCACCCAACACATATGACATCTCCATAATACACAATAGGGAAAGTAATATGTATTAGTTTTAAATTTATTATTAGTACAATTGAGTTCATCCACAAGTTTTAGAGGATCTAGTGGAGTTCTATATAGTGCAAAGAGGAGGCTAAAAACATTGAAAAGTATCCAAAGTTAATTTTATTTTCAAAATGCCTCCTCTTTTGCAACCACTCATTTGTTTCTACTTTAATGATGACATCTAGCAATGAACTTTGTCTTCTGAGTATAAGTCAACTTTATAATGTACATACCAATCTCCTCTATAAAAACTTCTGTGTTGTCTTTCTCAAAGCTCCTCAAATCTAAGAGAGGACTTGGGATCGTTACTTTGTTACAAAAAACACTAATCGTATGTTCACCAAAATTTATGATATGATTCATGAGATTGTGAGGAGCCACTTGCATTTTATAGTTGGAATTTCATGACATTGATGATGATGACTCTGATTACAAGCTACTTGCCTATTTTTAGAATCTCCAAAGGGTGAAGACTCTTCTTTTTAGCATGTGCAATGTAAAAGAAGAAACATCAAAATCCAATATAGAATTACATTGTGTAAGCATGTAGGTATCAAACATTGATCCATTATATAAATGTAATCTTTTACCAAGAAACACCAAAATCTAATTTTCATTATTGGTGAGCTTGATGAAAGTAATATTACTTTAATATTTGATCCAAGGGGACTGCTACACAAATGTTTGTGGATCGGGGGGAATGACTAAATACGTCACGTGCTTTTGCATGGCTAAGAGATTAGCGGCTATGAGATTATGGTGGATTTTATTTCAACCCACAAAGGCATATTCCAATGTCAAATGGACTTGGTGGCATAACTGCATATGTACATATGCAAGATGATGCATCCTTTATTAAGGTCTAATAATAGAATGAAAAAGGGGGAGACATTATGTATTTCATTAAATTATTAAGGGGTTTAATGTGCTTTTAGTATGCATGCGTAGGGTTGGTAGCAACGTTCATTTTGCCGCCATTTTGAGGGAGACCTGTTATAACTCAACCAATATTGAGAGAGAGAGAGAGAGAGGTTTCTTGGACCAACATTTTGCTCTGTATTGCAGCAGGAGTAGAAGTTGGAGGAAAATGCACTAGCGATTGCATAGCCGGGTTAGCGAGATCGAAGACCGGGAGGGCGAACTTGGACTTGTTGTCGGGTAGAGCCACAGACTGTCGTGGACGGCATACTCGGCCACAATATTCGGCATCATGGATCAATATGGCGATATCAGCCAGGGAAACATATAACGAGTTATTAGTCGAGAACCATGGGTCCCGTCGAATCTGATCATGGATGGTTATGCGCTTCCGAGGGTCCACAGTAAGCAGCTTGTTGTCGATAAGCGTCGTGGCTTGTGGAGAGACCCAGGAGGGGAAGGAGGATTGGGCAGTACAGATCATTTGATCAAAAAGTTGATCGAGTTCCAACGGCAGCATCGACTTTGGAGGGACCTATCCAGACAGTTAATTAGTACATTGTTCGTGGGTGGATGCATATTGGGTCCATTATAATCAACATGGAATGGCGCTGCAGCTTCATCTACGGTACGTCTCGGTGCATGATCTTCAATATGGCGTTTACATTAGTCAATGTTTACATTGGTCAATTATAACCCTGCCGTTAAGGCTCTGCCGTTAAGGCTCTGCAGCCTTAACGTATTGGGTCCATTATAACCCTGTCGTTAAGGCTCTGCGGTTATAATTTTTGTACTGATGAGCAATATGGCGTCGTCCTCCAGCTAATCCTTTGTTATTCTGGCCAAATTTAGCATGAGCTTTGAAAGTTTGGACTAGTGATGACGATGATGTCACTGACCTTCTTGGAAATATTTTTGATGATGGCACTGATGCAGATGAGATGGTTGGGCGCTCATCCACAACAAAAGGCTTGAATTCCCTTCAACAGGCCAGCAGGGTGAACAAGATGCGGCCAGTAGGGGGCACCTCTGATCCACCCAGTCGCACAGCTTTCCATCGGCGCAGGGCGCACCTTCCCAGTCGCTGAGTTAAGGTTAGTTCTTTCTCTTTCTTAATAAGAAGCCGCCCGTATGTGTCTATACTCGTTACTTCTTTCTCTTTCTTATTCTCAATACTAGTCAATAGTCGTTACAACTTTTTGTTTGAGCATCTTCTTTGTATTTGTCTTAGTCAATGAGTAAATATTAATGTGAGTGAAACTTAGTTAATTGATCTAAGGTTTAGCTTTCGTGCATTTATGAAACCTTGTTCTTAAAGTACTCTCACTCACTCCCTCTTCAAAGACATGCACATATATATGCATGGATCCACATATTCTATACGTGTTACCTTGGTGTTATAGAAGTTGATTAATCACATGTAGAGTGCAATGCCATGTTAAACAAGTGTAGTGGACTCCTAAGATTATTAAGCATATAGATGTAAGTGTAAACTCAATGTAAACATTGACCAATGTTCTTAACTTGTGTTGCTAGGCCTAAAAGGACCCATGAACATCTAATTTAATCTAAAGATATATTGACCTCTCATGCATGGCTATCTTTTCATCTCCCTCTCTCTCTCTCTCTCTCTCTCTCTCTCTCTCTCTCTCTCTCTCTCTCTCTCTCTCTCTCTCTCTCTCTCTCTCTCTTTCTCTCTCCCCTTCACCTGTCCCCCCTCCCTCCCCTCCCTTAATTCATACTAGAATGAATACTTGTAAATAAGTCTTGCGATATGTTTTGATTTGTAGTAGGTTGCTAGGAGTACTTTCATGGTCATGGTCATCATCGACAAGTAAAGCACAACTATACCAAACATACCAATTAAACATAGGAAACAACTATAACCTAGATAGGGGTCAATATCATTTTCACTAAGAATATTGTGTAAATTTCACTTGGATTTATAAACCTAATTGTAGTTTCTAAGCTCTTAAATGTATGAAACTTTTGGTGGGATGCTTTGCAAGGAAATTATTGTCCTTTTTCTTGATCAAGCTAGTACAAGCACGAGGTCTCTTTCACACATGCATGTATATTTTCTCTATCTTCATGTGCCTCTTTCTCTATTTATGTATTTCCTATCTATCTACCTAGCTATCTTAAGTACTGTGGCACAAGGCACATCTCACTTACAAGTAATTTAGTGTTGGGTGAGGGATCTATCATATCATGAAGCTCCTAATAGCATAAGAGTTATTGTGAACCAATAAAACATGATGTCACATATATAAAGTTATGTTTAAGATTGCATTGAGTAACTAGATTTACTCTTTCTAGGGTTGTAAAAAATCCTAGTATCATTGTTAGTGTGGTTCTTTCCACAAGTTCTTTTTCAATAGGGGTCTTTACATTTGGCTTTTGGTGGTTTCCTTCATTGTAGACTTGAGATTTTAGTAGCTTCTTGTATATCCATCTTGTTAGAGACCTAATTTTATGCATCCTTCACCAATCCACTTTGTGTCTTTCTTGATTTTATGTAAAACTTTCCTGGGATACTCTTCTTTTGTTCATATGGTGTCTACTCCTGGGTTACTAACTCTTCACATTCCTTACTTATCTATATCGTAGGTAAAGTTTTCCTCATCAAGTTTTCTATTTGGTGGAGTTTCCTAAACAATTCCACTTTTCTTGCATCTAATAATATGAGATACACTCTCTTTGAGATGTATCAACCTACTTGTATGTTTGGTATAGTTGTGCTTTACTTGTAGATGATGGTCATGGTCTTCATGGTTAGTTATTACATAAAATAATGTTGACTTGTCCTCAAATTCAATGCTTGTCAGTATTTTACATTTCCTAGTGCTAAGTAAAATTAGCCCCCATATGGACTGATATTTGTGTATCTGACCATATCTCTAGTTTTCCTAGTCTAGTCCAATATGAATATGTCATTTCATAAGTGTGGATAAGGAAGATTGTAAAACCACACGCAGAAGGGATAACTGTTGTGACGGACTACTAAGTAGCTTCATATATGAATCAGTTCGTACACTTATGTGCTTTAAGTTCATACACTTATTGAGAAGTATTTATCTTTTCTAAAGTATAAATCAACTTTTCTATATGTTTTAGCATATCAATCTTCCACCTTTGATATGTAACTTTAATATATAGATTGATTATTTTTTATTTATGTCTATGTTTCAGGAAGCCATAATGAATAATTTAAGGAGATGTCAATGCAATTATAAGTGTAGGCATTCAACCCTTGGTTATCAGAATGTTACTAGACAAACTTACTATGCACACAGTCGCAAGGATATGAATGGGATAATACATTCATCAGTTCTGGCTCATCAAGAAGGTCAAAATGCCTCTACCAATGATATTCCTATGAGTGAAGATAACCCTCCTATGGATCAACCATCATCTCACTCTTTGCCTAGATGCAGGCGTTTGTGGTGTACATGCAGAACATATTGTGGAGGTGGACGTATGGTTCCTCACTCAACATATGCAAGACACATGAAAATTGAGGAAATATTTAAGAGTCTCACTACTAATCTTGGTTTACATGACTCTCAAGGACTACCACAAGATGACATTCTACTAGAGCATAATGACATGGGAGATGAGGTCCATAATGACCCATCAGATGAGATTGACAATTTAGACGAAAGGGAGGATAATGAGGTGGAACCACAACATGAAGCGTTCGATATGGATGATGTTGAACCATCTTTATTTTACAAAATCGTTCAAAGAATAATTCAATTGCAAGCACTTTGGGATGAGCATCAAGCTTCAATTGAGTTTCAAGTTAAAATGCTTAAAATTCTTTTTGGTGATATGGTCAGTTCTAATCCCCCCCAAGCACATATGGACAATATATATATGCCAAGCTTGGCCAAACTACTAGTGCAAATGCCTAACACATGGGATGGAGACTTGAATGGTATAAATATTCCTACCTGTTGGGAGAAACTTGGTATCATGTTCACACGGCTAGGTATGGTTAACTCCCAACGTTACAGGGTATGCCAAGGAAGTGAGAGCTCTATTCATGCACCATTGCTTTATCAGCCAAGCAAGGAGGATAACTACATTAGAGACACAATTGAATGCTTGTGTAACACCAGAAAAGGAGGAAGGAAGAAGTTAAAGCGTGATTGTTCACAATGTTGTGAAAAGTGTTCCAAGTGTTCTCTACCGAGAAAAGATATGCTCTCTTTTGACTATATCTCCATTAGAGAACAATTGCGTCTACTAACTAGAAGTAGAACTCTATGCCATGAATTGTTGGAAATGTGGAGAAATAAAAACAAATGGTTAATACAAGAGAATACACTTTGTGATGCTACAATAAATGAGTTTTGGGATGGTACAAAATGCAAAAGTGTAAATGATTTTTGGAATCCTGAATCATACTTTGAGCTTCCATTGATATGTAATAACATGCATTGCAAATAAGTCTATACAGCTTGGCCTTCTACCCAAAGGTCGCCATTGCTTAATCATTCATGGGATGATATTGAGAGTGCCTACAAGTTTATCTGCAAATCATGTCGAACTCACATACATGGATACAAAAGGATTTGTAAGGTTCACTTTATTAACATGCTCATCTTTTTAATTAATATAAATGAAATTTGATATAGGTTACTAAAATGTGGTGTGTTTTGTGATAAATAGGGTGATCCACGCAATTTTGCCTTGTTATTACATTGTGATGGATTCCAAGCCTCAAAGACAACCCAGAAGAATTGTGGAGTTGTTGAAATCAAAATTCTCAATGTTGGAAAGAGCTCCTTTATTGGAATTATACCGGTTTTATTTATTCCATTTAGTTGCAAAAAAGTTATTGGAAGCTCTAGTAAACTCTTTCACATATTCATGTAGCCATTGATAGATGAATTAGAAAGTCTATTTGTTGATGGATTTGAAGTAGACTTCAATTATCCAGTCACACAGATTGTTGAGCATGAAAATTCTCTTAGTTGAAGATTCATTGCACGTGCTATGCTAATGATGGTAATTGGAGACCATCTAGCTCAGTGCAAGATTGGATCTTTCAAAGATGGTGGTCAATCGTTTTGTCGTAGAGACAAAGCAATAGCCACTTTGGAGGGTGAGGGCTCAGGACGTTACTTTTATGATCAAAATAGATTCCAGTTGAGATATAGACCAATTAAAAGATCAACCAATGAAATGCTTAGTTCTTTGACTATGACAGAGCGAGCCCTCACCCAAGCAGAAAGAGAAGAGATTTTAAAAGATGCGGGACTTTCTGGTAGATCATGCTTGTGGAGACTATATGAACTCTATGGCTTTGACTTATCCCTAGACCTTGTATATGATTGCATGCATATTTTGGCTCTAAATTTGTTCTCAAAATATATATGTGCTCTAGTAAGGACTGTGGATAACAGGATGAAAGTAAAAATTGATGAGACAACACATCGTGTCACTAAAGTAACACCATACTCTATTCGTTATGGTCGTTGGCCAAGATATCCTAGTAAGTATTGTGAGAGCTACAAGGCTGAGGAAAATCAAAAGTGGATTCAATGGTGTTTGCCTTATGTACTATGTGAGATTGAAGGTATTCCGAAGGTATTCTATGACCTAGGATTGATTCTCATAGACATTGCTCAAGCTTTTTACAACTACACTCGCGACAATGGTTGGTCTAGAGAAAATATAGACACTTTGAGAGAATTGCTTGGTTCATGGAGAGTAAGCTCTGAGGAGCTCTTAGGATCAAACTCAGCTCCTTTGGAACATGTTGCAGGTATAAATATTTTTTATTTTCTTAGTTTTTTCATTTATATAGAAATTATATTTCACTTTAATCGTATATATTTTCTTGCCTTACTAAATGTAGGTTTTGAAGAATTCTTGGATGACATTATTCAACATGGTAGTCATGATGCTTTCTGGTGTTATATTTATGAGCGTATGGTCTCAGTATATGTCAATATCAAAACAAATAACAAAGATAATGAGATTTCTTATGCAAACTACCAAAGACGAAGATTCTTTACATGGATATTTATGCATATTATAAAATACCAACGTGACAGACTTATGTCGTATCAAAGGATGACAAGAGAACTCCACAAAGCTTTACTACCACCTGATGGATACTTAGTGGATTCTAATAGGTACGATGAATGTCCAGAATGGCATGCATCAGGTCTCATGCATGTATCATGTGTGGAGAAAGCAAAAGAAATATGGAGTTTTTTAGAAAAGGCTAATGATTGTGCATGCAAAAGAGTAGCTCTAACAAAGGGAATAACCATAGGAGCAAAGAAGTTAAGATGCAGAGATGCAACTAATGAAGAAAAGAGATATGTTCATCATAGCTTCAACATAGAGGTGGAAACAGTGACAGAATATAAAAAGGTTTTTCTAAAGGGAGAAGTTTATAAAGTGGGAGATAAAGTGGTGGTAAGATGCGATGAAGACTCTAGAGTGGACATAGATGTTGGCCATTGGAAAGCATGCATATCATCATTTTTTTCGTTTGAATGCAATGGTGAAGTGAAACTATTTTTTGGAGCTTATTACTACAGACAATGTATTGTGGTTGAAAGTGGCCATGAAAGTCTAGTTGTGGACACCACTACAGGTATGAGTGTCTTGCAAAATGGTTTTGTTCCATTTTCATGGGATTGTATAAGACCAATACAATCATTGTTACACAAATTTATTCCACTTCAACATGGAAACAATATCATCGCATATGAGACAAAAGATTTGAGACCAAGGTCACGTTTGATTAAGATAGGTTGCATCGGTTGCATTCCTCCTTGGCTAGAGGAAAATGATGTTGTCTATATGAAGTCTCATCTAGATGCTTTATGTGAGCCAAATGACCTCAAATATGCGGTTATAAGAGCAGTACACTATGAAATGAAGCAAGTAAAAGTGGGATGGCTAACTAATGTACACTTGCAAGAAAATATTTGGAAAGTGAGAATAGAGGATCAAGATTGGAAGGATTGGTGGCTATGTGTATCCACGAAAAAGCAATGGCAAGTACTCAAAACAAAAGCAATTGCAATTGACAACAAAAGAAAGATTGTACCTACTATGTGGTGTTCGCATGAGCATGAGGCAACAATGTTATGACGGTATGTTTATTGAAGTCTTTTGTTTTGTATTGCTTAATGTAATTTACATTTTCAAACATTATGACGGTATGTTTATTGAAGTCTTTTGTTTTGTATTGCTTAATGTGATATACATTTTCAAACATACATTGCAAATACTTTCTTATTGTTACCATGCCTATGTAGGTTTGCCATGTCGACTTCTAATCTAGAGATGATGGCTCTTTTGAAAAAAATGATGAGTGAGGATCCCAAACTACTTGGGCTTGTGGATTCAGTTGTGGAAGAAGTGAAAGGTAACTAACTCTAATAACTAAATTTATCTAATTTTACTACTATTTTATGTGTTCTAATCCAAGTGCTAAGGAATTAAGTGATTTAGTTTGATATAGTACTTCTTTTTAAAAAATATAAGTCTCTTATGTTTCTAAACTTTGGTTTATTATGTGTACATAAAGGTAACAAAATCACAAATGCAGGTACAAGAGATAATGGAACAATGAAAGCTAAGGAGGTCATTGGCCCTAATGTCTCTTCAAATCACGATACATGTATATGTCTTTATTTCTACTAAACTTCGAAAATTTAAATTTGTACATATATTACATCTTGCTTTATTAGGTGATTCATTTTGAGATTAACTAGCTTTAATTAGTCTCTTTGCCAAATTTAAAATGTTCATAGTTATTCATATCTTTAAACTTTGAGTAATTGTGTGTATATATATAAACATAGATAAAAGAACAACAAAAGGTGGGAAAAGAGGTAATGTAAGAAAGGGAGATAAGGAGGTTACTTGCGATAATGTTTCTTCAAGTCAAGATGCAGGTACCAACTTTAAGGATCAAAAACTTGTATAAATTTGGTGACCCAAATTGATACACAATATCTAATTACTTTCTTTTGTGTTATTGAAAATTTTCACAACCTTGTATTATCGTGAGCTTTGGTTAACTCTATGTATATATAGGTAAACAAGTTACTAAAGATGACACAAGAGACAATGTAAGAAAGGAAGACATTGAGATTGCTTGCCTTAACACTTCTTCAAGCCAAGAATCAGGTATTATCAGCTTTCTTATGTTGATAATGAGTCATTTTTTGAAATGGTTATACTAACTAATGATATTTGATCACTTGAGTATCAATAGGAGTGATACGTATACCATCATATGATGATATCTATCGGCCACCCATGTTGAAATTTAGAGAAGAGGGTAGACTTTATGGAAAAAAGCTCTTGGCTGAATACTTTAAAAGTCAACACACTGTCATGCTAAAAAATTATCATCGATTACGTAGGTGGTTTGAATCCTTAAATCCAGATGATCTACATTATAAAAATGCGGATATAAAGTATATCATGAAAATTATATCAGAGAATCACCATGAGATTTTACCATTGAAGTTTACTGGATGTGAGTACATATGGAGAGAGAATGACATATATGACTGGTGGAAGGGTACAAAGCAAGATGAAAGAAAGTATTTGAAGAAAAAAGATTTTTTAAAGAAGGTAAGTTGATTGTTACTTTTTTTAATTGGCTTTCCTAATATTTGAGGTGTAGATTCTTAGTTATTGAACTATTAATCTTATGACATATAGAGAGAATTATCCACATCTCTTGGAGTGGATGATATAGATAAGCTTCAAAATGTATCAAATGACATAACATCATCAATGGTAAGATGATATGATTTATAAGTTTGATATCATAAGTGTAGGGTTGGCTCTTTTTCTCCCATACTCATTTAGGGGTGTCTATTGATGGCAGAGTGAACCATATGTTGCTACTATTGATTCTAATCAACTTGATGTATACATTCTTAGCATGGATGATATTGCAAATGAACAAGGTTTGAAAAAGGTATCTTATAATCTTATCTGGTTATCATTTTTGTACTTGATTCCATATATTTTGGAGACATCTGATGTATACACATGATCTTATTTTGTTGATGTAGCCTCTTGAAGAAAGTAGCTCCTTTGAAGGACAACAATACAAGCAAACAGATTTATCCTTGCAGGTAATGCTTTTGAGCTCATATCTAATAACTTTCTTTGAGAATGTCTCTTATACAGATACTTATACATTAACTTTCATTTCCCATAGATGAATATGTTTGTGGAGGAAGAAAAGAGCTTTGAAGAATTTCAATGTTATACATCCGATGAGGTTCTTTGCTTTATATTAAATTTAAGATTAACCATATGATTCATGTTCTTAACATTATCTTATCCTTTACATGCTTAAAATGTAGGATGTTGAAAATGAAGATGAGACACTTGAAATGGAAAATTGTGCCAGCTTTTTAAAGTTATTGTCACATGGTTTAGACAAAATAATGTACTCAACTAAACGTCAAGAAACTCTGGAACAAAGTATCCATAGTTCAAGCAATGATAAGGTATGTAACTTTTTTTTCTATATAAATGTTTTTAATGTGATTACTAATTTTAGTTTTGAATGTAGGCTAATCCAGATGATGACATTAATGAAACATCTCGAAAAAGTCAAAGAAAGAGGAAGATATTTGATATATGTTTGTGAGAGAACAATAACGTCATAGTTTAGTGAATAACTAAAGATATGATTTATTATATAACTATTTATTTTACGTGTTGACTAGCCAAGTGAAAAGATGAAGTATATTTTGCAACAAAGGAGCATGAAACGAGGTACCAGTATCAATGAAAAAGAACCAAAGGTGCTAGATGTAAATGTTTATATTTTTGTTTATGTCATACATGAAAAGCATAATCTAATATTTTTATTTTATTTGAATTAGGAATTTAAAGATCTCCCAAACCAAGGCATTGAGATTAACATTTCAAATGATACTCAAAGGGTAACTTTATTGTTAATTTATATTTTAATTAGATATATATAATTGTAGTCATGTAGTTGAATTTGTAGCTTTGAGATTAACATTTCAAATGATGCTTAAAGGGTAGCTTTATAGTTTATATATATATATATATATATATATATATATATATATATATATATATATATATAAAATAGTCATGTAGTTAAATTTATAGCTTTTCATATTATAATTCGTGTCATTTAATTATCTATACATAGTATAATAAGTTACTTATTCTCTTTTTGTTATTCAATGTAGGTTAATATGACAAAAGAGAACATGGAAACCATACTTTTGAAGTATCTTGGTGTGCCTACAATTCATGATATGTACTTTTCTTTAAAGAGTACATACATGAATCTCAAAAAGATTGAAGCTAGCTTTCAAGTCTTGATTAAGGATACAAAGAAGCCAACAAGTGATGATATGATTAAGGAGATTGTTTATTGGCTACTAGGAAATGGCAAAGTTGTATTAAACAAAAATAGCAATGTGCTTAGTCTAGATGATGTGGAAGTTTTAGCATAACTTCTACTTTGAGTTAAGAATTTATTGCTTTTTAACATATTGGAGATTTGAGGGATTACTCAAACATTTATTACTTTGGAACATATTGGAGATTTAAGGGATAAAACATTCAAGACACACATGTTGCTTAATTAGTTTTTAGTTTTATGCTCCTTTAAAAGTATTTTCATTTTTCTTTTGGTTGCTAGAAGTAGATGTTGATGTCTTAATTTGTTTAATCTATTTTGATCATTAGATGTATGTTATTAATCCTTACTTAGAAATGATGACATTCTCTATATAAATTTCTAGTTAAAAATTTATTGTGTAATTTCTTGTTTGATATTAGCATGTCTAAGAGTAAGGGCAAAGTAAATAAATTGATAAGAAAAAAAGAGAATTCCCATGGAATTCCCTAGTTGAAAGTACATATAAGTAGGGAATGTAAAAAATAGGAAAAATGAGAGATTTCGTAGTGAGAGTACCTAGGGAATCACATCTAGAATTTTTTTCCTATATATGGAATATTTCTTATATAGGAATTATTCTCTACATAGAAAATTTTGTATTTTCCTATGTATGAAATATTTCCTGTAGGAATTTTCTATGTAGGAAATATTTCTTACATAGAAAAGGTCTTATGTGATTCCCTACTTATTCTCACTAGAAAATGTCCCATTTTCCCTAGTTTTTACTTTCCCCACTTATATGTATTTTCAACTAGGGAATTCCATGGGGAATTCTCTTTTTTTCCTATGGGGATCGATTGAAAGTTCCTTGTGAGAGTGGGGCTGCAAAACCCGAGTGGCTAGACGCGGATGAGTGGCGCCAACTGAGGGAGAAGGCTACAGATTCTCCAGGACGTTGGAGTCAGTAGCACGGGGCGGCGAGGGCACAACTAGAGGCCAGAGTGGTCCATCATCTTGGGAGTGACAGCCACAGGACATATTGGAGGACTTTGTAAGTTTTTCTTTTGTTTTGCTTGCTTATTTTTTTGCAATATCCTTTGTACTGACAATCATGTTTCTAATAGTTAGTATTTTTTTTTCTTTGCAACACTCCATTACAAATCACGATCTGACCAGCCTTGAGACTCGATATGCAGAGAAGCACAATCTCACTACATTGATCGACCGATTGTATAGACGCGGCGGCCCTGTAAGTCACTCATCTTTCTTGTTCGTAGTTACTATGTTTAATTGGAATGCATTATTGTATGCTGGATTGATGTGTAGTTATTTCTTTTTTTGCAAAGTCCGTTCGATGCTCCTTTGCGGCAGGACGAGCTTTCGGATGGCGAGGATATGTAGCTCACCTTTGGATCCCTTGAGCTCACACACCCTTCTTTTTTGGTTGCCTAATCTGTGTAGACATTTTCTATGTAGTAGTGATATCTTGTCATGATTGTACCAGTCACTTTCATTATGCGATCATTTTTTTATTTCATATATTAGCATTATGATTTAAGTACACTTTGTTTTTGTTTACACAAGCAATGTACACAATGCATAAACTATTTTGTATGGCCCTAATAAAGCACACAGTACACAAGAATTTGTTTTTTCCTGCTACCGTCGCTATTAGCGTTGCAAGTTTACCTGCACGTGTCGTTATTTGCATCATTATTAGCATCCCATAGCGTCATTATTTGCGTCAATATCAGCGTCGCTAAATAGCGACGCTAATAACAACACTAATTATACCAACTGTTATATGGTGTCGCCAACAACGACGCTTTTTGCGACGATGGGGACAAATTTTGTTATTTACATTTTCCTCGCTTTTAATGTCAGTATAAGGCCTATATCTTGTAGTGCAATGCCTTAAAGCTAAGAGAAAAAATAAATGAGTGTTATTTGCAATCAACAACACAAACATTCTATATGCTGAAAATTTTGATAGTCAAAATGTGTTACCTTATGCACCAATAAACTAGAGATACCTTTTTAACAACTAATATGAACTTATCCTCAAGGGATATGCTAAGATAGTCCTCTTCTTCAGAAGAGGTGCAATAAATATTGACAATCATTTGTCCATACACCTCACCTATTCTCTTATAATTAATAGGGCCAAGCATATCGATTGTTCTCTTGCAAACATCATCCTTGGTTTCTATGATCTCTTGCATTTTTTCTTCTTGGACAAACTCTTGGTGGGATGTGGTCCTAATTATTAGATATACATGTATCACATCCTTGATCTTTGGTGTTTTGCTTTCCTAGATAATTTTGGGGGAATGTTAAGGATCTCTGAGAGATGATTTTTTGATGCTAAGAAGTGCTTAAAAATAGCAAAAAATTCCAAGTTTTAGGGGAAAAATAGACTTCGTCGAAGGCAACAATGGTAATCAGTACGATTTTAAGTGCGAATGCTCGGAAAAGGCTTAAAAGACCCACTTGATGACAATTGATGAATTTTCATAATTTTTTGGCGTGTCAGACGGGACCCTCAAAGATTCGTGCAGTGGAGAACTTCAAGACGGATGCCCAGGATTTTTTGGACTGCGAAATGGGTACCAGACGCGAGAGATAGGATGTTCGGGAGGCCAAGAATCAAAGGCAAGTGGGAATGGACTTAAGAAGTCCCAAAAGTTATGACCCTTAGGGGCTCCCTTTGGGATCCCCAACAAACAAAAATGAATTTCTGGGCGGAGGGATGGGAGGGGGCGCCATTTTTTTTTAGGACAATCAAAAAGACGGTGCAATAAAAAAGAAGGCTATGGAGGTTACAAACAGGCCCCCCAATTGATTACATGCCTAGTCTACACTCTATCTTTGCTCCCTATCACTCCAAACCTCACGTCAAATGGCTGCACGATTTTGGAGATCAGATTTTAGTCTTTCTCTCTCTTTTGTCTCTCTCCTGCAAGGGACAGTTCCTGCGTGTGAAGAAGAATGAAGCCTGGTTGGTGAATGCTCGTTCGACAGGGTACCCGATCGCTTCTAAACTAAAGGTGGGCTGAAGATGGAAATGTGGAGGTAGACTAAGCATCAAATAGGGCCTAGTTGATAGACCCACAACAAGTTTCAAAACCTGAAATAATAAAAAAATACATGGTAATAGCATTTTTACAAAGAAAACGGCTCTTTTTTCACATTTGATGAGGCTAATCATGTTCTTATGGGCTGAAAACTAATAAACATGTTTTTTGCTATTGTTTTTAGTCTTTTATAATAAAAAACTCAGAAAACATACACTTAAAGTGTGGAAAATAAATTGGACAAACCCAAAAAGCATGGTTTTTAGAGGAAAAATGGGATTTTTTGGACTTAAAATCGAAAAAGCATGAAACAAAACACCAATAAAATTTACATGTTTGTTGTTCAAAGAATCAAGAGCCACAACTCTAAAATATTTCTAATTTTTTTCATTTTTATTGATAATAAATAAGAAAGAATAGAGAAAAATACAAAAAAAAAGGGAAAAAAATAGGGAACGGATGAGGAAAATTATGGATGTGTCTGTGAGTGTATAATGAGGATAAATCATGATGGTTTGCCTTAGGTTATTTCCATTTATATGTTTTTGTGAGTATTTATTGCTTATCTCGTACGAAATACACATGAAATCACCCCTTTACCTATGCAACAAGGCAAAACCTTAAACGGTAGGGGAGTAGGGAAGTTTGAGTGCTGAAATATAATATAAAATGTGATGCATTTACTAAATTATTCATATAGGATGACTTTAAGTTAAATAAAGGGAAGTACATCACGAGTGTAAGGTTCGGTGTCTTCTCTCATTGCAGCAATTACGTGTTAGTGTATGGAAACATAAAAAGAATGGATTTACACAATGCACTAGGCTGTTTTTCAATTTTTTGAGCACTTAATAATATACACATTTCATCAAGCATCATTAAATGGTATAAATTACAAGCTCCTGGATGCATAGCACTTGGTTTCTTTAGGACTTGACCCACATAGAGAGAGTGAGCAACCTGCCTGTAGGTCTAGACAATGGGTTCAAGGGGACGGATAAGTGAGGATTAGTGCATTCCTGGAACGATAAATATATTGGCACCAAGAGAGGAGTTTATTTTGAATGTGTCTATATGTAGAAGTAGTGCATCGAGGGGCCAATCCCCAAGATGTAGGAGAGTTGCAGTAGGGCCACGGCAATCAGCCGATGGGATGTCCCAATGTCTATAATATGTGACATTTATTGCGGATATGTGTATAATCTCCCTCTGAGGAGACGGGAAAGGGAACATTTGTTGGATTACAGACTATAAACACGTAGTGATTAGTGTTTAGAATAGTGTATCCCTCCATAGACACTCCTGCCCCACAAGGCCGTGTGGTGGGTTTGTCTGTTGAGTGCATGAGGTCCGGCTAGTGCCTTAGCTAGTGACGAAGGAAATTCGGTATGGCAGCCTCTATACTATGCCAAACTCCCTTCTGCCACAAAGTGAATGAGATAAGGGCACCACCTAGTCATGGAAGAGCGGACTAGGACGCTATGCAAGAGGGAGAGGAGATTGTAAGGGAGAAGAGATGAAAACTAAGAGAGGGAGAGAGAGAGAGTGAGTGAGTGAGAGTGAGAGAACTATGAAAAAATAGATGAATCAATAAACTTAAGAGATGGAGAACCCTCGAGACATAACCAATATACACAATATGGACACCAATATCATGGGCTTATTACATTGTAGAGCATACATAAGCTATAGTAAGAGAAGGAATTCCATAAGCTCATGAGGGAGAATGGGGAAGGCTCAATAGGACTGAAGGAGGCCTCTTTGCTCTCTCTATTCTTTTCTTCTTACAAATTACAAAGGAGAAGGCCTCTTTATATAGGCCTTGAGGGTGTTTAGGGAGGAGGTTAAGATGTAATAGGAATTAATACCACCAAAGCTGCATTAAGGCGGTTCCACCAATGTGGAAGCTCCATCTAGATGTTTTGTTG
Organism: Lygodium microphyllum; assembly: GCF_053477565.2. Taxonomy (NCBI): domain Eukaryota; kingdom Viridiplantae; phylum Streptophyta; class Polypodiopsida; order Schizaeales; family Lygodiaceae; genus Lygodium; species Lygodium microphyllum. Next base: position 66,786,053 of record NC_141143.1, on the reverse strand, counting down.
ACCAATTTGTACTTAATCAAGCTCCATCATAGGTGATTTGTCTCCATTCTCCCCCCCATAGCTTGAGTCCAAGAGCTCTCCTATAAAAAAATATAGAGAATCTTCATAAAATAAGATCATATCTAGCAATAATAGAGAGAGAGTAATGAGAGTTCATACATTACTACTACAACTAAGGATGATTTGAGGGTGATTTAGGAGGGGAATTCTAATGGTTTATTAGCTTGAGAGAGAGGATAAGAGAGGGGAAAGGGTTGGGGGTCTAATGAATAATGTTTTATGGAAGTGTTAAGTGTGGGGAAGAAAGTATGGATGTGTATTAAATTGGGAGGTGGTCTCCACTGCAGTTGGAAAAAGTTGGCATCCACCATTTTGGCCATATCTCCCGACTCGTAGCTCCAAAAAATTATAAAAAAATACCACCCGAAACTTCAGCTCACGCGCTACAACTTTCATGTTGAAAAGTTTTTTTGGATCGGAGTGGAAGTATTTTTAAAAAATCTTACAAAATCATGTGCCTGGTTTTTCTTCCACTAATGCTTCCAAGAAGGGTCCCATTTGGTTGAATTGTCATAAGGCTCCAAAGTCATGACATTATGAGCCTCACATGCCCTTTGGATGGCTCCAAATCCATTTCATATCTTTCCTTTTCACATTATACATTTTCCCTTCACCTTCCTCCATTGATCTTTACTCTTCACCCCCCCTTGGTAAACCGGTCCATGAAATATTTTCATCCAGTGATTTCTTGGATTTCCCAAGAGGTTGTTCCCACCCTCTTCTTTATTTCAAAGCTCCAAATGTACAAAAAATCAACAAAATGTTAGACAAATATTTTTTTGTGATTTTCTCGGATCATATAGCCCTCCCAAACCTGGCTAGAGGTATTTATGCCTCTAGACACTCTTTGGTATCTTGAGCTAACCCCACCCTGATGTGATAGGGTTTTAAGCGCCATCCATTTACACTGGTCTTGTGAACTTTTCCCTCAATGTCTTGAAGTTTGTAGGAGCCATTGTTGAATTTTTTTGTGACCCAAAACGGTCCCTCCCACCGGTAGAGAAACTTGCCATCCTTTCTTTTATCAAAGCGATTGTCATATCGAAGCACTAAAGATCCCTCCTTGATGTTTTTATCTGTTAGCTTCTTGTTGAAATTTTCTCTACGCTTCTCAGCTTCTTGGGAGTAGTGGTTGATGGCTTCTTCACGATCCAATTGTAGCCTCTCTAGGTCCAGTAATCTTTGATGTAACTTCTCCTTTTGAGAGCCTACTGTGCCACCTAATACCCGAAGGCTAGCTAATTTCACCTCAATAGGCAAAAGAGCCTCTTGTCCATAAACTAAATGAAAAGGTGTGAACCCTAACATGGTTTTGAAGGAGGTTCTGTAAGCCCATAGAGCTCCACTAAGGTGCTTGTCCCAATCCCGGGGCCTTGAATGTACCTGTTTGCTGATGATTTTACAAATCATTCCATTTACCTTTTCGACCAATCCATTGCATTGAGGGTAGTAAGGGGTAGAGTGTCGTCGTTGAATATTTAGCTTTTGCATGAGTTCACCCACCACATTAGCTCTAAACCCTGGTCCTCTATCTGATAGTATTTCAAGAGGGGTACCAAACCTACAACAAATGTGGTCAAAGATGAATTTACTCACTTCCTTAGCAGTGATTCTTCTAGTTGGCATAGCCTCGGCCCATCTAGTCATGTAATCTACCCCCATGATAATATACTCTTTTCCTGATGGAGTGCGTGGTAGAGGCCCTATGGCATCAATTCCCCACTTCTCAAAGGGTCCATAGACCTTGATTGGGGTTTGGGGTTCTGCTATGAGCCGTCGTGGTCCTGATTTCTGACATTCTTCACATGTTTGACACCAATATTTGATATCTCGGTGTAGACTGGGCCAAGTAAAGCCGGCTTGTAGAACCTTTCTACTTGTGATGTCGTGTGCAAAGTGGCCTCCACACACATCATCATGGCAAGCTTTTAAGATTTCTTCAATTTCCCATTTTGACGGCACTTTCCTAAGCACACCATCCTTACCAAGACAATACAAACTGTCATTTACTATGCGATATCTTGTAGCCTTCCGAGCTAGCCACTGTCTTTCTCCCTTAGTCAGGTGTTTGGGAGCTTCTCCTTGTTCTAAGAGATGTAGAATATCTTCTAAGTCTTCCTTGCCTTGTCGAAGTGGGGGTTTGATAGCCACCGCTCCCACCATTGACTCATTCAGCTTTGATGATGCTAGATGGTCGGCATCTTTGTTCTGGTCTCTTGGCACATGATGTACTTGTGCCTCCCTAAATCTTCTCATAAGAGATTTGGCCTCTCTCATTTTACTAGAGAGGTTTGTATTTTTGCATGCCCATGTACCTTGCATTTGCCTTACCAATAGCATGGAGTCTCCAAAAGCATTCAATCTCTCGATTGAATTACTAAGACACCAACAAAGACCATGAATTAAAGCTTGATATTCTGCCTCATTGTTAGAGTGGACACCTTCCAAGATGATTCCTTCACAATAGATTTTCTCTCCTAAAGGAGAGAAAACAACGATGCCTGCGGCTGCCTTATCCTTAGTTCTCTTGTATGCACCATCAAAGTAGAGGCTATAAGCATCTACAAGAGTTTTTATGGATGGGGGTGGTGGAAGGTTCTTTCTTTTCACCACGAGATTTTTCTCATAGCACCTATTTGTCAAAATATCAGCCAAGCATGCCCGAGTTGTTTTTTCAACCTGCACTGTATAGTCAAACTCTTGAAGTCGGACCACCCACTTTGCTATTTTGTCAGAGATTTCCATATGTTGTAGTGCATAGGGAAACATATCCTCCACAGTGATGATCACAAACCTCTTTGGAAGTAAATATGGCCGAAATTTGGTTACTGCAAACATGAGGGCCAACACTAGTTGTTCCATGGAGGTGTAAGCCTTCTCTGAGGCTTTCATGAGGCGGCTGGCAAAATACACAGGCCTCATGAAGGATGTTTTTGGATCTTTTTGTAGGAGAGCAGCACCAATGGCCTCTTCTCCCACACTAGGGTTTACAAAGAATGTTTCTTCCCAACAAGGCTGGAGGATTATAGGAAGTGACCCCAACATTTTCTTTATCTCCTTAAAATGTCCTTCACTTTGTTCACTCCATACAAGTGTTTCTTGGCGTGTCAGTTGCTGCAGGGGGTATATGGCTTGAGAGAGTAAGTGTATAAATCTACCCAAATATCTTAGCTTTTGTAAGAAGGAGACCAATTGTTTGATGGAGGTTGGGGAAGGTAGAGCTAGCAATGTTTCTACCTTATTTGGATCTACCTCAATTCCTTCAATTGACACTACATGCCCTAGTAGTGTAACCTTGCTTTCCCCAATGTGACATTTATCCTTATTTAGTTGTCCACCCAACCTAGCTAGGCGAGTAAATCCTTCATCGACCTTGCGTAGATGTATGTTCCTTGAGATGTAAATACAAAAGTCATCTATGAAAACCCTTATGGACTTACCAAAATAAGGTTGGAAAACCATATTCATGAATCGTTGAAAGGTTGCTGGGGCATTTGTGAGACCAAAGGGCATGACCCGAAAGGCAAAACAGCCCCATGGTGTGATGAAAGTGGTCTTCTTTTGATCCTCCTCTGCAATGCGAATCTGGAAGTAGCCAGAGTAGCCATCACACACCGTATACCGCTCATGTCCCGCTACTTCATTCAAGATTTCATCCTGAAATGGGAGAGGGAAGTGGTCCCTCTTTGTTGCAGCATTTAGTGGCTTGTAATCTATGCATACTCGCCACTTACCATTTTTCTTTGGCCTCACTACTACTGGGGAGACCCATTCTGAATCTTCCACTGGGTATATGAATCCTGCATTCAAGAGTCTCTTCACCTCCATCAACAGTGCATCCTGTTGCACAACTCCCAGCCTTCTCAATCTTTGTACTATAGGTTTGCTTCCTTCTTTGAGTTGGATGTGATGCTTCACTGCAGTGACACCTGTAATGTGAGTATAATCAGAAATAAACAATGATGCATGCTTCTTGAGAACATTCACATAACCCTCCCTTTCTTCATCCTTTATATCCTTGGATATCATCTTCTCTAGGCTAGCATCCCACACATCTTCTCCTTGGATTCTTGGGTTGTCTTCTGATAAGGTAGGTTCCTTTAAGGTGACGCCCATAACTTCGAGAGTGCTATCACTCTCTCCACTTGAACTCTCTTCCTCTTCTACTGATGAGGAACATCCACTTGAGCTCCACTCATCGGCAGACGTTTCTAGTTCAAGGTTCTCTTGACGCCCACTCTTCAAGTTGTAAACCACCTTTTGATCGTGGCCACCCACCTTACGTGGCCTCAACTCCAGATCTCCTGTTGCCCAATCTTGCCTAGCTCCGATGCCCATAAGCCAAGGTCTCCCTAGGATGAGGGGATATCCTTCCCCCTTTACTGGCATCACATAAACATCCACTGCTGCAGTGATTCCAAAAACAGATACTCTCAAAGCTTTCACTACACCCACACATGTGACCGCATCATTGTTGGCCATCTTTGCCCTGAAGGTTGAGGATTCCATTACTTCTAAACCTAATTGATGCATAAGTTTTTCTGTCATGACACAAACCTCTGCTCCACTATCAATGTATGTTTTTCGAATCCGTTGACCTTTAATTTGAGCCTCCACTATAGGCACTATATCTTTGAGTCCATATGCCTTGATTGCACTAACCATTTTACCTTGCCTTGCCCTTGTGCTTACCATTTTTGACCATTGTCGTCGTAGCTTTGGAGAGGCATGAAGTAGTTGTGGCCAAGTAATTTTTGGCCCTTGAGAGCTCACGTCTGCTACTAGATCATAAGGTTGTGTCCGAGAACCCAAAGGGAAGTCAGAGATATCAGTTTTAGACCTAGCTCGAGTTTTTCTCTTCTTCCCTTCATCTCTAGGTGCCCGTGATGTACTTGCCTCATTGGTTGCTTCCTTACTTGCCTCAGTTTGGACACGTACCCGCTTGATAGGCATGGTCTCTACTACATCTACCTTCATCTTACCTCTTGCTATTTCTTCTTGGAGCCTTCTATCCCTGACCACCTCCTCTATTTTTATGACATTAACATTTGGTTGAACAACAGGGTTTTCAGCTTGAACATAAGGTGGTTGTAAAATTGCAGGTCGTGACTGCTCTTGCTCTTGAGTCCTAGCACGAGGAGGGCTTACTTGTTGTCGAGGACCTCTGGTAGGGTGATCATATCTTCTAGGGTGAGGACAATTGTACATGCCATGTCCATTTTCTCCACAGTTGTAACACAACATCTCCCTTGCTTGTCGCCGCATTTGTGGTCGATTCCCACCATTCCCCTCGATAGGTCTTCTTGCACCTTGCACAAGATTCACTCTCAAACCCTCTAGTTGATTAGTAAGATTGTTTATTTGTTGGATCATGTCTTCTTGACCTCTAACAAGGCCCGGTGCATTAGATACATTTGGGGAAACTTGAGAGGCCTCCATAGTTGTGATGTTGTTTCCCAAACCTGTTTGGCTAGCTTGGGCTTGGTACAGAATCTTTCGATTCTTTTCCCTAGTGATTCTCAAAGCATCTTCAAAAGTGTTTGGAAATTTCACCTTTACCTTCTCCCTAAGCAAGGGATACAAACCTGAAATAAATCGATCCTTTTGAAGGCAGTTTGGAGCTCTCTCTCCAGGGTTTAGTGAGTCTGACCACTGCCCCCAAAGCTTCAAAAACCCTTCCTCATAAGTTGCATAACCATAAGGATCACTTTGATGGAGGGCCAAAAGCCGTTGCCATAACTCTTCAGCTGAGTTAGTTTGTTGAAATCTCTGCAAGAAAGCTGCCTTCAATCCTTCCCATTCAGCTCTTTGGGCCGGATTTAGAGTTTGGAACCACATTCTAGCTTCTTCCTTGAGCACCAAAGGAAAAGCCCTCAACTTTAATGCTTCATCATCCCTCCCAGAGACAAGAAAGGCCATCTCAAGGTTGTCCAAAAAATCCAATGCATTTTCTCCATTGCGCCCAAAGAAGCTTGGAAATGCCATGTTGCCTTAGTAGAGTACAAAGATGAACACGTCTAGACTTAAGTTGTATTTTATGAGGGGAAGGATGAATGGGTTTACAGATGCATTGATTTCGGCAAGACGTCTAGGCCCCAATATGCTTCTAATAATGCCTTGGAATCTAAGCTTTGTGCTAGCTACAATATGCACAGTTTGCATAGCAAGTGGACGGATAGGTCCATACAACTCGTTGTGATTCATGAGAAACTATTATAATAGGATAAAGACATGTACATTGAAGGATGCATTGTAGTCTAGCATTGGGAAGATTATAGGTTCTGGTGATACAAGAATCTCCCTTAATCTTTCAGCTCCAAAGTACATGACAAGACGCTGTTGGAAGAAAATCTTCCTACTGATGCATACATTAACTTGGATGTTTTGTACAGAGTGGAAGGTGTAGAAATTCGGGCCATTATTATTATTCATGAGTAGAAACTACTTAAGGGAGTAGAGGGAATGCACTTTCTTGAATTATGAAGGATTTTTCCCAGAATGTTTCTTTTTGGATCCCACCAACTTTGCTATACGGAGAATTTGCTCACCAGTGATTGTTCTTGCCTTAGTGTGTCCATCCTCGGCGACATATATTTCATAAGGTGTGATGGCCACCTTTTCAACCACACCCAACCTTCGAGCTAACAACAGTTGAAGGTAGTCTTCATACTTTGCACTTCTACAAAACTCCACACCGTTCATGCATAGTTGTCCTCCTTTGATGTGGATTAGGCCAGAGAGAGAGAGGGATTTGATGATTTGGAGACGAGGACCTTCCGGAAGAGCCTTTACTTTGTTTGCAAAACACTCACCACAATTATGAGAACCTAGCAATTGATGGCAACATGATTTTTTCCGTTGTGAGAGAATGGAATTTCTAAGGTGAACACCTTTTACCCGCATACGTGCTGTCATCCGATAGGCATGCTTCCTTTCTTGGGCTTCCTTGGGAGACCATTGTGGGAGTCGTGGACTTCGATCAGCTTCAAAAAGAGTTGGTGAAGGCGTTGGAGAAGAGCCACTTGGAGTACTTGTTGTAGAGGATGCACCACCATGTGTTGTATCGTCCCGCATGGATGAGAATGTCCTCAGCGGGGGCACCAATTTATGACGAAGGAAATTCGGTATGGCAGCCTCTATACTATGCCAAACTCCCTTCTGCCACAAAGTGAATGAGATAAGGGCACCACCTAGTCATGGAAGAGCGGACTAGGACGTTATGCAAGAGGGAGAGGAGATTGTAAGGGAGAAGAGATGAAAACTAAGAGAGGGAGAGAGAGAGAGTGAGTGAGTGAGAGTGAGAGAACTATGAAAAAATAGATGAATCAATAAACTTAAGAGATGGAGAACCCTCGAGACATAACCAATATACACAATATGGACACCAATATCATGGGCTTATTACATTGTAGAGCATACATAAGCTATAGTAAGAGAAGGAATTCCATAAGCTCATGAGGGAGAATGGGGAAGGCTCAATAGGACTGAAGGAGGCCTCTTTGCTCTCTCTATTCTTTTCTTCTTACAAATTACAAAGGAGAAGGCCTCTTTATATAGGCCTTGAGGGTGTTTAGGGAGGAGGTTAAGATGTAATAGGAATTAATACCACCAAAGCTGCATTAAGGCGGTTCCACCAATGTGGAAGCTCCATCTAGATGTTTTGTTGACCAATTTGTACTTAATCAAGCTCCATCATAGGTGATTTGTCTCCATTCTCCCCCCCATAGCTTGAGTCCAAGAGCTCTCCTATAAAAAAATATAGAGAATCTTCATAAAATAAGATCATATCTAGCAATAATAGAGAGAGAGTAATGAGAGTTCATACATTACTACTACAACTAAGGATGATTTGAGGGTGATTTAGGAGGGGAATTCTAATGGTTTATTAGCTTGAGAGAGAGGATAAGAGAGGGGAAAGGGTTGGGGGTCTAATGAATAATGTTTTATGGAAGTGTTAAGTGTGGGGAAGAAAGTATGGATGTGTATTAAATTGGGAGGTGGTCTCCACTGCAGTTGGAAAAAGTTGGCATCCACCATTTTGGCCATATCTCCCGACTCGTAGCTCCAAAAAATTATAAAAAAATACCACCCGAAACTTCAGCTCACGCGCTACAACTTTCATGTTGAAAAGTTTTTTTGGATCGGAGTGGAAGTATTTTTAAAAAATCTTACAAAATCATGTGCCTGGTTTTTCTTCCACTAATGCTTCCAAGAAGGGTCCCATTTGGTTGAATTGTCATAAGGCTCCAAAGTCATGACATTATGAGCCTCACATGCCCTTTGGATGGCTCCAAATCCATTTCATATCTTTCCTTTTCACATTATACATTTTCCCTTCACCTTCCTCCATTGATCTTTACTCTTCACCCCCCCTTGGTAAACCGGTCCATGAAATATTTTCATCCAGTGATTTCTTGGATTTCCCAAGAGGTTGTTCCCACCCTCTTCTTTATTTCAAAGCTCCAAATGTACAAAAAATCAACAAAATGTTAGACAAATATTTTTTTGTGATTTTCTCGGATCACTAGTACTGGACCATTTTAGGTCCCATCAATGGTGTGTCTACCGAGAGCCGCCAAGAAGTGGTGGTTCTCGAATCTAGGGTTTCTAGGGACCAAATAGTTGGTTTATGTCCTCTGTCAAGGACTGTCAAGCCGAAATACAAAAGGTAGAATGTGCTGAGATGGCTAGATTGCGGTTGGAGATTATAAGTCTTTATTCTTCTCAAAGCAGCAGTCCATTATGCATAAGTGGCAGTGGTTCTAGTTACCTAAGTGTTACGAGTAGCTCTTCAAGTGCAAGTGGAAGTCTTAGTACTTCCCTACTTGCAGTTAATCAACCCACAACAAGTGGGGGTGTAGTTTTACCTACATAAACTCTTGTTGTCCATTCGGTTGTAGCCATGGCACAATCTATCGTGATTCGAGCAGGGATACTAGATTTGCCAGCATTAGGAGCATCGTTGCCCATTTTCTATGTGTTAGCAGAAGAAGATGGAGAACTCCACATTAAGGAGTTTCAAACACTCATGTTTAATTATCGAATCCAAGACGAAGGACACCTAATGATGATCTTCAACATGACGTTAAAAGGAAGAGCAGTAGTATGGTACCACAATCTCAAAGTCAAAACCATAACTAGCAGTGCCCAATTCTTTACGACTTTCCGTAGAGAGTTTTCCCCTGAGAAGGGTGGACAATATTGGTTGCATGTCTTGAATGTAACATGCCAAGAGCCAAATGAGAATGTCCAAGCCTATGCCAAGAAATTAAAGCAAGTTCTTCGTAAACTAAATACTTATATCCCCATTCCACTGGCTGCCCACTTACAATATTTTCTACATGGATTGGATTTTAATATCGAGGTGCAGTTGAGTAGTGTTGATTTGGCTAACATTGACACTACTATTACCCAAGCAGAAGGAGTAAAGTCATGCTTGCAAGTGCTTTATGTAGCAAGGATAAATTGGAATGGTAATAACTTGACCTTGACCAATGGGAGTCAAGGGGATCCCATGTCAAACGCAAATGGGAGAGGAGGTATCAGCCGAATTTGCCTATGTTACCACCTCCTCCTAGCATGACGATGTCCATGGCTAGTCAGGTGGCCTCAGTAAATAGTGGGGGCAAAAAAATGATCCTCATGTTGTCCCAATAGGTCAATGGCCAATCCCTAATCAAGTGGTTAGGCCCATGGGACGACAAACTGATGATCATGGCTATGAGTTGAGTGCCTCTAATGTCCTTGGTGAAGTTAAGGACATGATGAAGCACTACACTGATATGATCTCTGAACAGTATCGAAAAATAGCTGTGGATGTCAAATTCCTTGAAAAGCAACAGAATCTGATAGGGAGTTGACGCCTTGAAGAGGGTGGCCCCTCAAGATTCAGCTGTAAGTGGTGTGGTGGCCAACATTTCCCTAGGAATTTTCTGAATGTCAAATGTGATATTTGTGGAAACTTTGGCCACTTAACTACTACCTGTTGGAGTAAGATAAGTTCTGTCCCCAACAAGGAAGTAAACAACCTCGTCCAGTTAATCATCATGCACAAGGGAATAATCTCCACCAAGACGAGGGACCAAGACAAATACGGCAACGAGAAAATGCTGTTGTAGAGGAGTTGCCTCATGGCAGTGGAGTCAGCCTTATTGAGTCTATACGTGTCAATGATACTAAAACTTCTAATCTACAAGATGTAACAAGAGGGAAAAAGATTAAAGAGGGTGATAAAGGAACTATAAAACCTATCGAGGGAAACCCTAAGCAGGATGCTAGGGAAAAGCGAGTCTTGAATCTGGATATGAAAGGTGGACCTCTAAGGCCTGTTGACGGTAAAGTGGATCTCGAGAAGGATAGAGAGGTGCCAAGAAAGAAGACAAAAGTAAAAAAAGAGGCACTAAAGCTAGTGGTCCAACAACCAAAGGAAAGAATGGTTTGGCACGAGAAGAGAACTTTGGCTAACTAACATCGACTTTGACCTAGCAAGTTCTCTTTGTGAAGTCAAACCACATGTGAATCTCTTGCAATTGATTAAATTTTCTCCAAGAGTATGCAAGGAATGCAAGAAAATCATGCGTATCGAGTATATAATAGAACCTTTCGGCATAGCTAGAGTGGGAGAAGATTGGTTCGATCATGCTGAAAAGTATTTCCCTAGGGTTCCAGCGTATGTGGATGGAATATTAGTGAAGCACACTATCATGGACACTAGATCCTCTATCAATATCATAAGTTCAACAGACTTGATGGAGCGGCTGGGTCTCGAAATTCAAAAAGATGGCTCCACACTTTTTAGGATGGCAAATGATAGCCTAAGACAACCGGAAGGTTACATCACTAAAGTCCACGTTACTGTTGCAAGCACATGGAATGCTATCTGGACTTTAGGGTGATAAGGTTTGTAGGACGTCCTAGCTATCGAGTTTTGCTAGGAATGCCCTAGATTTTATGAACAGACTGTCAAGTCGATATACCCATTGGTCGAGTGATTCTAGGTCGAGATGCCCATCGTATAATAGTGGATGCTTACCCTCAGTCTCCTCAGAGTGAGAGAGTTCATTTATCCCCCACTGAACTAGAAATAGTAGATGATCCATCTAATAGTGAGATGTCATCGACCGATGGATCTAAGGAAGGGTCCACTACAAAGGATATTTATTAGATAACCTTGAATGAACCGATAGAGCCTCATGATCAAATAAGAGACGTGAATGTTATTGAGCTGAGCCTTGGTATGCATAATGATTCGTATCCAATCAAATTGGGTTCTATGCTAAGTTCGAAAGAGAGAGAGGACTATGTGTCCTTGATTCAGGAGTTCCGTGACATTTTTGCTTGGCGAACTTAGGGGTATTCCTCCTAGTCTAGCTGTGCATACTATTCATGTAAACGAAGGTACCTGCCTTGTACGTCAGAAAGTAAGATGTATGCCTTTTGAATTAAGGGATGGGTTATTCAAGGAACTATAGAAGTTGTGAAGAGTAGGTTTGATCTTTCCTATTTAGCATACTGAATGGTGCTCACCAGTTGTGATCAAGAAAAAGAAGAATAATCAAATCCAGCTTTGTGTAGATTTTAGAGAGCTGAATAAGCAAACTGTTAAAGATTACTATCTATTGCCGTTTATTGACCAAATTTTGCATCAACTAGCGGGTAGGGAAATCTATTCGTTTATGGACTGCTTTGCAAGGTATAACCAACTGGCAATTGCTGAGCAAGACAAGCTAAAAACAACGCTTATTACTGTCTTTGATACCTTTGCATACCATGTGATGGAATTTGGGTTATATAATGCACTACGTTCGTGGTAGAGAACAACCAACAATACCTTTGGTGACATTTCCCCCGAGGAATTAAAAGTATTCATTGACAATGTGGGGGTAGCCACCATAAGGGATAGATAGCTAATTATCTTACGAAAGTGTTTTGAGAATTGCAGACAATTCTGCATAGCTCTCAACCCACGGAAGTGCGTCTTTGGAGTCCCGTATGCGCTCTTGTTAGGCCATGTGTCAGTTCCGTAGGGATTGCATCTGATCCTGAAAAGATCAAGGTCATAGTCGCCATGAGTCCACTGCATACTCCAACGGAAGTGCATAGCTTTCTGTCATAGGTAGGTTATTATCGGAGGTTTATCAATGCCTTTGCAAAAAAAACATTGCCACTAACGAACCTATTGTCCTTTTATCACTTTTCATGGAGTGATGCTTGCAAAGTATCTTTTGACAATGTAAAGCATGAGCTTGCCAAAGCACCTATTTTAAAAGCACCTAAAAGGGGTGAAATGTTCTATATATTTTCAGCGGCAACTATGTATAGTATCAGCTACTGTTTGGCCCAAATTTGGGAGGAAAAGTGGTACCATCCGATAGCTTTTGCTAGTCGGAAGTTGGGCATATTGGAAATTAACTACACCTATATGGAGAAGTTGTGCCTTGCAATGGTATTTGCGACCAAGAAGTTTAGGCACTACATTCTTTATGAGAGGGTGGTTTTTTATAGGAAGGCAGAAGGGCCTTGATTGTTGTTGAATAAGTTACAACCACTTGATCGTTTAGCAAAGTGGTTAATCACTTTGCAAGAGTTTGATTACAAGATTGAGAGCAAGCCGCCGAAGCTTCAGGGCATTATCGAGTGCCTTTTGGATTTCGGAGAGCCAAAAGAGGTCATGGCTGAGGGAAGTGACATGGAAACATTGTTTAAGATTGATACGGCATTTATTCCCTCCTGGTATGCTGTTATAACGCACTATCTTTCTACGGGAGAGACTAGAGCTACTCTATCGAAACTTGAGAAGAGGGAGATTAAACAACATGCATTAATATCTATCACTGATGTGTGATGCCTGATGAAGTTCCCTTTATTTCGGAAGAGTGCCATGACTCCGCTTGTGGAGGGCACTTTGGAGGGCGGTTGACGGCACAGAAGGCTTTACGAGCTGGTTATTGGTGGCCATCCATCTTCCAGGATTCATTTGACTATGTTAAGATATGTGATACATGTCAAAGACATGACAATCGAGAGAATAGGAAGAGTCCACTTACGCCTATTATGGCTATCCTTCCATTTGAGAAGTGGGACATCGATTTTGTGGGACCTATTATCCCATCTTCTACTACTCAGAAAATATACATTATAGTAGAAATTGATTACTTTACAAAGTGGTCAGAAGCATGGGCGACGAGGCAGGACAATGCAAAAGAGACTGCTAGTTTCCCACTTCAGTAGATCATCTACCGTTTTGGTCCCCCAAAGGAAATAGTATCGGATGCACATAATTATGATAATCAAATTTCAACATAATTATGATATTCTATTAGGGCTGTCTAAACCCATTGTGGATGTACACGTTATACTTTGATGGAGCGTCAAGGGGGCCTAATAGAAAAGGGAGTGTTGGAGTAGTTATCTGAGATCCCCAACGTAGAGTTATAATGAAATTAGTTGCTTATCTTCGGGTGGGATTCACTAACAACATGGCGGAGTATAAAGCCTTGATTATGGGATTGAATATTGCAAAGAAAGGTGGCATTAGTCAGTTGTTAGTAAAAGGGGATTCCCAGCTGATCTTAAATCAACTTAATGGGACATATACAATCTGAAATCCTATCCTTCATATGTATCATCGAACTGCTATAACCCTACTTGATGAATTTGAGAGCATATCTCTTCAGCTCATTCCACATTATTGGAATCAGTTTGCGGATTCATTAGCCAATTCTGCTTATGAGGAGTCCTCTTTTTCAACTGTGGTCCTAGTCCGGATGTTGTTATTGATAATGAGACCACGTGTTATATGGCAAGAGATGGTTGATATGGGAAATGAGAAGAGTATCCGAGACCCATCTACCACTATTATCTTGGACCCATAGGTTGATTCGATGACATGTTATGTGTATGCCTCTTGTTGTATATGCAGGAGGTATGGGTCATAACTTGATGCATTTAGTTTAGGTCTAAGCACCCTCTCTTTTCCCTTGGAGTGGAGCATGTGTTTGTATATTTGCCTTCTTCCAAGGAGGGATCTATATGAGCAGGTTTGCTTGGTTTCTTTAGGCCAAGAAGGCCAGTTGTTTTAAAGTTTTAATGATCTGTTTCCTTAGGCTAGGAGGGCTAGCTGCTTTAAAGTCGATAATGTCTGCTTTCTTTAGGCCAAGAGGACCAGCTAGTTCACAGTGAAATGTTCTATTTCTTTAGGCCTAGAGGGCCATTCGTCTGTTTGGTGTAGGTACAGTTAATGGTTTTTTGTTGTAGTGATTGGCATCATACAGGTTAACGAAGTCGCTGGAGGGAGCCTTTGCTGTGAAGGATCTTCTTATGGCCATTCTAGGTGGTTTCATCCCCTTTTCGAGTCTTTTTCCTTAAGAAATTAATGATATATGTGCGTGTAAGGGTTACTTTCTCTTGTTTGGTGGGGACCAGCACCCAAGGCATGAAGTCCCAAGTTTAGGCTTTGTATGTCTAGGGGAGGTCTGACTAGTCATTGCCTCCTGCAAGGCATTGTCAGGCATTGTAAGACTTCTTTTAGATGGGAGTTCTAGTGACCCTCTTCTTCTGACTTGCTAGGCGGCTGTTCTAGGAGTTCTTGTTAGTTGTGAGGCCATTAGAGAAGCATGCTTAAAATCAGCAAACGGAAAAAAAACCCTCAATATCTGAAAGAAAATCTATGAATATACGAAGGTGTGTAAAAAGGGGTTCTAACCCTATTAAAATAGAGTAGAAAGGAAAAATCTTTGAGTAGTTGTTCATTGCCTTGCAAAGGCCTGGTAGGTTCGTGGGGACAAGATAAGACCTAGGACTGATGCCTTATCTTCCTAGGGATGGCTTCTAGCTAAAAAATAAGAATAAAAAAAGGTTGGAGAGAAAATAAAAGTGAGCGTTAGAAAAGGATTAAGCGTTGCCTTGTGTGGGCTTGGTAGGTTCTTGGGTATCGAGACACAACCTAAGGCCGATGCCTTTTTCTCCTTGCGTCACACGCTCAGCTTCCTCCTTTTTACATAAAGTTCATGAATTTCTACGATAACTGTTAAGTATATCTAGGCCATTGCAATACTAAAACATGTATTAGGCCCCTATAAACCTTTAGAGGCAAGTGGTTTGCTTTTGCCTTAGGCCTGATAACTTCATGTTCTCCACCCAAAAGAAAAAATACAAGTCTCTATTTATGTTTTGCGCGAGTCGAAATGAATTCCCAAAAGCAAAGGCCTACATTGCAGCATTGTCCTGGGGAAGAGACACCTCTAGATTACATGGCTTCATGATTAGTTTCAGTTACGCTACTACTTGAAGATAACTGTAAACCGCACATACGAAATACTAATAATTTCTCAAGAGCCATTCGATAAAAATGAACCCTATATATGTAAGGATAGGGCTCAACTCAACTTATTTAGGGTTTTAAAGAAATTAAGCAAATCTATTGTTACTTCATAGGGGGACCATGAGACAAATAAAACACTCAATGGTCTCTATTCTAAATCTAGCCTCGATAAATCTAAAACAACCTTGAAAAATATCACCTTAAACCATGACACAATTTAACGTTAATACAAGAGAGTTTGACTATCATTTCTTCCAAGATAAGAACCTGGATTTAAAGGCTACCAAGCTAAGATAGCTACCATCCGCAAACTATCAGATATAGATCCAATTACATAATTTCTCGTTCCCTTCACACAACAGGGGGGAGGGGGACAAAATGAAGGTATTCCCCATCTTTCGAAGGATATTGGAAATTACCGCCAAGGCAAGAAGGACAAATGCTAGGGTCAAGAGAGGGACCCCACCTTAGCAGATTTCTCGAGCACTCACTTTCACCTTTGTTTGTGCTTGTAAATTTAGGAACACTGCTTCAACTAAAAAAAAAAAAAAAAGAGAGATTGTATAACCCGAAACTCATAAATGAGCATAGTGAATCAGGTTAAACTTTTGGAGGGCGCGCTAGTTGGCCGCCAACCCTCGCCAAGGGAATTCTAAATAGCCGTGACGTGAACGTGGACCAAACCCACCATGAGAGGTCTCTCCGTGGATTGGTTTGAACATAGGAGGACGCTCAGATGTGAGGGTGAGCTCTGGCTGTAAATTCCTTGCCTTCGGGTCCTACTCAAACGATCAACATGACTCGGGATAGATTCTCGAGGGGCCCTTGTTACTAGTGCAAGGTGGAAACTTGGTAGAAGTTAAGTGCATCCTTATGGATTGCGGATATTGTCCCTTTAGAATAAGATTTGTATCTCTGATAAATTGCTAGTAATAAGTACTTCTAGGGAACCTGTTTGATTTTTTTTTCATGTCAATGCCATAGGATTACGTGAATGAACCCCCTCCTTTTAAAAGGCTAATTAAGGAAGATATTCTCACATGTCACACCTAAAAGTGATAGGGCTAATTAGACAACTAAAGTACGCTAAGTGAGGGAAGCAGGAGTATGGAACCCCCGACGGGTCTGTCCTATGGTAGGGTGGTCTCAGTGATCTGGGAGGCTTCTCACAAGGTTTTACTAACAACCAACGCTTAGAAATCATTAGGTTAGAACCCCGATTCATGCCATTTTAGGGGACCGGAATGGGACTATGCCCTATGGGCAGAGAGGTGGAGTGTTGCATCCCTCTCGTTTCCCATTCTCTTTGAATCAAGTGCAGCATGGGCGTGCTTCGGCTTGGTTATCTCTACATAAAGTAGGATGTCCAAACCCGACGCTAGAATGCTGTTAGAAGACTGCGACCTCTAGGGACTCAAAGTTTGAGGTTGATTCAATGGGTTCGGCCACAAACATCCCATTGCGAGGCAAACTCAAAAAACCCTAGGCGACAAACCCCGTGACATTCCATGGGAGTGTTGGGCGACTTGTCTCTCAATGGATTGCTAAAAACATGCTTGGACAGCCCATAGGTAGGCATGTTACATGCTTGAAACCATCAACATCACTATTCATCAGATGGATAAATTTTATTATCTCTATATACATGTGTTGGATAGTGGCAAATCATCCAAGCTTCCATCACTAAGCCATTATGTCACTACTTGCATGTTTTAGAATTCTAGGTCTACTTTCCTCTCTTCACATAATGGTACATAAACTTGCTAGAGGAAGACATGGAGAAGCTCATTCTTGGATTTATTAAAAGCATGACTTGGGTAAATAGTTCTTAGTATCCAACAACCTTAAAATTGAACATAGATTTCAAGAAGACTCTATAGCCTTTACTTCAGCCCATACAGTATGTTGAGAGTGATGATGCGCCTAGATTGGTGCCTCATAGCCAATTTTCTCGCAGTCATTGGGCTCATGCAGCTACACATATTGTATTCAAGTTTGGGTAGACAAAGACCCCTTGTGTTACTCTTTTGGATCATGGCTCTGAGATAAATATCATAATACGTGGATTATATGATACTGGTAGATGGCCAGTTGATGTGGACCATGGTTGGTGCATGCATGCGGCCAATAACATTGCAAGAGATTTGTATGCTGCTTGCCCAAACTTGAAGATTTCTATTGAAGATGTGGATGATTCTTATAATTTATTTGTGTAGAATTCTTATTCTTATCCTATTATTTTGGGGTAACCATTTATTGTTGAGTCTTGAATGGAGACTAAGGTTCTAGATGATGGATCTGCCTATGCACGGATTCGAAGCAAAGATGGAAAGAGCTGTCCAGTTCATGACCATTTGTATCAACCATCAATGGAATAAGGATTCCTTGAGGGATTCCCCTCTTCCAGCAGGAGAGATGGATTTTTGTTAGGTACCACTGTCTTGCGAGACAATGGTGGTACAAGACATGGGAAGCTCTCACCTCCTAGCTCGAGGGGTTTACTATATATAAATTATCTATATAACGTGCGTTCATGGCCTATTTATAAAGATCCTAATTTGTGATTTTTTCTTCAATAAAACACTACCCTTTCCTATTCAATCTGTAAGTAACCCCTTTATATGACACCCTTCTGTATGTAAAAAATGTGTAAAAATGGTGTTTTAAAAACCCCTTATTTTGAACTCATGTTATATATACATATATTCAAGAGTGACCCCCCCAAGCCTCCTAGCAATGGTAGTTTTTCCTCGTGTGTTTATGGTGTATCCATTGAAACATAGTACTTTGTGTTTTCAACATAGTTTTTATATGCCTAGAGTTGCCACAAAGTATGTGAAGAGAAAAGAGAAAGAATTGAAGCTTGCAGGTGTTTTACAAGAAGAAGATAGGGTAGATGGTCTCTATGATGGGCTATCATGCTCAGATACTATGGAGGATCTTTCAATATAGCTGAAAGCTGACAATCAAGAGTTGTCATATGTCTTAAAATTCCATTCTTTGGTGATGTATTACAAATTTTTTTATTTCATGCTTTAAGAAAATCTGGGTGCTGGAAATTCTCAGTGAAAAGTGTTCTTTTGCTGAAATATTTCAATAAAAAAAGTTGGATGCTGCTATTTATACACAATAAAATTTGTGTTTATCAGGGTATTTACAACAAGGACTGAAATTTGCAAGTTGTAGCAATGAAGCTAGAGTTCAGAAAAAATATAAGATTGTTGACAAGAAGGTTAGACTAGTTGCAGGACCTCTACCTTTGGACAATGATGAGATGATTAGGATAGCTTCTATGCAATCTTCTTTATGAGATCCCGAGGTATTGGACATAAGTTTTCAGCTAAGACACTGAAAGAGGTGAAGATTGGGATGGAAGATTTTTTTTGCTTCCAGAAGAGGTGAGATGTTTTGAGGAGATGTTGTGCAAACATATAAGAACTTTTGCTTTTTTCCCACATGAGATTGGATGTGTTGTCCTAGGGTTGTGACATCTATGGTTATTTTTACCATTATGCATGTTCTTGGAATCTAGAATCTATTCTTGTGCCTAGGGCTCACTTGCCCAAATTGGTGGAGCTTTTGAATGAGAAGATAAGGATGGGATTTCTAGAACCATCTTCAGCTCTATATTCTAGTAGATGGTTCACAGTTCCTAAGAAGAATGACACACATATTCATACAGGACTTAGAGCTAGTGAACAGGGTCACTATTCGAAATGTTGGTGTAGGACCTATTGTGGATGAGTTTGAAAAGGATTTTGTTGGACGTACTATCTATTCACTTGGTGATCTTTATTCCGGTTATAACTAGTTCCAGCTTACTCTTAAGAACAGAGATTTGACTACGATGAAGAAAGCTATAGGCCTTGTTCGAATGTGTACGCTTCCATAGGGAGCTACTAGTTATATTGCACATATGATGAATGGGATGAACAAGGTCTTACAGGATTTTTTCCCTAAGCTTACTATGCCTTTCATTGATGATCTACTTATTAAGGGTTGTTTGGAGAAAGAAAATGATGAGACTTTAGATGATCATGGATGCAGGTTCTTTGTGTTCGCGCATATCAGAGATATTGAGAGGATTCTTTGCAGGCTAGAGGAAGTGAATTTGACCTTGTCACAGTTGAAGTCTATTTTTGGTACCAAAGAGGTTTTGATTGTTGGACATATGTGTGGCTATTATGGCAGGAAATGTCCCCCTATGAAGGTTGATGCCATAGAGAAGATTTTGGAGACTTGCTCTTCTACTTCAGAGGTTCACAGGTTTCTTGGAGCTTGTGTGTTTTATCTCATTTGGATTCCTCATTTTTCTCATATTGCAGATGATCTTTCCTAGCTCTTGAGGAAAGGGCATCATTTTTCTTGGGAAATGAGACATACTAAAGCTATGCAAAAGCTGAAGAGATTGTTAAGAGCTGCTTCGACTCTTTAGAAAGGGGATTGTGAGTGTGGGAGACCTATTGTTCTTACTGTTGATACTAGTCCTATAGACATTGGATGGGTTGTTGGCCAAGATGATGCAGATGGGAATAGTTATGCTATTTTTTTGGGGGCAAAAGTCCTAAACGAGTGGTAGCGTAGGTATCCCTAGATTAAGGAGCTCTTGGGAGTTGTCATGACTCTCAAGAATGACAAAGAGTATTTCACTGGTGCTACTGTGGTGGTTGAGATTGATTGTTTGCCTCTTCTAGGTGTGATCACAACACTACAAGATAAAGGCCTCATACAAACATTCAAAGTGACGAGAATGTTCATAAAAAATTTTACCCTTGTCATCGTAAAAAATATCGGTATTAGCAACGCCATAGAGCTGCCGCTATGATGCCCACAATGACGGTTTGCAATACAAAATGCGACATTAATAGTGACGTGTGCAATAAATTTGTGATGGTAATAGCAACGGTTATAGAGGAAAAAATATTTTTGTGGCAGGACAACAAGCTTCCCTGCCACAAATAGCACTATGTGCTTTATTTGGGCCATACAAAAGAGTTACACTAAATTGTACAATGCTCGCCAAAATGAAGGCAAAGTGTACTTGAATCCATAAGATTGATACATAAAATAAATACAAGACTGCGTAAAGAAAGCAACGGTAGAATCATGGCAAGATACAAATGATGAAAATAACATAGTGCATAGAAAACTCCTACATAAATCACATGACCAAATAAGAGGAGAATGTGCGCTCCACAGACCCAAGGGTGAGCTATAGATCCTCGCCATCCGAAATCTTGTCTCGCCGCAAAGGAGTATCGAACGAACTGTACAAAAAGAGAAACAATTACACATCAGTCCACCATATAATAATGTATTTTAATTAAATTTAGTAGCTACGGACAAGAAAGATGAGTGACTTACTGGGCTGTCGCATGGATATAATCGGTTTATCAATGCAGTGAGATCATGTCTCTCTACATATCGAGTCTCTAGGATAATGGAATCACGGTCTATAATGGAGTCCTGCAAAGAAAACAAAATACAACTGTTAGAAACACGATTGTCAGTATAAGGGATATTGCAAAAAAATAAGCGACAATAACAAAAGAAAAACTTACAAAGTTCTCTAGATAAGTCCTGTGGCTGCCACTCCCAAGATGTTGGACCACTCCTCTCCCCAATCGTGCCCTCGCTGCCTCATGCTGCTATCTCCAATGTCTTGGAGAATCTGTAGCCTCCTCCTTGAGTCGGTGCCATTCATCTGCATCTAGCCTCTCAGGCTTTGAGGCCCCACTCTTAAGTGCCTTCCATGTGTTCGATCCTCTTATGACATGTACGCATACATGCACTCCATCATCCGAGCCTATGGAAAAGCTATCTAGGCACTGGAAACTCCTCATGCAAGAATGCTACTATGTATTCCTTCCTCCCCTCCTATATGTTCTTTCAATGATCCAAGAGGTTGTGTTGAAAAACTTGTTGGCACAACTCTCTTATGCGAGCTATCACTCTCCTCCCCTCATCATTCATGATGATGACTCATGTCCTATCCTGTACAAGGTATCCATACCCCTCTGGGGTATATCTAAGATGTGGCCTCTCCCACTAGCGACCACGCACATGGGTATATCCAAGAAACCCCTGTACAGCTGGTGTACCTATGGGGGTGGTATCTTTCAAAGTAGCACCCATAGGAGTGCCACCTGTGGAGGACTGTGCAATGACTAGAGTAGACATCTCCACAGGTGTGACAAATCCCATAGGTGATGCAACTCCAGTAGAATGATGAGACGGACACATTGTGTCGGTACCTCCACAACAACCACCTGAGCCATGCTCTCTCGAACCTACACGAGAGCAAGGAGTAGCACTTGTATCTCGAGCCAACCGCAAGCTCACTTCATCCACGTCTCTGCAGCATCCCCGAGAACCACTCCCTCTGTGCGGACCAAGTCTTTGGAGTGTCGACCTCATCTGCTAGAAATCAAAGCATCAAAGCGCACTGAAGTAGATCTAACAGAACAGCTTGATGGTGTGCAAGATAGCTCATGGTCTGCCATATTTGTGAATTGCACCATCTGATCTAAAGACATACGTGTGAAGATTTCCTATAGCTCTTCGTCGCTCGTCTCTCGACTTATCATGCAGATTCAAATATCCACAAAGTTCACTTGCACAGTCAAAAATTAATGTTAGCATAATCAATATAAATCAAGCAAAGTAAAATAATATAAATCTTTAGAAAATGATATTACTTTGATTGCATATCTTATCTATCCTTATAAGCGATTCATCAATGAATTTAGTAGGTGGATACTTCAAGTATGACATACCCTATGGTCCCATGTCAATCTCCTTGTCAAGATTGTGGGAGAGAAGGAAGGAGTCTCACTTGTAGCTTTCTTGCTTGCACAATGGGGGAATACACACAAAGGTGGAGGGTGAAAACAGTTTTCCTCTTCTTAGTTGTGTAAGCCAAAAGAACTCTCATACAAAGAAATAGAAGAACCCTATATATGGGTCTCAAACCAAAGACAACTAACTAAGGTGACATACTAACTGAGCCACGAACTAGAGTAGATAAGGATAGCTGTCATCTAGCTATTATTCATGGGCGGTGTACCAACCGCATCTGCAATAAATGCACAACGGTCACCCTGGCATATCACGAGTGGAGCTCGATATCTCAACACTCCTAACACAACTCCGCATACACTGAAAGGTCAATATCAAGCTACGTCTCCATGGATGAATGGTGCAACATATAAAAGCAATTCACTTTCTCTTCCATTGCACCATCCATCCTTTTTTCTACCCCATTTCCAACCACCACATCTTTGGTCAATCTATCATCATCCTTCAGCGACCATAGCATACTATTTTCTGAATTCACTATTGGTAGCTATTGTATGCACTAACACCTCAGACACCAACCAACCTTCAGCCACGCTATCTTTTGACTAAGATCATTGTTGCACAAAGCCTTCCACGGTTTTCATGAAGCGATCCAATAAGAACATCCATTACGTATGGATAGGTCCCACAATCTCCACTTCCTCTACAAGATGCACCAAGAGGTGTATTTGTATCGTGAGCATGCTAGTGGGTAGGTACTTCTCAAAGAGACATATAGTCTCCATTGTTCCCCACCTTGCAGATTCAATAGAGGATGTCTCGGTCTCCTTCTATGGGATCCATTGCACTAAATTTGACAACCTGTAAATCTCTCCACATATTTCTTGAGTAAGGCATTCTGCGACCGTGATCGATCGAGGGTGATCGCTAGTACAAACTACCACAAATGAAGAAGCATTACGAACAATGGCTAGACTCCAAATAGCAAAATATGCAAGTCACTTACAATCATGGGATTTTAGCCTTGATAATTGGTTGTCTTTAGAAAACACAGATCTGAGAGAACACATCATACCTGTCGGAGTGCGGATAGACTTGATAATTTGCTTCACAACAAAATCCAAGGAGCACGAGTTAGTTGCAAGTGACCATCAGTACTCAACTACCGCCAAAGCACCTCCATCTTGCATACCTCCTTTAAATCCATTCTTGCCCTTATAGTGTCTCTCTTTCATCTGATGTGGTCCCATAGTAAACTGCCTACATTCTTGAAAATATGCATAGGATTCAACAAGTGGTTGGTCTGTAAGTGGGTCTAATACGGCAACTTGTAAAAAACTAAGAATGGTCGCATTCCATTTGGATGTGACTCTGTGTGGACCATTTTCAGCTTGTACCAGCTTTGGGCATTCATTCGTGTTGGAGGTCATCCAAGAAAACATTCCCTTAGTTCATGACCCTCCGATAAGAAAGTGGCAGGTCCTTGATATACCATCTTTTTCATGGTTCATGACCTTCAAGAGTCTAACTGTGACCTACACAATAGACATGCATGATAACATGAGGTAACCAAACATGTCCCAATACCTCTATCTAGTGAATACAAACTTGAACGAGCTATGATAGATATTATCAAAGAGAATGGATGCCTACTTACCTGAGCACTCCTCCAATCCCGAAAAGTCATGCATGGTCCACATGAGAATGGCTGGTATATTGGCGGACTGTATTCTTGACTTTGTAGTGGCAAAAAACGAGCAACCTAAGGATGAGGTATCCTTTCTTCATAGAAAGACATGGAGGGATGTTGTAGTTAACAATGACTACATGCCACACACTATAAGAAGTTGAGCACAGATCGAATGGGTTCACATCATCCATAGCAAGATCGAGGCAAAGATACCTTGGCCCTCGGGAAAATTTTGGAAAGGTAGAGTCAATGTGGCTCCATGTGCATGAATTTACTGATATTCGTTGGACTCCATCTGTGGATCTATTCTGTGCATGCCATGTTGTCAAGCTCACCATGCTGGACATACGAAACATGTGATGTATACGAGGGATAAGCAGAAAGTATCTAAGAAATTTTTTAGGGATGGTTTGCCCTTGCATGTCTTGTCGATACCTGTGAGCACCACACTTTGGACATGTCTCCATAGTCTCGTATTCTCCTCAAAACAGTACACAATTGTTGACACATGCATGGATGTTGTTGTAGTCCATGCAAGTGGTAATATATGATACTTTAGCAACCTAAAAAAAATTATAAAACACCTTGAAAAATCACAACTGTTTTTCATGATGGTACCAAAAAGAAATCAATGAAGCATATGTAGAAGATACCTAAATAACTCGTTCACACTTGAATCGTTCCACATGTATTTTGCTTGCACACTTAGCAGTGCAAGTAGTGTCTTCATATGAGATACTCGGCACCCATCATATAATGGTATGGATGCTTCCTCTCTAAGTGAATCAGATGTCTTGACATCCATGGGTACCAATACATTGATCATTGCTTCCATCTCAGGCTCCAAGTTTATAAGAAAGTCTAAAAGGTTGCATGTCTCCTTTGGTATTGATGGTATAGATTGGGTAGTGCCTTCCAAGTGGTGGATGGGCTCAGGCACTCTATCCATTGCATCACCCATGAACTCTTCTAATTGGCTACAGAAGGAGCACTCCTTGGAATGAGACATCATCTCCTTGTAACACATTTTATGGCCACAACCAATATTTTTGTATATGATATTCAATTAGTTTGCGAATACAATGCATGATTGACATACACTTCTCTTACCATTTGCTCAAAATCTGAGATCACGTGATCAAGGATCTTTGAGATTGAAACTCGCCAAAGCGTCATACATGCTCTTTAGACAATCAACTTTTTCATCTAATTTCCAGCTTACATTAAGAGTAAGGATATGGGACACACTAATTAAGATACACCTCACGATCTTGAACATCATGGCCTTCATCGTTTTCCATTTGGTCTACATTACGACAAACACTTTTTTTTGTTATCATTCTTTTTTTCTTTCTTAATTTGTCTCATAAGAGATTTCTTCTCTTGTAACTCAACAAAAAGTAACATATGTAAAGTTTCCACCCACCTACCGATGGGGCCTACAGTATGTAAAGTCTAATATGCTATTCATGGAAACGAGGGACTAGCTACCCTACGTCAGAGTGTTCCCCATTTGGTGGTATTGTACTAGACCTCACCATCTTTTTCCTTTATGTGTAACTCGATATGCAAAGCGTAGGAGGAGGTAGCACAAAGCATGACAATAAAACCATCCATTCACCTCCAAGTCCAATCTCTCTTTTGCTTTATTGGGCCTAGAGAGAGAGGCTTTCCGCGCCTTCCCGAAGCGTTGAACACTACTCCTACTAGTACTAGTACTAGTATTACTACTACTGTTGCTGCTGCTGCTGCTACTACCACCACCAAAAAAAGAAAAAATTAAAGAATAAGATCCTATTACCCTCTCTTTGTTTTGCATCCATTCCTTCTCTCTCCCTCCCTCTCTCTCTTTCTTTATTATGTTTCATGTTTATTCCCTCTCTCTCTTGTTATTTCTTTATTTTCCTCTTCCTCTCTCATTTCCTCTCTTTCTCTGTCAATACACATAATTCTTAACAAAAACAAACAAAAGAAAAAGAGAAAAAAAAAAGAACAAACCAAGAGGGAGCAATGCACTCACTGCAAGGCCTCGCAAATGGATTTGGCAGCTCCTCTTCACAATGGTGTCTCCTCTTCGTCCTTCGTGCACTTCCTCCTCTTCTTTGCGAATGGCGACGATGGCGGTGAGAAGCTCTCCTTCTCGCTTTATTTATTTCTCTCCCTCTCCCTCCCAAATGCACGATGTAGTTCGCTCTCTCTTTTGATCTTTTGCGCAAAATGCTGCACTCGGGTTTCGACCCGTTTTTTTTTGTCTGAGAACCATTGCTATTTGTGTTGTTTTTTGAGTCATGAATGCAACACAAATAGCAACGCTCCTAGTTTGTGTCACAAATGGCTGTCGCTATTTCCCTATATCCTTGTAGTGTGAGTTGTTCTACTCTAGATATTCCCATGCTTAGGTGGATTGGGTACATAGAATCCATGAATCCTAAGTTCAGGCACATAGCAAGTAAAGACAACCTAGTAGTTGATATGCTTTCATGAGCGAAGTATGATGATATGGATTTTTCTTGTATTGATGATTTTGATGATGGGATTGATCTTTCAGCCATGCATGCTGATCATATTTGTCATGTATCTACTTTGGAAATCTTTGATGAGTTTTTGTCTACATGAGAGTATTTATAGATTGGTCATTGTTTGAGTACCATGTCTATACAGGATGGATGGACTAATGCTAACTTTAAGAAGATTAGGATAAAAGCTTATTGTTTCTTCTTGCAAAGTGGGCTACTTTGGAAGCATCCACAAAAGCTAAGAGGAAAGCCATTGAGAGTTGTCTGTGACACAGAGCTTCATAGGTGCAAATCATGAAAGAGTTTTATGAAAGTCTTTGGGTTGGACATAGAGCTGTTTAGGCGACCTATGAGAAGATTAAAGAATGCTATTGGTGGAGAGGCGTGTACAAAGATATCTCACAGTTTGTTGAGACATGCATTAATTGTCAGTTGTTTTCTTCAGTGAGGCATAGAGATGAGCTTCATCCTACCTACCCGCTATGTATTCACTATAAGTGGGTTGTTGATTTGATAAATATGCCAGTTGGATTATAGTAGATGCGTTATATTATTTTGGCATGAGAAGATCTCACAAATCAAGTGGAAGGAAGAGCATTGATAATGAAGACTATTTTAGTGGTTTGTAAGTTTCTGTTGGAGGATGTTATTTGCAAGTGTGGATGCATTGGAAAAATTACTGTATATAGAGGTGAGTTGGATATTGATGAGGCAAGGGAGTTTTTCTCTTGCCTTGGCATTAAACTTTCTTTGATTTCGGCTTATAATCCAAAAGACAATGAGAAGAGCGAAAGAGGCAATCCACCGATCGTGAAAGCCTTGGCTAAAGCATGCGATGGACGAGTTAGAGAATGGCATAGGTTGTTGCCTTATTCTTT
The DNA here is from genome assembly GCF_053477565.2 of Lygodium microphyllum. Classification (NCBI taxonomy): domain Eukaryota; kingdom Viridiplantae; phylum Streptophyta; class Polypodiopsida; order Schizaeales; family Lygodiaceae; genus Lygodium; species Lygodium microphyllum. The sequence goes on along the minus strand of NC_141143.1, from coordinate 66,758,789 downwards.
ATGGGCTAATTGCACTACTCACAATGTGACTACATGATATATGCCAGTCGAGTTGATGTATGGGTAGAACCTAGTCATGCCTACGGTTATTTGCACACTTACTTGGAGTGCTTTACCGTGGCGGCAAGAAGAGATGACTAGATAGGATCTTTTAGCTCTTTGTATTATTCAACTAGTGGAGAGGAGATTTGAAGATATTGAAAGAGTAGTATAGAAGCTCAAAGAAGCCAAAATTTGCAACAAAGACCACTTTGATCGTAGACACAGATTGATACCTAAAGAGAATGAGGAGGGAGATTGGGTGTTGTTTTATGACAACAATCTAGACAATCAATATAGTGCTATTCACAAAGTTTTGACATGATGGTTTGGCCCTAATTTGGTGTAGCTTGTCCATGAGAATGCTACGTATTCCTTGGCAAAGCTTGATGGTATAGCCTTGCAGATTTCCATTGCAGGAAAGAGAATCCAATTATTCAAGAAAAGAGATGAAGCAACCTATGCAATTGAGGAGTTGAATGATGAGAATTATGATGCACTAGTTCAAGGAGAAGATATTGATGAGTACGTGGATTTTACACATGAATTTGCAAAAGATGAGGAGATCACATTGATTGTCGAGCTTGGCGGTGATGAGGATGGATGGTTGTGGCCCATCTAGAGGATGTGCAAGTTTGGAGGGGGCGGATGTCGTGACGCTGCACATCCACCACTATGAACGTAAGGGTGGAGTTCTTTGAACACATTAGTCAACTTTATTAGGAATTTATTTTTTGTTTTGCGTGTCTTTTTATTTGCATTTTTTATGACAACGAGCACATGTAGATAGGATAGGCACATTTTATTCAATGCATTCATAAATTTTTGTGTCGAAACATCATTTGAATGATTGCATTGCATGGATTCTAGTTTGCAACCTGCATGAATGATTGGGCACGAGATTCTCTTCCAAAGCATATTTTTGTTTAGGGCACGACGCATGGAAAAAGAGGTTCATATGAAGGAATTCGTTTTGAAGACTAAAGGACTAAAGGAAAATGTCATAATGTTGATCCATCGCTTTGGACTTTTCCCATGTGACTTGTTATTTGGATGTTGCCACTGCAAATTATATATCTCTTCATATGCAAAATTGGTTCAACATTTAGCATAATACAAAAGCTAAAAGTTATCTACTCATGTCATGGACATTTAAGTGAAGTATTGCTACATCTGACACTTGCATTCTTTGTGAAGATGGTGGAGACTTGCTACAATGTGACCAGTATCCCTCTACCTAATATACATCCTACTTATAGATACAAGATATCTTGAAAGGAGACCGATTTTTGCCAAAGGGTCAATGTTCTTATGTTCTTTATGTAATACTAGCCAAGATAAAACAAGCTCTACAAAAGTATATTGTTATGTGTTCAATGTCACCATCGATATCATGTATCTTGCTTGCACGATAAACAACGTGCCACATTGTAAAAAGATAATTTTTGTATTGTCAAAGCTTATTGGGATTACACATACCTTGGACAATGGCCTCTCTTGGTATCTTTTGAGATGTGAAGAGAGAGATTGATGTCACACTTCATGTAATGGAAGAGTGTTTATACCCATGGATGAACATCAACATGATTACACAAACTTTACTTTCTCTCACTTAAAAAGGTTGAAACCACTTCACCACGTCCACCAAGGGAGGAGGTGCTAGCAGCATTGTATTGGCTACATATGTTGTGAAAAATGATTCTCATCACATAAACAAGGCAAGTGGAGAATCCTAAGTTTAGTTTTCTTAATCGCAAATAGTAGCACTTGAATATGATAATATTGAAGATGCATCTCATTGTCTTTTTGAGGCAAATCAAAAGAAGGATGCCTTCGCCATTTCCTCTCAGAATAGACAAACCTTTCTCCAATAAAGAAGAAGAAGAAAAAGGAGGAGTGCAATCACGGTAGGACGTTATCATTGACGTCAACGAACAATGCTTTTCTGAAGCTTTTCTAAAGCTATGATAATTCGAGGTGGCAGATGGTTATAAAAGCGACAAGGAGGCAACATCTTTGGGGACTCTCTCTCTCTCTCTCTTGTAATTCTCTGCCCTCAAAAATCATCACAAGTATTCATGCATAAGTTGAGACTCAGAGGCGCAGAAAGAGCAAGAAGACGACTGAAATTTTAACAAAAGCATGTTATAAACGAACGAGCTTTGAAAAATCTTCAACTTGAAACGAAAAAGCCTCCGCTTTCTAGTGTAGCCATGTGATATTTTGAGGGTGGGTGGCCCTGATTATAAATGGACAGGGTGTGTAGCAACGATGGAGAGGGGAAGAAGAAACTCTCTACCTAGCTACACACAAGAAGCTATGACCATCTTCATCAAATTTACAAGTCGTCGTATCTGGGGTGACTCGGCCGCCGGCTCCTCTTTGACAATGAGAAAGATTAAACCTCGAGTATAAAGCAAGTAGTCACCATTAACTAGGATCATCAAGCTTCATGGAGGACGGTTAAACAACAAGTTCGTTGGAACAATCATTTCTCTGTGTGGCAATGAGAGGTCATCATGCCATGTTCTTTAGCCTTCGGAGTTTGCTCCTCTTTGTAATTCTAGACCTTAATTACCCTCCTACGAGTTGTTAATCTCTGCTGTTGATTTAAAGGATGCCACCACCTTTTTCGACAAGCTTATCTGCCTGTTATAATTTTCCATTACCTTTGGAGGGCTAGAGGTAGTTAATCGCCGCAGAACAGAAGATAGATGTTGACCTGCCAGCCTATATCCATGACGATGGAGATGGGGAAGAAGACAATATTGCAGATGGCAATGAAAGAGGATGACAACGTAAGTGGCAACTACATTATCCCTTCCTATGTGGTCTTCTTGGATACGGTGCACCTCATCGGAGAAGCCGAATAGTAAGGAAGCTTAAAAGGGAGTTCAATGATTGAAGTCTGTCTTTCTTGGAGGCAGTAGGATGAAGTGTTAGACCCATTATCATTCTCGACTTAGTAATCTTGGCTACTATTATATCTTCCTTGGTGGCTACAAGGAGGGACTTTTCTCCTAACTAATAGGGGTTTATCATCATGTGACAAGCCTTTAGCTTGGTTTCTTAGACCTCTCATGATGTTTTGTAGAGGGATTATGAAGGTTCTTTCTAGTGAAGATGGGTATTCTTAATCCTGCTAATTCCATCATTTATGTGTCAACATATATGAAAGCACCTTTTTTATTCTTGAACCATAGATCTTCAAAGAATATTTGTATGAAATTGTTGATGGATATGAAGGTCCAAGCTTTATGATTGGAGGAGTATGTCTTTTTGACAATTTGTGCCTTGAAGGGAACTTATATCTATGATAGCTTCATCTTCTTATTCAAACAAAAGTTATTCCTAGCTCATAAACTTACTTCGAGAATTCTTATTTCATCTAAACATCTTTTTCTCTATGCATTTTCCTTGAGTTAAGTACTCTTCATCATCTTTTCTCCCATCTCAAAGTGTCCTTGTGGCGAGCGACTTTCATGTACCCCCTGCAAATTTTGTGCGATTTCGTGCGACTACGTAATCCATCATGTTTCTTGTACATGAAGTCAAGGATATTTAAGCTTTTTCAAAGGATCCAATTTCAAACAACCAAGAAGACTACCATACTAGTATGTCTCGCTTATAATTTATTATCTTTAGTCTCTATAAATTGTTTTTTTCCTAAAGAAGGTGTGGGTTAATTTGAATCAATAAAGACATGAGTAATAGAAATATTTCAATACATTATTTCAAATCTAGAAGTTGATCAAGGATGTTATAAGAGTACACAATCTTGAATGTGGTTACTAGATAGAAAACCAATTATAATGTGTGCACACTAATTCCTAAGGTTAGCATTAGCTTGCACTTAGGACTATAATTGATGCCAGGAGGCATATTTCACGGTGGATTCGGTGAGGTTTTACGGTGGATTCCGTAAACTTTGATGATCGGGGCTCATACACAAAGTGGATTGTTTGTGCAAGAAGTTGATGGGGACGTCTGTCCTTTTCGGGCGTTTCATTAATTTAGTGTGTACATGGGTGATTCCATAGCGGGTGATTCCACAAAATGCATATTAAATTAATAAACGTTTATAAGTTTAGAGCGCACACTCGTAATAAATTAAGGTTAGGATTTATTTCTAACCAATTGATTTATTTATGTAGCTCAAGACTGCAAGGTATTCACTTTTGTCGATTTACTTGTATTATTTTACTAACGATTGTGAATGCTTCAGTTGATGTGTAGAGATAGCAGCAGTGGTGGAGGAAAGCATTGGAGGATAGTGAGTATTCGATTTATTGATTATATTTTGATGGACGCATACCTTAGGCATGGCGCCTATATTTTGTCACGCCTATTTATTGAGGCGTTGGATATTTATTATTATTTTGTATGCGCATGGACGCACGATTATGTTATTTCTACTTGGACATTGTGTTGGGCATGCCAGACTCTTTGGGCATTGTCCATTAGCTTTATTCCTATTTTGTGCTAAAGCAAACTCAAAAGCTAAAAGCTTGCTATTTTGTAATTTGGGTTATTATTTGAGCTTGAAGATGAATAATATATAAAATACATGCTTTGTGGAGCACTCACACAAGGCATGGGGAGAGATTGCACCCAATTGGTCTCTTGTTCATGTCGTTCATGCTTTTACATTGAATTTTGTGCAAAAAGTAGAGTCCTATTAATCTTGGGGACCTTCCGGCATTCACTACACAAGCGTACAACATCCGATCTGCGCATCAGTGGTATCAGAGCGAAGCTGAGATCAAGAGCTTCCAATCGCTACCCATCTTGTACGAAGGTGGAGCTCTTGGAACGATCGGGCTCTACGGTCAATCTCGTCGCGAACGGTCGATACACGCAGATTTCTAGCAATCAAGAACCTTTGTTTCCATCATCGGATCGCGAAGGACCAGGTTGCAGAGGCGGAGGACCACTTCTATCTTTTCTTCATCAAGTCGTTAAAAAAAACAGAGATAAGTCATAAACTCCATATCTTCAAGCTTAAAAAAACTAAAGCTTAGAAAGCTTTAGAGAAGCCTAAAGCTTTAAAAAAAAAAAAAGTCATCGCGAGCTGTCAAAAGACTTCCGAGTTTTGTGCCGCATTGCAAAAACGCCCCCCCCCCCCCCCCCCCCCCCCCCAATGAATTCACGTTTTTTGCTGAGTAAGCTTCAAAGCTTACTTACTTAAGCTCCAATCACATTAGTTCTTCCAATCCTGCAAGTCTGCAAAGTTCAAATTCTGCAAGTCTATCAAATCGAAGTTCTGCAAGTCCGACAAAGCAACTAAGTTCTGCAAGTCTACAAACTCTGCAAGTCACATTAGTCTGGTACTCTGCAAGTTAGACAAGTCAATTGGAGTCAAAACTGACTTCTGTTCAAAACTCATAGAAGGGCTGTTCCTGGGCAGAAACTCTGAACTGCAAAGTTGTTCATTGGAAGGTACTCTACGCATACACAGGTTTGTTGAAGCATTTTTAGCATACAAAGAAGGATAAAACTGAGATTTTTCGAAGATTGTGAAAGCCATACCCAAAAATATATAAGCCTTGTATTCCCAAACTTGAGCTACGCTCATCCGGCTAACTTGATTTTGAGAGTGAGAGGTCTTTTGAGTTTTGCAGGATGACGGAACCACATATGGATGATTTAATGGCTGAAGGCGACCTACCTCAACCTACGATGAAACAAAAGCTGGACTTAATTATGATGCAATTGGATGAAGAACGACGGGCTAGGCAAGCATTGCAAGTTCAACTGGCAAATTTACAAAGATCGTCTACCGATAAAGAAGAACCTCAATCTGAAGATCTTATCCGACATACCATTGACGCAACTCTCAAAGATCAAACTATCCGCAAGGAATCAAAGATAAGTAAAAGAAATCTCAAATTTCGTACTTTCAATGGCACTCGAGAGGGAAAAACTATTCTTGCATTCATTAGTCACTTTGACGACTATTTCCATGATGAAACATATGCAGAAAAAGATAAAATCAAGTGTGTCACTAATCATTTAGTGGATAGAGCATCTCTTTGGTGGACTGTAGTACGCAAGAGTATAGATTGTCCCGCTACCTGGGAGAATTTCAAGAAGAAGTTTATGCAAAATTTCTTTCCTCCACAATTTCATGAGAAAGTCATAAAGCAATGGGATCTTCTTCAGCAACGGGATCGTGAGCCTATTTCTCAGTACACAGAGCGTTTTTGGAATGCACTACTCCAGTTACGCATGCTTGAAGACGTACCTGAAGCGACACACAAACGCAAGTATATGTCTAGACTCCTTGGGCATTACTACGCTGAAGTTAATATGTTCAAGCCTGCTACTCTTGAAGACGTAATTTCATTAGCTCACGATACTGAAGACAAGCTGCGAGGTAGAGACAAACGTCCACAGCAATTCCAAGCCAATGGTAACTATGGATCTAAGCAATTCAACTCAAACTTTAGAAGATTTAATCAAGGTCGTTTCACTTCATCATCTTTCCGTAAGAACTGGGCAAAACCACCTACTTTACCATCCAATGTCAATCAAAACCCTAAGCCTATTCCACAGCCAAATCCTAATGTCCCTAGACTTCCTACCATTGCAAACAATGTAACCAAAGCCAAACCTATAGTATGCTATAAATGCCACCAGCCTCGACATCTAGCAGCAAATTGCCATTCAAAGAAGCCACCTGTCCATATCAACTACCTTGGAGCAATGGAAGATGAAGAACATGAAGATATGCCTGATTTCACGGAAGATGAGGACGACATTACTACTCCTTCGGATACTTTACTATGTATACCAACTCGATATTCTTTATTGACTATGAAATGTTTAGTGCATGGAAAGGAAAAGATTATTTTGCATGATGACGGTAGTACTCATGATTTTATTTATGCAAAGCTAGTAAAAGAATTGAAGTTACAGACTGTACCTACGCATTATCGCATTAAAGCAGCATTCTTAGGCACTAGGTATAATGGTACACAGGAAGTGCATGACTTAGAGATTCAAATTGGTCAATACACTGAAAGAAGAAATTTTCTAGTTGTCCCATTACAGTCGAGTGACATTATTTTAGGTATGCCTTGGCGTCATGAACATAATCCAGATATAGATTATACCACACATTTAATTAATATTAAATTTCAAGGAAAACCTACTACATTATATGGTATGCATGCATCTAATGTTTTTCCACTGCTTTCGCATACTTAACCTAAACGTGCATTACGCAAGAGTAGTAAATCCTATCTCATTTGGGTGAACGAACTGCAAGTAAAAGAAAATCATATGCACCCTAGGCATAAAGAATTTCTTGCACATTTTAAAGACTGTTTTGCCAAAGATCTACCACCTGGTTTACCTCCTTCACGTCCAGAAGACCATAAAATAGATTTGATTCCTGGTACACAACCACCTTGTAAAGCACCATATAGGCATAACCAAATAGAGCAAAAGGAAATTCAGAGTTAAGTTGAGGAGTTACTAAATAGAGGATTGATTAGACCTAGTAGTTCTCCATTTGGTGCACCTGTTCTGTTAGTCAAGAAAAAGAATAATATCTATCGTATGTGCATTGACTATCGTGCTTTAAATAAGATCACTGTAAAGAATAGGTATCCAATTCCTAGAGTCGATGACCTTATAGATAAACTGCAAGGATCTACTATATTTAGTAAAATAGACCTTAAGTCTGGTTATTATCAAGTGAGATTAGATAAGTCTGACATATTCAAGACTGCATTTAGGACGCACTTTGGCCATTATGAATTTTTAGTGATGCCTTTCGGATTGACTAATGCACCTGCTACATTTAGTAGAATGATGAACCGTATATTTTTAAAATATCAGTATTGTGTAATTGTCTTCTTTGATGATATTTTGGTGTTTAGTCAAAATGAGAAAGAACATTATGAGCATTTGTCATTGGTTTTCCAGTTGCTAAAAGATAATCAACTGTATGCAAATCCTGAAAAGAGTGAATTTTTTAAAACAGAAATTGAGTATTTAGGTCATGTTGTATCATCTGATGGAATTAAAGTTGACCCTAAGAAAATAGATGCAATATTGAACTGGCCTGTACCTAAAAATGTGCATGAGTTACGATCATTCCTTGGTCTTGCTAGTTTCTATAGGAAGTTTGTGTGTAATTTTTCATTACTTGCTTTACCACTGACTAAACTTCTGAAGAAAGGTATTGTCTATCATTGGTCCAATAATCAACAGAAATCCTTTGACTTATTGAAACATGCATTAATCCATGCCATGTCTTACAGTTGTCTGATTTTAATAGACCATTCTTTCTAGTAGTGAGACTGATGCTAGTGGATCAGGAATAGGAGCCGTACTTATGCAGGACAACCATCCCATAGCCTATTCTAGTTATAAGCTGAAACCCTTTGAACTGAAATATTACACATATGACAAAGAACTATTAGCTGTTGTACAAGCATTAAGATAGTGGAAACACTACTTAATGGGTTCAGAATTTATGATTAAGACCGATCAGCAAAGTATTAGACATTTACTTAGCCAACCCCAAATATCTGATCGACATATCAAATGGGCATCCTTTATCCAGAGTTTTCATCCTATCATTCAATATCAACCCGGAAAAGAAAATATAGTGGCTGATGCATTAAGTAGAAGACCTGCCATTCATAATATTTCTGTTATATCTTTTGATTCTTTGATTGCTATGAAAGATACTTATCATCAGGATATTACTTTTCAAGCTGATTGGAATAAATTAGTTCAAAATAACTTGATTCCTATTGATTCATTATCTTATAATGATGGATTTATGTTTTATCAAAAGAGATTATGTGTTACAGTTCCATTCCGATCTTTTGTTTTGAATGAGATTCATTGTCCCCCATATCAAGGTCATAGAGGTATCATATCTACTTTACGTACATTAACTGAAGATTTTTATTGGCCGCATATGGACACTGATATATCTAACTTTGTTTCTGAATGTTTGATTTGTCAAAGAGTTAAGAGACATCATGGTAAACAGTATGGATTACTTATGCCTTTGTCTATTCCATCTAGACCATGGGAACAAATTTCTATGGACTTTATTACTGGTTTACCTAATACTAAATCTAATCATGATATGATTTGGATAGTAGTAGATAGATTTAGTAAACAAGCATATTTCATTCCATGTAAGAAAACTTTAACATCATCACAAGAAACACAATTGTTTTTGAAAACTGTTTTTACTAACCATGGATTGCCAAAAGTTATTATTTCAAATCGTGATTTTAGATTTTGTAACAACTTTTGGTTTACTTTGTTTGCTAACCTAGGCACAAAAATTGATTTCTCATCTGTATTTCATCCTGAAACTAATGGACAAACAGAAGCCACTAACAGTACTATTTTAGATCTTTTATGTGCTTATACTATTTCTAAACCATAGACATGGGATACACATTTGCATTTATTACAGTTTGCATATAACAATACACCACACACATCTACAAAGAAAGCACCGTTTGAAGTGATTTATGGTTATAGATTATCTACACCTGTTGCATCTTTGTCAAATAGAATTCAGAGTGTTGATGATATTGCTAGTATGCATAATACTATTTTTTATGAGGTTAAAGACATGATTGCCAAAGCCTAGCAATCATATACCAAACAAGCCAATAAGAAAATACAAGCAATGAATTTCAAATTTGATGACTATGTTTGGTTGAGAATAGAAAAATGTAGACTACAAAGTGTAGATAGACATCCAGTTGTGAAATTAGCCCCTAGATTCTATGGACCATTTAGGATTATTCATAAAATTAATGACAATGCATTCAAGTTAGAATTACCACCTCACTAGAAAATTCACAACACATTTCACATTAGTTTATTACAACCCTTTAGAGGCCAATTACCTGTACACCCTGTTTATGAAAACCCACCTTTGTTAGAGGAAGAGACTGAAATACTTGAACCTGAACCTATCATAGATACTGATTTTATGACCACTAGAACTGGCCGAAGATATTCTAGATATCTAGTCAAATTTAAGAACCATCTTGTAGAGGAAGCACAATGGATGCAGGCTAGAGACTTAAATGCTTTCCCCACTCTGTTAGCTCCACATTGAGCTAATAGCAATTGAGGTCAATTGCTATCCCACCCCGGGGGTATGATGCCAGGAGGCATATTTCACGGTGGATTTCGTGCCACGGTGGATTCCGTAAACTTTGATGACCAGGGCTCATACACAAAGTGGATTCTTTGTGCGAGAAGTTGATGGGGACGCCTGTCCTTTTCGGGCGTTTCATTAATTTAGTGTGTACATGGGTGATTCCATAGCGGGTGATTCCGTAAAATGCATATTAAATTAATAAACGTTTATGGGTTTAGAGTGCGCACTCGTAATAAATTAAGGTTAGGATTTATTTCTAACCAGTTGATTTATTTATGTAGCTGAAGACTGGTAGGTATTCACTTTTGTCGGTTTAATTGTATTATTTTACTAACGATTGTGAATGCTTCTGTTGATATGTAGAGATAGCAGCAGTGGCGGAGGAAAGCATTGGAGGATAGCGAGTATTCGATTTATTGATTATATTTTGATGGGCGCATACCTTAGGCATGGCGCCTATATTTTGTTGCGCCTATTTATTGAGGCATTGGATATTTATTATTATTTCGTATGTGCATGGGCACATGATTATGTTATTTCTACTTGGACATTGTATTGGGCATGCCAGACTCTTTGGGCACTCTCCATTAGCTTTATTCCTATTTTGTGCTAAAGTAAACTCAAAAGCTAAAAGCTTGCTATTTTGTAATTTGGACTATTATTTGAGCTTGAAGATGAATAATATATAAAATACATGCTTTGTGGAGCACTCACACAGGCATGGGGGGAGATTGCACCCAATTTGTCTCTTGTTCATGTCGTTCATGATTTAAACATTGAATTTTGTGCAAAAAGTAGAGTTCTATTGTTCTTAGGGACCTTCCGGCATTCACTACGCGAGCATACAGCATCCGATCTGTGCACCAATAATGGACTATTTGTTTGAAACATGAGATGTTTCTATGGGGTTTCTCTATAAAGACATGTATATGATGAGATTGAAGCACTTTGAATGTTTGTCTTGTTTGCTTTTTATAAAGTGGAAACATGGTATGTTATATCGATGCCTATCAATATGGGGATGATTTTTGTGTTCATGGTAGTGAATCAAATGAGGATAGTGTAGATGAAGTTGATCATGGCAATCCATGTTGAAATGAGATGGGAATCACTTATGCAAATATGGTTGTGGCCCTTCACTTCTAGATTTTCGAAAAAACCATACTATTACACACATCCAATTTCCAAAATTATTTGAGAAGACCCCTCCTTTTATGGAGTTTCAAAATTCTCTATTTGGAAATTAGGACTAATAGGAAAATTTAAGAGTGTATTACATTTTTATGTATATGTATGAATAGTATGCATTGTATTGATGAGTACTCTTAAACACATGCCTATACTGAATTATTTGAAATGGATTTTCTACAAATAGACTCATCAACCTAAGTTAAAAACTAAATTTGTTTATATGAACAAAGTTGTGAGTATGGATAACTTGATGATACCATAAATATAGCAAAGTTGTATATTTAGCCATGCTACTAAACATGAGGGAGGCATATTGAAGCTATGTGAATCTCCTTAGAAACCACAAATCATGTAAATACTCATGAGTATTGTAAAGTTATAAATCTCCTTCTTCGTGTGAACTACCCTTTATAGGAAAGGGGGATAATGTTAAGGCATTTTTTAAAAAAAATTCTTGACGATAAATGCAAATTTTTTTCCTTATTTTCCCCCCCCAGCTAACAGTCGTGCTGGAGGGGGAGGAATAGAAACTATGCGGAAGCTCCTCGGTGGGAGCTCGCAGGGTGTTGTGGCCACGCCTCGCGACACGTTGGAGGGGAAGCATCCCCCTCCCCTCCCCTATTTAAACTGAGGAGGACGAAGAGGGACAGGAGGGGCTCCATTGATGCTTGAAGGGAGGACTGCGCCTGAGTCACCAAACTGCCATCATAGAGGAGAGAGGGCTACGTAAGGCTGCAGGAGAATAGTCATGAGAGGGGAGAGGGAGGCTGCGTGAGACAATATTCATGAGAGAGGAGAGGGAGGCTATGTGAGACCCTGAATGCTGTTGTCGCCATAGAGGAGGAGGACTTGACGTCAATACTGTGTAGTCATGCTGCAAGACTGGAGGACACTGCGAGTCATCGCTGCCGTGAAGCCAAAGGCTGCCACCTACAATGCCGACAGTCGTCCCATCATTTCTTCTTTTCATCATAATTATTACCCCCTCTCATCGACGTGGTCCTCTGGCCATAGTAGAAGCTTCATAGAAGCTTCTTAAATAAGCTTCTAAGGGGGCTTCCCTAAGTCCCCCTTCCCACCAATCACCCAATAAGTCCATCCCAGACTTTGAAGAAGAGGAGGCTACAAAACCCCTTCCCACCAATCATCCCTAGGCCGGGATTTTGAAGAGGAAGAGAGGAAGCCTATAAAGGCCCTTCCCACCAATCACCCAATAAGTCCATCCCGAGACTTTGAAGAAGAGGAGGCTACAAAACCCCTTCCCACCAATCATCCCTAGGCCGGGATTTTGAAGAGGAAGAGAGGAAGCCTATAAAGGCCCTTCCCACCAATCACCCACAAGGCCGGACCTAGAATTTTAGGGAAGGAGAAGAAGAACTCTAAAGCCTCCATTCTTGCAAGGCCCATTCGCAAGAGCCCTTTCCGCGAACATCCTCGTAAGGCCTCAATTGTTGAAACTCCACTCATAAAATCCCCATTTCCATGAACTTTGTAGAAGCCCCATTTCCACAAACCAAGCTCCAACCCTGCAAGGCATAAGGCCAAATTCCGCAAGCCGGTATTCTCAAGGATCCACACTTTGAAAGGGATCTCCTGCGTACCAGGGAGAAAAGGGCAAGATCTTGAGGCTGCGTACCAAGGCGAGCAAATTCACCGATCGCGTAAGGGCAAAGGCAACCCGGAAGTCCGTAAATATGTCATGATGGCCCCCAAGAAGTCGCAAGCCGCGCTTGCGGGAGGATCTTCTCCTAGTATTTACGTGGATATTTCCCGTAGTCCACAAGTCCAGGTTTTATCTATTTGGATTCCACACAAAAGTATTGAATTAGTCACGATAACTTCATGGATTAGGAAGCACTCATGCATGTTCAAATTCAACTAGTCAAGTTAAATGCAATTGGAAAATGAATTGGCTATTGAACATGTACTAGAATTAGCTCAAGATATGAAAATTGGTCATTGGTACGTTCAATGGAATGAACGAAAAGAACATAAGGTGTCTATGCATTTTTAGGACCTTACCAGTAAGTTTCCTTTTGTGCATTCAAAAGTGACGAGCCTAGGACAACTGTTGCCGCATTACAAGGTTGAAATTATTGAGGTACACCTTTTACTAGGCATGGAAAGATTAATGGCATGTCACATTTTTAGATAAATCTTCTTGGTAATGATTCATTAAGGAAGTCGTTATCACCCGTAGAAAATAGCAAAGCATGGAAATAATTCTAAGGGTTGCATTAAATAGGTTAACTCTAGCTTCAATTGGCATGAATCTCATTTAACTATGTGTAGTTAGGAAAGGATTGCATGTTGCACATTCATCGTATGTAAGAATTTCATTCATCAAGAGATGTAGTTAGGGGAAGGTTGCATGGTTAATTAAGCATGAAATCTTAAAAAGCTTAGAAAAAGAATTGTGAGCATGATTCGTGAATGCAAGTCCTAGTAGGATCAATGGCCGAAATTTAACATGCCTTTTGGCCTTAACAAGAAACGTTAGGGATTGTGAATCTAGTCGTACGTAGAAGCAATGAATCGTGTGCTTACGTAAATTGTGACAAAATGCAACTAGTTTTCCCCTTTTAGATCAAGTAAACATCTCTAGGAATGGTTCGTCCTTATCGCAAGACAAGTAAACTCGAATACCTAAATCACTTAAACCGCAAATTATTCGCATAGGATGGTTCAATCGATACAATAAATACTCCAAGTGCTAACTAGGGTTTAGCACGTTAAGGACTTGACCTAGTTTCGCACTTGTTGCCAAGTCGAAACCCTCATATCCAAAGGTCCTACCCACATTCACGGAATGTAGGGACAATTGGACGGGCTTGCAAGAAATGATCTAGGGTTTCTACCCTAAGGATCACTCATTCAAATGATGAAACTCGATTGAGTTGGAACCCCTAGGACCAGTGTAATCAGGAATGGGTTGGGTAAGAAGACACCCTAAAACCTGCTTCTCGTCTGGAGATAATTCTGTGACCAGAAAACGTCGTTCAATGGATGAAATGATCCCATGGAATATATGCGACACTTGTGCAATAAGTTGCAACGTCGCATAGACTTGTGGTTTGTTCACAAGAGAGTTTTACCATTTCTTGGAATTAGGTTGGCAAGTTCTTGCGCAAGTTTAACTTGCAAGAGGATGAGTAGTCATCTTGTTACATCACCTTTCTTGGGGAAAAATTGCCAAGTAAAAGGGAAGTTAGGTATTTGCTTGGAAGAAAATGATCAATCAATAAATTAAAGCGACATGGTCACTAGGATTTACTGTTAATAAAACCTAAGGTATTGGTTAAATTGGGTTAACAGGGTATGGCCCTAACCCAAGGACAAAAGGGTGAACCAACAAACCCTTGGGGATCTTGCCAAGTCGCAATTGATCCCAGATCGAATGCTGGATGCATTCGGAGAGAAGGATTCACTCCTTAATAGTTGGCCAAATAAACGACCACTGGAATTGATTGTGCTTGTAACAGTTTAGAAAGCACTGTTTGCATTGTTTTCTCAAAGAACTAAAGGATGAAATGATATCTAATGCTTCAGGTTGAAGGCCTGAAGGGAGAGGCAACTTCAGTTAGCCTCGACTGCCTGCTTGACCCTAACCAAGGGGGTTGTTGACCGCGCGGGGAACGTGGACCGAAGCCGTTGGTCTTTGTTGAGGCTCACGCAAATGCAACCCTACAGGTCGGGGGTCGAAGGGTTAACCAGAATAAGTATGTGTACGGGGAAGTGATTCAAAGAATCCCTGCCGACCAAATCAAGGTTTTGGGACGTCATGAGAAGAATGGATATCAAAGGAAAAGATACCCTAATCTTCCAATGAACTATCGATTCCTAAAAATCGATGACCCCAATCCGTACTACTACTCAATTCCTGTAGCTGAATGCAACAACATCTTATTCTCCTCGAATTAAGTATTAACTTGTTCCATCGCCCCAAGAAAAAAAAATTTGTAAGGGCTATGCTGATATGAATGGAATAAAACTTTTTTTGAAATCAACGATTGTCTTGACTGTGAATATTGATAAAGAAGTAAAGTGATTTGGTCACTTGGCTAAAGGAATACGCGGACGTAGCTCTTGAAGAGTTAACAGAACTCCCGCTTCAAAGAGAAGTAGATCATGAGATCAAGCTAGTAATAGGAGCTGCGCCCATTGCGAAGAGACCCTATAGAATGTCTATATTGGAAGCAATTGAGCTGAAGGAACAACTCAAGCAGCTGCTAGATCTTGGCTACATCCGTCCTAGCAGTTCACCTTGGGAAGCACCAGTACTGTTCCAGAAAAAGAAAGATGGAACACTTCGACTATGTATTGATTACAGTAGGTTGAATCAATCAACAATCAAGAACAAATATCATATTCCTAGAATAGATGAGCTTCTTGATAGTCTTCAGGGTGCCAAGAACTTCTCCAAGATTATCTTAGGTCTGGTTACTATCAGATAAGAATCAAGGAAGAAGATATCCCAAAGACGACCTCCAACACTAGATATGGACACTTTGAGTTCTAGTTATGTCATTAGGGCTTACGAATGCACCGGCCACCTTCAATAGGTTAATGCAGGATATTTTTAGACCATATCTTGATAACTTCGTGCTCGTCTTCTTTGATGACACTCTAGTCTATTCCAAACAAGAAGGAGATCATGAACCCCAACTTCGGATTTTCCTTGAGACAAGGAGGTCACACAAGCTGTATGCTAAGATGACGAAATGTGCATTCCTCAAACATCAGATTGGTTATCTGGGATTCATCATATTAACAGAAGGAATCTCAGTGGAGCCGGCCTAAGTTAGAAATGTTCTAGGACGGCCAAATACCAACAACTGTCAAAGAAATACGCAGCTTTCTTGGATTGACAAGATGGTATAGGGTCTTCATTAAAAACTATGCTTTGATTGCCGCACCTCTTACTGAAGAAGCAAACGTCCATTGCATGGTCAACTACCAAACAAACTAGCTTTGATAGGTTGAAGCAAAGTTTGGTATCAGTACCGATCCTAAAACTTCTAGACCACTGTAAGGAGTTTGAGGTAGTAACTGATACTAGCATGCTTGCTTTAGGATGTGTGCTCATGTAGGAAAGTCATCCTATAGCATAATCCTCAAGAAACTAAAGAGCCATGAGAAGAATTATGCTACCCATGATCTTGAACTTTTAGTTGTCAAGCTTTGGAGACACTACCTGCTGGGTAACAAGTTTACACTAGTGACTGATCATAAACGTCTCAAGTGGAGCTTTACCTAGAACAAGCTCAACATGAGGCAATGTCAGTGGATTGAAGTGCTGGAAGAGTATGACCTTGAAATCAAATACCGACCGGGAAAGGAGAATGTAGTTGCCGACGCACTCAGTTGCAAGGTATTCCTTAATCTCGCAAAATCCATCAATAGCTAGATCTCTAGCTACAAAGGTGTCCATGCCAAACAACCCAATACTTGAGCTAGCTAGAGAAGAAGAATGCCATGATCAAGCCTATCAAAAGATGTTAAGGGAAATCTCTATCAAGGACCAGGAACAAAAGCTACAGGACAAAGGTCATGAATTCTCTGTCAATAATGGACATGTCTACTATAGAATGAGAGCATGTATACCGGCAAGCCAGTCACTTAAGCAGAAGATATTGTGCGAAGCTCATGATTTCCCTTTCTCGGGACATCCAAGCTGGAAAGGATAGACAGAAGGCATACGCGGATTTGAAGTGTCAAGATAGAATATTTGAGGAAAGAGACATGGTCTTCATTCACGTATGCCCAAAGAAGAGTTCTCTATCCTTAGGAGATTGCAAGAAGCTAAGTCCAAGGTATTGTGGACCATACAAAATCCTCAAGTGCTTAAGACCTAATGCAAATAGACTGCAACTCCCTGAGAACCTAAGGGTTCATAATGCATTCCATATCAGTCTATTGAAGATGTATATACCTAATCCTAACCATGTACTTGATGACCAACAAATTGTAATGCCTAGCCAAGGAGTCCTTGAGCTACCGGCCTGACAGGATCTTAGATGTTAGGGAGAGGCAACTGAGATCCAGAACCTTGAGAAAATGCCTCGTCTAGTGGAAAGATTATCTCGAGGAGGATGCCACTTAGGTAGATGAAGGCACTCTCAACCATCAATATCCCCAGTTTATCTCGAGATGAGAACATCTCGATTCCTCTAAGGGGGAGAGAATGTAAAGTTCTAAATCTCCTTCCTCGTGTGAACTAACCCTTATAGGAAAGGGGGATAATGTTAAGGCATTTTTTAAAAAAAATTCTTGACGATAAATGTAAATTTTTTTCCATATTTCCCCCCCAGTTAACAGTCGTGCTGGAGGGGGAGGAATAGAAACTATGCGGAAGCTCCTCGGTGGGAGCTCGCAGGGTGTTGTGGCCACGCCTTGCGACACGTTGGAGGGGAAGCATCTCCCTCCCCTCCCCTATTTAAACTGAGGAGGACGAAGAGGGACGGGAGGGGCTCCATTGATGCTTGAAGGGAGGACTGCGCCTGAGCCACCAAACTGCCATCATAGAGGAGAGAGGGCTACGTAAGGCTGCAGGAGAATAGTCATGAGAGAGGAGAGGGAGGCTACGTGAGACCCTGAATGCTGTCATCACCATAGAGGAGGAGGACTTGACGTTAGTACTGTGTAGTCATGCTGCAAGACTGGAGGACACCGCAAGTCATCGCCGCCGTGAAGCCAAAGGCTGTCGCCTACAACGCCGACAATTGTCCCATCATTTCTTTTTTTCATCATAATTATTACCCCCTCTCATCCACGTGGTCCTCTGGCCGTAGTAGAAGCTTCATAGAAGCTTCTTTAGGAAGCTTCTAAGGGGGCTTCCCTAAGTCCCCCTTCCCACCAATCACCCAATAAGTCCATCCTGAGACTTTGAAGAAGAGGAGGCTACAAAACCCCTTCCCACCAATCATCCCTAGGCCTGGATTTTGAAGAGGAAGAGAGGAAGCCTATAAAGGCCCTTCCCACCAATCACCCAATATGTCCATCCCGAGACTTTGAAGAAGAGGAGGCTACAAAACCCCTTCCCACCAATCATCCCTAGGCCGGGATTTTGAAGAGGAAGAGAGGAAGCCTATAAAGGCCCTTCCCACCAATCACCCACAAGGCCGGTCCTAGGATTTTAGGGAAGGAGAAGAAGAACTCTAAAGCCTCCATTCTTGCAAGGCCCATTCGCAAGAGCCCTTTTCGGGAACATCCTCGTAAGGCCTCAATTTTTGAAACTCCATTCATAAAATCCCCATTTCCATGAACTTTGTAGGATCCCCATTTCCACAAACCAAGCTCCAACCCCGCAAGGCCTTCCATAAGGCCAAATTCCGCAAGCCGGTATTCTCAAGGATCCACACTTCGAAAGGGATCTCCCGCGTACCAGGGAGAAAAGGGCAAGATCTTGAGGCTGCGTACCAAGGCAAGCAAATTCACCGATTGCGTAAGGGCAAAGGCAACCCGGAAGTCCGTAATTATGTTATGATGGCCCCCAAGAAGTCGCAAGCCGCGCCTGCGGGAGGATCTTCTCCTAGTATTTACGTGGATATTTCCCGGAGTCCACAAGTCCAGGTTTTATCTATTTGGATTCCACACAAAAGTATTGAATTAGTCACGATAACTTCATGGATTAGGAAGCACTCATGCATGTTCAAATTCAACTAGTCAAGTTAAATGCAATTGGAAAATGAATTGGCTATTGAACATTTACTAGAATTAGCTCAAGATATGAAAATTGGTCATTTCTACGTTCAATGGAATGAACGAAAAGAACATAAGGTGTCTATGCATTTTTAGGACCTTACCAGTAAGTTTCCTTTTGTGCATTCAAAAGTGACGAGCCTAGGACAACTGTTGCCTCATTACAAGGTTGAAATTATTGAGGTACACCTTTTACTAGGCATGGAAAGATTAATGGCATGTCACATTTTTAGATAAATCTTCTTGGTAATGATTCATTAAGGAAGTCGTTATCACCCGTAGAAAATAGCAAAGCATGGAAATAATTCTAAGGGTTGCATTAAATAGGTTAACTCTAGCTTCAATTGGCATGAATCTCATTTAACTACGTGTAGTTAGGAAAGGATTGCATGTTGCACATTCATCGTACGTAAGAATTTCATTCATCAAGAGATGTAGTTAGGGGAAGGTTGCATGGTTCATTAAGCATGAAATCTTAAAAAGCTTAGAAAAAGAATTGTGAGCATGATTTGTGAATGCAAGTCCTAGTAGGATCAATGGAAGTTATGCCGAAATTTAACATGCCTTTTGGTCTTAACAAGAAACGTTAGGGATTGTGAATCTAGTCGTACGTAGAAGCAATGAATCGTGTGCTTACGTAAATTGTGACAAAATGCAACTAGTTTCCCCCTTTTAGATCAAGTAAACATCTCTAGGAATGGTTCGTCCTTATTGCAAGACAAGTAAACTCGAATACCTAAATCACTTAAACTACAAAGTATTCGCATAGGATGGTTCAATGGATACAATAAATACTCCAAGTGCTAACTAGGGTCTAGCACGTTAAGGACTTGACCTAGTTTCGCACTTGTTGCCAAGTCGAAACCCTCATACCCAAAGGTCCTACCCACATTCACGGAATGTAGGGACAATTGGATGGGCTTGCAAGAAACGATCTAGGGTTTCTACCCTAAGGATCACTCGTTCAAATGATGAAACTCGAATTGAGTTGGAACCCCTAGGACCAAACGTTGTCGGTCTAGTGTAATTAGGAATGGGTTGGGTAAGAAGACACCCTAAACCCTGCTTCTCGTCTGGAGATAATTCTGTGACCAGAAAACGCCGTTCAATAGATGAAATGATCCCATGGAATATATGCGACACTTGTGCAATAAGTTGCAACGTCGCATAGACTTGTGGTTTGTTCACAAGAGAGTTTTGCCATTTCTTGGAATTAGGTTGGCAAGTTCTTGCACAAGTTTAACTTGCAAGAGGATGAGTAGTCATCCTGTTACATCACCTTTATTGGGGAAAAATTGCCAAGTAAAAGGGAAGTTAGGTATTTTCTTGGAAGCAAATGATCAATCAATAAATTAAAGCGACATGGTCGCCAGGATTTACTGTTAATAAAACCTAAGGTATTGGTTAAATTGGGTTAACAGGGTATGGCCCTAACCCAAGGACAAAAGGGTGAACAAACAAACCCTTGGGGATCTTGCCAAGTCGCAATTGATCCCGGATCGAATGCTGGATGCATTCGGAGAGAAGGATTCACTCCTTAACAGTTGGCCAAATAAACGACCATTGGAATTGATTGTGCTTGGAACAGTTTAGAAAGTACTGTTTGCATTGTTTTCTCAAAGAACTAAAGGATGAAATGATATCTAATGCTTCAGGTTGAAGGCCTGAAGGGAGAGGCAGCTTCAGTTACCCCCGACTGCCTGCCTGACCCTAACCAAGGGGGTTGTTGACCGCGCCGGGAACGTGGACCGAACCCGTCGCGAGAGGTCTTTCCGTTGAGCTCTACTTGGAGCAGGAGGATGCTTGGGTGCCAGGGGGGGCTCTGGCCGTAAATCCCTCGCCTTCTTGCACAAGAGGCTAACGTGACTCGGGATTGGATCTCGAAGCCCACATACTAGTTTACGGGTGAAAGCTTGGTATAGTGATCCCTGGGAATCACTGGATAGCCTTCGGGCAGATTATGGACAAGCCTACGGGCAGAACTCCTTGTATTTCAAAGATAAAATGATGAAATGTTAAAAGAACTTGCTTGATATTGTTTTTCTATGTCACGTGATAAGATTACGTGAAGGAACTAGTGCTTAACAGGGTTAATTAATGAAGCTGATTGTTATATGTCAAATTAATGTGTTAGATAATTACATAACTAAAACAAACCGAGGAAAGTGCGGAGGATGGGCCATGGGTTCGTCCTACGGTTGGGTGGTCCCGGTTAGCCGGGAACTTTTCTCAAAAGTCTCGAAGAACAGCGGGATGATCGTCATCATCAAAACCAATAACGAGAGCGATGACTTAGAGTTACGTCTTACCCGATTTACGCTGTTTTAGGGGAACAGAATGGGACTATGCCTTATGGCAGAGAGGTTGAGCCTTGCATCCCTCTCGTTTCCCATTCTCCTTGAACCAAGTGCAGCGTGAATCCGCTTCGGACCTGGCGTTCTACGTAAATTAGTTCGCTCGGGTTTGACGCTAGTTGCTGTTAGCTAATGACCAAATCATGAAAACCCAAATTCCGGTCGATCCTAAGTGGGAACAGCCAGGATACTTCTGCTACGTGGCAGACGCGTAAAGTAGTTCGCTCGGGTCTGACGCTAGTTGCTGTTAGCTAATGACCAAATCATGAAAACCCAAATTCCGGTTGATCCTATGTGGGAACAGCCAGGATACTTCCGCTACATGGCAGACGCTACGTGGCAAGCGTGGCAGACGTTCCATGGGAGTGCCGGGTGGAGTTTTCTAGACATCCTTTCCGATGGACTGCTAAGACGTGTCCTGGATGATACTAGCGGACACGTTACAAGTATGGACTACTTGATGGAATCCTAAGCATGACCAATAAATAGTACATATAGCAAATGCATCAAAAATGAGGGGAGAATATTGTGGTTGTGTAGTTTTCTTTCAAAATAAAAATTTATGTACAATTCACTACAAGAACTACCATGAGAAATTGTGTGTATTCATGAAAATGCATATAATATGATCGCAATCTTTTTAGGTAATTTTCATCTTTTTCCTAAGAATATTTTTGATTTTTTTTTGAAAAATGTTTAGATTTTACAATATAGATTCACGATGCAAAAGTTGAGTACTCTTATTTTCAAACATGCACTTCTCTTGTTTACAAAAATGGAACTGCTAAAATCATACAAGATGTCTTCCTAACCAATAGATGCTAATCCATGTACTCTATAGTTTATCTATGTATGAAATAATACAACAAGAATACTTACATTGTTTTCCATTCGCTTGATTACCAATGATATGAGTAGGACAGCTCATATCCTTCTTTTCAATTCCAGTGAATTTGTGAGCACAAATTAAAATACACTTCAATTAAAGTGAAACTATTTCATATCTAATATTAGCCAAATGGCTTTGATTGTTCATACATTTTTTAAATCAAAGTTAACTTATTGCATCAAATCTAGATGCAAAATTTGTGAATTCTTATTATTAGGAAAGAAAAATAAGTATCAACTTCTTAACATGTTTAAGGATGATCAATTTGTAGCACAAAAATGACATAGGATGGGTACAAATTTTGACCAAAATTCTAACAAGGTCAATGGAATACACCAAAGCGACTCTTTAAAGTATGGAATTTGCAACAATATGATGCAATAATATGCATTATCATTGGGGCTCTACAAAAACATGTGGTCATGGAATAGAAGCAATTGAACATATTTTTTCTTTGTAGATATTGTTAGGAATGTTGATGTCTTTAATATGAAGCAAAAAAAAAAAAAACTAGGGGTAAATAGAAATACATATTCTTTGAAGTTATCCCTTCAACATCTCTAGAATGAAGTGAGTGATTCTCCACTAGCTAATTAAATCCCATAAGTGTACGTGTGTGTGTGTGTGTGTGTGTGTGTGTGTGTGTGTGTGTGTGTGTGTGTGTGTGTGTGTGTGTGTGTGTGTGTGTGTGTGTGTGTGTGTGTGTGTGTGTGTGTGTGTGTGTGTGTGTGTGTGTGTGTGTGTGTGTGTGTGTGTGTGTGTGTGTGAACATATGTGTGTCTGTGGTGCAACAGTGCTAGACACATGTTGATACATGAAAATGAAGAACCAAGTAATTGCATAAATCATCATTGCTACAATCCTTTTACAAGTTTCTCATGGTTGCAGCTTGGAGTAGTTTCCTTTCAGCCCATGCAGCATCATGTGTACATCTTCATGTGGGGATCCTCTCTACAGGCAAGAGTTAGTCCTTCTTAGAAAGCAAGCTTCGTGTGCACCACCTAGCTCTATAGAATATTGAGCATTAATTTTCTCACTAGAAGAGAGTTATAAGGTGTTATCTCGTGACTAGTAAGGCTTTCTCTAGACCAATACCCATCTAATCGAGGTGTTTTAGGTTTTTCCCCAAGGAGATGAGTCATAAATATATGTATGTATCATGTGGGTTCAACATAAGGGATTTCTAGAATACTATTTTTACACATTTTTTACTTACAGAAAGATCCCATATAAAGGGGTTACTTACATATTGAATAGAAAAGGGTTATGTTTTATTAAGGAAAAATTCACAGGTAAGGATTTATAAGTCGGCCTTGAACGCACGTGATATAGAGGATCTACATATAGTGAATTACCCAAGGGTCTTTCTCTTAGCTCAAAGGCTATGTTTGATCCACAAGTTTAATATTCAATATCTTGAAAATATAGGCATTGATATCATCACAAAATCTTGAATGTGATTAAATATAAAATCAATCATCACATATGTCTGCTCATTCTCCTAGAGTTAGTAACTGCTTGCACTTTGGACTATAATGACCTTTATGTTTGAAGTGTGAGATGTCACTATGGGGTTGCTCCATAAAAACAAGCTTATGATGAGATTCATACATCTTGACAGTATATGTCTTCTTTTGTAGGTATGGATGTGACTCCTCATTTTATGGATTTCCAAAAATTACATGGTACTACACACACATCTAATATCCCAAATCATTTGGGAAGACCCCTCAAATCAAATATAGGCTATAGAGTTGCATAACTAAGTAGTTGTATATATATGTATAGTAGTTTCAAATATATTTTTTACTAAGTTTTGTTTCACTATATTACTAACTTCCAAATGCATTGTTAACTTTCTTGTGATGTGTATATTAGCCAAACGAGTAGTTTATGTCCCACTGGATGATAAGTATGAATAGTAGTAGAGATTGGGCTTTGTAAGGGAAAATCCTCGTGAAAAGAAATTATCCACTATATACATTGATATAAATTGTGTGAATATTAATTTTTGGACATGTTGGAATATACACTCATAAACATGTCATTACATATCCATGATTACTTTGACAGACTTCTCAATTCATCCTCTTGAACATATATTGACATGTTGATTTTGAAGTTTACATTGATGAATAATTTGATGGAGCAGCCTAACATTTGAGGATACATATTTCTATCTAAGATTTCATTGATATACTCATCACTTAATGTAATGTTAGTTTGGTTCTACTTGGTAGGATAAATCTAGATGCTCTTAGCTACTACTTATGTTCTTTTTTTTTCACAATAAGAGAGTTATAATGTGTTCTCCTATGACTAGCAAGGCCTTTCCTAGAGCAATAACCATCTAGTTGAGGTTTTCTAGGGTGTTGGCTTGGTGGAAAGGCCATGTTTGGTGAAGAAGTTTAAAACTCGTTACCTTGGGAATGGAGGCAACTCTCTCATCACAATACCTTGAGTGTGATTAGATACAACTTGACCAGTAATCATCTATGTGTACTTATTTGTAAGGTTAGTGATAGCTTGCAATTCAGACTATAAAGAGATTTATGTTGGAAACAAAAAATTGCTATGACAATACTCTATAAAGAAACTTATGTGATGAAATTTAGACATCTTGGAGATGTATGTCTTCTTTCACAATGGTGGTTGGCCCCTCATTCTATGGATCTCCAAAAATTACACACCACTACATACAGATCTAATTGTCAAAATCAGTTGAGTTGACCCCTCATTTCATAGATTTTCTGAGAGATTTTCACATTTCTTGGTTTTGATATTAAGACTAGTAAGAAATTATAAGATTGTATTGCACAGTAGTTTATATGTACAAATAGTAACCATGATACTACGAAGAGTACTCTTAACCACATGCCTAGACTATCTTCTTGGAAATTCTATGAATTGGCTCATCAATCTCAATTATAGATTAAATATATTCCCATCATTAAACTTTTGAGTATGGATAGCTTGATGGAAGCATAGCTATGCAAAGCACTACAAAACATGAGTGAAGCATATTGGTTGTGTGAATTTCTTTCAAATCCCAAAATCATGTACAATAATGTTGTAAAAGAACTAGACTTGTCCAATCATGAAAAGATATATATCAAAGTTGCAAATGTTCTAGGTTGTCAAGAAGTGAACTAGAGAGAGAGAAAGAGGAGAGAGAAGATTGCTGAGGAGAGTGAAGAAGAAGTGTAGAAGTGAGAGAAAGAGAGTGATGAGGAGAGAGAAATACTAGAGTAAGAGAGACAAAGATAGAAAAGAGAAAGAAGCCATTGAAGCTCAAGGTGAAGAGGAGAATAGTAATGTATTAAGGTGTCAAAAGATGAGAAAAATAACATGTCCTCTCCTTTCATACCAATGGCAGTATGACATGGCATCAATATTATTTACACACTAAATCCTCATTCTTCCCAGCTTCTTACAATCTATTCTGTCCTAAAGGTTTTTTCCCTAAAAAACAAACTTACAAAGACTCGAAAAGGATAGATAGAATAGAGTACTACTCTATTTTCATCTTTACAAATAGGAAAATGAATTAAAGATAGCAAACATATGGACTCAAATGGAAGAACAAAAGTAGGCGCCAGTTATATACATGATCAAGAATGCTTGAGAAGTATTTGGAGCTGTAATTCAATTGATGAGCTCAAAATGAAGTAGACAGCTTGCGATTTAGACAAACCTTGCCGGACCAAATCTGCTATAACTTCTAGTAGTAGTGTTCAAATGAGACATGCCACGTGTCAAAACATAACTTGTAAAGAGTACTTTGATCCTATGTAAGTGGGATAATTATGAAAATTAGACTATTCTAAAAAAATTGATGTTACGTCCTTGTCTCTGCACCATAACTAGCTCCACAATCAGTAAGCTTCAGCCACCACAAATGTGTCCCTTAGGAAAGGAAACTCATCTAATATAGAATCAGGCCTCCGAGAATCTTCCTCAGGCAGTAAACCTCTCCATTTGATCAGATATTCAATGATGGAATGAGATCGAAGCTTCTTGTTACACTAGCCTACGACAGCCTTTGGGATGTACTAATAAGACCTTCCTCATCAATAGGTGGCAACTCATCAATTGTATCAACGGGATCACCATGGAAATTATTGAGCTGACTAACATGGAATACATTATGAAACTTAGTGAAAGAGGGTAGCTCCAATCTATATGTCAAGTCTCCAATGCACTTCAGGGATCGTTAGGAGCCATAAAATTTGTGAGAAAGCTTATTACTGGATCCATATTTCAAAGTAGAGTACCTAGACCTTGGGTAAGTTCATCATGAATATATGTATGCATCACGTGGGTTAAAAATAAGGTATTTTTAAAATACCACTTTCATATAGTTTTTACATACAAAAGGGTGTAATATAAAGGGGTTATTTAGAGATTGAATAGAAAATGGTTATGTTTTATTTAGAAAAAATTCATAGATAAGGATATTTATAAAAATGCCTTTAACGCATGTGATGTAGGGGATATACGTATAGTAAATTCCCTGAGACCTAGACTTAGGCACCTTCAAGAAAACCAATTCTCCTTCTTGGAACCTCAAAGGTCTCATCTCTTCTCATCAGCATACACCTTCATTTGGTCTTGAGCTTTCCTAAGATTCATCTTACATTGCTAAAGAAGAGTTTTCATTCTTTCCAATTCTTTTTTCCCATGAGGATTGATTTGTTCATTAAAGATGATTGTGGGTAAGGGAACCTTATAGCCATACATATCCTTAGATGGTGAAACTCCAATGCTAGCATGGGTGGAATTTTTGTAGAAAGACTTAGCCAAGTGTAAAAAAGAATCCCATGAATTTTGGACATCATAATAGAAATGGTGAAGATAATTCTCCAACCACTTATTAACCCTTTCTATCTATCCATCAATCTGTGGTGATATGCCGCAGAAAGAGCCAACTTAGTATCCATGGACATGAATACCTTCTACCAAAAGTTACTTATGAACTTTGAGTCTTTGTCATGAACAATCATCTATAGTAATCCATGTAGTCTAAAAATCTACTCCATGAGCTGACCAGCCACTTGAGAAGTAGTAAACTAGGTCTTTGTTAGAATGAAATGGGCTGCCTTGGTGAGTCTATCCACCACCACATATATACTATTCCATCCCCTTTTGGTAGTAGGCAAGCTAATAATGAATTCCATGGTAATGTGCATCCATTTTCCTGTAAGAATGGGTAATTGCTATAGTAAACCACGTAGCTTATGGGCGCTATCCTTATTCTGCTAACAAGGTATACACTTCATGATAAAGTCTTTGACATATTTCTAGAGCCCTTTCCAATAAAAGCTTTTGGTGATCCTATCATAGGTCTTGAAAACTCCAAGGTATACAACTAAAGGCAAAGAATGCAACTCCTCCATAATTTTTTGTATAAAACAAGAAAGAGAGGGAATGAAAATCTTGCCATTTAACCAGATGAGGCCATTTTTAAGTTGATAATGCAAGATATCTTCCAGAAAACCTTGCTGTAGTTTTTGAAAAAATGGCTAAGCACTTCATTTAAAAGATAGGCCTCCTTTAGTTCTTCAACACAATCACTATGTAGCTCAATCATTGCTGAAACTTTGCAAGACCACATATGAGAAAGAGAATCACGCACTATATTGTCTTTGCTCCTCATATGAGTGATGTCAAAATCATAATTTCACAATGTAGTTATCCACCTATGCTACTTAGAAGTAAGATTGAACTGAGTGAGGAAATCCTTAAGGACCTTGTGATCACTCTGAAATCTAAATCGGCCACCATACCTTAGGGAAGTTACTAGATGTATATCCTCTACATCACGTGTGTTCAAGGCCTATTTATAAATATCCTTATCTATGAATTTTTTTTTGAATAAAATATAATCCTTTTCTATTCAATATGTAAATAACCCCATTATATTACATCCTTTTGTATGTAGAAAATCTATAAAAATAATATTTCAAAAATACCTTATTTTGATCCCATGTCGTGATACAGACATATATTTATGAGTAACTTACTTGAGTGCCATACAAATAATGGTGCCATTTCTTTATTGCATGCAAGATAGCCAACATCTATTGGTCATAAACATTCATGGCCATTTCTTTATCTCTAAGCTTATGGCTTTCAAAGACAATCACTCCATGCTACTGTAAAAAAATAGCCCTAATGTCTCAACCACTAGCATTACACTGTATTGTAAATTCCTTCAGAAATCCGGACATACTAGAATAGGAGCAAAATTAAGGAGTTCCTTTAATTGGTTGAAGCTAATATCTACAAGAGCATCCCAAAAGAAAGATTCCTTCTTCAACGTGTTAGTCAAAGGAGCTATAATAGCCACATAATTCTTGATGAATCGACGATAGACTGAATATAGACTAAGGAATCCTCTAAGAGAAGTAGTAGTAGTAGTAGGTGTTTGCCAATGTTTAGTACATTGCACCTTCTTGGGGCCACTCTGTATCCCTTTTTCACTAGCAATATGTCCCAAGTATTCCATTTAAATCTCCCTGAAAGAGAATTTATTCTCCTTTAAAACAAAGAGTCTATGATGTTTCAATACATCAAAAACCTTCCTCATGTGTGATAGGTGGTCCTAAAAGGTCTTAATGTAAATCAAAATGTCTTCAAAGAAGACTACGACAAACTGAAAGAGAAAAGGTTGCAAAATATTGTTCATCAGAATCTCAAAGATAGTTGGAGCATTTGTAAGCCCAAATGGCATCACTAGGAAATGATAACGCTCTCAATGAGTCCTAAATGCAGTCTTGATTACATCACCCTCTCGCATGCGGATTTGATGATACCCTGACCTCAAATCCATCTTCCTAAAGAATATAGCCCCATTAAGCTCATCAAGCAAATCATCCGTCCTAGGTATTGGATACTTGTTCTTCACTATGAACTTGTTAAGATCCCTGTAGTCAAGCACATCCTGAAAGATCCATCTTCCTTTTTTACTAACAAGACTGGAGATGCATAGGGTGAAGAACTAGGTGAACTGAATCCCATCTGAAGAAGTTCCTTGATTTTCTTGTCTACTTTATCTCGCTCACACTTGGAAAATTTTTAGGGTGGCTTATTGATTGGCTTTGAGTTGGGCACCAAATCAATAGGTTGATCTACTGCTCTCTTAGACTTATCTTAAATCTCTTTAATCAAATGCAAAACAAATATCTGTAAATGCCTCTTGTACTTTCTTTTGAGTTGTTAAATGGTGATAAGCTGAAAATATGATTTACTAGGAATTCCATGTAAATGGATGAGCTATCCTCCATATATAGCTATGAGAAATCCATACTGATTTTGCCTAATGCCATCAACCAGTCACAACCAAGTACAATATCTATAGGCCACATTTTCAATGTAATCATGTTTACTTTTGCTTCAAAATTTTCACCTGCTGCTGTAAAGAAAATTGTGGGAAAATTTTTGTTCGATTTCTTCTTCACCATTGGCCACTAGAACTCATATGGGTTGTTGTAAGTCAGTGGTGGGAAGACAATTTAGCTTGTTCATAATGGACTTATTCACAAAAGTCTGTATACTACCACCTTCTATCGAAATGAGCATAGCATTCCCATGAATATTACCATTCATATGGAGTGTATTAGGGCTCTTAAAACATGTCAAAGCATCCATGGAAATGGAACAACTAGTGGCAGCGGTGGCTCATGATAAGTCCCACTTGGGTCAAATGGAACACTCCCACCTGGATCAAAAGAAACTGTTGACCGGATCATAAAAGTACTCTTGCCCAACTTCTTCCTTAAGATTATCATCTTCAACATTAGGTGCAATTGCATTAGCCTCATCAATATAATGTTCAAAATCCTCAAAGACTCTAATATACTATGAACCTTGGCTTTTTCATTTTTGTACACACACTTTGTGGCAAGATCATGTGTATACTTTTCCCCACACTTGAAGCATAAGCCTTTTTCCTTTCTTTCTTTATAGAGGTCCATAGGAATAGAATTGGGATTCATATTGGCTAAAATAGATTTAGGCTTGCTGACCCCTTGTTTGAAGTCACTTTGCTATCCTAAAATTACTTTGATGTCTTGAAGCATTGAATGGTGGATAAGTTGGCACCCTTAAGCCTCCACTTAGCACATGATTGTTGCCATAAATATTATCAACTTGTCCATGTTTAAAAACAATCCATCATTATCCATAACCAGGCTAAAATGAGGACTCCCTTCTATATTTCCTTCCATAGCTCTCCATAATCTCAATAGCTTTGAAAAGAGTGGTAGGGTTTTGCTCCATGAGATTAGCTAATAAGGATGGCTCTAAGCCATACATGTACTTGTGGAGTTCAACCTCATCAATGATGCTCTTTACATACATGGTAAGATTGGGGATATGGTTGGTATACTATCTTACACTTAGGTATCTTTGCTCTAAACCATACCATCTCCATGCCAGTTTCTCTTTTTCAAGAGGGGAGATAAAGACTTCAGCCATAAGTGTCTTGAAAGCTTCCCAATTCTCTATATGTATGTTTTACTTTTTAATATACCTCCACCAAGGATGCACAAATCCCTCCAAATGCAAGTAAGAAAAGTGACTGAGAAGCAGTATGTAACCTTCCCATTGGTAGAGGACCTCTAGGAAGTTGGGCATTTAGCCCAAAAGCTTGAGAGTTGGCACCATTGAAATTGCCCAAATAGTCATCATGTCTTTGTGAAGTCTCATCTACTTCATATTTGCTATTTGGGATGCCCCTTCATTCAAGAATTCCATAGCTTTGACCATTTTGGTTAGGTGGCTGAAGTGGAACTAAGGGTTCACTGTATGAATAAGCTTTATCCTTTGCTTCTTTGGATCCCATTTTCATTTGCATCCATCAGGAGAATTGAGCCATTATTTGAGTGTTATATTCTGCTAACTTGTTAGTGGAAGCCTTTTTTTGGTGGGTTGTTGAATCCACTAACTTCTCAATGGAAGACATCGTTTGACTAGTAGACAAGACCATCAGCTCCACTCTTAATAGTAGGTCATTATGACATTGGGCATGCCTATTTTCATGTTCACACATGGTATTATTAAGTGCATTGATTTCTCTATACAATTGAGGCTTGTTAGGGCTCTCTTGAGGTATATTATCCAGCACAGAATCTCTAGTTTGCTATGCATGATCATCCTTGGCCTTATTTTTACCTTTATGCCCTACCATAATAGTGTAGTCTTGTAGCACCCCTGTCAAAAAAATGGTTATAACTTGGACTAGGAAGCTTTTATTCCAATTTTTTTAAATTCAAATTGAAGCCAACAATTCCCTCTTGAAGATGAGCTATAGCAAGCTATAAGATTTTTAGGAAAAAAAATTCTACAATTTAATATTGAGTCTGAATTGTCTAGGTGTGCACCATGTTTCAACTAATAAATGCCATATTTTCACTTCTAAGGTAAAATAGTGTTTCCAAATGGCTACCAAACCCTCTAGGAGGCTGAGTAGGACCTGTGGGCACCCTGTAGTACTTACATCTATACTTTAGTAAATGAAGTAGGTACCTATAAGGACCTCTAAATACCCTGCAATGTCATGCAAAGTCCCTTTTTTATCATGTTTTCATCTTGAAGGTAATTGAGTCTTTAAAAAAACTTTAATATTCAATTCTCCACATCTTGTACCTGTGTGAGGGATAAAATGATAGAATAGGCTCCCTACACAGGCTCCAAATCACTGAGAGGTGGGCAAAGTTTCCCTCGGGTCGATTGGTTGTACCCCTTAAGGATCTTCGATACTGAGGGAGAGTCACCTCTCTTTTGTCCTACTATCTCCCCCAGCATCCAGCTTTTTCCTCGGTGGGTATATCAACGTGGGAGTAGCATGCTACTCTAATCAATTAGCATGAAATGCATTTCTGAAATATTCATTTAGTCTCTTTCATGAAATGCAATAGGATGGAAATTTTGAAAGATTGAATGCGAAGAGGGTCTTACCAATGCAGTTCAATGACTCACTAATTGGTAGTCAATCAAATGAAGGTTATGCATCAAAATTTGCAAATGATATCTACAATGGAATAAGATTGAATGAATGCTGAAATTCAATGAAATAGGCTCTAATAAATAGAAAGAGCACTAATCTCTTATCTATTAATCAATTCAAAGAATTAATTGACCAATAATCTCTCATCAACAAGTGGAAAAGCATAAGAAAGTGGATTATTGAGATATTTCAAAGATTAAGCAAAAAAGATACATTGGTTAAGATTGAATCAGATGTCAGCTCCAATCCAAATAAATGAAGAATCCTCCATAATCCACCGTAAATCCATCATAAAGCTTGAAAGATCCATAGTATCAGTCCATATAAGCTCCAATATGATCAAATCTGTGAAGAATCAATGCCCCCAGCTTGCTTAAACACTTGAACATCAAAGATTCAAGCCTCTTGAAGAAAAGCCCCAAAATAAACCTTCAATATGAGCTCCAAGATCCTCAATAGGCTGACATCCTTGCAATGTATTCAATGTTGGATTCCATTCATCTTTAAAATGATGGTAGAGAAGCCTTGGAGGTCAGGAAGATCTAGAGATTGAAAAATTTTGAGCTTCTAGGTCTGTGGCTATGGCTACCTTGCTATGTTTTAGGGTTTCCAGCAAAGGGGATGAGGATCAGGGCTCCAATCTTGCTAAGATATTCTCTACTAAGTGCATCAATGTTATGCAACCAATTTGTGTAGAAGATGTGCTTTAGAGAAAGGAGAAGATTAGAGCAAGAAAATTAGCACAATTAGCCCCATAGTTTGGCTAAGAGAAATGGTCAATAGAGAAGAAGCTTGAAGGATTTCTTGGCAGCCACCATTGAAGCTTCAGCCAAAAGCTTGGAAGAGAGAGAAAGAGAAGCTCCACTTGAAAAGTAACCACAATTTAACTCTCAACTAAGCTAGGTTAACTTCCATTTGACTTGGTTACCTCAAAATCGCATGAAATTTTGATTGATGACCTACTATTTTAGCCTTTCACTACCATATTTGACCTTGAAGATCTCTAGATATAATCTCCTTCAAACTGTAGATGATCTGTAAAGCTCTGATAGCCACAATCTATGTCTTGTACCTATATTACTTGTCTGAATTTATTTTTTTATGGAGAAAAATTGTACTGAAATAGAAGGAAAAATGGATCAAAGACCAATGCTCTGATACAATTGTCAAGAAGTGAACTAGAGAGAGAGAAAGAGAAGAGAGAAGACTGCTGAAGAGAAAGAAGAAGAAGTGCAAAAGTGAGAGAAAGAGAGTAATGAAAAGAAAGAAAGACTAGAATAGGAGAGAGAAAGACAAGAAAGAGAAAGAAGACATTGAATCTCAGAGCAAGGTGAAGAGGAGAAGAACAGTAATGTATTAATATGTCAAAAGATGAGAAAAATTACATGTCCTCTCCTTTTATACCAATGTCAGTGTGACATTGCATCAATATTATTTACACACTAAATCCTTATTCTTCTCAACTTCTTACATAGGTAAGTTACATGCTTCTTTAAGGTCTCTAAGATTTTTTGGACAAACCTTCCTTTAAAATATAGTTTCAAAATTCTAAAAGTTGAGCACTTTTTTTTTCAAACTACTTTGTTTAAAACGACAAAGCTTTACTTAGATGGGACAAATATCTTCTTGAATGAGTGATGCTAGTTTATGTTTGAGAAAACTCTATAGTTTTTCTATGTGTGAGGGAAAAGCATAATATTTACATTATATTTCATTAACTCAAATTTATTTCTAATACTATGTTATGGTGAAACCTGTGATTACCAAAAAAATTTGATAAACACCAATTAAAACCCAATAAAATTCAAATGAAATTATTTCATAAGAGAGTACCACAAAGCTCTACCTTTGCCTTCAAGTATGAAAACATTATGACTTGTATGAGAAGTATATCCCAAAGAAACCCAAATCTATGAATTCATGCTATAACTATTGTTCTTCCATCCAAATCAAAATTAGATGTATCAATATGTTACAATTTATATATAAAGGCACTATTTTTTCCTTTATGATTAATTAAAAGATCAATCAAATGCATTAAGAACCAGATGGAATATCTAGGTTTCACAAATTTATATACACAAGTTAAACTTGGTACACTAGGAATTGCATATCAAATAAAGGCTAGAGAATTACATATCTAAGAAGTTGCAAAAATAAATACATGTATAGTAGTTGCAAACATTTATTGTACTTAGATCAACAAAAATATTATTAAACTCCTGATACTCAAGGGAAATAATTTTTCTAAGTTTTTTGCCTTCTAGTTCCATCCACTCCATAATAAAAAATGTATTTTCCAATTGACTCTTCAATTAATGTATTTCCTGTTCGTCACATGGACCTAAGTCAAAATGGATGAGGCAAGACTATATGTTTTATCTTGTTTCAAGCTAGTGCATTTGATGCCATGTTGTATATGGCCTTGTAGTCTTGTTGCCTATTCCTAGCTATACTACATGTGATTTGAACTTCTTTCACTAAGAAGCTATTAAGAACATCTTTAAGAACCTCATTCAAGCAATAAGATAGAGGGCTCAATATGGAGGGTGCCTCAAGGGTGCAATTAGATGCTTACCTTTTATGAACGCCTTTACAAGCTCCAATTTTAGTCAATAGAAGTTCACAAACTTGTACACGTTTTTTTTGTGATTCACCATTAATGAATAATGACAACATTGGTAGTATGTTGTCTTTTAAGCCTTTGCAACCCGGCTTTTGTAATGTTTTTATCCTTCTCCATTTGCTACAAACATGATTTCAATGAAGCATTCTCCTCATCCAATGTCAAAATTTGTTGTGTGTCCTTTTGCCATCTCTTATTCCTTATATTTGTATTGCTTCAATTCTTCTTGCTTTTTTTTAAAATCTTGAAGGGATATTTGCAATACATTTAGAGAACTGTGGGATTGTGACAAAGATTTGTGAGTGTTATATAACATTTAGAGGACCTTGGGATTGTGACAAATATTGGTGAATGTTATAAAACATTGATTGATAATATTTATACAATTGAAGGATGCCACCAAAGCATTTGCAATAGCCTAGTAGACCTTGTTCACCAACCCCCACAAAAGTAAGCAACGAAGAAGTGGAATTAAAAGGTGCATTATCCGAGTGCAAGGTTTGTTAGGATACAAGGAACTCTCTATCCAATGATCTTCTAAATGATATTGGAAAGCAGTTGTTGCATCTAGTCCGCACTTACTATAAGGAGACATTGTAAGAGCTTACATTTCATCCACACAAACATGAAAATCCACATTTCCTTTATGATTACTTATGTCTTTAAGCACTTTCATTAGGAAATGCAAGTTAGGTGACAAAATGGAGTAGAGTATGTTCTTTATAATAATAATGATTTAGAGTTATTAGAGAGCAAAACAATGGATGAAAAATGCTTAGATGTGTATATAATATGGTCAAGCCCCATTAGAAGTAAAAACTACCAATTTTGGTGAGGGAAGGAAAAAAGTCACTTCTTCAAGTTATAATTAATGAACTTTGCTGATATGGCACTTAGGAGGAGTAATGGGGCATAAAGAGGGTATGTAACAGCCTCTGTAAGGTCTCATGAACCACTTATAAGGGTACAAGAAAGCATAAACTGATTTGGGGGCTATTCAATGCAAAAATGTATATTTAAAAAAAGTATTTAAACTTGCAATATGATTAGGTACCTTTTGAGGGATAAAAATAATTTTCTAAGAGTTTTTAAAATGTCATTTTGTGGGCCAAAAGTAAATCTGAGTTGTTGGTACAACAGTTTTGGAAGAGTGTTTGGAGGATTAAAAATGCTAGTTACTAGGGTAAAAAGAAAAGGAGGCCCCCTCCTCTCTAGATGGGGCCTACAATAAAAAAGAGGGTGGAGCCTAGGAATGTTGGGGTCCCAAGAGACAAAAAATCATGCAATGATGACCATGGAAGAGAGACTAATACAAGATGAAGGATTCTTAATTAAATTCTTATGAGGGCCTTTTTGAGTCCATAGTTCCCCTAATGTAGCATATTGGAGCAATTCAACATCACTAAGTCCACTACC
Source organism: Lygodium microphyllum (assembly GCF_053477565.2). Taxonomy (NCBI): domain Eukaryota; kingdom Viridiplantae; phylum Streptophyta; class Polypodiopsida; order Schizaeales; family Lygodiaceae; genus Lygodium; species Lygodium microphyllum. The sequence continues at coordinate 66,722,411 of NC_141143.1, read as the reverse complement.
CACTACCCTTAAATTGATGAAGCACAAGCAACTAACCTTTAATACTACACTCCATAACTACAATAATATGGTTACCTTGATTATTTTCCAACAATAGGTCTCCTTTTTTAGCTTTGTGTTAAGCATGTGATCCCTTAGTTTTGGTTAAATGAAAGTCTTATAGAGATGCGAATTCTTGCATCAAAATGAGTTCTTTATGAGATACCAATAACAAATATTTTGCTTCTTCATGTTTTAGAATCAAACAACAACATTTGTAATATACTTGCTTTCTCTTTCAATGATTGTGAAATATATTTGTTACTAATTCCCTTTGGATCTCTTATCTAAAAACGAACTCATACATCCCATCATTGTCAAGTGTTAGTGGGATAACAACTGGCTTCACTTTCCTATCCACTATTTGGTACTTTTTTTTCACAATAGCTTCTACCTTTTAATTCAGCCATATAGGCCTCAAGGAAGTTACTATATATATATTCTCTGCATCATGTGCGTTCAATGCTTATTTATAAATATCCTTATCTGTGAATTTTTCCTTAATAAAAGATAACCCTTTTCTAGTCAATCTGTAAATAACACCTTTATATTACATCCTTCTATATGTAAAATATATATAAAATTTATTTATTTTTAATACATTTTTTTGAACCCACATGATACACACATATATTCATGAGTAACTTACCCAAGCTATAGGCCTTCATGTTGAGAAGTAAGTATGGGAACTCTCCTTATACTAGAGAGGATAAGGGTAACTAGGTGTAAATGGACTGGAGGATAGGGGAACAAAGGAAAACCCTAACCCATACTCCTCCAAAGGCTATATAAACAACCTAAAGTACACACTCAATGATGAGGAGAGTGTATTAGTTGTACCTTGAACAATTGACTAAGCAATATCTTATTCTAGTACTTGAGCTCTCCCTCTCCCTCTTGTGCACACTCTCTCATGCTTCCAACTCTAATCTTCAACATGGTATAAGAGCCATCTTTGATCCCTAAGCTTACCTCAACCTTTCTACACACCTAAGTGCACAAGAAGAAATCTTGTCTTCTCATTTGCCCTCATTTCCACCATAGCCAGCTTGACCTAGCTCTGTTGGAGGACCTTGGGAGAGCAGAGGAGAGCATTTCAACTTTTGACTTCTTTCATAGATATTCTTCTCAGCTCAAGGTGACTTGGTGTGGCACATCAGAGGCCAATCTAAGGCATCGTGGAGGGCACCATTTCACAAATCGTGAAATCTGGCGCAGATTTGCAGGGGGACTTATACGAGCTGAATCATGACCTCTAGAAGGTGCAATCATGGGGGCCACCATAGAGCTTTCAAAGCCCCCCAGTGGGCCATCTCCCTCTAAGAGGATTTGAATAAATTGCTCTTATGCTGGTGGCTATGAGCCAAACCCTAACTGTGGGTTTCTCACAGCCATTGCCAAGGAGCTTCAAGCTCACTCATTTTCAACTTTTCTCAACCTCGGCATTATCAACAGTGATTTTAATCACTGAAAAACACTTGTCAAAATTTGTTCCTACCCTATGGAGCTTAAATATAGAGTGCTTCTCAATCCATGGGCAATATTAATCTTGTAAAGATCAACGCACATTATGAGTACTAGAATGGATGTTGGTAAGAGTGCTTCTTAACACTATTGATGCATTCAATTGATGCTCCATACTATTTTTTGCAGGTAAATTAGAGATATGAGTGTTATTGCACTCTTGTCTGATTCATCCCATATCATAGAGTTGATTGATAAGCCATGCTCCACCAAGAACTCATCCAATAGGCAACATTATCAAGAGGAGCCTAAAGTCTAGTCAAAGTTCACCTCATTGAAACCTAGGAAAACAGTGAAGCTTAAATCAAGGGTTGTTCAAAGAACAGGACCTCCTAACTTTCTATGATTTCTAACATTTTTCAACTCTACAACTTTAAAAGTTGGTTATAATTTGTAAGGCTATCAATTCTGCTATTCGGTTGTACTTGGCCACCTATAAAGGACTAGACACAGCCATTGGTTAAGGCAATAGGTAAGACTTTCCTGTAATGGCCATGGCATATGCAAATGTAAGGCCTCAAATTCGCAAGTTCAGTGGAAAAGATTTCCATCCCTGGCAAGTTTTGGTAAAATATAAAATGATGGAAGGAGGCTACTTGCCCTTCGTGAAAGGGACCAAAGTGATTGACCCATCCAATCCCCTTGATAGAAGATGATGAAAGAGCTCACGCCATCATCATGCTTCATTCAGATGAATCTTTAATTCATCATATTGACCAACTCTCCACTAGAGAAGTGGGATGAACTTGAAAGGCTCTACGGCGCTATAGGGAAGAACTCCAAGATCTTTCTAAATATTGAATTTTTTAGCTTGGAGTATAAACATAGAGAAGATCTCAGTAAGTCTATTTCACATATGAATGGGCTTATGGCACAACCAGCCTCCATTCAAGTACCCATGCATGATGAAGTTGCCCTTGCCATCCTTCTGAAGTCTGTGAAGAAGGTCTTTCCAACCCTTGTGGCTACCCTAACTTGGAGGTTTCTTGAAGAAGATATTGAGAAAGATGGATATTCTTGGCTGAAATAGCAGGACATGGTCAAATGGAGGTCCATTTTGAAGGTTTCTGACCTTAACTAGAGTCTAAACTAGGGATTATAGGAGTTAAACCCTAGATTACTTTTTGGAACACGCTTCTTTCCTCTTTCTCAAGCTTTCTCTTCAAGCTTCCATGGAGAAAATTACTCATCTCTCTCTCTCCCATTGTTTCTATAATCTATGCAACCTATATAGGATCAAAGTAGGCATCCTAAGCTTGAGATTAAACACCTATATGCTTGGATTTAGTGAAGTAGACATGTACATACACGTTTGTGCACACAGTCAAAGGGTGTGTCATTGCACCTTTATGTGTTTGCATATGCTAGTGTGATAGTGCTCTATAATATGCATGTGTGCACATGTGTGCCTACATGTGTTTGCATATGTTAGCCTAATTGTAGCCCTTAACTATGCATGCATATGCACATATGCATCAAAAATGTGTTTTTCTTGAGTTTTTCTATCCCTCAAAATAGATTTATTCCTTCTTAGTCACTTAATGATCATAGATTCCTCTCTCTCTCTCTCTCTCTCTCTCTCTCCTAGAAACATAATCATTTATAAGGGCTAAAGGTAACAAATCATAAGTCACATAGACTATTAATGTAGTATTCTTTTTGGTTTTTTGAAGTTGGATCCATTGAAAAAGCTTAAATATGTTTGACCTAATGTACAAGAAACATGATAGACTAAACTAAAACTCAATTAGCATAAACATATGGTAAACTGTCCCAAACTTTTATATTCTTTCTCTCTAGATCCTATTGATGGGATAATGATTTTTCAAATCAATATATCTTAGGAAAATGACTAAAGTGAGATAAGGCAATCCTAAGAGTTAACAACCAATGATTGGTTCCATGGGAAGAAGTTATGATTTAAACCAAACATTTGTTCAAGGTTGAGGTTGTTTGATACTTAAAAATATTTAGCAAATTAATGGTTGTAATCAATCTTAAAATGAGCACTTCCATTCCTTCTGCTAGTGAATATATGTACCATTATCCCAAGAGAGAAAGTTTAAGGATGATCATTAGTTATTGTACACCCGACATTGCTATGCTTTGATGAATAGGCTATATAAAATCTATGAAACTTATGCATAAGCATATTGTAGGAAAATAAAACACAATTGCATATATGCTATCAAGACTAAGATATGAGGATGAGGAGAGAGCCTTACTTTCACTTGATGATGAGACTAAAATTTCAGCCCCACAGCAATAAATTGTGTATGTCATGTATGATCAATAGAAGATTCTGAAGAAGCATTCTATGCAAATGAATGGATGAAAATTGCATGATACTTGAGAGCACATTGACTATAAAGCTTGACTATACTAATGCAAAGTTCAAGACAATTAGGCAGAAGGCTTATGGATACTTTCTAAAGGATGGGGTTGTTATGAAACTCATGAGGTTCACTATATATATATCCTCTATATTACGTGTGTTCAAGACCTATTTATAAATATTATTATCTATAATTTTTCTTGAATAAAACACAATCCTGTTTTATTCAATCTAGAATTGACCCCTTTATATGACACCATATGTGAAAAATGTATAAAATTTGTCTATTTAAAACACCTTGTTTTGAACTCATATGATACATAAATATATTCATGAGTGAAACTACCCCCCTTTCCTCGTGAGCTATAGAAAAAACCATGGAAGAGAGGTGGATTGTTGAGTAGTCTATGATAGATCTATTCAAGTGAACATAGGGAAGGACTTTCATGGAAGCTTTTGGACAGCTCATAGAGGAGTGCATGCAACCTTTGAGAAAATAAAAGAATGCTACTAGTAGAACGAAATATATGGAGACTTTTTTCAATTTGTTGAGACATGCAAATGTTTTTGGATTTATTCTTTAGAAACACACAAAAATGAGCTACATTCTACCTATCCGCTATGTATGCATTACACGTGGGTGATTGATTTAGTAAGTATGCCAATGGCCCTTGGGCAAGTGAGGTACATTGTCTTGGTAAGAGAAGACTTTACCAATGAAGTAAGGCAAAAACATTGAGGACAAAGACCACTAGTGTTCTATGTAAGTTCCTTCTTGAAGAGATATTTTGTATGTATGGGTATGTAGGCAAAGTGACTGATGCTGATAGAAGTGAGCTAAATATTGATGAAGCAAGGGAGTTTCTCAACAAATTGCCTTCAAATTAGCCTATAACCTAGAGGAAAATGGAAAGAGAGAAAGAGGATATCCTCTTAAAATTAAGAATTTGGCTAAGCCTCGTGAAGGAAATATCACAAAGTGGATGTGGTTATTGTCTTATGCTCTATATGCAAACCGAATTGCACACAATGTGACTACTAGATATATGTTGCTAGTACTTATAAATAGACAAAAGTCAGGAGATGCTCACAATGACCAATGTTATTACTTGGAGTATGCTACCATGGTAGGATGACATGAATAAAGAATATATTTTAACTCTAAGAATTAGACAACTTGAAAGAAGACTTACGATGCTTCATAACTAATTCCTTCTAGTGGAGCATTAAATTTCACAAGCTCATAATACTCCTCTACACATGCAATCATTGAGGGTGGGTCAATGATGCCTCTATAGGAAGAAGGTGGTCTTCGCAAGAGGAGGAGGCAATGCCATAAATCCCATATCCTTTAGCTTTTCTTCACAATAGCTTGTATGGTGAAGTTGGGCCACTAATTTCTCCCTTGTAGGCTCATAAGTCATCAAATTGAATTCCATTCCAAAGTTAATCTTTTTGAGAGCCACTATGGCAACTCCCAATTAGGCCTCAAGCTCTTTGACTTGATTTTTCAGGTTTCTCATTGCTGATGTCAATACCTCATGGTACATTCTTTGTTGAGAAATGATATAATTTTTGTATCCAACCACCTACTCCTGGTATTGGCTCTCCTCTAGGAGGCTGTTGCCCAAATTAGTTTCCATGCTTTACAATGTGGCCAATCATGCTTGTTCTACTTCTCCTACCATCTTCACTGCTCTTGAGTCAACCATGGTACCTTGTTTCTCTCGTGCTTAAGTTGCACTATAGTTTTTATTAAAATTTATTTTCATCTCTTCTAATTTCCTCCTTATCTCCCACATCCCTTGGACTTGTGTCTTCACCTCATCATGTTTCTTATCTTAGTTTTGTAGTTGAGATCCAACGTCTTGCTGCTACAAGGTGATGTGCTTTAAGTGCTCCTAGTAAGTGATCACCTTATCTAGCCTGGACTTTGGTCTACATTGTCTCTCAAGACCCTAGCTTTTTCTTGCTTGAGTTCTTTGCACAACTATTCCAAGGTAGTAAGTTCCCTTCTATGATCATTGCTTGACCTCCTTGCTCCTAGTGCCAGTGGTGGAGTCATCAAGTTTTCCATCTTTCTTGGAAGTTGCTTCTTCTATTAATCTCCCCTCTTTTAGCTCAAACAAATTTTCTTGCATCGCTTAGGCCATGTTCAACATCAATTGTAGTTCACACAGTCTCTTGTCTCATTGCTCTTTCCTCGACTAAATGTTTTTCATTGCCCGGCCTTCTAAGGTGTGTCAGTTTTGGTAATGAGCTCTTGCTTCAGCCTCATGTATCAAGAGGGGAAATTTCAATCCTAGGTTCAATAACTAATATCATCAAATATCAAGGTATTATTAAGTCTTACACTCTAATCTCTCTTAATCCTCATGCTTGGCCTTTTTTATTGTTGAAAAGAGACATTAAGAGTAATCTCTGGTTCATTCACTTGATTGGACCACATATAGAATTTGCCTAGGGTTGTTTGAAGTCGTGATTTAACTTTAATTATCAAATCCATGTAATTTTGAATCCATTTGATGTAATTCATCAATGCAATGATATCATTTAATGCTCTATATTGATTTTTCTATCTTGATTAATCATATAGATTGTAAGCGAAAAATCATTGTAATGTAGTTGATCACTACAAGTGGGTAAAATCCCTAACCCTTCCTATTTATTTCACTCATTTCCTATTTCCACTTGCATCTCATTGAAAGAAACAATGTCTTATTTTTTCCCTTGCATTCCATGACTGTTTGATTAGTCTATTATGCCATTGCCATGTTGAAAATACTCATGAGGAAAAGTGGATGCCAGGGAGATATGAGCCAAAAGAGAAGTAACCCTCTCTCATAAACGAAGAACTCAAAGGGATGCAAAACCAAGCTTGGGGAAGAAATTTACACACTCCCCAAGTCTTGAAGTCCATATAGGTACCCATATTGTTGTTTTATCCCTCACAGAGATAGTGTGCTATGGAGGATTGAAGGTAGATTGTTGGCGGTGAATTTGGGCCTCATTTTGACATCCTTATAGTAATCGTACTTGCCTCAACATCATTATAGGTTTTATAGGATATTATCAACTTGACAAAGCTAAAATAAAAAAAGTATTATACTTTACAAGGTTTAGAGTTGAAAAATCCACTTGCAAGTTGTGTTTACCCTTTCCAAGTAGATTCTAGTCAAACAAGGCTAAACATGCAATTTGAGACAAGAATTCAGACTTGTACAAGTACTTACAAGCATTTATGTATTCCTAGGGGCATACTACAAGAAAGGTTACTTATAAGTGGTTATACAAGTGTAAACAAGGCCTAGATAGATAGTAGAATAATTTTGGAAGATTACTAAATCTCATTCTAGGATCAACAAAATCAATTCTAATGACAATCATGGATCATGGATGGATAGGGGACTTTATTACTAAGGTCGTTAGACAAAATTATCCTTGTTTGGACACTAAAATCAAAAGTTATCACCATTTGTGTCACTACTAGTCACTGAAGACAAATTTGAATTCCAAATGGCCAAGAATAAGAGAAAAAATAAAATCCTAAAAACTATTAATGAATGTGTCAAGACTTACCAATCTGAGGCTAACAAGTCTAACCTTGGACGTGAAGTAGTGCCAAGAAGATTATGAGGGTACTAGTGCTATTACATTAGGGCCAAAATGCTTCAAAAAATTCACCCTTCTTGTGTAGTAAACTCCTACACTCTCTGTAGCTATAAAGCTAACAAAATTTGGGAAAAAAAAAATCTTTATCATAAAGAATTAAGTTACCATATTGGCCTCTTACAAGGACTCTCACAAGGTGAAAAGGAGAGGATATAAAACATCACTAGAAGGGGCATATTATTGCTTTAAAAATTATGCCCGAAGGATGTTTTTCAAAGTGCAACATGTTTACATAGCCAAGGCTATGCACTTGCCTCCAAACAAGCATGTTTCCTAGTAAACACATTATAAGTGTTGAGTTGATAATGTATGTAATATTTTTCTCATTTAAGCAAGTATTAATAATGAATTCTTAGTTGTAGACATATTCTTGTCAACAAGTACTAAATCGCAACCTGTGGAAAGATTAAGTGGAATCTTCCATGAGATTCGTCAAGTGTTCACAAACATTATGTATGTTGATTAGACTACATGTTCTTTTATTGAGGGAAGGGTTTTTATATATTATATGCATTCTCTGGTTCCCTCTTGAGCAGATACATATGGACGTATGGAGGATTTGCCATTGCCAAGTCTTTCACCTCTAAATTGGAAGATTCTTAATAAGGTAACAATGCACAATTTTAAATTCAAAATATGTCAGTATATTCAAAAGTCCATGACAATTGGAAGGATCTCAAGAAGCTATACCTATCATGGCTTATACCCTTGCATATCTTGGTGGTGTGCTTCAAAATACCACATTTACAAAGGACAAATGTATCCTGGCTAAGTAGAAATTTTGGAGAAGAGAAATGGACAACATTATAGGAAGGCTTTGGAAGTATAGAGAGTATGACCGTAAGGGCGAAACCATTCTCTAGTTGCTCAGACAATTTGACTTTGACATGTACTCTCTTCTCTTCAAGGGCTGAAGAGGAGATGCATGAAACGTCGTAGGAGAAAGTATTGGCATTCCTTTCTTTTTGAAGTTCACCTTACTAGTCTTTCCAGATCACTTGCCATTGCCCTTGCCCTTACTCTTAGTTGAACATTTTTGTGGAGGGGAGTCGAAGAATCAACTAGTGTGATTGCCCTATCCAAAATCAACTCAATATATTACTCCCTTATCCACCACATATATGAGTTAGGGTAATTGCAACACTACTAGAAAAAATGTAACATGTTGGTAAACTGAAAAAGGATCCCTAAGAAAATAAAAAATATGAAAGGGACTTACATATTCACCCCATTTATCTTGAGTATCTTTGAATCTATTATCCTGCAGACATTTGAGATCACTCTCCATCCACAAGTATGTTTATGTATAACTTTGCAATGGTACTTCTTGTTGGAGAAAGTTATATGATTTTTCAAGATTAAGAATATCCTCATATTTGGTGTCGAAGAAGGTAGTTATGAGCCTACCAGCACTACAAATAGAAACATTTAACTAAAGTAGACAATCAAATAAAATAAATAATTAACCATAAAGCAAGAAATATATCATTGAACACACATTTTTTCTTGGCTATGAATACCACTTAGAGAGTTTATGAGGATAATTTCTCTAGTAAGTATATTCGATGTAAGAAATAAAAAATGGGTAGTTTTTTGTGGAATCAAAATCTTTAAAAAACATTACTATATTTGAACGAGATCTCAAAGGCAATTCCACTAATAATAGTGGATCAACAATGAATATACTTTTAGAGTTTTTATAGCTAAGAGAACCAATCAACACTATAAGGATAGAGGGTATAGAGACGCCCATTAACAAGAAAAATAGCGGTGTCACTATTTGCGTCGCTATTAGCGTCACATTTGTGATGCAAATAGTGACGGTACCCAGAGGAAAAAAACACGAGCCGAAACCTGGGCGCGTCATTTTTCGCGTATTCATGAAAGAGAGAGCGAAAGGGAGAGTGAGAAGGAGAGTGAGTATCTTGCTGAGAGGAAGAGAAAGAGAGAAAGAATGAGAAAGAAGGCTTCTCACCGCCATCGCCACCACCGTCGCCGTTCGCAAAGAAGAGGAGGTGTACAGAGGGCAAAGAGGAGCCGCCGTCGTGAAGAGGAGCCTCCAAACCCTTCCTCGAGCCTTTACGGTGAGTGCATTGTCCATTCTTTCTTTGCTTTTGTGTTTTGTCGCTCTCTTTTACTTGTTTTTTAATAATTCATATGTATTGAGAGAGGGAGAGGAAATGAGAGAGAAAGAGAGGGAGAGGAAGAGGGAGAGAGAGGAAATGAGAGAGGGAGGGAGGGAGAGGGAGGGAGGGAGAGGGAGAGAGAGGGAGAGAGAAAGAGAGGGAGAGGGAGAGGGAGAGAAAATGAGAGAGGCAGAGGGAGTTTTCTCTCTCTCTTTTACTTGTTTTTGGTATAATTCGTGTGTATTACGAGAGGGAGAGGAAATGAGAGAGAGAGGAAATGGGAGAGGGAGGAAATGGGAAAGGAGAGGGAGAGGGAGGGAGAGAGAAAGAGAGGAGGAGGGAGAGAGAGGGAGAGGAAATGAGAGAGGAAGAGGGAGAGGGAGAGGGAGGGAGACATTAAACATAATAGGGAAATTAGAGAGGGAGAGGGATCGGAGAGGGAGGGAGAGGCAAACATTGAAAGAGAGAAAGAGAGGGAGAGGGAGAGGGAGGGAGAGAGAAAGAGGGGAAGGGAGAGGAAAAGAGAGAAAAAACACTAAACGTAATAGGAAAAGAGAGAAAGAAAGGGAGAGGGTGAGGGAGGGAGAAAAAATGACAGAGGGAGAGGAAGAGAGCAAAAGAAAATGAGAGAGGGAGAGGAGAGAGAAAAAATGAGAGAAGGAGAGGAGAGATAAAAAGAGAGAAAAGATGTGAAACATAATAGGGAAAGAGAGAAAGAGAGGTTAAGGGTGAGGGTGAGGGAGGGAGAGGAAATGAGAGAGGGAGAGGAAGAGAGAAAAGAAAATGAGAGAGGGAGAGAAGAGAGAAAAAACATTAAACCTAATAGGGAAAGAGAGGGTGAGGGTGAGGGAGGGAGAGGAAATGAGAGAGGGAGGGGAAGAGAGAAATGGATATAAGAGAGGGAGAGGAGAGAGAAAAAAATGAGAGAGGGAGAGGAGAGAGAAAAAGACAGAAAAAACATTAAATCTAATAGGGAAAGAGAGAAAGAGAGAGAGAGAGGGTGAGGCATGGAAAGGAAATTAGAGAGGGAGAGAAAGAGAGAAAAGGAAATGAGAGAGGGAGAGGAGAGAAAAAAAATTAAACATAATAGGAAAAAAGAGAAAGAGAGAGTGAGGGTGAGGAAGGGAGAGGAAATGAGAGGGAGAGAAAAAGAGAAAAAATAGAGAAAGAGAGAAAAAAATGAGAGAGGGATAAAAAATGAAAGAAAGAGAGAAAAAATGAGAGGGAGAGGAGAGAGAAAAAGAGAAAAAAAGAGAGAAAAAGAGAAAAAAAACATTAAACCTGATAGGGAAAGAGAGAAAGAGAGGGAGAGGGTGAGGGAGGAAGCGTATACAAGAGAGGGAGAGAATGAGAGAAAAGAAAATGAGAGAGGGAGAGGAGAGAGAAAAAAAATGAGAGAGGAAGAGGAGAGAGAAAAAGAGAGAAAAAACCTATATACCTAATAGGGAAAGAGAGAAAGAGAGGGTGAGGGTGAGGGAGGGAGAGGAAACGAGAGAGGGAGAGAAAGAGAGAAAAAGAGAGAAAAAATCCATATACCTAATAGGGAAAGAGAGAAAGAGAGGGCGAGGGTGAGGGAGGGAGAGGAAATGAGAGAGGGAGAGAAAGAGAGAAAAGGAAATGAGAGAGGGGGAGAAGAGAGAAAAAAAAGAGAGGGAGAGGAGAGAGAAAAAGAGAGAAAAACATTAAACCTAATAGGGAAAGAGAGAAAGAGAGGGTGAGGGTGAGGGAGGGAGAGGAAACAAGAGAGGGAGAGAAAGAGAGAAAAGGAAATTATAGAGGGGGAGGAGAGAGAAAAAATGAGAAAGGGAGAGGAGAGAGAAAAAGAGAAAAAAAACATTAAACCTAATAGGAAAAGAGAGAAAGAGAGGGAGAGGGTGAGGCAGGGAGAGGAAATGAGAGAGGGAGGGGAAGAGAAAAAAGGAATTGAGAGAGGGAGAGGAAAGAGAAAATACACTAAACATAATAGGGAAAGAGAGAAAGAGAGGGAGAGGGTGAGGGAGGGAGAGGGAACGAAAGAGAAGAAAAGGAAATGAGAGAGGGAGAGGAGAGAAAAAAAGAGAGAAAAAACATTAAACCTGATAGGGAAAGAGAGAAAGAGAGGGAGAGGGTGAGGGAGGGAGAGGAAATGAGAGAGGCAGAGGAAGAGAGAAAAGGAAATTAATTGTTGTTGTTTGTTGTAGTAGTAGTAGTAGTTTTTTTTTCTTTTCTTATTTATTGTTGTTTAGTTTTCTTGTTTTTTATTGTAGTAGTAGTAGTAGTAGTTTTTTCTTCTTTTTTAATTTATTATTGTAGTAATAGTAGTAGTAGTAGTAGTAGTAGTTGTTGTTGTTGTTTTTTCTTTTTCTTTTCTTTTCTTCTTTTCTTATTTATTATAGTGGTCGTAGTCATGGTAGTGGTAGTGGTAGTGGTAGATGTGGTGGTCATAGTCGTGGTCGTAGTCATGGTAGTGGTAGTGGTAGTGGTAGTTGTGGTCGTGGTCGTGGTTGTGATAGTAGTCGTAGTCATGGTCATGGTCATCGTAGTCGTAGTCGTAGTCGTGGTCGTGGTCGTGGTCGTAGTTGTAGTCGTGGTCATGGTCGTGGCCGTACCCGTAGTCGTAGTCATGGTTGTGGTCGTGGTCGTGGTCGTGGTCGTGGTCGTGGTCATCATAGTCGTAGTCATAGTCATGGTCGTGGTCGTGGTCGTGGCTCTGGTCGTGGTCGTGGTCGTGGTCGCGGTTGTAGTCGTAGTCGTGGTCGTGGTCGTCGTAGTCCTAGTCATGGTCATGGTCGTGATCGTGGTCATGGTCATGGTCGTGGTCATAGTCGTGGTCGTGGTCGTGGTCATCATAGTCGTAGTCGTAGTCGTGGTCGTGCTCATGGTCGTGGTTGTAGTCATGGTCGTAGTCATAGTCGTAGTCGTGGTTTTGGTCGTCGTAGTCATAGTCGTAGTTGTAGTCATGGTCGTAGTCGTGGTTGTGGTCGTGGTCATTGTCATATTCGTAGTCGTAGTCGTGGTCATGGTCTTCATCGTAGTCGTAGCCGTGATGGTTATAAAGAAAATGAGAGAGGGGGAGGAAGAGAAAAAACAAGATGGAACGAGAGAGAGGGAATATACATACAGCATAATAAAGAAAGAGAAAAAGAGAGAGATGGAAGGAGAGGAGATAACGAATGGATAAAAAACAAAGAGAGAGTGGTGGCGAGGTCTGGTGCAACACCACGAGATGGGAAACACTCCGACATATATAAGTTAATCTATGGGTGGGTGGGTGGAGACTTTACATACATTAATTTTTGCTGAGTTACAAGAGAAAAAATCCATTCTCAAACAATTTAAGAAAGAAAAAAAGAATGATAAAAAAAACAAATTGTTTGTCGTAATGTAGACAAAATGAAAAATGATGAAGGTCTTTATGTTCAAGATCAGGAGACGTATCTCAATCAACGTGTCCCATGTCCTTGCTCTCAATGCAAGGTGGCAATTAGACAAAAATGTCAAGTGTCCATAGAACATGTATGACGCTTCGGCGAGTTTCAATCTGAGATCATTGATTAGGCGATCTTGGATTTTTCAGCAAATGGCAAGAAAAGTTAATATCAATCATGCATTATACTCGCAAGCTAATTGAATACCATATACAAGAATATTGGGTGTGGCTGGAAAATTTTCTATCCAGGGAGGTGACATCTCGTCCCAAGGAGGAGTGCACCCTTTGAGGCCAATTAGAAGAGTTCATGGGCGTGCAATGGATGGAGTGTCTGAGCCAATCCATCACTTGGAAGGTTCTACCCAATCTATACCATCAATACCAGAGGAGACAAGTAGCCTTCCAGACCTACCTACAATCTTGAAGCATGAGATGGAGGCAATGATCGATGCATTGATTCCCATGGATGTCGAGAGACTTCTGATCCACTTAGAGAGGAAGCATCCATACCATTATATGATGGGTGTCGAGTATCTCGTCTGAAGACACTACTTGACTCCTAAGTATGCAAGCAAAATATGGGTGGAGCTTCATTGATTTCTTTTCGGTACTATCATTAAAAAATTTTGTGCTTTTTGAAGGTGTTTTATGATTTTTTTTAGGTTACTAAAATATCATATATTACCACTTGCAAATACCATGCCTGAGTCTCCTGATGATGCACGACATGTTTTACAAAAGCTTGGCATGGACTACAACAGCATCCATGCATGTATCAACGATTGCATACTATTTCGAGGAGAATACGAGACTATGGAGACATGTCCAAAGTGTGGTACTCACAGGTATCGATAGGACTTGCAAGGGCAAACCATCCCTCAGAAAGTTCTTAGACACTTTTCGCTTATCCCTCGCATAAATCACATGTTTCTACGTCCAGCATGGCAAGCTTGACAACATGGCATGCACAGAATAGGTCCACAGATGGAGTTCAAAGAATATCAGTGGATTAACGCTCATGGAGCCACATTGACTCTACCTTCCCAGGCTTTGCTCGAGAGCCAAGGAATCTTCGGCTCGGTCTTGGAATGGATGGCGTGAACCCATTCGATCTACGCTCAACTTCTTACAATGTGTGGCCTATAGTCCTTCTCAACTACAATATCCCTCCATGGCTTTCTACGAATAAAGGACATCTCATTTTTAGCTTACTCGTCCCCAACTTCTACAAAGTCAAAAATATGGACATGTATATTCGTCCATTAGTCAATGAGCTTAAGATTTTTTGGGAGGAGGGGGTCACCATGCAAGATATGAGCAAGCACGATGGTCAATATTCCGCCAATATTCGAGCCATTCTCATGTGGACGATGCATGACTTTTCGGGATTTAGAGAGTGCTCAGGTAAATAGGCTTCCGTTCTTGTTGGTAATATCTATATTTTATCTCGTTCAAGTTTGTATTCACTCAGTGTTGAAACATGTCTGGTTACCTCAGGTTATCATGCATGTCCATTGTGCGGGCCACAATTAGACTCCCGAAGGTCACGAGCCATGAAGAAGATGGTATATCAAGGACACGCCGCTATGGAGATGTGGCTCGCTAGGTACTAGATCTCTAGGCAAGATTGAGAGGAAGCGCAATCTGAATTTTGACATAGTACGTGCCATCAAACGATTCAATATCCCAAGGGCATAGAGGAGATATCGCGGTTCATGTCAATGCAATGGTTGCATGGAGCTTTGACTGCAGCGTCTCGCGAAGGGGCAGAGGTCTCAATGGAGGAGTGGGAATTCTCGAGGGGATGTAGTCTAAAGGTGATGCATGTTTAGGATCTGTTGTATCTATATTTATATGCGACAACCAATTTGAGTGTTTCAATGCCAAGTACAAAATATATAGTGCAGCGTGGTCACGCGGACGACATTTTTGCGTAGAGCGTATTGACAAAATGTACTCCACAATGGACTGTGGTATCATGGCAAGGTTCGAGTAGGAGAGCCAATGATGAGCAACAGATCCAAACATGGTTATAGATGAGATGGAGTATTTTGGAAACTTGCAAAGTATTGTTATGGTGGATTACCGTAGCTTCTCCATGATACTATTCGATGCAGTGGTTCAAAGTGATACTTGAAGAAGCTGGAGCAAAGTTCGACGAGGTCTATTTGTATTTCTCAAAATAGATTTCGAAAAAAAATGGATAGATTTGTGTGACACATTTGTATTGCCGTCCCGTTGTGAATAGGTGCATGAACTCATTTGTTTGTTAATTGTATTGCGACATGGTACATGTCACAATAGTTTAATCTCTCTTGTACATGTTTGTGAATAGATAATCTTCTATCCAAACCCCCGACAACCTCGATGCTGGTATGTTATACCTTCAGCTCCCCGAAGTGCAAGAGTATATGATCAAAGCAATGTTCCAAGCATAAATGAGGACAATATGCAAATAGAGAGGTCGATATTGTAAGGGGTGGAGGCCACCGAAATCTTGGAGCATGTAGAGGAGCTAGCATTGGCTAACAATGATGGAAATACAGGAGTCCAAGAATTCTTTGAGAACGAGGTGGACTCATCCTTTTGTGGTGACAGGTCTATCGACCTTCCAGTGTATGTGGAGCTGTGTCAAGAGATTGACATGGGACCATAGGATACTTCATACTTGGAGCATCTACTTACTCAATTCATTGACTAATCGCTTATAAGGGTACATAAGATATACATTTTAAGTGAGATCATTTTTTTAGGATTTATATTACCGTGCTTTGTATAATTTAAATTGATTATACTAACATCATTTTTTATTTGTACAAGTGACATTTTCACGATGAGTCGAGGGATGAGCCATGAGGAGTTGCAGGATATCTTCATGCACATATCTCTAGATCAGATGACAAGATTCAGAGACATGGCGAACCAGAGCTCTCTCAAACATCGTCAGGTCGCTCTATTAGATCTAATTTGGCTCGATTAGATGCTTCAGCCCTTCGAGTAGACAAGGTTGATGCTCCAGACTTGGGCCAGAAGGAGGGAGTGCTTAAAGGTCAGGGGGATGCTGTAGAGATACGAAGGTAGTGAGCCCGCGGTCAGCACGGGATACATGTGCGACTTCTCGCTCTCGTGGTGGTTCCAGGAAGCGTGGCTCATGTGGTTGCTGTGGAGGCATGGACGCGGTGTCTCTGTCTCGTCATTCTGTTGGAGTTGCGTCACCTCCAGGATTTGTCACACCTCTAGGGACGTCTACTCCAATTACTCTGGCTTTTTCTCAATCGTCCTACAGGTGGCACCCCTATGGGTACTACACAGATAGATACTACCTTAGTCGTACACCGGATGTACAAGGGTCTCCTAGATATGCCCAGGAGCATGGACGCAGGTGGGAGAGGACCCATCTTGGGCATACCCCAGAGGGATATGCCTATCTTGTCGATGATAGGTGAGGAGCCATCATCATGAATGATGAGGGGAGGAGGGTGATGGCTCGCATGAGAAAGTTGTGCCAACAAGTTTTTCGGCACGTCTTAGATCATTGGAAAAACATACTAGAGGGGAGCAAGGACTACATAGTAGCATCCTTGCATGAGGAGTTTCTGGTTCTAGCCACAACAGATAGATTTTCTACGGGTTAGATGATGGACTGCATGCGTGCATATATGTCACACATACGATCGAACGCACGCAAGGCACTTAAGAGTGGGGCTGCAAAACTCGAGTGGCTAGACGCGGATGACTAGCACCAACTGAGGGAGAAGGCTACAGATTCACTAGAACGTCGGAGTCAACAGCGCGAGGTAGCGAGGGTACGACTAGAGCCCAGAGTGGTCCATCATCTTGGGAGTGGCGGCCACAGGACATATTGGAGGACTTCATAAGTTTTTCTTTTGTTTTGCTTGCTTTTTTTTTTGCAATATCCTTTGTACTGACAATCATGTTTCTAACAGTTAGTATGTTTTTTTCTTTGCAGAACTCCATTACAAATCCTGATCCGACCAGCCTTGAGACTCAATATGTAGAGAGGCACAATCTCACTACATTGATCGATCGAGTGTATAGACGCGGCGGCACTATAAGTCACTCATTTTCTTGTTCGTAGTTACCATGTTTAATTAGAATGCATTATTGTATGCTGGACTGATGTGTAGTTGTTTCTTTTTTTGTAGAGTCCATTCGATGCTCCTTTGCGGCGGGATGAGCTTTCGGATGGCGAGGATATGTAGCTCACCTTTGGATCCCTTGAGCTCACACACCCTTCTTTTTTGGTCGCCTAATCTGTGTAGACATTTTTTATGTAGTAGTGATATCTTATCATGATTGTACTAGTCACTTTCATTATGTGATCATTTTTTTATTTCATGTATCAGCATTACGATTTAAGTATACTTTGTTTTTGTTTGCAAGTTTACCTGCACGTATCGTTATTTGCATCATTATTAGCATCCTAGAGCGTCGTTATTTGCGTCAATATCTGTCGCTAAATAGCGACGCTGATAACGACACTAATTATACCGACTGTTATATGGTATCGCCAATAATGACGCTTTTTGCGACAACGGGGCCAAATTTTGTTATTTACATTTTTCTCGCTTTTAATTTCGGTATAAGGGGCTACAAAACCCGAGTGGCTAGACGCGGATGACTAGCACCAACTGAGAGAGAAGGCTACAGATTCACCAGAACGTTGGAGTCAACAGCATGAGGTAGCGAGGGTACGACTAGAGGCCAAAGTGGTCCATCATCTTGGGAGTGGCGGCCACAGGTCATATTGGAGGACTTCATAAGTTTTTCTTTTGTTTTGCTTGCTTATTTTTTTGCAATATCCTTTGTACTGACAATCATGTTTCTAACAATTAGTATTTTTTTTTCTTTGCAGAACTCCATTACAAATCCTGATCCGACCAGCCTTGAGACTCGATATGTGAGAGGCACAATCTCACTACATTGATTGACCGATTGTATAGACGCGACGGCACTATAAGTCACTCATCTTTCTTGTTCATAGTTACTATGTTTAATTAGAATGCATTATTGTATGCTGGACTGATGTGTAGTTGTTTCTTTTTTTGCAGAGTCCATTCGATGCTCCTTTGTGGCGGGATGAGCTTTCGGTTGGCGAGGATATGTAGCTCACCTTTGGATCCCTTGAGCTCACACGCCCTTCTTTTTTTGTCGCCTAATCTGTGTAGACATTTTCTATGTAGTAGTGATATCTTATCATGATTGTACTAGTCACTTTCATTATGCGATCATTTTTTTATTTCATGTATCAGCATTATGATTTAAGTATACTTTGTTTTTGTTTGCAAGTTTACCTGCACGTGTCGTTATTTGCATCATTATTAGCATCCCAGAGCGTCGTTATTTGCGCCAATATCTGTCGCTAAATAGCGACGCTGATAAGGACACTAATTATACCGACTGTTATATGGTGTCGCCAATAATGACGCTTTTTGTGACGATGGGGCTAAATTTTGTTATTTACATTTTTCTCGCTTTTAATGTCGGTATAAGGCCTATATCTTGTAGTACAATGCCTTAAAGCTAAGAAAAAGTAAATGAGTGTTATTTGCAATCAACAACACAAACATTCTATATGCTAAAAATTTTGACAGTCAAAATATGTTATCTTATGCACCAATAAAGTAGAGATACATTTTTAACAACTAATATGAACTTGTCCTCAAGGGATATGCTAAGATAGTCCTCTTCTTCAGAAGAGGTGCAATAAATATTGACAACCATTTATCCATACACCTCACCTATTCTCTTATAATTAATAGGACCAAGCATATCGATTGTTCTCTTGCAAACATCATTCTTGGTTTCTAGGACCTCTTGCATTTTTTCTTCTTGGACAAACTCTTGGTGGGATGTGGTCCTAATTATGGGATATACATGTATCACATCCTTGATCTTTGGGTGTTTTGCTTTCCTAGATAATTTTGGGAGAATGTTAAGGATCTCTGAGAGATGATTTTTTGATGCCAAGAAGTGCTTAAAAATAGCAAAAAATTCCAAATTTCAGGGGAAAAATAGACTTCGTCGAAGGCAACGATGGTAATCAATACGATTTTAAGCAGCAATGCTCGGAGAAGGCTTAAAAGACCCACTTGACGACAGTTGATGAATTTTCATAATTTTTTGGCGTATCAGATGGGACCCTCAGAGATTCTTGCAGTGAAGGACTTCAAGATGGACGCCCAGGATTTTTTGGACTACGAAATGGATACCGGACGCGAGAGATAGGATGTTCGAGAGGCCAAGAATCAAAGGCAAGTGGGAATGGACTTAAGAAGTCCCAAAAGTTATGACCCTTAGGGGCTCCCTTTGGGATCCCCAACAAAAAAAAATGAATTTGTGGGGGGAGGGATAGGAGGGGGCGCCATTTTTTTCAGGACGATCAGAAAGACGATGCCATCATCCCAATCATTAAGGGAGGCTATGGAGGTTACAAATAGGCCCCCCAATTGATTACATGCCTAGTCTACACTCTATCTTTGCTCCCTATCGCTCCAGACCTCACGTCAAATGGCTGCACGGTTGTGGAGATTAGATTTCATTCTTTCTCTCTTTTCTGTCTCTCTCCAGCAAGGGACAGTTCCTGCGTGTGAAGAAGAATGAAGCCTGGTCAGTGAATGCTTGTTCGACAGGGTACTCGATTGCTTCTAAACTGAAGTGGGCTAAAGATGGAAATGTGGAGGCAAGCTAAGCATCAAACAGGGCCTGGTTTATAGACCCACAACAAGTTTTAAAACCCGAAATAATAAAAAAATACATGGTAATAGCATTTTTACAAAGAAAACGGCTCTTTTTTCACATTTGATGAGGCTAATCATGTTCTTATGGACTGAAAATTGATAAACATGTTGTTTGCTATTGTTTTTAGTCTTTTATAATTAAAAAATCAGAAAACATACACTTAAAGTGTGGGAAATAAATGGGACAAACCCAAAAAGAATGGTTTTTAGAGGAAAAATGGGGTTTTTTGGACTTAAAATCGAAAAAGCATGAAACAAAACACCAATAAAATTTACATGTTTGTTGTTCAAAGAATCAAGAGCCACAACTCTAAAATATTGCTAAATTTTTTCCATTTTTTAATATAATAAATAAGAAAGAATAGAGAAAAATGAAAAAAATATTTTTTAAAAGGGAAAAAAACAGGGAACAGATGAGGAAAATTATGGATGTGTCTATGAGTGTATAATGAGGATAGATCATGATGGTTTGCCTCAGGTTATTCCCATTTATATGTTTTTGTGAGTATTTACTGCTTATTTCGTACGAAATACATATGAAATCACCCCTTTACCTATGCAACGAGGGAAAACCTTAAACGGTAGGGGAGTAGGGAAGTTTGAGTGCTGAAATATAGTATAAAATCTGATGCATTTGCTAGATTATTCATATAGGATGACGTTAAGTTAAACAAAGGGAAGTACATCACGAGTGTAAGGTTCGGTGTCTTCTCTCATCGCAGCAATTACGTGTTAGTGTATGGAAACATGAAAAGAATGGATTTACACAATGCACTAGGTTGTTTTTCAATTGTTTGAGCACTTAATAATATACACATTTTCATCAAGCATCATTAAATGGTATCAATTACAAGCTCCTGGATGCATAGCACTTGGTTTCTTTAGGACTTGACCCACATAGAGAGAGTGAGCAACCCGGCTGTAGGTCTAGATAGTGGGTTCAAGGGGACGGATAAGTGAGGATTAGTGCATTCCTGGAACGATAAATATATTGGCACCAAGAGGGGAGTTTATTTTGAATGTGTCTATATGTAGAAGTAGTGCATCGAGGGGCCAATCCCCAAGATGTAGGAGAGCTGCAGTAGGGCCACGACAATCAGCCAATGGGGTATCCCGATGTCTATAATATGTGACATTTATTGCGGATATGTGTATAATATCCCTTTGAAGAGACGAGAAAGGGAACATTTGTTGGATTACAGACTATAAACGCGCAATGATTAGTGTTTAGAATAGTGTATCCCTCGATAGAGGCTCCTGCCCCACGAGGTCGTGTAATGGGTTTGTCTCTTGAGTACATGAGGTCCGGCTAGTGCCTTAGCTAGTACCGGACCATTTTAGGTCCCATCAGTCGTGTGTCTACCGAGAGCCGCCAACAAGTGGTGGTTCTCGAATCTAGGGTTTCTAGGGACCAAATAGTTGGTTTATGTCCTCTGCCAAGGACCGTCAAGCCGAAATACAAAAGGTAGAATGTGCTGAGATGGCTAGACTACGGTTGGAGATTATAAGTCTTTATTCTCCTCAAAGCAGCAGCCCATTACGCATAAGTAGCAGTGGTTCTAGTTACCTAAGTGTTACGAGTAGCTATTCGAGTGCAAGTGGAAGTCTTAGTACTTCCCTACTTGCAGTTAATCAACCCACAACAAGTGGGGGTGTAGTTTTACCTTCACAAACTCTTGTTGTCAATTTGATTGTAGCCATGGCACAATCTATTGCAATTTCCCATTTTCTATGGGTTAGACGAAGAAGATGGAGAACTCCACATTAAGAAGTTTCAAAAACTCATGTTTAATTATCGAATCCAAGATGAAGGACACCTAATGATGTTCTTCAACATGACGTTAAAAGGAAGAGCAGTAGTATGGTACCACAGTCTCAAAGTTGGAACCATAACTAGCAGTGCCCAATTCTTTACGACTTTCCATAGAGAGTTTTCCCCTGAGAAGGGTGGACAATATTGGTTGCATGTCTTGAATGTAACATGCCAAGAGCCAAATGAGAATGTCCAGGCCTATGCCAAGAAATTAAAGCAAAGTCTTCGTAAACTAAATACTTATATCCCCATTCCACTGGCTGCCCAGTTACAATATTTCCTACATGGATTGGATTTTAATATCGAGGTGCAGTTGAGTAGTGTTGATTTGGCTGACATTGACACTACTATTACCCAAGCAGAAGGAGTAAAGTCATGCTTGCAAATGCCTTATGCAGCAAGGATAAATTGGAATGGTAATAACTTGGCCTTGACCAATGGGAGTCAAGGGGATCCCATGTCAAGCGCGAATGGGAGAGGAGGTATCATGCCGAATTTGCCTATGTTACCACCTCCTCCTAGCATGACTATGTCCATGGCTAGTCAAGTGGCCTCACTAAGTAGTGGGGGCAAAAAAATGAATCCTCATGTTGTCCCAGTAGGTCAATGGCCAATCCCTAATCAAGTGGTTAGGCCCATGGGACGACAAACTGATGATCATGGCTATGAGTTGAGTGCCTCTAATGTCCTTGGTGAAGTTAAGGACATGATGAAGCACTACATTGATATGATCTCTGAACAGTATCGACAAATAGCTGTGGATGTCAAATTCCTTAAAAAGAAACAGAATTTGATAGGGAGTTGACGCCCTGAAGAGGGTGGCCCCTCAAGATTCAGCTATAAGTGGTGTGGTGGCCAACATTTCCCTAGGAATTTTTCGAATGTCAAATGTGATATTTGTGGAAACTTTGGCCACTTAACTACTAGCTGTTGTAGTAAGATCAGTTCTGTCCAACAAGGAAGTAAACAACCTGGTCCAGTTAATCATCATGCACACGGGAATCATCTCCACTAAGATGAGGGACCAAGACAAACACTGCAATGAGAAAATGCTGTTGTAGAGGAGTTGCCTCATGGCAGTGGAGTCAGCCTTATTGAGGCTATACGTGTCAATGATACTAAAACTTCTAATCTACAAGCCGTAACAAGAGGGCAAAAGATTAAAGAGGGTGATAAAGGAACTATAAAACCTGTCGAGGGAAACCCTAAGCAGGATGCTAGGGAAAAGCGAGTCTAGAATCTGGATATAGAAGGTGGACCTCTAAGGCCTGTTGACGGTAAAGTGGATCTCGAGAAGGATAGAGAGGTGCCAAGAAAGAAGACAAAAGTAAAATAAGAGGCACTAAAGCCGGTGGTCCAACAATCAAAGGAAAGAATGGTTTGGCACGAGAAGAGAACTTTGGCTAACTAACATTGACTTTGACCTAGCAAGTTCTCTTTGCGAAGTCAAACCAGATGTGAATCTCTTGCAATTGATTAAATTTTCTCCAAGAGTATGCAAGGGATTCAAGAAAATCATGCGTATCGAGTATATAGTAGAACCTTTTGGCATAGCTAGAGTGGGAGAAGATTGGTTCGATCATGCTGAAAAGTATTGCCCTAGGGTTCCAGCGTATGTGGATGGAATATTAGTGGAGCACACTATCATGGACACTAGATCCTCCGTCAATATCATAAGTTCAGACTTGATGGAGCGGCTGGATCTCGAAATTCAAAAAGATGGCTCTACACTTTTAGGATGGCGGATGATAGCCTAAGACAACCAGAAGGTTACATCACTAAAGTCCATGTTACTGTTGCAAGCACGTGGAATGCTATCTGGACTTTAGGATGATAAGGTTTGTAGGACGTCCTAGCTATCAAGTTTTGCTAGGAAGGCCCTAGATTTTATGAACAGATTGTCAAGTCGATATACCCGCTGGTCGAGTGATTCTAGGTCAAGATGCCCATCATGTAATAGTGGATGCTTACCCTAAGTCTCCTCAGAGTGAGAGAGCTCCTTTATCCCCCACTGAACTAGAAATAGTAGATGATCCATCTAATAGTGAGATGTCATCGAGCGATGGATCTAAGGAAGGGTCCACTACAAAGGATATTTATCAGATAACCTTCAATGAACCGATAGAGCCTCATGATCGAATAAGAGACGTAAATGTTATTGAGCTGGACCTTGGTACGCCTAATGATTCATAGCCAATCAAATTGGGTTCTATGCTAAGTTCAAAAGAGAGAGAGGACTATGTGTCCTTGATTCAAGAGTTCCGTGACATTTTTGCTTGGCGAACTTAGGGGTATTCCTCCTAGTTTAGCTGTGCATACTATTCATGTAAACGAAGGTACCTGCCTTGTACGTCAGAAAGTAAGACATATGCATTTTGAATTAAGGGATGGGTTGTTCAAGGAACTACAGAAGTTGCGAAAAGCAGGTTTGATCTTTCCTATTTAGCATACTAAATGGTGCTCACCAGTTGTGATCAAGAAAAAGAAGAATAATCAAATCCAGTTTTTCGTAGATTTTAGAGAGTTGAATAAGCAAACAGTTAAAGATTAATATCCATTGCTGTTTATTGACCAAATTTTGGATCAACTAGTGGGTAGGACTGCTTTTCAAGGTATAACCAACTGGCGATTGCTGAGCAAGACAAGCTAAAAACAACGCTTATTATTGTCTTCGGTACCTTTGCATACCATGTGATGACATTTGGGTTATATAATGCACTAGGTTCGTGGTAAAGAACAACTAACAAGACCTTTGGTGACATTTCCCCCGAGGAATTGAAAGTATTCATTGACAATTTGGGGGCAGCCACCGTAAGGGATAGATAGTTAATTATCTTACGAAAGTGTTTTGAGAATTGCAGACAATTCTGCATAGCTCTCAACCCACGGAAGTGCGTCTTCGGAGTCCCTTATGGGCTCTTGTAAGGCCATGTGTCAGTTCCATAGGGATTGCATCTGATCCTAAAAAGATCAAGGTCATAGTCACCATGAGTCCACCGCATACTCCAAAGGAAGTGCATAGCTTTCTGTCATCGGTAGGGTATTATTGGAGGTTTATCAATGCCTTGGCAGAAAAAACATTGCCACTGACGAACCTATTGTCCTTTAATTATCAGTTTTCATGGAGTGATGCTTGCAAAGTATCTTTTGACGATGTAAAGCATGAGCTTGCCAAAGCACCTATTTTAAAAGCACCTAAAAGGGGTGAAATGTTCTATATATTTTCAGCAAAAACTATATATAGTATCAGCTATATTGTTTGGCCCAAATTTGGGAGGAAAAGTGGTACCATCCGATAGCTTTTGCTAGTCGGAAGTTGGGCATATTGGAAATTAACTACACCTATATGGAGAAGTTGTGCCTTGCAATGGTATTTGCGACCAAGAAGTTCAGGTACTACATTCTTTATGAGAGGGTGGTTTTTTATAGGAAGGCGGAAGGGCTTCAATTGTTGTTGAATAAGTTAGAGCCGCCTGATCGTTTAGCAAAGTGGTTAATCACTTTGCAAGAGTTTGATTACAATATTAAGAGCAAGCCTCCGAAGCTTCAGAGCATTATCGAGTGTCTTTTGGATTTCGGAGAGCCAAAAGAGGTCATGGCTGAAGGAAGTGACATGGAAACATTGTTTAAGATTGATACGGCATTTATTCCCTCCTAGTATGCTGTTATAACGCACTATCTTTCTACGAGAGAGACTAGAGCTACTCTATCAAAACCTGAGAAGAGGAAGATTAAACAACAGGCATTGAAATTTTCCTTGATCACAAGGATATTATATTGGCAAGGTGTTGATGATATCTATCACCGATGTGTGATGCCTCATGAGGTTCCCTTTATTTTGGAAGAGTGCCATGACTCCGCTTGTGGAGGGCACTTTGCTAGGTGGTTGACGGCACAGAAGGCTTTACGAGGAATCCTATCCTTCATATGTATCATCGAACTACTATAACCCTACTTGATGAATTTGAGAGCATATCTCTTCAGCTCATTCCACGTTATTGGAATCAGTTTGCGGATTCATTAGCCAATTCTGCTTATGAGGAGGTCCTCTTTTTCAACTATGGTCCTAGTCCGGATGTTGTTATTGATAATGAGACCACCTGTTATATGGCATGTGTTATATGGAAGGAGATGGTTGATATGGGAAATGAGAAGAGTAGCCGAGACCCATCTACCACTATTATCTTGGACCCATAGGTTGAGTCGATGACATGTTATGTGTACGCCTCTTGCTATATATGCAGGAGGTATGGGTCATAACTTGATGCATTTAGTTTAGGTCTGAGCGCCTTGTCTTTCCCCTTGGAGTGGAGCATGTGTTTGTATATTTACCTTCTTCCAAGGAGGGATCTATATGAGCAGATTTGCTTGGTTTCTTTAGGCCAAGAGGGCTAGTTGTTTTCATGTTTTAATCATCTATTTCCTTGGGCTAGGAGGGCCAACTGCTTTAAAATCAGTAATATCTGCTTTCTTTAGGCCAATAGGACCAGCTAGTTCACAGTGAAATGTGCTATTTCTTTAGGCCTAGAGGGCCATTCGTATGTTTGGTGCAGGTACAATTAATGGTTTTTTGTTGTAGTGATTGCATCATACAGGTGAACGAAGTCGCTAGAGGGAGCCTTTGCTGTGAAGGAGCTTCTTATGGCCATTCTAGGTGGTTTCATCCCCTTTTCGAGTCTTTTCCCTTAAGCAATTAATGATATATGTGCGTGTAAGGGTTACTTTCTCTTGTTTGGTGGGGACCAGCACCCAAGGCATGAAGTCCCAAGTTTAGGCTCTGTATGTCTGGGGGAGGTCTGACTAGGCATTGCCTCCTGCATGGCATTGTTAGGCATTGTAAGACTTGTTTTAGATGGGAGTTCTAGTGACCCTGTTCTGCTGACTTACTAGGCGGCTGTTCTAGGAGTTCTTGTTAGTTGTGAGGCCATTAGAGAAGCATGCTTAAAATCAGCAAACGGAAAAAAAATCCTCAATATCTGAAAGAAAATCTATGAATATATGAAGGTGTGTAAAAAGGGATTCTAACCCCATTAAAATAGAGTAGAAAGGAAAAATCTTTGAGCAGTTGTTCATTGCCTTGCAAAGGCCTGGTAGGTTCATGGGGACAAGACAAGACCTGGGAGACCGATGCCTTGTCTTCCTAAGGGTGGCTTCTAGCTAAAAAATAAGAATAAAAAAAGGTTGGAGTGAAAATAAAAGTGAGCATTAGAAAAGGATTAAGTGTCGCCTTGCGTGGGCTTGGTAGGTTCTTGGGTATCGAGACACGACCTAAGGCCGATGCCTTATTCTCCTTGGGTCACACGCTGAGCTTCCTCCTTTTTATATGAAGTTCCTGAATTGCTATGATAACTGTTAAGTATATCTAGGCCATTGCAATACTAAAACAGGTATTAGGCCCCTATAAACCTTCAGAGGCAAGTGGTTTGCTTTTGCCTTAGGGTTGATAACTTCATGTTCTCCACCCAAAAGAAAAAATACAAGTCTCTATTTATGTTTTGCACGCGTTGAAATGAATTCCCAAAAGTAAAGGCCTGCATTGCAGCATTGTCTTGGGGAAGAGACACCTCTAGATTACGTGGCTTCATGATCAGTTTCAGTTGCGCTACTACTTGAAGATAACTGTAAACCGCACGTACGAAATACTAATAATTTCTCAAGAGCCATTCAATAAAAATGAACCCTATATACGTAAGGATAGGGCTCAACTCAACTTATTTAGGGTTTTAAAGAAATTAAGCAGATCTATTGTTACTTCATAGGGGGACCATGAGACAAATAAAACACTCAATGGTCTCTATTCTAAATCTAGCCTCGATAAATCTAAAACAACCTTGAAAAATATCACCTTAAACCATGACACAATCTAACGTTAATACAAGAGAGTTCGACTATCGTTTCTTCCAAGATAAGAACCTGGATTTAAAGGCTACCAAGCTAAGATAGCTACCATCCGCAAACTATCAGATATAGATCCAATTACATAATTTCTCGTTTCCTTCACACAATAGGGGGGAGGGGGACGAAATGAAGGTATTCCCTATCTTTCGGAGGATATTGGAAATTACCGTCAAGGCAAGAAGGACAAATGCTAGGGTCAAGACAGGGACCCCACCTTAGCAGATTTCTCGAGCACTCACCTGCACCTTTGTTTGTGCTTGTAAATTTAGGAACACTGCTTCAACTAAAAATAAAAAAAAGAAAAAGAGAGATTGTATAACCCCAAACTCATAAATTAGCATAGTGAATCAAGTTAAACTTTTGGAGGGCGCGCCAGCTGGCCGCCAACCCTCGCCAAGGGGATTCTAAATAGCCGTGACGTGAAGGTTGACCAAACCCACCATGAGAGGTCTCTCTGTGGATTGGTTTGAACATAGGAGGACGCTCGGATGTGAGGGCGAGCTTTGGCTGTAAATTCCTTGCCTTCGCGTCCTACTCAAACGATCAGCGTGACTCGGGATAGATTCTCGAGGGGCCCTTGTTACTAGTGCAAGGTGGAAACTTGGTAGAAGTTAAGTGCATCCTTATGGATTGCGGATATTGTCCCTTTAGAACAAGATTTGTATCTCTAATAAATTGCTAGTAATAAGTACTTCCAGGGAACCTATTTGAATTTTTTTTCGTGTCAATGCCATAGGATTACGTGAACGAACCTCGTCCTTTTAAAAGGCTAATGAAGAAAGATGTTTTCACATGTCACACCTAAAAGTGATAGGGCTAATTAGACAACTAAAGTACGCTAAGTGAGGGAAGCACGAGTATGGAACCCCCGACGGCTCTGTCCTACGGTAGGGTGGTCCCAGTGAATTGGGAGGCTTCTCACAAGGTTTTACTAATGACCAACGCTTAGAAATCATTAGGTTAGAGCCCCAATTCATGCCGTTTTAGGGGACCGGAATGGGACTATGCCCTATGGGCAGAGAGGTGGAGTGTTGCATCCCTCTCGTTTCCCATTCTCTTTAAATCAAGTGCGGCATGGGCTTGCTTCGGCTTGGTTATCTCTGCATAAAGTAGGATGTCCAAACCCGATGCTAGAATGCTGTTAGAAGACCTCGACCTCTAGGGACTCAAAGTTTGAGGTTGATTCAATGGGTTCGGCCGCAAACATCCCATTGTGAGGCAAACTCAAAAAACCCTAGGCGACAAACCCTATGACATTCCATGGGAGTGTTGGGTGACTCATCTCTCGATGGATTGCTAAAAACGTGCTTGGACAGCCCATAGGTAGGCACGTTACATGCTTGAAACCATCAACATCACTATTCATCAGATGGATAAATTTTATTATCTCTATATACATGTGTTGGATAGTGGCAAATCATCCAAGCTTCCATCAGTAAGCCATTATGTCACTACTTGCATGTTTTAGAATTCTAGGTCTACTTTCCTCTCTTCACATAATGGTACATAAACTTGCTAGAGGAAGACATGGAGAAGCTCATTCTTGGATTTATTAAAAGCATGACTTGGGTAAATAGTTCTTAGTATCCAACAACCTTAAAATTGAACATAGATTTCAATTAAAGCATAACTTCTTTTCGTGGAGCCAATCACTAGGTTTTATGTAGTCCATCATGTTTCTTCTACATGAAGTCAAGGATATTTAAGCTTTTTCAAAGGAAGCAACTTCAAAAAACCAAGAAGACTACCATACTAGTAGGTCTCACTTATAATTTATTATCTTTAGTCTATATAAATGCTTTTGTTTCTAGAGAAGGTGTGGGTTAATTTGGATCAATAAAGACATGAGTAATAGAAAATTTTAAATACATTATTTCCAATCTAGAAGTTGATCAAGCATGTTATAAGGGTACACAAGATTGAATGTGGTTAGATATAAAACCAATATAAATGCTTGTGTTTCTAGAGAAGGTGTGGGCTAATTTGGATAAATAAAGACATAAGTAACAGAAAATTTTCAATACATTATTTCAGATCTAGAAGTTGATCAAGCATGTTATAAGGGTACACAAGATTGAATCTGGTTAGATAGAAAACCAATAATAATGTGTGTGCACTAATTCCCAAGGTTGGCATTCACTTACACTTTCGACTGTAATGGACTCTTCGTTTGAAACATGAGATGTCTCTATGGGATTGCTCTATAAATACATGTATATGATGAAATTGAAGAACTTTGAATGTTTATGTCTTGTTTGCTATTTATGAGGTGGGAACATGGTATGCTATATTGATGCCTATATGATATTTGTGTTCATCATAGTGAATCGAATGAGGATACTGTGAATGAAGTTGATCATGGCAATCCATGTTGAAACTAGATGGGAATGGCTTATGCAAATATGGGTCTAACCCTTCATTTCTAGATTTAATAAAAAACCATGCTATTACACACATCCAATTCCAAATTGATTTGAGAAGACCCCTCCTTTTATGGGTTTTCCAAATTCTCTATTTGGATATTAGGACTAATAGGAATTTTTAAGATTGTTCTCTATATGTGTGAATAGTATGCATTGTATTGATGAGTACTCTTAAAGACATGCCTACACTGAATTCTTTGAAATTGATATTCTACAAATAGACTCATCAAACTCTACTACAAATTAAATATGTTTCTACCAATAAATTCATGAGTATGGACAACTTGATGATACCATTAAGTATAGCAAAGTTGTAGATTTAGCCACACTATTAAACATGAGAGAGGCATATTGAGGCTATGTGAATCTCCTTAGAAACCACAAATCATGTACAATAATATTGTGTAAGGACTAGTGTGTGCTCATGAAAAAGTACATAACATGATGTCAAGAATTTTATGTAAGTTGCATGTCTCTTCTAAGAAGATTCCTAAGATTCTTTGGAAAAACCTTCACCTTTTACAATATAGTTTCAAATGTTAACATTGAACACTCCTAGTTTCAAACTATTCTTGTTTAAAAAAGGAAATTTTTCTAAAATGTTATAGATATCCTCATGACCAAATGCTGCTAATTCAATTATGAGAAAACTCTATATTTTTTCTAAATGTGAAAGAATAGCAAAATAATTGCATAGTTTTTTATCCACTTGATTTAACTTATAGTACTATGCTATGGTAATAATAATAATTAGAAAGAAACTAAATATCCATGTTTCTATTCCAATGAATTTTTCAACACCAACTAAAACCTATTACAATTCAAATGAAACTATTTCATAAGGGGGTACCACAAAGTTCCACCTTCACCTATTTTGATACAAAAAGAGAAAATGGATGTTATCACACTCAACTAGGAAAACATGAATGAGTTCTATGATAAGTATATCCCTATGAAACCTTACTCTATGCATTGATGCTATAACTACTGTTCTAATTTCCATCCAAATCCACATCAAATGTATCAATAAGTTACAATTCATATAAAAAGGCACTATTGTGCCCTTATGATTAACTAACATATCCATCAAATGCATCAAGAATCAGATGGAATATCCTTAACATAATTGAAGTACAATTAACTAAAATATTCATTAATTGAAGTCTAATACCTTTAACATAGGCGTAAACTAACTTCTTTGGAATCGATGTTCTACCAATAGCCTCATCAACCTCAATTCCAAACTAAACATGTTTCCACCTATCATGATACTCATGAGTATGGACAACTTGATGGAATCCTAAGCACTACCAAGAAATAGTACATATAGAAAACATATAAAAAATGATGGGAGCATATTGTGATTCTGTATTTTTCTTTAAAAATAAAAAATTATGTACAATTCGCTACAAGAACTAGCATGAGAAATTGTGTGTATTCATGAAAATGCATATAATATGATGGCAAGCTTTTTAGGTAAGTTGCATCGTTTTCTTAAGAAGATTTTTGAATATTTTTTTGAAAAATCTTCAAGTTTTACAATATAGATTCACCATGCAAAAGTTGAGTACTCCTATTTTGAAACATGCACTTCTCTTGTTTACAAAAATGAAATTACTAAAATCATACAAGATGTCTTCCTAACCAACATGTACTAATCCATGTACTCCATAGTTTTTCTATGTGTGAAGTAATAGAATGAGAATACTTACATTGTTTTCCATCCACTTGATTTAGCTTCTAGTGCTATGCTACAATCTAACCAATGATACATGTAGGAAAACTCATATCCTTATTTTCAATTCCAATGAATTTGTGAACACAAATGAATATCCACTTGAATGCAAATGAAACTATTTCATATTTAATATTAGCCAAAATCCTTTGATTGATCATATATTTTTTATCAAAGTTAACCTAGTGCATCAAATTGAGATGCAAAATTTTTGAGTTCTTATTATTAGGGAAGAGAAATAAATATCAACTTCTTAACATGTTTAAGGACAATCAATTCGTAGCACAAAAATGACATAGAAAGGGTACAAATTTCGACTACACCAAAGTGACTCCTTAAAGTATAGAATTTGCAACAATATGATGTAATATACATTATCATTGGGGCTCTATGGAAACATGTGCTCATGATATAAAAGCAATTGAACATATTTTTTCTTTGTGGATATTGTCTAGGAATGTTGAAGTCTTTAATATGAAGCAAAAATATAAAAATTACTAGTGGTAAATAGAAATACATAGTCTTTGAAGTTATCGCTTTAAGATTTCTAGAATGAAGCAAGTGATTCTCCTCTAGCTTTTTAAATCCCGTAAGTGTACATATGTGTGTGTATGTGTGAACATATGTGTGTTTGTGTGTTTGTGGTGCAACAATGCTAGGTACATGTTGATACATGTGTTTGTGTGTCTATGGTGCAACAGTGCTAGGTACATGTTGATACATGAAAATGAAGAACCAAGTGATTGCATACATCATAACTGGTGCAATCCTTTTACAAGGTTCTCATGGTTGCAACTTGGAGGAGCTTTCTTTCGCCCCATGCACCATGTGTACATCTTCATGTGGGGATCATCTCTATATGTAAGACTTAGCCCTTTCTAGAAAGCAAGCTTCGTGTGTACCACCTAGCTCTATGGAATATTGAGCATTGATTTTTTCACTAGGAGAGAGTTATAAGGTGTTATCCAATGACTAGTAAGGCTTTCTCTAGACAAATACCCATTTATTAAGGTGTTCTAGTGTTTTTTCCTAGCTCAAAGGCTATGTTTGATCCACAAGTTTAAGATTCAATATCTTGGAAACGGAGGCATCGATATCATCACGAAAGCTTAAATGTGATTAAATAGAAATCGAATAATCACATATGTTTGGTCATTCCTAAGGATAGCAAATTCTAGCACTTTGGACTATAACTACCTTTATGTTTGAAGCCTCAATTTTCGCTATGGGGGTGATCCATAAAGACATGCATATGATGAGATTCATACATCTTAACGGTGTATGTCTTCGTTTGTAGGTATGGTTGTGACCCTTTATTTCATGAATTTCCAAAAATTACATGCTAATACACACACATCTTATTTGCCAAATCATTTGGGAGGACCCCTCAAATCAAATATAGACCATAGAGTTGCATAACTAAGCAGTTGTATATATATGTATATTAGTTTCAAATATATTTTTTTACTAAGTTTGGTTTCACTATATTACTAACTTCCAAATGCATTGTTAACTTTCTTGTAATACACATATTAGCCAAACAAATAGTATACGTCCCACAGGATGATAAGCATGGATAGTAGTAGAGATTGGGCTCTGTAAGACCAAATCCTTGTGAAAAAAATTTATCCACTTTATACATTGATATAAATTGTGTGCGTGTCATTTTCTACACATGTTGGAATATGCACTCATAAACATGTCATTACATATCCATGATTACTTTGACACGCTTTTTGATTCATCGTCTTGCACATATATTGACATGTTGATTTGGAAGTTTACATTGATGAACAATTCAATGGAGAGGCCTAACATTAATTGATAATACTTTTGTGCATATTTGTATCTAATATTTCACTGATATACTCATCACTTAATGTAATGTTACTTTGGTTATGCTTGGTAGGATAGATCTAGATGCTCTTAGCTATTACTAATTGATTCGAGTTTTTTACAAACCGGATTTCTACCACAAAATTTGGCCAAACTTTGGATTTACTCTTCAAGCACTAGATATGCTACATTGATTCTTGGTTATGATAACTCTAGCAAGTGGGAAAATAAGTTCTTAGGAGAGATGTCAATGTAAAGGGTAAAAGGGGTAAGTTATCTTAGTGAAGATGGAAATGGATTACACCTAAGGGTTGAGTGAGTGCATAGATTTTTTCAGAGGACTAACTTCCAGCTACACTTGGATTCCACCTACATCACCAAGATTTGGAATCTATCACCATCATTAGAGGACACCTCACCCTTGTACACAAGTCAATGTCCATATCATGGTGTCATTTGGACCTTACACAAAAGCTTACAAGCATGGACTCCCTCTGTCACATGCTTATATATATTTATATATATAAAAGGAATTAAAGTCAAAGTAGATTTTGGAAGCCGTTTTTAATAATTCTAATATATTCCAAGAAAAATAAAATTTCAAGAAAATTTCCACGTTGCCCAATCTGTTTGGACCTGATCTACAAAGTTGCAGAAGAATTGTTTTTCAGATTCTTCACAAATTTCAAGTTATGAAGGTGCAAACTACTGGCTGTAAGCAATTTTCTTCTCTCTTTTACCCTTGTCACATCAAATTTTTATTTTATCCTTCTTGTAATTATATTATAATAATGTGCTTTGGCCACCCACCTCTTGTAATCTAGCTCCCTTTCTCTAGCTTGTTCTACCACCACCCTTGGTTTCTTGCATGATGACCAAGGTGGGGACTTGTCCCATCCACTATTCTTCATATTATCAAAGATGCCATACATAATCTAGGATTATGTTAATCAAGAAGATTATCTTAATCTAATCTCTCATGGAGGCTATATAAGGTGTCTATGGAGATGTAAAGAATGACACAATCACAAGCACAGGAGAGCACTCTATATCATCAAGCCCAAAGGGGAGCCACTAAGAGCACATTATGCAATACCCTCATGCTAGTCCATCTCTTTGAGGTAAGCTACAAGTGAGTCTCTTTTTTTATATAGCATTCCATGAATACATAATTGCAAGCTTTCTTTACCTCTTCTCCTCTTTTCTCCCTCTTATGGAGGCAATTGTCTCATCAGAACACCTTGAATGTGATTAGATATGAGACCTGATGCCAGAAGGTATATTCCACGGTGGATTTCATGAGACCATAGTGGATTCCGTGAGTTTTTTTATTCCATGGTGGCTTCTATGAGATTTTGCAATGGATTCCGTAAAACTCTATTTATTTGCTGGGGCTCGTACACAAGGTGGATTCCTTGTGCAAGAAGTTGACGGCATGCCTGTCCTTTTCAGGCATCATGTTAATTTAATGTGCACATGGGTGACTCCATAGCGAGTCATTCCGCAAAATACATATTCATATTAATGGATGTTTATGAGTCTAGAGTGCACTCATATTAAATTAAGGTTAGGAGACAGAGTTCCAATCTATTTATTTATTATGTAGCTAAAGACTACTAGGTATTCACTATTGTTTGTTTATTTTATTTATAAACAATTGTGAATGCTTTAGTTGATGTGTAGAGCAGGTAGCGGTAGCTTTGGGTGCACTAGGTGTTAGCATAAGTCCAATCGTAAATTTTATTATTAAAATTATTACTCTATTTGTAAGTTATAAGTTCAAACTTCTTTAGTAATAATTAAATCATTCGTCTTAGTACTATTAATTTATTTGCTTTTTTATATAGATTATTTTAGGATATAAGATTTAAGATATGCTTTTATTGAAGTAAGCTTTCTATATGGAATACTTGTTATTTTCTTAATGTGGTTAAGTTTAGAAGGTTTTTCTAGCTTTCCTTATAAAAGCAATAGGATCGCGCGCAGGGTGCAAACTTAGTTTTTTCGTTTCTTTCCCATCCGGAATCCGAATTCAGAGCTTCAAGAGTCGTTTAGGGGATTTTGACATGCTTCGAATGCGATACTGATATCAACATGTCAAGATTTAGAGCATAGAATTCTCTACAGCAACTCCAACATGTTACATGATACCTCTTAACTCTTAAAACTCTGTATTTCAATTGATATTTATACTTTCTTTGTAATTATATGTAAGATATATATGTAAATATCCATGTAAACTGTAATATATAATTAATAATGGCAAACCTTAGCTTTTGTCATGGGGGAGGTTGGACCCAATCGTGTGTTTTTCTCTTATCTTTCTCAATCTATTGAGTTATTCAAATCCTCTTATATATTATAATGTTGTTTGTATTTAATAGTTGAGATGTTTGATTTATTAGATTTTTTCACTAAATTATTTGTTTATAATTGAGATTTAATTTGCTAGATTTGCCATGTGTTCCGCTTCGCAGCATTGGTATCAGAGCTTGGCTATGCTCCGAGTTTTCAATTGTATGATATCAGTATATAAAAACAAACACTGTGAAATTACAATTGTAATCTATAAGACAAATCACTACAGATGAACACTACAACTGCATTTCTCGTGTTTTAGATAGCCTTATATCCACATTTGATTGACTCGAATTGATGCAATTTGTTTTTCTCTGAATTTGGATTATAGCATGGACTTGGCCACGCAAACATGATGTTATAGCCGAAAAGCTTTTGAAGTTTATTTCATAGCTTTGTTTTATTTTATAAAAGTTTCAAGTTTAAGTATACTAAGTCTTTATTTATGTTATAGGATATATAGAAGAGGCACTTGAAAGTAGTCTAGTTGTTGCATATGCTTCACCATAAAAATTCTATCGAACAACTATTTTTCAAGTAATGTAACTTTTTACTGGTTCATATTTTGAGGATGCTGTAAAAGTAAATGTTTTAGACCTCAAAAATATCTATAATTATTATTAGATACATATTTTATAAATTCTTACTATTTAGCGAGTTATTTGAGTCCTAAAGTGACCTTGAATGCAAATTTTACAGCAATATGCAAAAAAATGTGTAGTAGTCAACTTTGAGCCCTGCTTTTTATGACCTTACCTTCAAATTAGCTAATCCATCATAGGGACATGAAGTGTAGAATTTTTTGTTGTCAACAACTCTCTAGTTATCATCATGACTTGATTCTATCTACAAAGAAAGCATGTCTCGTAGTTAACCTAGACAGTAAAATTTGTAAATTTGAATCTATACAAACATCTAATTTCCTAGTAGGATGGCTTTTAATCCATTTGGAATTTGAGTATACTCCCAAAATAAAAATTTTAGCTTATACAAAGATCTAAAACTTATATTAGACATGGTTTTGTCTAAATATGCATATATTAAAAGATAATCATATCTAAATTTGCCTTATAAAACTTGAATATTACTAGTTTTTACCAAGAGACGTATTTTATCCAAATTTAGGTTTATCTTTAATATGTTTCTTCTTAATTTTTAGTCTTAGTCATAAGTAAATGTTTTGTAAAGTTCCTTATAAGATCCAAGTC
Source organism: Lygodium microphyllum (assembly GCF_053477565.2). Taxonomy (NCBI): domain Eukaryota; kingdom Viridiplantae; phylum Streptophyta; class Polypodiopsida; order Schizaeales; family Lygodiaceae; genus Lygodium; species Lygodium microphyllum. The sequence continues at coordinate 66,685,274 of NC_141143.1, read as the reverse complement.
CCTAGTCATAGACTAACTTGATTCACAAGAAGATATAAGTTGTTTTTTATTCAAAGTAGGCCTTCAATATGATTCTCACTCTAATTTTTGAAGATTATAGTATGCCTTTAATGTTGTTATCTTTTGATTTGATAGACATTGAGACTAACATTTGTTTTTTAAAAGTACTCTGGAAAATTCTTCAATTTCCTAATTCTATTGCGAATTCACACTTTCTAATAAAGTTAGATATCTCTAATCAAGGTAAGATAGGTAAGCCTTTTATTTTTTCTAAAATTCTTAGTTAAATTTTTACTTACTACTAAACTAAAATAAAAATTTTATTTGTTATTTTCGATGCTTTAAGTATGAGACCTAGCATTTATAATATTTATGTCTTATCTTTTGACTCTCTTACTCCCATGAAAGACATCTATAGCACTAACACTAGTTTTTAATATTATTAGAATCAAATTTTTGTTAATAATTAGACTCCGATTGATTCATTGTCTTATACTAGATACTTGGTTCAGTTGAAGATGTGCAATGAATGACCACACGTGCCCTTAGTGCTTACCCTACACTGCTAGCTTCACATTGAGCAGCTAATAGAAATTGAGGGCAATTGCTATCCCACCCCAGGGATATGATTCTTTGGGCAAATCTTCCTTTACAACATAGTTTCAAAATTGTAAAAGTTGAGCAGTTGTTTTATCAAACTACTTTGTTTACAAAGACAAAGCTTTACTAAAATGGTACATATATCTTCTTGAACAAGTGATGCTAGTTTATGCATGAGCAAACTCTATAGTTTTTCTAGGTGTGAAGGAAAATCATAATATTTACATTATCTTTCATTGACTCACATTAATTTCCAATGCTATGCTATGGTTAAACCTATGATTATAAAAAAATTTGATAAACACCAATTCAAACCTAGTACAATTCAAATGAAATTATTTTTTAAGAGGGTACCATAAAGCTTCACCTTTTCCTTTAAGTATGAAAACATTATGAGTTGTATGGGAAGTCTATCCTAAAGAAACCCAACCCTCTCCATTCATGCTATAACTATTGTTCTTCCATCCAAATCAAAATCAGATGTATCAATATGTTACAATTTATATATAAAGGCACTACTTTTGCCTTTATGATTAATTAAAAGATAAATCAAATGCATCAAGAACCAAATGAAATATCTAGGTTTCACAAATTTATATACACAAGTTAGAATCAGTACACTAGGAATCGCAAGTCAAATAAACGCTAGAGAATTGCATATCTAAGAAGTTGCAAAAATATATACATGTATAGTAGTTGCAAACATATATTGTACTTAGATCAACAAAAATATTGTTCAACTCCTCATACTCGAAGGCAATAAATTTTCTAAGCTTGTTGCCTTCTAGTTCCATCCACTCCATAATAAAAAAAGAATTGCCCAATTGACTCTTCAATTAATGTATTTCATGTTCGTCACATGGATCTAACTTGAAATGGATGAGGCAAGACCATATGTTTTATCTTGTTGCAAGCTAGTGCATTTGTTGTCATGTTGTATATGGCGTTGTAATCTTGTTGGCTAATCCTAGCTATACCACATGTGATTTGAATTTCTCTCATTGATAAGCTATTAAGAACATCTTTAAGAACCGCATTCAAGAAAAAAGGCGGAGAGCTCAATGTTGAGGGTGTCAAAAGGTTGCAATCAGATGCTTACCTTTTAAGAATCCATTTAGAAGCTCAAATTCCTAGCCCTCACCTTGGCCTCTGGCATCACCAAAAAAGTTACTTTAAAAAAGTATCATATTATTAAGGAAGCTAGTTATTTCTAAATTTCATTTTAGTCAATAGGAGATCATAAACTTGTACATGTCTTTTTTGTGATTCACCATTAACGAAATAGTGACAACATTGGTAGTAGCTAATGTTTTCTTTCCTTGTAGCCCATGGGAGTTTACTTATACCTTTGCAACTTGGCTTCTATAATGTTTTTATCCTTCTCTATTTGCTCCAAACATGATTTCAATGAAGCATTCTCTTCATCCAAGGTCAAAGTTTATTGTGTGTCCTTTGCCATCTCTTATTCCTTATATTTATATTGCTTTAATTCTTCTTACTATTTGTTTTTTTGATATTGAAGGGATTTTTGCAATACATTTAGAGAACCTTGGAGTTGTGACAAAGATTGGTGAGTGTTATATAACATTTAGTGAACCTTAGGATTGTGACAAAGATTGGTGAGTGTTATATAACATTGATTGATAATATTGATACAATTAAAGGTTGCCACCGAAGCATTTGCAATAGCCTAGTAGACGTGGTTCACCATCCCCAACAAAAGTAAGCAATGAAGAAGTGGATTTGAGAGGTGGATTATCCCAGTGCCAAATTTGTTAGGATACAAGGAACTCTCTATCGAATGATCCTCTGAATCATATTGGAAAGTAGTGGTTGCATCTAGGCTACACTTATTCTAAGGAGACATTGTAAGAGCTTACCTTTCATCCACTCAAACATGCAAATCCACTTTTCTCCTATGATTACTTATGTACCTAGGTAGTTTCATTAGGAAATGCAAGTTATGTGAGAGAATGGAGTAGGGTAAGTTCATAATAGTAATGATTTAGAATTATTAGAGAGCAAAACAATGCATGAAAAATGCTTAGATGTGTATATAATATGGTCAGGCCCCATTAGAAGTAAAAAATATCAATATTTGTGAGGGAAGGAAAAAAGTCAATTCTTAGATTTAGAATTAATGTACTTTGCTGATATGGCACTTAGAAGGGGTGAATAGGGCATGAAGAGAGTGTGTAACTACCTCTACTAGGTCTCACGGACCACTTACAAGGGTAGAAGAAAGCATAAACTGATTTGGAGGCTATTCAATGCAAACAAGTGTATTAAAAATGAATATTTAAACTTGTAATATGATTACGCACCTTTTGAGGGAAAAAAATAAATTTCCAATAGTTTTTAAAATGTCATTTTTTGGGTCAACAGAGTTGCTGGTAGTACAACAATTTTGGAAGAGTGGTTGGAGAATGAAAATTGCTAGTTACTAGGGTGAAAAGAAAAGGAGGCTCCCTCCTCCCTAGGTGGGGCCTAAGAATGTTGGGGGGCTAAGGAACAAAAAAGCATGTAACGAGGACCATGGAAGAGAGACTAATCCAAGATGAAGTATTCTTAATTAAATTCTTATGAGGCCCTTTTTGAGTCCATATTTTCCCTAATGTAGCATATTGGAGCAATTCAACATCACTAAGTCCACTACCCACTACCCTTAGATTGATGAAGCACAAGCAACTAACCTTTAATACTACACTCCACAACTACAATAATATGGTTACCTTGATTATTTTCCAACAATAGGTCTCCTTTTTTAGCTTTGCATTAAGTATGTTGCCCCTTAGTTTCAGTTGAATGAAAATCTTACAGAGCTAGAGGTTCTTGCATCTAAATAAGCTCTTTATGAGATACCAATAACAAATATTTCTCTTCTTCATGTTTTAGAATCAAACAACAACATTTGCAATAGTCTTTCTTTCTGTTTCAATGATAGTGAAATATATTTGTGACTAACGACTATCTAGAAATGAACTCATACATCCCATCATTGTCAAGTATTAGTAGGATAACAACAATTTCCACTTTCTTATCCACTATTTGGTACTTTGTTTCCACAATAGCTTCTACCTTTTTATTCAGCCATATAGGTCTTCATATTAAGAAAACTCCTTTATTACTTGAAACATATCCAATGAGAAAAGGTTTTTAGAAAATCTTAGTTATCTCCTAATGATGCTTACCTTGAGCTACAATACTCCTAGAAAATCTTTGTTCTTCACAAATGCTTATATCTAAAATACATAGTTCTTTAGACCACTTTCAACTACATTTATAACATCCTTGATCAACTTCTAGATTTGAAATCATGTACTACAATTTTTCTAGTAGTCATGGTTTTATTGATCCAAAGTAACCCACATCTCCTCTAGAAACATAATTATTTATACAAGCTAAAGATAAAAAATTATAAGTCACACATACTATTATAGTATTGTTTTTTGTTTTTTGAAGCTGGAACCATTGAAAAAGCTTAAGTATGTTTGACCTAATGTACAAGAAACATGATAGACTAGACCAAAACTCAATTAGCATAAACATATAGTAAACTATCCCAAACCTTTATATCCTTTCTCTCTAGATCTTAATGATGGGCTAATGATTTTTCAAATCAATGTATCTTAGGAAAAGGACTAAAGTGAGATAAGGAAATCCTAAGAGTTAACACTAATGATTACCCCCACGGGAAGAAGTTATGCTTTAATCCACACATTTGTTCAAGGTTGAGGTTGTTTGATACTTAGAAATATTTGGCCAAGTCATGCTTGTAATCAATCTAAAAATGAGCACTTCCATGATTTCCACTAGTGATTATACGTACCATTATCCCAAGAGAGCAAGTAGATTTTAGTAACCAAGTAAATGCATGATTCTCATTTACACATACAGAACCATAGTCACATACAAATGTAACCTTCCAAGATTGGGTACTATCGGTATATGTACACATGGTATAAGGTTTTTCTATCTTATGGATAGTCACATACAGAGGTAACCTTCCAAGATTCAGTACTATCGATACATGTACACATGGTATGAGGTTTTCCATTTGATGGACAGTGACGTCTATGTTTTTGGCAATCCATTCGATTCATTTTTGTAGAAAAAGAGAACTACATGAAACATTTTGGTATGTTGTAATGAAACATTTCCTTTAGTAATGATTACTAAAGTAATAAAGTGAGACTTCACCAATGGCTTTTCCTTCTATCCAAAGTCCATAATAATGCCAAAAAGAGTTGTTGGTCTAGAGATTCAAGATTCAAGATATTGTGAAAAGGCCTAAAAATATACCCTTTTTCTCTAGCCATACTAAAGATTGGCTAGAGACATGTACAAGGGCACAAGAATAAATGCTAGAAGTATCCTGTATGAAGGGAGAGTGAGCAATATTAAGACACACTCAAGTGAGTATACAACATTGGATTGGCTTTTTAGGAAAAAGTTATGCTTTCCAAATACTTGTTCGAGGTTGAGGTTCTTTAATATCTATGGGAAATATTGGCCAAGCCGTGCTTCTACCACATAGCAAAAGAGTTTCTTGATACCCTCCCCAACTAGTATCCATACAAGTATCCCAATTGACCAATTAGATGCACAATTCTCATTTACCTATACAAAACCATAGTCACATACAAATGGAACCTTCGAACATTGGGCATTATCCATATGTATATAAATCATATAAGGTTTTTTTAATCAAGGTCAATGGTTCTAGCAAACTTTAAATTTTGAAATTCTAAGAAAAGAGAACTACATGAAATCTTTCCTCATGCTATATTGAAAGATTTTCTTGTTAGTAATGATGACTAAAGTAATAAGGTGAAATTTCACTAAGGCCTTTATCTTTTGTCCAAAGTTCATTAAATTGCCAAAAATAGTTGTTGCTCTAGAGATTAAATATTAATAAGAATAAATAGTTGACCTTGTTGCAACATACCAGCCTTGATCTCAAAATGTGCTAGGGATCATATCAAATCAAAGGGGGGTCACATAATGCCCTATTTTACATGGCATAGACATTTGCATATCGTACACATGAGGTAACTTGTAAGGGTGCATAGTTTACATGAGAATTGCAAGATTTTTCAGAGCAATGTGATCAAAATCCTGATTTACTCTTCTGAAAAAAAAAAGTAGGACATAGATGCAAGCTCTGAAAGCACTACACTCAAGTAGATTAAGGATCTCCATTACAATACATATAAACATCGGCATGATGAGTAATGATTAATATGCCTAAAAAAATTTAATGCCAACAAAGAGAGGGAATGGGAAACCTTTAATTGACAAAGAGATGGATGATGTGAGGTCATATTCGTATCATTCATATTGCAATAATCAAAGAATCCAAAAGGTGAGGCGAAGGAGAGCATATTTTAACTAATACAAAAACTAGTGAATGTGATTATAATGTCTTCATTTAACTTAGTGACAATGGTAAGCCAATAGAGTACCTAGCATATGGTTGCTAGTCATAACTCGTTGATAGCTAGCTAGAAGGAGAACTTTTAGATGTCAGGCAGCATGACCAATAAACCTAGCCCTTAGCAAGTGAAATGAAAATGTTGTTAAGGCATATCTATACCCAAGAATGACAACCAAAATTGTACAATTAGGATGGTCAGCATGTTGTTTTGTTTGTAGATCAAATGGAATTCAATTGGCAAGCTTATCAAATAGCTAATTTTAATCCTTCAAGTGTAATGCATGATACACATGTGACTTGTCATAACATTGCATAAAAAAACCAAAATTGACGTTGATGATAATACACATGAACCGCTTATATCATGGCGGCTTCAGTGTCATGACAAACAATCGATCCACCTCAGAATCCCTAAGTTTGGAGAAGAGGAGAAGGAAGCAGGCTACTGATTACAGAGTACCTAGCTAGCTTTTGCTTTGGAAGCCAAAAGAGAATGAGAAATGCGACGTACGTAACACAAACTTACCATGTGGGAGGCCGAAGGAGAACGCTATTAAGGCGTAGTGTGACATTAGATATCAATATGTGCAAAAGCCCTTTAGAAGTATTAATGGCGCCACGAGAGCTGATAGTCTCGATCGTCGCTACGCCTCGCATGGGCTGGATCATTATAAATAGGCCTCATGCTCCTACAGGTGAACTTGACGTTCCTCCAACAACCAACCCCCAACATTCTAATTCTTCGCTGGTGGGCAAACGCTGTGCGGAACACATGTAAGTGAGGTACCTCAAGCGCCGTGGTACGTTTTTCCTTTCTCGTTTTCTAATATTTTGCAGTTACTCTGGATCGCTGGCTGCGTTTATGTATTGTTGCAGTCTAATTAATGCCTGGTATGGTATGGAAATTGCAGCTGCAGCTCGCTGCTTGTCTCTCGGAGTTATCTTTCAAGCATCGCTTCACGCGTTGCAAGTGAAGAACGTGGCAGCTGCACCCGTCGACGTTCGGCGAACTGCCGACATGAATGAGCTGGGTGTACTGGTGGATCTGATCGTGCGCAGCTTTAGGCTGCCGGAGAAGTATATGTCTTTCAATCACCTAGCGCCAGAGGTCCAGGACCGACTCCGAAAGCACTTCAAGAAGATGGCAACAGTGGAGAAATCAGTGAGATGCCCTACCTGCGGGACGCCGGACGAGGTCAACTTCCGTTATTTTAACAACAGGGGCATAGGGCTGAACAAGAAGCCGCGTCGGCTTCTTCAGCCCCGATACCAGTGCCGTCGCAAGGCTTGTACTCTTGAACGTCCTTCGGGATTCACCTTGCCGCCGCCGAATTAAATAGGCTGTGGATATATCTCAGCACGGGCCCCACAAATTTTGACGGGTTCAGCCCGTACCAGGTAATTATGGGTCCCATGGATAAAAAGGCCCCTAAAATGAAGATTGGTCTCTCCTCGACTGATGGCCCGGGTGTCGAACCTTGTTCCGTGTCTGTCACAGGCAGACCCTCAGAACCATGCGCCCGCGTGAGAAGACGATGTCAAGCTTGCATTATCAAATGTATTATTCAAATAAATATAAAAATTTAAGCTACCGGCAAGTCACCGAGAAAGAACCGACACGTCCGCGAAAATCTGGGGCCCATACTGATATTTATCTTCAGCCAATTAAATGAGCAAGCATCGCAAGGCCAACCCGACTATGTAGGCCCGGCCTAGCTATCGTTGCTGGCTGCTTCTTTTGGGTAATGTTTTGGTCTTCTGGCGCCGGCCCGCCGAATGCGTTAATAAAAACGTCTCATCGTTTCTCTAGATTCTACTCTTCTTTCAAAGAGCAAATGTACCGATCACTGGAAAGCGGCCTGCATGTCGATGTCCTTAAATGAACTGCTACTCTCCAATATGGTCCAGTAGTACTTCCATGCATGTCGAGGTCGATGTTCTTAACTGAAGTCCAATACTGACGTCGAGACTAATTCCTTGCAAGTGGTCTAGTAACCCATGGATATCGATGTCCTTAGTTTCGTGCACTGGGTCCAATTATTCCATGCATGATGATGTCGATGTCCTTAATTGAAGTTCAATATTGTTGCGATTATTTCAATGCATGTGGTCCAATAATTCCTTGGATGTTGATGTCCGTAAGTTCATTTCCCCAATATTGTTGAGACTAATTCCATGCATGTCAATGCCCTCAATTGAAGCGACTCTCTGAATTCACTCAAGTTCATGGGTATCGTGGAGGAGCAAACATGCGTGCGGGAAGGACAACCTCCTATTCTAATCATTTTGTATTGTTTTATTTTTTGTGAGACCTTACACATATTTTAAAAAAATTAAATTTTTTAATAAATATCTTAATCTATGAAAAATATTTTAAACAGTATACTATAAAGAGTTTTTTAAGATGACCCAACCCCCCCTATTCGTGCCATATCATAATGGCATTTTTTCTGTCATTTTTAGATATTTTTTTGCTTAAAAATAGTTTTTAAATACCAAATGAGCTCAAAAAATTCTTTAAAAAATTCTTGTTTTTTTAGAGCTAGTGATTTTTTATATTTTTTTTGAAAAAAATGATAGATGTAATATCTTACTTTATAAAATCCATAGCATTATTATAGAGTCACATGTGACCACTATCCTAAAGTTTATTTGTTATAGAAATTCTATATTCTTTAGGAGCTTTAAAAATATATAAGAGATATTGAATAGTTATATATTTTTCATATAATATATATTTTAAATAATTTTAACTAATAATTCTATCAAATCACTAAATTATTTTTATTTTATAGAGAGAGTATCTTTTTGAAGAGTTATGAAATATAGTCACATCTTGACTAAATAATATATTCTATCCTTTTGAGCTATATAAAAAAATTGAAGAGATATAGAATAATTATATCTATTATCATGGGTTTGATGTAAAATTTTGACTATTAATGACTTATTTATTCAACTTCATTTATTTATCAAAAGTTTGTATTGTTATGTGAATGACTCCACTAATAATTTATTTATCTAACTTTGTATAACATCATATAATACTCTATAAACTATTTTTCGAAAATAAAAAATATCATGAATGTTATAGAATAAAGGATATCTATAATATTATTTTGACGGTCAATTTTTTTTGTGAAACATGATATATATTACATTTGATGAAAGATATACAAGGATAAGGAATCAATAGTGTAGTGATGCTTTCAATCAAAAAATCAATCTGCATTAGAATCAGAGTTTTAAGAGAAATAAATAGAGTGAAGTTCATTCTATTTCTTCTTGCAAATCAAGGGGAAAGACATTTAGGTATTGAAATCTAATAGTGCTATTAAGAATCACAATCGAGGATATTGGAACCCGATAGTGCTATTGAGAATCACAATTGAGGGTATGATGATGAGAAAGTGACTCCCAAGAGCTAATATCAAGTAAAAAGGTGTACCCTCTGAAGCATCATGCATACATGAAATCCTCTTAGTCCTAAAGTTGATACGATACACAATATCACTAAATTTTATATATTAAAAGGTTAATATTTTTTATATTTTAATAGATAAAAATTTGAATAATAAATAGTCTTTATTTATTACTAGGTAAATATTTTTGTCTCCCAAAAATCAAAGTAATTCCTTTCTTCTAATTATAATATATTATCATTGTCTTATCCATTAGTGCTTGCTAAAAAGTTCATATTACAACACTCTATAATGAAGATATTCTATTTTCAAGTGTCAAGATCAAGGTGAAGTTTTTCACTTTCTATTCTATTAGCTTGAGGTTTTTCATTAGTATATGTATCCCTACCAATTTGTATCAGCACCATGAGACTCTTTTAACAATTTCTTATAAATAAAATTGAAGAGATTGAAGAAAAAGCCTAGATTTTGTTGAAACAAAATCTTACAGAACGGATGACTTAGGGGATGAAGTAAAGATGTGGCTTGGATGTCCCAACCTAGTTGGACCTACTAAAAATTGATGAGCTGATCTTGTTTCTCGTCCATGGAGAACCATATCTCTATATCTCAATCGGCAAGTAAGTGGTATTGGAACTCTGTGTAGAGACTCTTTTTATTGTTGATCACATTCTCAAGATTTTGTGAAAGGAGATGAAGAGAGACTATTGCAAATTGCTTGTAAGAACCGGACGTGATTTTCATGAGAAATTTTACAATAGAGTCAAATCAACTTTAAGAACTAAGAAAGGAAGAGAGGAGAAGAAAATGATTTTTCAAATAAATGTAGACAAAAAAAAGTGTGATTTTAGTGGGAAATGTGATTGTAGAATATATTCTCATTAATCACGTATGAATGGCCAAATTTGGAGGGTTCATTCTTTTAAAACCTTAACTAATTAGCAACTTAATCATTTTCTTATAAGTGCCATTTTTGAAATGGTTTTGGCGCTAATGACAATGCTTAGTAGAGTCATCATGAAAATGTGGAGTTTCATATATCTCAAGGTTCTAATGGGTACCAATAATTATCTAAGGAGTTGAATCGTATGAATGAGGGAACTCTTGGGGGTATATACATGCTTAACAAATCAATGGATAGTAAATTTAAGGAGCTAATTACTAGTATTAAGAACTTGGGAAGAAAATTGCAGGAAGCACAATGTATAGTGGATAGTATTCCGCCTGGAAGAGACCCATATTCCACTCCACTTCTTGATTCTACAATTTTTGAGATAGGAGAACCTTCTAAACTTAAAGACACTTATCAACCTAATTCATAATTGACCAAGACTAAATCATAACCTCAATTTAGCCAAAGGATTGACAATAAGCATGAAGAGGATGTATGCATACATGATGAAGAGCATGGATCTGATCCCTTCTACAATTCATTCTATCCTTAGCCCTCTACAATGATAAGATGAGTAGATGTCAATCATGATTATAGATAAGAGGGTGCAAGAAGATCTAGGCATTATCAACCTCCAAGAGAGCAACACTCATTTGAAGAACCCTCTAATCAAGGAAATGGTCAGCCATTTCAACAAGGTTTTGGTAGTAATCAGCATGAATAACCCTATCAAAAGTAATAATCATGAAATAAAGATTCTTGGAGACAATAATCATTTGAATAGCCCAACTCTAATCACTCCCTATACAATGATTGTGAGTATAAAGATAATATCAACATTACCAACCTTTAGAGAGATAACTCTTCCCCTATAAAGTGGAAAGAATGGATCTATAAGCTTAAAATGTACTTTACCCTTTACCCAAGTAGGGATGAAGCCAAAACTTATTACATAGCCCTTCACTATGAAGGCTATGCCCACACTTTGTGATAGTATATACAAAATATTAGGGAAGACTTAGGTACATGGGATGAATCAAGCGAGTAATATTTGATGTATTTGTATCTCCAATGGAAAAGGAAAAGTTGTGAAGAAAATGGTATAAGGAGGACCCTTATGGAGATTTCACTTTGCCACTCTCATGCCATATCAGATCATCCATAATATGGAGCGACAAGGATTATGTTGAGAGATTACACTTTGCTGCGCTCACACTGTATCAATTACTCCAGGATATGGTGCGAATAGAACCCTGTGGAGTTTCAATTTCACTCGCATCATATCAACTTATCCTCTACACCTCGTTCGACAATACTTTTAGCGAATAGTTTTGTGTTGCTCTTCCTATCATTTTCTATTAGGCATTGATGACAAGGATAAAGTATATAGCAAGGAAAGTTTATATTGAGAGCAAGGATAGTTAACAAGAGGTAAGACCGTCAAAAGTTTCACATGTTGTTGTCCCTTTGGAGATCCCTCCTACCCTTGGTTTTCCTGAGTCTCCTTCCATGCAATCGAAGCAATCAAGTGTAAAGAGTGTGTCTTCTCCTCCTGCCCAAGGCAAGGTCCATGTGGTTAATGACCAACCCTATGATCTTGATGGATAGTCCTCTCTCCTACAACTACTAAGGTTTCAATCTCCCCTAGAGAACTTGATCAACCACAAATCAATCTAGACCCTCTTTTTCTCAAAGAAGTGAGCCTTCTAGGCCAACGAGAAAGGAAGGTCTAGGTTTTACTATATGCATAAGTGTTTTTGTGGGATAACGCCTAGAGAGCCACATAACATGTCATTCCAAAGACAACTTTTATCAAAGTTATCAAGAATATTTCTAATAGATTATCAAGAGTATCGACTAAAACTTGCATGCAAATGAAATGGCTACTTGCAACGATTATTTGTCTTTAGGAGGCAGTTGAAGACTTTGTTATTGAATTTATCAACGATGCTTACATTGTTGCTACTCATGCTCATAGGATCATTGTGAGGAACAAAAATTTTAGTATGGTCAGTAGAATCATATAAAATGTTTGACAAGATATTGAGGCCCTTGCACACTACTAATAAAAAAAAGTGTTTGAGATCCTTAAAATTCTCCCAAAATTATGTAGGAAAGCAAAACACCCAAAGATCAAGGATGTGATACATCTATATCCAATAATTAGGACCACATCCCACCTAGAGTTTGTCCAAGAAGACAAAATGCAAGAGGTCATAGAAACCAAGGATGATCTTTACAAGAGAACAATCCATGTGCTTGGCTCTATTAATTATAAGAGAATAGATGATGTGTATGGACAAATGGTTGTCAATATTTATTGCACCTCTTTTAAAGAAGAGGACTATCTTAGTATATCTCTTAAGGACAAGTCCATACTAGTTGTTAAAAGGTATCTCTAGTTTATTGTTGTATAAGATAATGCATTTTGATTGTCAAAATTTTTAGTATATAGAATATTTGTGTTGTTGATTGCAAATAACACTCCTTTATTTTTTCCCTTAGCTTTAAGGCATTGATTGTTTCTCTTAGCTATAAAAACTCTAAAAAAATATTCATTGTTGATCCACTATTATTAGTGGAATTTCCTTTGAGATCTGGTTCAAATATAGCAATGTTTTTTTAAAATTTTGATTCCATAAAAGACTACCATATCGTTTTTCCTTACATCAGATATACTCACTAGAGAAATTATCCTCATAAACTCTCTAAATGGTATCCATAGCCAAGAAAAAATGTGTGTTGAATGGAATACTGCTTGCTTTTTGGTTAATTATTTATTTTATTTGATTGTCTACTTTAGTTAAATGTTTCTATTTGTAGTGCTCGCAGGCTCGTAACTACCTTCTTGGACACCAAATATGAGGATATTGTTAATCTTGAATAATCATATAACTTTCTCCAACAAGAAGTACCATTGCAAAGTTATACATAAATATACTTGTGGATGGAGAGTGATCTCAAATGTCAACAGGACAATAGATTCAAAGATACTCAAGATAGATAGGGTGAATATGTAAGTCTCTTTTATATTTTTTGTTTTTTTAGGGATGCTTTTTCAATTTACCAACATGTTACATTTTTTTTGGTAGTGTTGAGATTACCTTGACTCATATGTGTGGTGGAAAAGGGAGCAATATATTGAGTTGATTTTGGATAGGAAAATCACACAAGTTGTTTCTTCGACTCCCCTCCACAAAAATGTTCAACTAAGTGTAAGGGCAAGGGCAATGTCAAGTCATGTGGAAAGATTAGTAAGGTGAACTCCAAAAAGAAAGGAATGCCAATACTTTCTCCTACGAAGTTTCATGCATCTCCTCTTCAGCCTGAAGAGAAGAGAGTACATATCAAAGTCAAATTCTCTGATCAACCAGAGAATGGTATCGCTCTTATGGTCATACTCTCTATATTTCCAAAGTCTTCCTAAAATGTTGTCCATTTTCTCTTCTCCAAAATTTCTACTTAGCCAGGATACATTTGTCCTTTGTAAATGTGCTATTTTGAAGCATACCACCAAGATATGCAAGGGAATCAACCATGATAGGTATATTCTTCTTGAGATCCTTCCAACTATCATGGACTTTTGAATATACTGACATATTTAACATTTAAAGTTGTGCATTGTTGCCTTATCAAGAATCTTCCAATTTAGAGGTGAAAGACTTGGCAATGGCAAATCCTTCATATGTCCATCTATACTTGCTCAAGAGGGAACTAGAAAACGCACATAATATATAAAAACCCTTCCCTCAATAAAATAACATGTAGTCTAATCAACATAGATAATGTTTGTGAACACTTGATGAATCTCATGGAAGATTTCATTTAATTTTTCCATAGGTTGCCATTTAGTACTTGTTGACAGCAATATGTCTACAACCAAGAATTCATTATTAGTACTTCTTTAAATGAGAAAAATATTACATACACTATCAGCTCAACATTTACAATGTGTTTTCTAAGAAACACGCTTATTTAGAGGAAAGTGCATATCCTTGGCTATGTTTTATATCCTCTCATTTTCTCCTTTTCACCTTGTGAGAGTCCTTGTAAGAGGGCAATATGGTAACTCAATTGTTTATGTTAAAAATTTTTTGCTTTCAAAATTTGTCAACTCCCTAGCTACAGAGAGTGCAGGAGTTTACTAAATGAGAAGGGTGCCTTCTAGATGTCATACTTAGATTAAATTCACAAAGAAAGAAGCTCACAGAGAAAGGTAAAGGAATATTAAAAAGACAAATGAAATTATATTGGACACCAAAAAGTTTTTGACTTATAAAAAACTCACTATTAATTTCACAACATCTTTATTATGTCATTTGTCAAATTTGATAAGTAAATAAGGACTTTGGGACTACCAAACTTTGGAGATTTTGGAAAAGGAGGAGAGAATCACAAAGTGGACTCTACTATCTCCAAAAAAGAGGAGATAAGAATACCATATTCTTGCACATGTGGCAAAATCTCTTTGGCCCTTTTCTTAATCTTGTGATTAACAAAAATGCATTTTTTGAAGCATTTTTTACCCTAATGTGATAGCACTGGTACCCTCATAATCTTCTTGGCACTTATTTCACATCCAAGGTTAGACTTTTTAGACTCAAATTGGCAAGTCTTGACACATTCATTAATAATTTTCAAGATTTTTTTTTTCTCTTATTCTTGGCCATCTGGAATTCAATTTTGTCTACAGTGACTAGTAGTGACACAAACGGTGATGACTTTTGATTTTGGTGTCCAAACAATGATAATTTTGTTTAGAGACCCTAGTAATAAAGTCCCCTATCCATCCATGATCTGTGATTGTCATTAGAATTGATTTTTTTGGTCCTAGAATGAGATATAGTAATCAAATTAGCATTGTCATTAGCATTGACTTTTCGTCATGAGTATTTTCAACATGGCAATGGCATACTAGAATAATCAAACAGCCATGGAATGCAAGGGCAAAAATAAGACATTGTTTCTTTCAATGAGATGCAAGTGGAAATAGGAAATGACTGAAATAAATAGGAAGGGTTAGGGATTCTACCCACTTGTAGCAATCGACTACATTACAACGATTTTTCACTTACAATCTATATGATTAATCAAGCAAGAAAAATCAATTTAGAGTATTAAATGATATCATTGCATTGATGAATTACATCAAATGGATTATAAATTACATGGATTTGATAATTAAAGTTAAATCATGACTTCAAACAACCCTAGGCAAATTCTATATGCAGTCCAATCAAGTGAATGAACCAAAGATTACTCTTAATGTCTCTTTTCAACAATTACAAAGGCCAAGCATGAGGATTAAGAGAGATTAGAGTATAAGACTTAATAGTACCTTGATATTTGATGATATAAGTTGTTGAACCTAAGATTTAAAATTCCCCTCTTGATACATGAGGTTGAAGCAATAGCTCATTACAAAAAGTGACACACCTTAGAAGGCCGGGCAATGAAAATCATTTAGTCGAGGAAAGAGCAATAAGAAAAGTGACTATGTGAACTACAATTGATATTGAACATGGCCTAAGAAATGCAAGAAAAGTTGTTTGAGCTAAAAAAGGGGAGATAGAAAACCTGATGACTCCACAACTGGCACTAGGAACAAGGAGGCCAAGCAGTGATCATAGAAGGCAACTTACTACCTTGGAATAGTTGTGCAAAGAACTCAAGCAAGAAAAAGCTAGGGTCTTAAGAGACAATGTAGACTAAAGGTCAGGCTATATAAGGTGATCACTTACTAGGAGCACTTAAAGCACATCACCTTGTAGCAATAGGACCTTCGATCTCAACTACAAAACTAAGATAAGAAACATGATGAGGTGAAGACACAAGTCCAAGGGATGGGGGAGATAAGGAGGAAATTAGAAGAGATGAAAATAAATTTAAGAGAAACTATAGTGCAGCTTAAGCACGAGAGAAACAAGGTACCATGGTTGACTCAAGAGCAATGAATATGGTAGGAGAAGTGGAACAAGCATGATTGGCCACATTGTAAAGCATGGAAACTAATTTGGGAAACACCCTCCTAGAGGAGAGTCAGTACCAAGAGTAGGTGGTTGTATACAAAAAAATTATCATTGCTCGACAAAGAATGTACCATAAGGTAGTGACACCGGCAATGACAAACCAGAAAAATCAAGTCAAAGAGCTTGAGGCCTAATTGGGAGTTGCCATAGTGGCTCTCAAAAATATTGACTTTGGAATTGAACTCAAGTTGATGACTTATGAGCCTACAAGGGAGAAATTAGTGGCCCAACTTCACTATACAATCCATAGTGAAGAAAAGCTAAAGGATATGGGAGTTATGGCATTGCCTCCTCCTCTTGCGGAGACCACCTTCTTCCTGTAGAGGCATCATGGACCCACCCTCAATGATTGCACATGTAGAGGACTAGTATGAGCTTGTGAAATTTGATGCTCCACCAAGAGGAATTAGTTATGAAGCATCCAACTAGTAGCAAGACATAGAAGACAAACAATCTTACCTCTTTGAGTCTCTACACTACTCTTTGAACATTGTCAAGTCTTCTTTCCAATTGTCTAATTCTTAGAGTTAAAAGATATTCTTTAGTCATGTCATCCTACCATGGTAGCATACTCTAAGTAATAACACTGGTCATTGTGAGCATTTCCTGACTTCTATCTATATATAAGTTTTAGGTTGGTGGGGGCTATTCTTGTACATCTTGTCTTTGTGGGATCCACAAAGATTCCCTCTTCTAATACAATGAAGCCTAGATGCTCAATTTGTCATTGGGTTTGGGATATTAGTTAGGGTAGTCACAAGGGTTGGAAAGACATTCTTCACTGAGTTCAGAAGGATGGGAATGGTATCTTCATCATGAATGGGTTCTTGAACGGAGGCTAGCCGTGCCATAAGCCCCTTCATATGTGAAATAAACTTACTGAGATCTTCTCTTTGTTTATACTCCAAGAAAAAAAACTCAATCTTTAGAAAGATCTTGGAGTTCTTCCCTGTAGCGCGGTAGAGCCTTTCAAATTCATCCCACTTCTCCTTGGTAGTGGAGAGTTGGTCAATATGATGAGTTAAAGATTCATCTAAATGAAGCATGATGATGGCCTGAGCTCTTTCATCATCTTCTATATGAAGGGGATTGGATGGTTCAATCATTTTGGTCCCTTTCATGAAGGGCAAGGCCAAGTACAACCGAATAGCAGAACTGATAGCCTTACAAATTATAGCCAACTTTTAAAGTTGTAGAGTTGGAAAAGGTTGGAAATAATACATATGTGATATCTCAAGATAGGATTTAGGAGGTCCTATTCTTTGAACAACCCTTGATTTAAGATTTACTGTTTTCTTAGGTTTCAATGAGGTGAACTTTGACTGGACTTATCATAGGAGCATGGCTTATCAATCAACTCTATGCTATGGGATGAATCATACGAGAGTACAATAACACTCATATCCCTAATTTACCAGTAGAAATAGGTATGGAGCATCAGTTGAATGCATCAATAGTGCTAAGAAGCACTCTTACTAGCATCCATTCTAGTACTCATAATCTGGGTTGATCTTTACAAGATTAATATTGCCCATGGATTGAGAAGCACTCTCCATTTAAGCTCCATAGGGTAGGAACAAATCTTGACAAGTGTTTTTCAGTGATTAAAATCACTGTTGATAATGCCCAAGTTGAGAAAAGTTGAAATTGAGTTAGCTTGAAGCTCCCTGGCTATGGCTGCCAGAAACCCACAGTTAGGGTTTGGCTCATAGCCACTAGCACAAGAGGAATTTCTTCAAACCCTCTTAGAGGGAGATGGCCCGCTAGGGGGGGCTTTGAAAGCCCTATGGTGGCCCCCATGATTGTGCCTTTTAGAGGTCATGATTCAGCTCGTATCAAGTCCCCCTAAAAATTTGCACCAGATTTCACGATTTGCGCAATGTTACCCTCCACGATGCCTTATGTCGGCCTTTGATGTGCCACGCCAAGTCGCCCTCAGTTGAGGAGAATATCTTTGGAAGAAGTTAGGAGTTGAGATGCTCTCCTCTGCTCTCCCCAGGTCAAGCTAGCTATGGTGGAAATAAGGGCAAATGAGAAGACAAGATTTCTTCTTGTGCACTCAGGTGTGTAGAAAGGCTGAGGGAAGCTAAGAGATCACAGATGGCTCTGATACCATGTTGAAGATCAAAGTTGGAAGCATGAGGGAGTGTGCACAAGAGGGAGAGGGAGAGCTCAAGTACAAGAATAAGATATTTCTTAGTCAGTTGTTCAAGGTACAACTAATACACTCTCCTCATCATTGAGTGTGTACTTTAACCTATTTATATAGCCTCTAGAGGAGTAAGGGTTAGGGTTTCCCTTTGTTCCCCTATCCTCTAGTCCATTTACACCTAGCTACCCTTATCCTCTCTAGTATAAGGAGAGTTCCCAAGCTTACTTCTCAACATGAAGGACTATAGCTTGGGTAAATTACTCATGAATATATGTGTGCATCATGTGGGTTTAAAAAAATGTATTTTTAAAATATATTTTTAATGTATTTTTAACATATAGAAGGGTGTAATATAAAAGTGTTATTTACAGATTAACTAGAAAAGGGTTATCTTTTATTGAGGAAAAATTCACAGATAAGGATATTTATAAATAAGCATTGAACGCACATGATGTAGAGAATATACATATAGTAACTTCCTTGAGGCCTATATGGCTGAATAAAAAGGTAGAAACTATTGTGCAAACAAAGTACCAAATAGTGGATAGGAAAGTGAAGCCAATTGTTATCCCACTAACACTTGACAAAGATGGGATGTATGAGTTCGTTTTTAGATAAGAGATCCAAAGGGAATTAGTAACAAATATATTTCACAATCATTGAAAGAGAAAGAAAGTATATTATAAATGTTGTTGTTTGATTCTAAAACATGAAGAAGAAAAATATTTGTTATTGGTATCTCATAAAGAACTTATTTTTATGCAAGAATCTGCACCTCTATAAGACTTTCTTTAAACCAAAACTAAGGGGTCACACTCTTAACGCAAAGCTAAAAAAAGAGACCTATTGTTGGAAAATAATCAAGGTAACCATATTATTTTAGTTATGGAGTGTAGTATTAAAGGTTAGTTGCTTGTGCTTCATCAATCTAAGGGTAGTGGACTTAGTGATGTTGAATTGCTCCAATATGCTACATTAGGGAAACTATGGACTTGAAAAGGGCCTCATAAGAATTTAATTAAGAATCCTTCAACTTGTATTAGTCTCTCTTCCATGGTCATCATTGCATTCTTTTTTGTCCCTTGGGCCCCCAACATTCCTAGACTCCACCCTACTTTTTATTGTAGGCCCCATCTAGAGAGGAGGGGGCCTCCTTTTCTTTTTACCCTAGTAACTAGGATTTTTCATCCTCCAAACACTCTTCTAAAACTGCCATACCAACAACTCAGATTTACTTTTGGCCCAAAAAATGACATTTTAAAAACTCTTATAAAATTATTATTTTCCCTCAAAAGGTGCCTAATCATATTGCAAGTTTAAATACTCATTTTTAATACACCTTTCTGCATTGAATAGCCCCCAAATCAATTTATGCTTTCTTGTACCCTTATAAGTGGTTCATGAGACCATGCAGAGGCTGTTACATACCCTCTTTATGCCTCATTACTCCTCCTAAGTACCATATCAGCAAAGTACATTAATTACAACTTGAAGAAGTGACTTTTTTCCTTCCCTCACCAAAATTGGTATTTTTTACTTCTAATGTTGGTTGACCATTTTATATACACATCTAAGCATTTTTCATCCGTTGTTTTGCTCTCTAATCATCCGAAATCATTATTATTATGAAGAGCATGCTCTATTCCATTCTCTCACCTAACTTTCATTTCCTAATGAAACTACTTAAGGACATAAGTAATCATAAGAGAAATGTGGATTTGCATGTTTGTGTGGATGAAATGTAAGCTCTTACCATGTCCCCTTATAGTAAGTGCAGACTAGATGCAACAGTTGCTTTCCAATATCATTCAGAAGATCATTGGATAGAGAGTTCCTTGTATCCTAACAAACCTTGCACTGGGATAATCCACCTTTTAATTCCACTTCTTCGTTGCTTACTTTTGTGGGGGTTGGTGAACAAGGTCTACTGGGCTATTGCAAATGCTTTGGTGGCATCCTTTAATTGTATAAATATTATCAATCACTGTTATATAGCATTCACCAAGCTTTGTTAGAATCCCAAGGTTCTCTAATTGTTATATAACACTCACCAATTTGTCACAATCCCACGGTTCTCTAAATGTATTTCAAAAATCCCTTCAAGTTTTTTTTAAAAAAAAGCAAGAAGAATTGAAGCAATACAAATGTAAGGAATAAGAGATCGCAAAAGGACACACAACCAATTTTGACCTTGGATGAGGAGAATGCTTCATTGAAATCAAGTTTGGAGAAAATGGAGAAGGATAAAAACATTACAAAAGCCAAGCTGCAAAGGCATAAGTAAAGTCCCATGAGCTGCAAGCAAAGAAAACATACTACCAATGTTGTCATTATTCATTAATGGTGAATCACAAAAAAAATGTGTACAAGTTTGTGAACTCCTATTGACTAAATTGGAGCTTCTAAAGGTGTTCATAAAAGGTAAGCATCTAATTGCACCCTTGAGACACCCTCCATATTGAGCCCTCTATCTTATTTCTTGAATGAGGTTCTTAAAGATGTTCTTAATAGCTTCTCAGTGAAAGAAGTTCAAATCACATGTAGTATAGCTAGGAATAGCCAACAAGATTACAAGGTCATATACAACATGACATCAAATGCACTAGCTTGCAACAAGATAAAACATATGGTCTTGCCTCATCCATTTCGACTTGGACGAACACGAAATACATTAATTGAAGAGTCGATTGGACAATTATTTTTTTATTATGGAGTGGATGGAACTAGAAGGAAACAAACTTAGAAAATTTATTTCCCTGGACTATCAGGAGTTTAACAATATTTTTGTTGATCTAAGTACAATATATGTTTGCAACTACTATACATGTATATATTTTTGCAACTTCTTAGATATGTAATTCTCTAGCCTTTATTTGATATGCAATTCCTTATGTACCGAGTTTAATTTTTGTATATAAATTTGTGAAACCTAGATATTCCATGTGGTTCTTAATGCATTTGATTGATCTTTTAATTAATCATAAAGGCAAAAGTAGTGCCTTTATATATAAATTGTAACATATTGATACATCTGATTTTGATTTGGATGGAAGAACAATAGTTATAGCATGAATTCATAGTGTTGGATTTCTTTGGGATATACTTCTCATACAACTCATAATGTTTTCATACTTGACGGCAAAGGTGGAGCTTTGTGGTACTCTCTTATGAAATAATTTCATTTGAATTGTATTGGGTTTAATTGGTGTTTATCAATTTTGGTGGTAATCATAGGTTTCAGCATAACATAGTATTAGAAATTAATGTGAGTCAATGAGATATAATGCAATTATTATGCTTTTCCTTCACACATAGAAAAACTATAGAGTTTGCTCAGACATAACTAGCATCACTCGTTCAAGAAGATATTTGTCCCATCTAAGTAAAGCATTGTCTTTTTAAAAAAAGTATTTTGAAAAAACAAGTGCTCAACTTTTACAATTTTGAAACTATATTTTAAAGGAAGGTTTGTCCAAAAAATATTAGAGACCTTCTTAAAGAAGCATGCAACTTACTTATGTAAGAAGCTGGGAAGAATAAAGATTTAGTGTGTAAATAATATTGATGCCATGTCACACTGACATTGGTATAAAAGGAGAGGACATGTAATTTTTCTCATCTTTTGACATATTAATACATTACTGTTCTTCTCCTCTTCACCTTGCTCTCAGCTTCAATGGCTTCTTTCTCTTTCTTATCTTTCTCTCTCCTATTCTAGTCTTTCTTTCTCCTCATCACTCTCTTTCTCTCACTTTTGCGCTTTTTCTTCTCTCTCTTCACCAATCTTCTCTCTCCTATTTCTCTCTCTCTAGTTCACTTCTTAACAAGTGGTATCAGAGCATTGGTCTTTGATCCATTTTACCTTCTATTTCAGTCCAGATTTTCTCCATTAAAAAAAAAATTCAGACAAGTAATACAGGTACAAGACATAGAGTGTGACTATCAGAGGTTTGCAGAGACCCTACAGTTAGAAAGAGATTATATTTGGAGATCTTCAAGGTCAAATATGGTAGTGGAAGGCTAAAATAACAGGTCGTCAATCAAATTTTCATGCAATTTTGAGGTAACCAAGTCAAATGAAAGTTAACCTAGCTTAGTTGAGAGTTAAACAGTGGTTACTTTTCAAGTGGAGATTCTCTTTCTCTCTCTTCCAAGCTTTTGGTTGAAGCTTCAATGGTGGCTGCCAAAAAATCCTTCAAACTTCTTCTCTACTGACCATTTCTCTCAACCAAACTATGGGGCAAAGATTCCTTATCTCTTGCTCATCAGATGGAGTACCATTATCAAGCACGTGATGCGGAAGATGGATCATCAAACTAACCAAAAATTACGTTGCAAATTGTGCTAAATTTCCTGCTCTAATCTTCTCCTTTCTCTAATGCACATCTTCCACACAGATTGGCTGCATAACATTGATGCACTTAGTAGGGAATATCTTCAGCAAATTTCAGCAAGATTGGAGCCCTGATCCTCATCCCCTTTGCTAGAAACCCTAAAACATAGCAAGGTAGCCATAGCCATAGATGTGGAAGCTCAAATTTCTTCAATCTCTAGATCTTTTAGACCTCCAAGGCTTCTCTACCATCATTTTAAAGATGATAGGACTCCAACATTGAAGACATTTCAAGGATGTTAGCCTATTGAATATCTTGGAGCTCATATTGAAGGTTTATTTTGGGGCTTTTCTTCAAGAAGCTTGAATATTTTATATTCAAGTGTTTAAGCAAGCTCAGGGCCTTGATTCTTCATGGATTTGATTGTATTGGATCTTATATGGACTGATACTATGGATCTTTCAAGCTTTATGATGGATACACATGGAATATGGAGGATTCTTCCATTATTTGGATTGGACCTCACATCTTCTTCAAGTTTAATCAAGGTATCTTTTTTGCTTAATCTTTGAAGTATTTCAATAATCCACTTGCTTATGATTTTTCACTTGTTGATTAGAGATTATTGGTCAATTAATTATCTGAATTGATCAGTAGATTAGAGATTAGTGGTCTTTCTATTAATCAGAGCCTATTACATTGAATTTCAGCATTCATTCAATCTTATTCCAACGTACATATCATTTACAAATTTTGATGCATAACCTTCATTTCATTGGCTGATTTCATTTACCCAAGCTTGAAAAATATTATAAGGGGTAAGTAATGCCAATCAGTGAGTCACTGAATTGCATTTGTAAGACCCTCTTCACATTCAATATTTTAAAATTTCCATCCTAACGCAGTTCATGAAAGAGATTGAATGAATATTTTAGAAGTGCATTTCATATTGATTGATTAGAGTAGCATGCTATTACAATGTTGATATACCCAGCGAGGAAAAAGCTAGATGCTGGGGGAGATAGTGGGACAAAAGAGAGGTGCAACCAACCGACCTGGGGGAAACTATGCCCACCTCTTAGTGATTTGGAGCTCATGTAGGGAGCCTATCCTACCGTTTTATCTCTCACACAGGTAAAAGATGTGGAGAATTGAATATTAAAGTGTTTTCAAAGACTCAAGTACCTTCAAGACCAAAACATGATAAAATAGGGACTTTCTAGGACATTGTAGGGTATTTACAGGTACCAACCTCATTTATTGAAGTATAGATGTAAGTACTATAGGGTGCCCAGAGGTCCTACTCAGCCTCCTATAGCGTTTGGTAGCCATTTGAAACCACTATTTTACCTTATAGGTGAAAATATGGCATTTACTGGTTGAAGCAGGGTGCATGCCTAGACAATTCAGACTCAAATATTGAATTGCAAAATTTTCTATCCTAAAACTCTTATAGCTTGCTATAGCTCATCTTCAAGAGGGCATTATTGGCTTAGATTTGAATTTAAAAAAATTGGAATCAAAGCTTCCTAGCCCAAGTTATAGCCATTTTTCTGATAAGGGTACTGCAAGACTACACCATTATAGTAGGGCATAAAGGCAAAAATAAGGCCAAGGATGATTATGCATAGCAAATCAGAGATTCTATGCTAGATAATATATCTTAAGAGAGCTCTAACAAGCCTCAAGTGTATAGATAAATTAATGCACTTAAAATTACCATGTGTGAACATGAAAATAGGCATGCCCAACCTCATAATGACCTATTATTAAGAGTGGAGCAAATGGTCTTGTCTAGTAATCAAATGATGCCTTCCATTGAGAAGTTAGTGGATTCAAAAACCCAAAAAAAGTCTTTCATTAGCAAGTTAGCAGAATATAATGCTCAAATAATGACTCAATTCTCCCTATGGATGCAAATGCAAATGGGATCCAAAGAAGCAAAGGAGAAAGCTTATTCAAACAGTAAACCCTTAGTCCCGCTTCAGCCACCTAACCAAAATGGTCAAAGCCATGGAGTTATTCAACTAAGGGGTATCTCAAATATCCAATATGAAATAGATGAGACTTCACAAATACATGATGACTATTTGGGCAGTTTAAATGGTGCCAATTCACAAGCTTTTGAGCTAAATGCCCAACTTTCTAGAGGTCCTCTACCAACGGGAAGGTTACATACTGGTTCTTAGTCACTTTGATTTCTTGCATTTGGAGGGATTTGTGCATACTTGGTGGAGGTATATTAAAAAGGAAAACATACTTGTAGAGAATTGGAAAGCTTTTAAGACACTTATGGTTGAAGTCTTTGTCTCCCCTCTTGAAAAAGAGAAACTGGCATGGAGATGGTATAGATACCTAAGTGTAAGATAGTATACCAACCAATTCATCAATCTTACCATGTATGTAGAGAGCATCTTTGATGAGGCTAAACTTAACAAGTACGTGTATAGCTTAGAGCTATCCTTATCAGTTAATGTCATGGCGCAAAACCCTACCACTCTTTTCAAAGCTATTGAGCTTACGGAGGGCTATGGAAGGAAATATAGAAGCGAGTCCTCATTTCAGCTTGGTTATCGACAACCATGGACTTTTTTAACACATGGACAAGTTGATAATATTTATGGTAGCAATCATGCGCTAAGTGGAGGCTTTAGGGTGCCAACTTATCCACCATTCAATGCTTCAAGTCATTAAAGTAATTCAGGATAGAAAATTGACTTCAAACAAGGGGTCATCAAGCCAATATGAATCCAAATTCTATGCCTATGGACCTCTACAAAGAAAGAAAGAAAAAAGGCTTATGCTTCAAGTGTGGGGAAAAGTATACACATGATCATGCCACAAAGTGTGTATACAAAAATGCAAAAGCTAAGGTTCATAATATGTTAGAGTCTTTGAGGATTTTGAACATGATATTGATGAGTCTAATGCAATTGTGCCTAATGTTGCAAATGATGATCTTGAGGAAGAAGTTGGGCAAGAGTAATTTTATGATTCGGCCAACTCTTCCTTTTGATCCAGGTGGGAGTGTTCCTTTTAACCCAGGTGGGACTTATCATGAGCCACTTGCAACCACTAGTTGTTCCATTTCCATGGATGCTTTGACATGTTTTAAGAGCCCTAATACACTCCATATGAACGATAACATTCATGGGAATGCTATGTTCATTTTGATAGATGGTGGTAGTACACACAATTTTGTGAATAAGTCCATTATGGACAAGCTAAATTGTCTTCCCACGGACTTACAGTGGTCCATATGAGTTCAAGTGGCCAATGGTGAAGAAGAAATCAAACACAAATTTGCCCACAGTTTTCTTTACAGTTGGTTGAAAATTTTGAAGCAAAAGTAAACTTGATTACATTGGAAATATAATTGATATTGTACTCGATTGTGATTGGTTGATGACATTAGGAAAAATCACTATGAATTTCTTATAGCTATATATGGAAAAATAGCACATCCATTTACAAGGAATTCCTAGTAAATCAGATTTTTAGCATCACCATTCAACGACTCAAAAAGGAGTACAAGAGGCATTTACATATATTTATTTTACATTTGATTAAAGAGATTTAAGATAAGTCTATAAATTTAGCAAGTCATCCAAACTTGAAAGCTCTTCTTGAGGAGTATAGGGATTTGTTTAGGTGCCTACTTCATTACCTCCCAAGAGAGTAGTAGATCACCCTATTGATTTAGAGCCCAACTCGAAGGCAATCAATAAGCCACCCTAAAAATTGTCCAAATGTGAGAGAGAGGAATTAGACAAGAAAATCAAGGAACTTCTTGAGATGGGATTCATTTAACCTAATTCTTTACCCTATGCATCTCCAGTCTTGTTAGTAAAAAAGAAAAATGGATCTTCAGGATGTGCATTGACTACAAGGATCTTAACAAGATCACAGTGAAGAACAAGTATCCAATACCTAGGACTGATGATTTTCTTGATGAGCTTAAGGGGGCTAGATTATTTACGAAGATTCATTTGAGGTTAGGGTGTATCATCAAATCTGCATGCGAGAGGGTAATGAGATCAAGACTACTTTTAGGACTGATTGACAGCTTTATCATTACCTAGTGATGCCATTTGGGCTTACAAATGCTCTAGCTACCTTCAAAATTTTGATGAACAAGATGTTGTAGCCTTTTCTCTTTCAGTTTGTCTTAGTCTTCTTTGATGACATTTTGATTCACAGTAAGACCCTTCAGGACCACCTATCACACATGAGGAAGGTTTTTCATGTACTGAAACATCACAGACTCTTTGCTAAGGAGAAGAAATTCTCTTTCATGCAAATTGAAGTGGAATACTTGAGCATATTTCTAGTGAAAAAGGGATACAGAGTGACCCCAACAAGATGCATTGTATTAAACATTGGCGAACACCTACTACTACTACTACTACTTCTCTTAGAGGATTTCTTAGTCTATCTTCAATCTATTGCTGATTCATCAAGAATTATGTGGCTATTACAGCTCCTTTAACTAATTGAAGAAGGAATCTTTCTTTTGGGTTGCTCTAGTAGATAGTAGCTTCAACGAGTTAAAGAAACTCCTTACTTCTACTCCTATTATAGTATGCTCGGATTTTTTGAAGGAGTTTACCATACAATGTAATGCTAGTGTTCGAGACATTAGGGCTATCTTGTTACATGATCATGGAGTAATTTCCTTTGAAAGCTGTAAGCTTAGAGATAAAGAAATGGCCATGAATGTTTATTTCCAAGAGATGTTGGCTATCTTGCATGCAATAGAGAAATGACACCATTATTTGTATGGCACTCAAGTAAGTTACTCATGAATATATGTCTTCATCACGTGGGATCAAAATAATGTATTTTTAAAATATTATTTTTATAGATTTTCTACATACAAAAGGATGTAATATAATGGGGTTATTTACATATTGAATAGAAAAGGATTATGTTTTATTCATGAAAAATTAATAGATAAGGATATTTATAAATAGGTCTTGAAGGCACGTGATGTAGAGGATGTACATATAGTAACTTCCTTGAGGTACGGTAACTGATTTAGTGTTCAAAGTGATAATAGGGTCCTTAAGTATTTCCTCACTCAGTCCAATCTTACTTTTAAGCAGCATAGGTGGATAGCTACACTGCAAAATTATGTTTTTGACATCATTCATACAAGTAGCGAAGACATATAGTGGCTTATTCTCTTTCTCGTATGTGGTCTTGCAAAGTTTCAGCAATGAATGAGCTACATAGTGATTGGTTTGAAGAACTACATGATGGCTATCTTTTTCATGAAGACCTTAGCCATTTTTTCAAAAATTACAGCAAGGTCTCATGGAAGATAACTCGCATTATCAACTTAAAAATGGCCTTAATATGGTTAAATGGCAAAACTGTCATTCCCTCTACTTCTTCTTTTATACAAAAAATTATGGAGGAGTTGCATTTTTTGTCTTTAGTTGTATACCTTGGAGTTTTCAAGACCTATGATAGGATAACCAAAAGCTTCTATTAGAAAGGGCTTTAGAAAGATGTCAAAGACTTTGTCATGAATTGTATACCTTGTTAGCACAATAAGGATAGCATCCATAAGCTAGGTGGTTTGTTGTAGCCATTACCCATTCCTACACGAAAATGGATGCACATTACCATGAAATTCATTACTAGCTTTCCTACTACCAAAAGGGGATGGAATAGTATATACATGTTGGTGGATAGACTCACCAAGGCATCCCATTTCATTCTAATAATGGCCTAGTTTACTGCTTCTCAAGTGGCTGGTCAATTCATCAAGCAGATTTTTAGACTACATGGGTTACTATAGATAATTTTTCATGACAGAGACTCAAAGTTCATAAGTAACTTTTGGTAGGAGGTATTCATATCCATGGGTCCTACGTTGGCTCCTTCTATGGTCTATCATCACAGACTGATGAATAGATAGAAATGGTAAATAAGTGGTTGGAGACTTACCTTCGCCATTTGTGTTATGATGTCCAAAATTCATGGGAGACTTGGCTAAGAATCATCTTTAATGAGCGAATCAATCCTCATGGGAAAGAAGAATTGGAAAGAATGCAAACTCTTCTTCAGAAATGTAAGATGGATCTTAGGAAAGCTCAAGACCAAATGAAGATGTATGCTAATGATGAGAAGAGATGAGACCTTTGAGGTTCCAAGAAGGAGAATTGGTTTTCTTGAAGGCAAGTTACTATAAGTATATCCTCTATATCACATGCATTCAATGCCTATTTATAAATATCCTTATCTGTGAATTTGTTCTAAATAAAGCATAACTCTTTTCTATTCAATCTCTAAATAATCCCTTTATATTACACCGTTTTGTATGTAAAAAATATATAAAAGTGGTATTTTAAAAATACCTTATTTTTAACCCACGTGATGCACACATATATTCATGATGAACTTACTTGAGGTTTAGGTACTTTACTTTGAAATATGGATCTAGTAACAAGCTTGCTCACAAATTTTATGGCCCCTACCGATCCCTAAAGCGCATTACAAACTTGACATATAGATTGGAGCTACCCTCTTTCACTAAGATTCATAATGTATTCCATGTTAGTCAACTCAAGAATTTCTATGGTGATCTTGTTGATACAGTTGATGAGCTGCCACCTATTGATGAGGAAGATCTTATTTAGTACATCCTAGAGGCTGTCGTAGGTCAGCATGAGAAGAAGCTTCGATCTAATTCCATCATTGAATATCTAATCAAATGGAGAGGTTTACCACCTGAGGAAGCTTGTCAAAGGCTTGATTCTATATTAGATGAGTTTCCTTTCCTAAGGGACACATTGGTGGTGGTTGAAGCCTACTAACTATGGAGCTAGTTATTTACAAGTTATGTTTTGACACATGGCATGCCTCATTTGAACACTTCTACTAGAAGTTATGGAAGATTTTGGTCCAGCAAGGTTTGTTTACACAGCAAGCTGTCTACTTTATTTTAAGCTCATCAATTGAAGACTTTACGGCTCCAAATACTTCTCAAGCATTCTTGATCATGTATATAGCTTAGGCCTACTTTTGTTCTTCCATTTCAGTCTATATGTTTGTTATCTTTCATTCATTTTCCTATTTGTAAAGCTAAAAATAGAGTACTAATTTGTTCTATCCATCCTTTTCGAGTCTTTGTAAATTTGTTTAAAAATGGAAAAAACCTTTAGGATAGAATAGATTGTAAGAAGTTGGGAAGAATAAGGATTTAGTGTGAAATAATATTGATGCCATGTCACACTGACATTTGTATAAAAGGAGAGGACATGTTATTTTTCTCATCTTTTGACACATTAATACATTACTGTTCGCCTCTTCACCTTGCTCTGAGCTTCAATGGCTTCTTTCTCTTTCATGGCTTTGTCTCTCCTATTCTAGTATTTCTCTCTCCTCATCACTCTCTTTCTCTCGCTTCTACAGTTCTCTCTCTTCAGTAGTCTTCTCGCTCCTCTTTCTCTCTCTCCAGTTCACTTCTTGACAACCTAAAACATTTGCAACTTTGATATATACCTTTTCATGATTGGACAATTTTAGTTCTTGTACAACATTATTGTACATGATTTTGGGGTTTGAAAGAAATTCACACAACCAATATGCTTTACTTATGTTTTGTAGTGCTTTGCCATAGCTATGCTTCCATCAAGCTATCCATACTCAGAAGTTTAATAGTAGGAATATATTTAATCTATAATTGAGATTGATGAGCCAATTCATAGAATTTCCAAGAAGATAGTCTAGGCATGTGGCTAAGAGTACTCTTCATAGTATCATGGTTACTATTTGTACATATAGACTACTACGCAATACAATCTTTTAATTTCCTACTAGTCTTAATATCCAAACCAAGAATTATGAAAATCTATGAAATGAGGGGCCGTCTCAAATGATTTGGACAATTAGATCTGTTTGTAGTGGTGTGTAATTTTTGGAGATCCATAGAATGAGGGGTCAACCACCATTGTGAAAGAAGACATACATCTCCAAGATGTTTAAATTTCATCACAAAAGTTTCTTTATAGAGTATTGTCATAGCAATTTCGTATTTCCAACATAAAGCCCTTTATAGTCCGAATTGCAAGCTATCACTAACCTTACAAATAAAAACTATATGTAAGCCTTGCTAGTCATAGGAAAACACATTATAACTCTCCTCATTAAAAAAAAAAGAACATTAGTAGTAGCTAAGAGCATCTAGATATATCCTACCAAGTAGAACCAAACTAACATTACATTAAGTGATGAGTATATCAATGAAATCTAAGATAGAAATATGCACAAATGTATTATCAAATGTTAGGCTGCTCCATCAATTTATTCATCAATGTAAACTTCAAAATCAACATGTCAATATATGTGAAAGAGGATGAATTGAGAAGTGTGTCAAAATAATCATGGATATGTAATGGCATGTTTATGAGTGCATATTCCAACATGTCTAGAAAATAATACTCACACTATTTATATCAATGTATATAGTGGATAAATTCTTTTCACAAGTATTTGCCCTTACAAAGCACAATCTCTACTACTATCCATACTTATCATCTTGTGGGACATAAACCACTCGTTTGGCTAATATACACATTACAAGAAAGTTAACAATTCATTTGGAAGTTAGTAATATAGTGAAACAAAACTTAGTAAAAAATATATTTGAAACTATTATACATATATATACAAGTACTTAGTTATGCAACTCTATAGCCTATATTTGATTTGAGGGGTCTTCCCAAATGATTTGGGAAATTAGATGTGTGTGTAGTACCATGTAATTTTTGGAAATCCATGAAATGAGGAGTCACACCCATACCTACAAAAGAAGACATATACCGTCAAGATGTATGAATCTCATCATATGCTTGTTTTTATGGAGCAATGCCATAGTGACATCTCACGCTTGAAACATAAAGGTCATTATAGTCCAAAGTGCAAGCAATTGCTAAATTTAGGAGAATGAGCTGACATATGTGATGATTGATTTTCTATTTAATCACATTCAAGCTTTTGTGATGATATCAATGCCTACATTTTCAAGATATTGAATATTCAACTGTGGATCAAACATAGCCTTTGAGCTAAGAAAAAAACCTAGAACACCTCAAGTAGATGGGTATTGGTCTAGAGAAATCCTTACTAGTCGTGAGATAACACCTTACAACTCTCTCCTAGTGACCAAATCAATGCTCAATATTCTATAGAGCTAGACGGTGCACACGAAGCTTGCTTTTTAGGAAGGACTAACTCTTGCATGTAGAGAGGATCCCCACATGAAGATATACACATCGTGCTGCATGGGCTGAATGGAAGCTACTCCAAGTTGCAACCATGAGAAACTTGTAAAAGGATTGTAGCAATGATGATGTATGCAATCACTTGGTTCTTCATTTTCATGTTTCAACATGTACCTAGCAGAGTTGCACCACAGACACACATATGTTCACACACACACACACACACACACACTTCACACACGCACATGCACACGCACACGCACACGCACATGCACACGCACGTGCACATGCACACTCTTATGGGATTTAAGAAGCTAGTGGAGAATCACTTGCTTCATTCTAGAAATGTTGAAGGGATAACTTAAAAGACTATGTATTTCTATTTACCATTAGTTTTTTTTTTCTTCATATTAAAGACATCAACATTCCTAACAATATCTACAAAGAAAAAAATGTTCATTTGCTTCTATACCATGAGCACATGTTTTTGTAGAGACCTAACGATAATGCATATTACATCATATTGTTGCAAATTCCTGGAGCCCCAAGAGGAACACCAAGGAAAAGGGAATTCTCTTGCAAGAAAATCTATCTTGTAACATCAACAAGCTTATTTATCATGTTTCATATGATCACAATGAAGAAAAGAACACCAGGCACAACAAATCTTCATGCAGCATCATGTAAATCTCCCACGGTTTTTAATAGAATCAACCATATTCTCCAACATCTTCACAAAATCCATCAATATCACAAAGAAAACAAAGAAATACACCATCTTTGAATGGAAATACATCACATAGTATTCATCTTCAATATCTTCATAGTCTTCTCTCTCAATCTCTCATATACAATCACTCTGTTTGAATAGAATTGGCTATCTCTGACTCTCTCTCACACACTCCATCAATCATACATCATATCCTCACTACAATCTCTCAAAATCACTCTCAATAATCACTCTTAGGTCGTGGATACCCCTCCCAAGAGGTATGTCTGATATGAAAGGTCACCAGAGCCACTACAGTGTCTCTTCACAGCTCACTACTGTCACTTCACTCTAGTCTTCTCTTGAGTCTTCAGCAGCTACTTCTTCCACTTCCTTCAGCTCTTTTGCACTTGT
Source organism: Lygodium microphyllum (assembly GCF_053477565.2). NCBI lineage: Eukaryota > Viridiplantae > Streptophyta > Polypodiopsida > Schizaeales > Lygodiaceae > Lygodium > Lygodium microphyllum. The sequence goes on along the minus strand of NC_141143.1, from coordinate 66,652,052 downwards.
ATTCACCTCTTTCCAAGGCTAGAAAACTTTCCCAAAGTCACACATACATTCCACAGAACACTTACAGAACAGTCTACAGAACAGTACCAGAACAGAGACAGTACAGAACAGAACAGAAACAGAACAGAAGCAGAAGCTCTACAGAAGACCTACAGAAGGTTACAGAAGGTCATCAAAACTACATAACTCACTCTCAAACCATTCCAAAACTCTCACAAAACATTCAATAAGCTTTCACAATATCTCATTCTTCATCAATCAATACTCCATCCCTCTTTACAGAAGACAATCAGATAAAAAACAGACCAAAACAAAACAAAACAGAAGGTATACAGAACCATTCAGAACCTATCAGAACATCACAGAACCATCAACAAACATCATAATCTTCCAAAACACAATCAATATCATCCAAAACACTCTCAAACCACTTCCAAATCAATCAATCATCCCATAAAATCAACCATTCAGCTCTCAAAAACAACAAAAATCAGCCAAAAAACAAGTCATTTCAACACTCAACATATCCCCACACTTAATAAGGAAGCGTCCTCGCGACCCAGGAAAAAGGGAATACAAGTTCATTTCAAAGCTTCACTTTGATCTTCAATATCTTCTTACAAAGAATCCATCCACCACGACCCCATCTTATAACCTGATTCTGATATAAAAATACGAAGAAAGGAAAACTCTTTCACACATTAACACCTCTTATCAAACAAGAAAATCACAACAAATTTGTAAAGGATATAAGAGTTTGCTTCTTCTTCTTCTGCATCTTCATCTGCTTCAACTCTCCAACCACGACCCCATCTTTACAAATCTCCAAAACATAGCTCGTACACAAGATCCAATACGTTCGTTTGACATACATGAACGCACAACACTAATACACAACACAACCATCTGAATGACTTCTTCAAAAAGAAGAGTTTGGCATTAAAAAGCTTGCAGTATACATTGGAAAGGCATCAATGAAGATGATCCCTCTTAAAAGATTGATGTTGTCTGAATCGATCCATAGATAAGGATTCATCTACAAAGTTTTTAGGAGGATTTTGGAAAAATTGGAGACAGCACATCCTTTCCAATAGGACCAAGTATCTGCTAGGCAAACAAAGGGCATGAAAATACAGTATCTCCAACTGTTCAGAATCAATGCTAACATTGACATTCATGCACAACTTTGGGATAGGCTTTGAATCAGTATGGGAGTGCCTATGCATATACGCCAGGTACCAAGCAAAGTGAGCAGTTAATCTCACTGAGGGATCTGCAGACTGTGAATATTGTTGGGCAAAATGAACATAGTTTTGATAAGCTTGACTTGAAACTGTCCATTCCCCTGAAATTATTGGCCAATTAATCTGCGGTCCTGTAAGGCAATCATCCGTACTCCATCCCCTTCTTCTGGAAATCTGAGTATCAAAACCGGCACAGTCACTAACCAACTGAGGTGGTTGAGATATGGAAGTGTTAGGAGAGGGTAATGGAATAAGAGAAAGTGGATGTAGGGAAGGATAGGAAAAATCATAAAAGGAAGAAAAGGTTAAAGAAGGAGTGGCAGAAATTTGTAAGGAATCACTAAGGAACGGTGTTAATTGATAAATAGGAAATGTGGAGGGTACATTAATGAGGGGTGAAGGACAGGGTGGAGAAGGGGAAAATACCCTATCCTCAATAAAGGAACAGTAAGTGAAAATAGGAATTTGAGGAAAATTGGAAGGTTGGAAAAGAAGTGGTAAAATTACTGTGGAATTTGTTTGACAAAGGGAAAAATATAGAGCATAACGGTGAGCCAATTGTTGATAATAGAGGAGGGTAGGAATAGAAGGTCCCAAGAGAGATCGTCTCTGATAGGCATCAAAGAAAGTAGCATCAAATGGATTATGTTTGGAAAGATAGGTTAAGAGATCCATCCGCAGTTGGTTAGTACTCTGTACAAAGGTAGGAGCTGTGTTTTGTCGGTGATTGAGGACCACTGAATCAATCATTGGATGCCACGAATTATCCTGACAATCAGCCACTTTGGAGGAATAACTTTGAAACATTTCAGCTATGCGCAACTCCAAATGATTGACATAGAGAACAGCCTGTAAGACCACATCCCCCACATACCATGCCAAATCTACCTCATCTGGAATTAACAAATCGCCTCGGAGATACATGTATGACATCAGCATGGTGTCTGGCGTGACAGAATCTTCAAAGACCATTCTAACTACCTCTGTCAACAACTCAGCAGACCAAGCCCCACTCCAGCCATCCTCTGGAAAAGGTAAATCCATCGTGGAAAGCTTCATATAGAAGACCAGCTTCTGTAAGTGGTAGTGGACAAAGAAAGAATGGTCTGGTAGGACATATTCCTGAAACTGTTCAAAGGTAGACCATAATAAGTCCATTCTGGACTGCAATCTTTCCACTTTGTCTTGGAATAGAGGGCACAAAGTAGCCTGTCTCTGTAATGCAGCCAAGTCCTGTTGTGAAAGATAAGGAATTATTGGAACAGGAGGGCTTGGAGGAACAGAGCGGGACTTCGCAAGCTGATCCTGCAACTGCTGGATTTGGGAGGTTTGGTTGGCCACTGTGTCATTAGCCATTTGTAAAGCTGAAAGCTTGTCATCTAATTGAACTTGGAATTCTTTCGCTTCGGTGGACATCCTCTCCTTCTCCGCTGAAAGGCTAGTAACCTGTGACTGAGCCTCAAATAACTGGGTCTTTAATGAAGAAATCTCATCACTTTGAGTGGCAACCAGTTGGGTTTGCTGTTCCATTTGCTTGAATAGATCTGCTAGGGTATCCTTAGCAGATGCTAACTCAGAGGTTGCCTTATGCAACTGGTCTTTGGACTGCATGAGCTCCTCATAGAAAGATGCGTACAGCTGTTGAACACAGGCTGTCACTGACAACTCAATAGAACTTTGAATATCCTTGCAGAGGAAAGGAATGGCATCTCCTAAAACGAGACTGTTCAGGGAAGGAACGGAGATCTCCAAGGATCCTTCTCTATGTGCCTGGAATAGGTTATTGCAAGTGAGAAACCCAGGGAGGTCACTGCCAGAAGTAGCAGGGATAGGCACTGAGGGAAGTACAGCAGGGGCTTTATCCGCTACCCTCTTCAAGCGTTTGCGCTGTATGACCAGGGGAGGCGGAGAATCATCATCTTCAATGTCAATAGGTGCTGACTCTTCTGAAGGTGGAGGAGGAGGTACTGGATCTGATGGAGGAGGTGGAGGCACAGTCTTCTGTAAACCTGAATAGGTCAAGAAGGCTGACAAATATGATCCATAGGTAACATTGGTAACATTACCCCTCGTGACTTTAACGAAATGCTGATCCATCTTAGTAAGGAGGTAGGTGCTCCAATCAATGGCAACTCCTTTTAGCACCATCCTGGAAGCTGTGAAAAGCTCTTTGGACAAATAGTGGGATGGCGTTTTGGCAGGCATGAATCTGTCCTGAAGGAACTGGCACATGGTCTTCCATACGGGATCAGTGATCATAGAAAACGAAACTCCTGAAGAGTTTATCACTTTCTTAACATCAAGGACCTCCCGTGTCTGCTTCTGCAATAGTTTGAGAATCTCTTCATTAGAGAAGAGCTGTCGAGTGGTCACAAAAGGTTCCCCTTTGAAGGGTAAAGACAGAGCCTTCCCTAAGCCGCGAGACGTCAATGTCATAGACATGCCTTGGACTACTCCTGTCTTCTTGCTGTAAGAGGCCAGGAACTCATCACATACGGACGGATCCTCTGGAAGTAATGGAAAAGGAGTGGCCACAAAAGCAGCAAGTCCTGCCTTCGTGAGGGGCTCAAAAGTAAGTAGGGACGAGTAATCCCTACTAACTAGTGGGACGTACTGGATAGGGGGAGGAGCATGAGAAGGCGCCATTCAGATGGTTACACACACACCACAAACACAGACAATCAAGGTGAATGCCTGCAAAGCAACAGACAAAAAACCAAGGATAAGAGAATTACCAATAAAATGTAACCCGACCTACGAACCCCAAGCAAACCACATCCTAGAAAAAATTTGACATGATCTCGAGACAAATGCGACCGAAAGCTTCATGCGATGCATCAAACAAACACCCTGAACCCCGTATAAGGCAATAAAAGAAAAAAAAAACTACATACCGTACCCGTAACCGTAACCGTAACGAAAACAGGAAACCAAAACCATATCATATCCAACATCTATCAATACGACATCTATGATAGAACCAAGACTGGACCATGGAAAACAACACGAAGAACTGCGGATACCCAGCCCACGAAACGGTTCATTGAAAAGGGGATTAAGTGCAGTGAGGGGGGATTAATTGAATGAAGGGTTGATTTTAATCAATTATTAAAAATGGGTGAAGTTTTATTAGGTGATAAACCTTAATAAGAAAACGGCGGTTCCTTATTACAAATTTAATTACCAATTATTAGGTTAAACGGTGCAGTTATGCGATTCCCGGACTTCGATTCCCGACTGGGTCTCTAAATGCAATTCATTGATTATAATTAAAGTGATGTGGAGCGCTTTTTTGCCAGCGCGTGCTCATGTGACGGCTGGTTCTTTTTAATAAAAATTTTAGAGTGCCTCTGTAGCGCACGTAGCGCGTGCGAAGTGAACGGCTGGTTTATTTTAATTAAAAAAAATGTGTATTTAGCGCGAATGCGCGTGCCATGGTGGGTGAATTAAAGAATTGATTTTAACAATTAATTGTGATTAAGGGGGAAAATAAATAAATAAATAACTGAAAATAAATACCTGGCAGGGTGTGTATGAAATGCAGGAATGCGCACGGAAGAGTCCCAGGAAAGGAAAAGCAAAAAGCGCTGATGAAACAACAAACAACACCTTAGCAGATGTGTTAATTGGATTTATGTTGGTTGTTTATTTTATTTATTTTATTGTATTTTTAGTTGTGATTTTTGTTAATGTTGGAATAAATGGAAAATGAGCAAGGGAGGTGAGTGAAATTTTTTAGAATGTTTTTAGAAAAAAAATTTACAATTTTTTACAATTTTTAAATGATTTTTCCTATTTTTTTGGCAATTTATGGGTAATTTGAGGAAAGATGGATTTTTCTAAAAGTATAGGAAAGGCATTTCCTAGCAGACAAAGGTCCAAAAATTGGCAACTGGCAGAAGGAATTTTTAGAAATTTTTTGAAATTTTTTAATGAAAAAATGAAGGTTGTGATTAATTAAGTCACATTGATCACATAAATCACATAAGTCACATTAGGCACAAGTCACGTAAGTCACGTAAGTTACTTAGGTTACGTAGGTTACTTAGGTTACTTAGGTTAGTTATTAACGAACTTAGGTTAGGTTAGTTATTAACTTAGGTTAGTTATTAACTAACTGAGGTTAGGTGGTGACTAACCTAGGTTAGTGGGAGGGTGGAGGTGGAAGGGAGGGGAGGTGGAAGGGAGGGGAGGTGGAGGTGGAGTCGGCGGGGTGGAGGCGGAGAACGCGCGGGGTGGAGGCGGCGTGGGCCGGGCGGTCGGCGGCGCGCAGCGGTTCTGGCGGCTCGAGGAGGCGGCGACGACGACGACGAGGCAGCGGGCGGCGACGACGACAACAGGTCGGGCGGCTCGACGAGGCGGCGACGACGGCGACGGCAACAGGTCGGGCGGCTCGACGAGGCGGCGGGCGGCTCTGGGCAAGGAGAGGAAGGAGAAGGGGAGGAAGAGGAGGAGGGAGGGGAAGAAGAAGGAGGAAGAGGGGAGGAAGAAGAAGGGGAGGAAGAGAAGGGGAGGAAGAAGAAGGGGAGGAAGAGGGAGGAAGAGGGAAGGGAGGAAGAAGAAGGAAGAGGGAAGGGAGGAGCGATGGCGGGCAGGGAGGGAGAAGGAGGAGAGAGAAAGGAGAGGAAAGAGAAGAAAGAAGAAGGGAGAGAGAAGAGAGGGGAGAGAAGAAAGAAGAAGGGAGAGGGAGAGGACGTGCAGAGAGGGAGAGAGAGAGAGAGAGAAAGAAAGAGAGAGAGAGAGAGAGACGGTTGAGGCGGGAGAGGAGTTTGTTTTGTTTTATTATTATTATTTTTTAAATAAACAAAAAGAAAATAATAATAAAATGGGTGGGCGGGCAGGAGGGAGAAGCAGGGGCTAGGGAGGATGGGCGGGGTCAAGAGGGGACGGATCCCCGTCCCGCGCACGTGCGCGGGGCGGGGTAAAAAAATTTGCCGTGACGGGATTGAAACGACACGGGGAGGACGGTACGGGGTACGCGGACACGACCGGGGCGCGCAGAGACGCGTGAAATCAAAAACGGGCGCGTTCACGCGCACAACGGGCGCGCGAAAAAAACGTAAAAATAAAGAAAAATTAATAACTCCCAATCCGGATATCAAAACGAAATAGCGTAAAAACGAAAAGTGGGCAGGATGACAGGAGGGAAACAGGGAAAATATGGAACGGGGGTTTCGGGAGGGGTAAAGGGCGGTCACGTGCAAAAAACACAAAAAACGAACCAAAAACGCAATTTAAAAATTAATATCGAAAGATCCGTGCATCGGAATGAGGTGCGGAGAAAAGGAAAACTGTGCAGAAAGGTGTGCCCGACAATCCTATCACATCAAAACATAATTCCGACGGAGATAATGCACGTTCACATGGGAAAAACCCAAAAAACAAATCCGAAAATGGGATCGGAAAGTAATATCGAACAAACCGATCACCGGAATGACATACAGTAAGAAGCAAAAATGTGCGCAGGAAGGGGTGGCACAGGGTTATCATGTTAAAACGTAGTTGCGGCGGAAATAGGAGGGGTTCACATGTGAAAAACTCCAAAAATACTCCCGAAAACTCATTTAAAAATTAATAAGTAAAAATCCAGAAGTCGAAAAAGGGTGGAGGAAAAAGGAAAAAGGGAGGGGAAGGCACAGCGGACACGGCTGTCAAATCAAATTGGAATTCCGATGCCAATAGTGCAAGTTCACATGGAAAAATGTCAAAAATACACACGAAAAAGTCGTGAAAACCCAAGAAAATTAATAACGGACAAACCATGTATCGGGATGATGTGGAATAAAAAGAAAAAATGTCAGGGGAAAATCTTTGGTCAGGGCTATGACGTCAAATCACGGTTTCGAAGCAAGAAAAGCGCGTTCACATGGAAAAGCGTCTAAATTGAGTAAAATGCGCCAAAAATTAATAACTCAAAAACCGTACACCGGAACAGGGGTAGGTAAAAAGGAAAAATGATCAGTTCAAAGGGAGGAACAGGGCTATAAGGTTGGATTGGGACTTTGGTGAACGTAAGAGGCATTTACATAGCAGGACCTCAAAATCAGGGAAGGAAGGAAAACTGCAAGGAAACAGCCCCAAGGGTGGGTGGAACATGACCGGGTGGGTGGGAAGGGACCCCATTAGGATAAAAGTAAGTCATGGTATACATGCATGAGCAAAATAAGGCATATGCAGATGAGTATGCAATGTAGACGCGCAGGGACGCGTCTCCACACTTAAGACCTTAACGGATAGGGTTAACCAAACAACAGGGACCTAGGACCACGCCACAGACCATCCACTAACTTCCCCACACTTAAAACATGACCATCACTAAGAAACATAAGTTGTAGGGTTAGAAAAACTTGGCCCGTTTCGTCAAGAATCAAGGTTGAGTATCGATGGCACGTCCAGTGTTGTTGTCAGCGCTGGAGGGACCAAGGCATCTTCACAGCGCACACGTCCGTCATGGCAGGGACCATGCGGCAGCACCCAGGGAGGTAGCTGAGGGAAGGAATCGCAAGAAATCCGTCGATGAGGGATATTGCACTCAACTCACAGTCACTCAAACGAAATGAAAGAACAGTCACTCGCCCCATGACTAATATCACACGAGAAAGAATGATTAAAACCCATATCTCATACCCGGTTGAGGAATCGACAAAGGGGGAAATGGTGCAGAAGGAGTATGCCAGGGTGCACAGTTGATGGTGCATTAGTGCGTCCAACCCGTCTGGCATAGGTGCAAGGAGGAAGGCAAGGGAGCCTTATGGTGCCGTGTACAAAACAGGGTGATGTGTCTTGTGTTGACGGTAAAGACCCATCCCGTGGGTGCATAGGAAAACGGAAACATACCTGACTCCAAGTGTCGTAACGTCCCTCATTCTCACCTCTCGGTATTTGATTGAAGAAACTCCAGTCACACTCAACCCACCCTCTGTCTCACGCTCTGTTGATAAATACAGAAGGGCAGCCTTTTCCTGAAACCCATTGATGTAATCCTCACAGTCACTTGTGCAAAGGTTGTATGCCTTGTGCGCATTTGATGGTGCAACTGTGCATCCCGCCCTGTTCCGGCATACGGTGCGAGAAGGAAGGCCAGGGAGCCTTATGGTGTAGTGCACAGAACAAATCGTGCTTTGTGCATTGAGAGGCCCATCCCGTGCATGCAACACTCCATTCACACTTCTCACCTCTCATTCGATTGGAAGGGAAAGATTGGTCACTCGCCCCACCCTCTGTCTTACTCTCGGTTGATAGATACAGAGGGCAACCATACTCACATCCCCATCCGGTTAGGATGAAAGCTCACATCACTCGATTGTTTGTCGATGAAGATCGCGTCATTAGTTGTTGAAGAGGCGTACCCAGGGAGGTAGCCATCAAATCGAACATTGTGTTGGATAGGAACATGTCGTCTAGTAGAGGACAGGTAGTCACTTTGCAGAAAGACCCAGGACACAGCGTACCAAGGGAGGCAGCTTCGGAATTGGATCCTAGGGATATCAATCAATGAATCCACTTTCTGGACTGCTGGGTGTTACCACCTTTTCCACAGCCAGCTTCCCGCCCAAGGGTGTTTAGCACCTTTTCTTGGAACGAGGCCTGCTATGACAGGGAATTGCTTCCTTTTCTCTCATAACAAATTTGTTTTGTTTGTTTTTTTTTTTTCTTTTTCTCTTCTTCGTTTTTTTTTTTTTTTTTTCCCCTATTCCCGAGGGTGTTTCCACCTTTTCTCGAAGAATAGGTCGTCATGACAGGGACCTAAGTCCTTTTCTCCCATGACTGATATATTTTGTTTTTCTCTCTTTTTTTTTTTCTTCAAATTGAACAAGGGAATGGTGGAAAAACCATGTGTCAGAACCAACCTCTCCATTGATGCTGGTGGAAAATAGCGGATAAGAGATCAAGGCTGGAAGGGGGTTTTGAGGGGACAGAGGGTTGCGTCCACTTTATCAGGAGTGTTTGAAGAACGGCTATCAGAAGTAGCATCATAAGAAGTACAATGCCACGCCAACGAGGGAAAGGATCAAGTGTCCGTAATTGTCAAGATCCCCAAGGAGGGAAGTACTTCTTCAGGCGATATCCATTGATCAGAAAGGGATCATCAGAGGCATCAACAGTTTGTACTTGGACAGAGCCATTAGGGTTGACTGCAAGTACCTTATAGGGGCCCATCCATCGCTGTTGAAGCTTGCCAGGAAACTTGCCAAAGCGTGAATCATAGGCTAGGACCAAATCACCTTCTTTGAACTCCTTGTGCTTGATGAAGCTGTCATGGTAAGCCTTGCGTCGAGCTTGCGTGGCTTCCATGCACTGTAGAGCCATCCTGCAAATTTCGTCCAAACATTCCAAGTGCAAGAGACGGCGTTGTAGTGAATCGTCATCCCCCAAACGCTCTTTGATCGCCACTCTCAAAGAGGGTAGTTCCAGTTCAACAGGAAAAACAGCTTCTGTTCCATACACCAACTGGAAAGGTGTTTGTCCCGTTGCTGCTTTATGGGAGGTTCTGTACGCCCAGAGGGCCTCTGTAAGTCGATCATCCCAATCATGACGATGTGCGGCAATCGTCCTTGTCAGAATCGAGCAAAGGATGCGATTGGTGACTTCGACTTGGCCGTTGGCTCTGGGGTAATAAGGAGTGGACTTGCGATGGCGGATCTTATACAATTCTGTCAACTCCTCCATGACTTTGTTAAGGAAATGAGTGCCTCTGTCACTTACCAGCTCTAAGGGACTGCCAAAACGGGTGATGATATTCTCGTACATGAACAGGGCCACGCTGTTACCATCGTCCCGCTTGAGAGCTTTAGCTTCACACCACTTTGTGACATAATCCGTACATACGAGGATGTATCTGTTCTGTTTCCTTCTGGTAGGAGGGTCGATCGGACCTACAAAGTCGATGCCCCACTTCTCAAACGGCTTTAACGGAAGGATAGGTTGCAATGGCATGGCACTTGTCTTGGTGGGTTTCCCCATTCTTTGACAAGCATCACATCTTTTACAGTAATCATAGGAATCTTTGTGGATGGTAGGCCACCAATATCCTGCTAGCAGAGCCTTCCTGGCCGTAGCTTCTCCTGCAAAGTGACCTCCACATGGCTCGTCGTGGCAAGCCTTCAGAACAATCCCAATCTCATCCCCGGCAACACATCTTCGGAGCACTTCATCTTTACCTTGCTTGTACAGTGCACCACCTAGCAAGGTGTATGGGGCTGATTCTAGCATGAGCTTCTTCCTTTCCCGACTAGAAATACCAGGAGGGTATTGTTGGGTTGCCAACAGATTGGCAATATCCGCATACCAGGGAGTTACAGTTTCTACCAAGAATAGGGAAGCATCAGGGAGGTCTGGATCAGCCTGCTCCTCGTCTGCAGTTTGTGGGATACGCGACAGATGATCAGCCAGAACATGGGAACGACCAGGCTTAGTAATCACCTCAAAGTCGAACTCCTGGAATAAAAGGAGCCATCTCATCATTCGTCCTTTCACATCTGCTTTGTTCATCAAGAAGGATAGGGCCTCATGATCCACGTAAAATTTAAAGGGGGTAGATAGGAGGTAATGGCGAAACTTCTCCAGGGCAAACACCATTGCCAAGCACTCCAGCTCGGTCACTGTATAGTTCCGTTCCCTATCAGTGACTTTTCGGCTTGCATAATAGATCGGTTGATCCAACTTCGAGGAGCCCTTTTGGCAGAGGACAGCACCTAAGCCTTCAATTGATGCATCAGTGTGTACGTGGAACTCTTTCGTCCAATCAGGAGGTTGCAGAATGGGTGCCTCTATCAGACACTGCTTCAGAGTGTGGAAGGCTCTGTCACATTCTTCCGTCCAAGTAAACTCTGCATCTTTCCTCAGAAGCTTGTGCAAGGAGGTTGCCTTTGTTGCAAAGTGAGCTATGAACCTTCTGTAGTAACCCACATGGCCTAGGAATCCCCTCAACTGTTTGAGGTTGGTGGGTGCTTGCAGAGCTGAGATCTTTTCGATCTTTGCAGGGTCTGTTGATATCCCTTGTGCAGAGACAATGTGGCCCAACAGCACTCCAGAAGAGACCCCAAAGATGCATTTGTCGGGGTTGAGGGAAATCCCATACTCCCGGCATCGGTCAAAGCATTGTTCCAGGTGGTCCCAGTGTTCATTGATCAAACTATAGACACAGAAGTCATCCAAATATACCTCAATAAAGTCGTGCAGATGATTTTGAAATGCAGCCATCATGACTCGTTGGAAAGTAGCAGGGGCATTGCAGAGCCCAAATGGCATCACTCGGTAAGCGTAGGTCCCCCATTCTGTGGTGAAGGTCGTTTTGGATTGGTCTTCTTCTGCGATTTGGACTTGGTTGTATCCACTGAACCCATCCAGAAGGGAATAAAGCTCATGTCCTGCCACTGTGTCCAACAGTTGGTCTGTGAAAGGAATAGGAAAGTGATCCTTCTTTGTCTTGGAATTAAGCTTTCGGAAATCCACACATATTCGCAATTTGCCATTCTTCTTGGGTACAACCACGATGGGTGAAACCCATTCACTATTTGCCACTGGATAGATGAACTCGGCTTCCAGAAGCTTCAGCAGCTCCGCTTTCACCAATGTGGAATAATTTGGGTTCATTCGCCTCTGTCGTTGCCGTACTGGCTTGGCATCAGGCTCCAAGTCAATATGATGTTGACATATTGTGGGATCAATCCCTTTTAGGTCCTTGTAAGACCATGCAAACACGTCCAAATTTTCTTTCAACAAGTTGTACAAGGTTGACAACTCCTCTTCTGGGAGACTGCTACCCACCTTCAAATGGCGTTCAGTGCCTTCTGCATCCACAAAGGTTAACTGCCTTTCACCTTCTACTTCACGGATGAAGGTCCCGCGGACTGCTTCTGGATACAGATCCGACTCCTTCAAGGGAGTGGTGTCCTCTTCTGATGTCCCACTAGAACCAACTTCCTCTTTTGGTGGAGACTTAGGTTGCTCCTTAAGACGTTGGAATGGAATAAGCGCCGTTTCGGATTTGGTTTCAAGATTAATTACGTCTTGGCTTGAAGACTCATCTTCTGATGATACATCCAGGAACGTCACATAACAGGGACCCTCTGATGCCTGTTGGGTTGGTGGGATTGGTGCTTGTTGGCACGGTGCATCATCATCATCTTTCTTTGGCAAAGATAGGTTAGGACGGCAGGAGCCACTACTGAAAGACGGCTTGTTCTTCTTAATCCACGTCTTATAAAGGTTTTGCATATGAGAAGATCCATTTACCAGACCAAATGGTACCATTGCCATTCTGTCCCATAGCATGAGCTCATCGGCTTCTGATGCTTCTGGAACTTCTTCCTCAAATGTATCCTCTTCAAGGGGGATAGACTCTTCTATTTCACTTGCATAATCCTCTTTGTCCATATCATATTCATCCTCTTCTGTCTCTGTCTCTGCTTCTGCTTCTGTCTCTGTTGATGCTTCTGCTTCTGCTGCTGTCTCTGTTGATGCTTCTGCTTCTGCTTCTGTCTCTGCTTCTGTCTCTGCTTCTGTCTCTGTAGGAGCTCTGTAACAGAAGAATAGATTCTCTGTTTCCCCTCCTGCCTCTGTCTCTGCTTCTGCTGTGGCCATGTAACAGGGAGAGCAGTACATCCATGCTTCTATCTCACTATCAGAAGTGATTTCAGAAGTCATGCCTGGTTCAGGCAGGAAGTATTCACCCATTGATAATGGCTTTGCATCCTTTGGAAGTCGGCTTACTGTATCCACTGTTAAGGAATGTGCCACTGTTTTCGTAGGAAGGATTTGTTTGACAGCATCTTCGTCTGCTGATGTTCCATCCGTAGCCTCGTTAGGGGAGTCAGAAGATAATTCCAAGGAGGTGGATCCATGTCCTTTTTGAGAACCATACAGTTTCAGCACCACTTTGTTGGGTCCTCTGCCCAAGGTCAAAGTTCCTTTGAACCAATCAGTCCTTGCTCGGGCTTCAAAAAGCCATGGTCTGCCCAGTAACAGAGGATAGGATGTACCATAAGAGTTTGGCTTCACCACCAAATAGGTTAGCCAATAATCTTTTCCAGCCACAGTAGTCTTCACATATGGGAGAATGCCCAAAGGCTTGATTCTACTCTGATCCGCCAGTCTGATGAGCCATTGGGTTGGTTGCACACCTTGTAAGCCTAGATCCTTCATTGTCACATCCGTCATAATGTTTACTGATGAACCTCCATCAATCAGTGCATTTGAAATAAAGCAACCTTCTATCCATACGCCAGTCTCTGGAGTACCCGGATCTAGAAAAGCATTAGCCACATCCACTTCTTTTACAGGCTCTGGAGTCTTGTTGGACTTTGTCACTGTTGAGGGAGCAATCCTTAAACCACGTCTTTTCGTCAGTATACTTTTGAACCTTTTCCGGCAACTGGGAGACAACATCAATAGTTGTCGGAATGTGAGGTTTGGTTTAAAGGTATCTAGATCTCTGACCAGATCGTATTCCTTAATAGGATCCACTGGCTTTTCTAATCGGTTAGGGAATGGGGCAACACCCATTTTCATTTTCCCTCTTTCTTCCAACAGAGGAATTACAGGAACTTCTTCTGCCACTTGTGGCACTTCCTCCTCTTCTGTATCCTGGACCTCTGGTCCTGTCTCTGTAACTGTCTCTGTAACTCTCTGTGGCTCTGTAGGGCTCTGTACGGCACTGTTAGGCTCTGTTCTGTTCTGTTCTTCTGGTGGAAGATTGAACTTCACTGTTCTGGCAGGAGGGTTATTTTCTTTCTGGATAGGTGGTTCCTTCTGCTTTGCACGCGTGATGGCAGCAACTTCCAATTCCACCAAATTGGAGGTAGGCTCTTGGGCCTTGGACGGACTATCAGTAGCACTGTTTTTCACTGGGGCTGGGCTTGGACAGTCTTTTGCAGTGTGGCCTTCTCCTTTGCATCGACTGCATAAGGGCTTGTAATCCACTGACCTTTGAGGATTTGGACAGTTTGGTGAGATGTGTCCCTTTTCCCCGCATCTGTAACACTCCACTTCTGATCTCTGACCACCGCCAGACTGTCTTCCTCTGTAACTTTGAGAAGGAAATCTTCTGGGTCCGAAATTAGGACCAAACTCTCTAGGCTTGGGTCCAATATCTTGTGTTGTCATTTTGGATTCCAGCAAGTTGAATCTTGCGTCTTCTTCCTTTCTTCTCCTATCATGCATCTCCTTCAGAGAGCAAATGTCCTCTGTATGATTCTTCCGCAAACAGTAGGAACAGAAGGCTCCAGGGATGGTTGGTTTCCGTGTACATTCAGTGGCTAAATGGCCTGCTTGATGACACTTACCACACCAAGTGTTTGACCGTATCACATCTCTTCCTGCTCCTGCAACGTTGGATATGCTCGCTGTGTTCACTTTCAGCGTCTGTAGTTGCTCTGTAATCACATCCATCAACTCCTTCTTGATGTTTGCAACTGAGTTGGATAAATAATCCTTCAAGCTTTCTCCTCCGGACGTACTGGCAGGAGGGTTTTGAGGAGTCTCTGTAATCACTGCATAAACTGGTTGGGTTGGTATAGAGGAGTCTCTGTTCTGGTTCTGATTCAGAGCTCCTGTTTGAACCGTTGGCTGTTGACTCCAGTTGGTAGGGTTCCACTGTTGCTGCTGATTTGGCATTGAGGAAATTGGTTGAGACCATGGTTGTTGTGGTGGAACCACCATTTGAGGCATGGATTGTGGCCACTGTGGATTTGGTGCACTGTACTGTGATACCGGGGGCATCTGTTGGTAGGGATAGGGAACAGTCCCTGGGACTGCATTTGGTGGGTACATCATTCCTGGCACAAGAGGAGGTAGGACTCCTCTTCCTGTATTCATTGCTAGTCTAGCTTCCACTTCATCGTACAGTCTTGCACCTTCTGTTGCAGCTTGCAGTGTGGCCGGTCTTTGCAGCTCCACAAACTTACGGACTTCTGGTTGTAATCCTCTGAGAAACACTCCCTTCTGAATGCCATCATCTAGATTATGGTTAGTCCATCTCTTCAGGATGGATTCCATTCGTGAGACATAGGCTTCCACTCTTTCTCCAGAGGACTGACTTAGGTTCATAAATTCCTCTCTCATCCGCTCTTCAAAACCTTCACGCCTGAATTTAGTGAGGAAGGCCAACTTCAGGTCGTCCCATGTGCCAAAAGTTCCTGCTGCTTGTCTCTCATACCACTGAAACGCCGCGCCCTTGAAAGTGGCGGGAAATATCGCTAACCAATGCTCAGGGGTTCTGGCATTGTTAGCCACACACGCTACCATAAACTCTGCTACATGAAGATCGGGGTCTTCATTGTACTCTCCCTTAAAAATTGGCAATGGGACTACATTCGCTGGTCTGTCATCAATATTTCCAGGACGGATCTGGCTTGGAAGTGGACCTCCAGCAGGAGGAGGAAGGGCTTGATGTGTCATTGGGACTTCTGTAAAGAGTTCCGCAAGGGCGTCAAAGGCGGCTTCTGCTGCGAGCTCGCTCTCGGCTCTGATTCTTGCTTTCTCTCTTCTTACGTACCTCTGGACTCGTTCTAACGCTTGCCTTTTTATTGCGTCATTCATCAGGGGGTTGACTCCACTATGTTGTTAGTGCTCCACAGAGGGTTAACAGAAGATTTCAGTCTCTGGAGGACTCTCTTGCCAACATTTCTTCTACTTCTTTCCTCTCAACGTCCCTAAATTCTGCTTTCATGCCACTGCACAGAGGAAGGTATTCGGTTCTGAAGGTGTCAAAATGCATACGTCTGAGCATGGTGGTGGTGCCATCATCATAGTAATGCCAGCTTCTGATGGTTTCAATAGTGTATGTTGTGAAAAACACTCTGTCTACCAACTTCCAGTGGGTTGCTAATTGAACAAACAGAAGATTATCAGTACACCAAGCATCCCATGTATCTTGCTGTTGAGCATCCACGAACAAATTCCAACTCTTTTCCTTCTTGTCCTTGTGAACCTCTACAGACCAAGACTCCTGAAGCTTCTTCACAATCTCCCACTTGATGTTGTCTGGAAACTTCTCAATGAATGCCAAATCTTCCATGGATGTTCATTCTCTCTGTTTCTGCTCTTCAGTTTGTTCCCAAACAGTTTGCCACCAAGATGCAAGTTTCTGCTGCTTCAACAGGAAGAGGAAACTGTCCACCACATAGAGCATGCATCATGATGGTGATATGTTTCCGCCATTGTGGGATGAACTTCTTGTGAAAAGTGGCTTTTATTATGAGAAATTCCAACTCTTCAGTGGAAGAAGGAATTTTACAAACATCCATTGAATTCTTCTCTTCTTGGCAATGCCAATTCCTTCATTTTCAGCCTCTTTTGGTGCTTGTTGATGGCAAGATTCCCCGGCTGCGCACCAAAAACATGGAGCCCCAAGAGGAACACCAAGGAAAAGGGAATTCTCTTGCAAGAAAATCTATCTTGTAACATCAACAAGCTTATTTATCATGTTTCATATGATCACAATGAAGAAAAGAACACCAGGCACAACAAATCTTCATGCAGCATCATGTAAATCTCCCACGGTTTTTAATAGAATCAACCATATTCTCCAACATCTTCACAAAATCCATCAATATCACAAAGAAAACAAAGAAATACACCATCTTTGAATGGAAATACATCACATAGTATTCATCTTCAATATCTTCATAGTCTTCTCTCTCAATCTCTCATATACAATCACTCTGTTTGAATAGAATTGGCTATCTCTGACTCTCTCTCACACACTCCATCAATCATACATCATATCCTCACTACAATCTCTCAAAATCACTCTCAATAATCACTCTTAGGTCGTGGATACCCCTCCCAAGAGGTATGTCTGATATGAAAGGTCACCAGAGCCACTACAGTGTCTCTTCACAGCTCACTACTGTCACTTCACTCTAGTCTTCTCTTGAGTCTTCAACAGCTACTTCTTCCACTTCCTTCAGCTCTTTTGCACTTGTATTCACCTCTTTCCAAGGCTAGAAAACTTTCCCAAAGTCACACATACATTCCACAGAACACTTACAGAACAGTCTACAGAACAGTACCAGAACAGAGACAGTACAGAACAGAACAGAAACAGAACAGAAGCAGAAGCTCTACAGAAGACCTACAGAAGGTTACAGAAGGTCATAAAAACTACATAACTCACTCTCAAACCATTCCAAAACTCTCACAAAACATTCAATAAGCTTTCACAATATCTCATTCTTCATCAATCAATACTCCATCCCTCTTTACAGAAGACAATCAGATAAAAAACAGACCAAAACAAAACAAAACAGAAGGTATACAGAACCATTCAGAACCTATCAGAACATCACAGAACCATCAACAAACATCATAATCTTCCAAAACACAATCAATATCATCCAAAACACTCTCAAACCACTTCCAAATCAATCAATCATCCCATAAAATCAACCATTCAGCTCTCAAAAACAACAAAAATCAGCCAAAAAACAAGTCATTTCAACACTCAACAATTCCATACTTTAAGGAATTGCTTTGGTGTATTCCATTGACCTTGTTAGACTTTTAGTCAAAATTTGTACCCTTAAATGTGTTAAGAAGTTGATATTTATTTTTCTTTCCTAACAATAAGAACTCACAAATTTTGCATCTAAATTTGACTTTGATAAAAAATGTATGAACAATCAAAGCCTTTTGGCTAATATTAGACATGAAATAGTTTCACTTTAATTGAAATGTATTTAAATTTGTGCTCACAAATTCACTAGAATTGAAAAGAAGGACATGAGTTGTTCTACCTGTATCATTGGTAATCAAGTGAATGGAAAACAATGTAAGTATTCTTGTTCTTTTAATTCACACATAGATAAACTATAGAGTACATAGATTAGCATCTATTGGTTAGGAAGACATCTTGTATGATTTTAGCAGTTTCATTTTTGTAATCAAGAGAACTTGTGCATGTTTGAAAATAAGAGTACTCAACTTTTGCATGGTGAATTTGTATTGTAAAACTTGAAGATTTTTCAAAAAAAATTCAAAAATCTTCTTAGGAAAAAGATGAAACTTACCTAAAAAGATTGTGATCATATTATATGCATTTTCATGAATACACACAATTTCTCTTGCTAGTTCTTGTAGTGAATTGTACATAAATTTTTATTTTGAAAGAAAACTACACAACCACAACATTCCTCCCTCGTTTTTGATACATTTGCTATATGAACTATATTATTGGTCGTGCTTAGGATTCCATCAAGTTGTCCATACTCATGAGTACATACATGATTCGTGGTTTCTAAGGAGATTCACATAGCTTCAATATGCCTCCCTTATGTTGAGTAGTGTGGCTAAGTCTACAACTTTGCTATATTTATGGTATCATCAAGCTATCCATACTCACAACTTTGTTTGTAGAAACATATTTAATTTTTAACTTAGGTTGATGAGTCTATTTGTAGAATATTCCTTCCAAAAAATTCAACGTAGGCATGTTTTTAAGAGTACTCATCAGTAGAATGCAGACTATTCATACATATAGATAACAATGTAATACAATCTTAAAATTTCCTATTAGTCCTAATTTCCAAACAGAGAATTTTGAACCTCCATAAAAGGAGGGGTATTCTCAAATCATTTTGGAAATTTGATGTGTGTAAATAGTATGGTTTTTCGAAACATCGTGCCCTAACAAAAAATATGCTTTGGAAGAGATTTTTGTGTCCAATCTTTCATGTGGGTTGCAAACTAAAATCCATGCAATGCAATCATTCAAATGATGTTTCTACACAAAAAATTGTGAATGCACTGAAGAAAATGTGCATAGCCTATCTACATGTGCTCGTGCGTCAAAAAAAATGCAAACAAGAAGACACACATAATGGGAAAGAAATTCTTAATGAAATTGACTAACATGCTCAAATTCTTAGCGAAGAACTCCAGCCCCACATTCGTAGTGGTGGATGCACAGTGTCATGACATCTGCCCCCTCCAAACTTGCAATCCTCTAGATGGGCCACAGCTACCTATCCTCATCACTGCCAAGCTTGATGATCCATGTGATCTCCTCATCATTTCCAAATTCATCAGTAAAATCCATGTCCTCATCAATATCTTCTTCTAGATCTAGTGCATCATAATTCTTATCATTCAACTCCTCAACTGCATAGGTTGCTTCATCTCTTCTCTTGAATAATTTGATTCTCTTTTCTGCAATGGAAATCTACAAGGCCGTACCATCAAGCTCTGCGAAGGAGTACTACTCTTTTAATATCTTCAAATCTCCTTTTCAGTAGTTGAGGAATACAAAGAGCTAAAAGATCCTCTCTAGTCATCTCTTCTTGCCACTACAGTAAAGCACTCCAAGTAAGTGTGCAAATCTCCGTAGGCATGACTGGGTTCTACCCATACATCAACTTGGCTGGCATATATCATGTAGTCACATTGTGAGTAGTGCGATTAGCCCATAAGGCTTAAGGCAACAACCTAGGCCATTCTCTGACTCATCCACCGCATGGTTTAGCCAAGGCTTTCACAATCAGTGGATGGCCTTGTTCGCTCTTCCCATTTCCTTTTGGATTATATGCCAAAGTCAAAGAAAGTTTAATGCCAAGGTGAGAGAAAAACTCCCTAGCCTCATCAATATCCAACTCACCTCTATATGCAGTAATTTTTCCAATGCATCCACATTTGCAAATAACATCCTCCAATAGAAACTTACAAACCACTGAAGCATTCTTCGTCCTCAATGCTCTTTCTTCCATTTGATTTCTGAGATCTTCTCATGCAAAAACAATGTAATGCATCTACCATAATCCAATAGGCATAGTAATCAAATCAAGAACCCACTTATAGTGAATACATAGTGGGTGGGTAGGATGAAGCTCATCTCTATGCCTCACTGAAGAAAACAACTGACAATCAATGCATGTCTCAACAAACTGTGAGATATTTCTGTACATGCCTCTCCACCAATAGCGCTCTTTAATCTTCTCATAGGTCGCCCAAACAGCTCTATGTCTAGCCCAAAGACTTTCATGAAACTCTTTCATGATTTGCACCTATGAAGCTCTGTGTCACAGACAACTCTCAATGGATTTCCTCCTCCACTACAACAGAAACGAGGCATAGACGCGCAAAGTCAGGCGCGTCTATAAGTGTGTGTAAACATGCACATAAATAGATGCGAATTTTGCGTCTATATATCCGCGTAAATAGACACCAATATAGACGCGCCAGCAGACACAAAATTATTTAACCACCTAAAATTGCAATTCACATAATTAAAAAACCAAAGTTAATAATTATTTAACCACTTGAAATTGATTCTTGAGCATGCACGTGTGCGCATGATAAAAACCATAGAATGAAGAATACACATTGAATCATTGAATTAAAAAAATAGAGTTAATAAGTACTTTTTCATTGCTATCTAATGAATGGCAGTTTCTCTAGTTGACAAGCCTGATATAAGTAATTAGCGGCAAGGGGGATAGAAACCTTACAATTAGTAGCAAGCATTGCAATATGTATCTCGTACTTTATCTACTTGAAGATGATTAAAAATACTTCCTTTTTATTATAGAAAATTCAATTTAGCTTTAAACTTGACTATTGATTCTTGAGTATGCACATGTGCGCATGATAAAAACCATAGAATTAGGAATACACATTGAATCATTAAGAAAATTAAGTATGTTACAGTGAATGATCCATCTCATCTTTAATGAGATCAGCCCTTGCTAAACTATCTACTTCTAGGTCTATGTTACCAAGAGGTAACGAAACAAATAAGTCTATCCCACTATCAGATGTGTTGCTATATTGCTCAATAACTTCATCAATATCATCGACAATCACATTATTGTCTTCTTCTGCGTTTCCTTGAATATCCTCGTGAGGTTCATCTTGTACTATATCACGCATATCATCCATTATGGTGTGTCATCATGCACATCATCATTAATTGTTGGATTATCATCTGCTATCTCCATGTCGGTAACATTACCATATATTGGTTTTGAACGATTAGATATAGGGATGACATACCACCATTGGTTATTGTTTACCATTGGATGATACACAACCTGTATTTGAAAAACAAAAGCAAGAAACTTAAGTACTTATTATATTGTGTATATGTATCACATGTATACATATTAAAAAATTAGCCTTTGCATATATGCCTGCTCGCATTGTTGAGGTAGTACTAATGTGTCATTCTTATTTTGGTGAAATTTTGTAGAGTCAATGATTACAAAACCACTTGGATGATGTCTGATTGTGCAATGCTCACCATTTGTTACCACTTCTTTAAACCACTTCACATCTAGTACATATATAAAGAATCGTTTGAAGTCAAGCTTCACAATATCTTGGATCAAGCCACAATAACCTTCCATGGTACCATTGGCATTCTCAAAGTGAACAAGGACACCACAATCTTGGGTATTTCTCTTTTCATCTATACGTTGAGTTCGAAGATGTTTAACCTCACACCAAAGTGCATTGAATAATGTGCACTAGTAGTAAAAGATAAAAGATCAAACATGTCAATTATTTATATAAAATAAAACTTATAGAAACAAATTAATTGATAGTATGTCTCACCTTTGATAAGCAACCTCGTGCGTATTCCCACTTTTCTTGAGATATATTAATTTCCTCCTCTTTTTTCATTCTCTCCATTTCCTCGTGTAACCAATCCTATTTTTAAACCTCGTGCTTTCCAAGAATCAGAAGGGACAACATTACATGTCCCTTTTTAATTGATATGGATGGAGGAATATTATAGTTCACCAATACCACTGGCCATACACTGTATGATGTGATTTTGATGCCAAATGGATTGATTCCATCCATACCTAAACCAAATCTCAAATTTCTTGGCTCTTCTTTGAAAATGGGCCACAAATTATCCATATGTTGCCATGCTGGTGTGTCTGCAGGGATCCTTCATTTCCCATCACTCGAACGATGACTAGCATGCCATGACATGAGCTTTCCAATAGACTTACACTTGAACATAAGTTTTATACGTGGAACAATCAGAAAATGTCGCAAAACCTTACGAGGCATATCCATTGACTTCATCTCCACTTCGTATCTTGATTTGCAACAAACAGGACACTCTCGTGCGAACTCATGAATCCCACGAAATAAGACACAATCATTGACACATGCATGGATCTTGACATAAACGAGGCCTCCTACAGATGTCAAGTAATGTCTTGCTTGCTCTCTCTTAGTTGGCAATTTGTTTCCTTTTGGAAGCATTTTTGATAATAACCTACATATATTTTTAAAAGTGAGTTAAAAAACCACCAACGTCATATATTTCTGTCTGATTTCAAAATAGAACAATTAATATTATGATTCATAAGCCAAACTGAATTGGTACCTACTTCAATAATGCATCCAAACTAACATCACTCCATCCACAAATTGTTTGCAAGTTAAGTATCTCGAGGGACGCACGAAGAACGGAGTATGTACAACCTTCATACAACATAGTAGATGATGCTACATATAGTGGATCATCTAGCTTCGTAGAGTGACCTTCTCCCTGAACCGGTTGCGAAAATAGATGGTGTACCATGTTGTCCAAAATCTCATCCTCTATGACTTGATGGGGCATTTCATGAGGGCTACTATCATGGTTGTCAGTCTCTACTCTTCTTGAAGACTCTGCCTCCTCGCATCGACGTTTTGCAGCCTCTCGACGCCCGGGAGGGAGCATCTGAGGATGTGGCACCGCATCTTGCTCAACCACAAAAGGGAGTTTCATGTACGTTGATATACAATTCCCGTAACATAGACTAGCAATCTTAGTGAAAAAAAAAAACAATGAATACCGGTGATTTTTCTCGGTCCCATTCTCCATACAAGCTGAGGTGTGACATTGCAATTTGACGTGCTCTAAAAATACACCCTTGATAACGATCACACATGCATTTAATTTTTCATCGTAGCCATGCATCTCGATTATGAAGATGCAATGTTTCATCCTCACTTGAGGATGTGCTCATTGATTCATCAACATGCACTGCACTAGGTGATGAGGATGACATGATTAAACCTAATTCATGACAACATCAAATTAAAATATTTGTCATTCATACATTTACATAAGATCTCAATTTTAAATACACAAAAATCATCATAAATACATTAAAACTTATTATAAGAATTTACTATTAAAACTTATCTTAAGAACAAAAAATTATGATAAAGTCTAAATGTGCATCTATATCCGCGTTTACATACGCGTCTATATTAGCGTCTATTTCCGCATCTATATTCGCGTCTATCCTTGCGTCTATCGAAACAATAGATGCACATATACACGCAAAAATAGACGCACACGTCAAAATTCAACCATACTTAAATCATTTCTTTTCAAACTGCGCCTTTCCTTTCCTACGTTTTTTACCATTCTAAAGCTTGAGTTTAGCCGACATGCAGTCTCTTCATGCCTCACCTCCTCATGACTCACCTCTTCTTTCATTTCAAACACATAAGAAGGGAAAAAGGAAAGCCAATGAGAGGAAGAAAGAGAGAACAAGAGAGAGGAGAAAAAGAAGAAGCAGCAAGCAAGCAAGCAAGCATCAAGAGAGGGTAACTTACCAAGGAGAGGAAGAAGGAGAAGGAAGAAGCGCCACCACCCACCACACCAAACACCCAAGGTGAGTCTCTCTCCTCTCTCTCTCTCTCTGTTTCTCTTTTTCTCTCTCTACTCTGTCTGTGTATTTAGGATTTCTGATTCCATTATGTATTGCATTTTGTAAATCATCAATGGCGATTGTCGGTCTAAAATCAGTCGACGGAGCGCGTCTGATAGCGCGTCTACAGTTCAGTGTAGACGCAGATATAGATGCGAAAAACGTTTGCTTTGATAGCGTCTGAGGGCATGTCTTAGAGCGCGTGTGCTGGCGCGTGTACTGGTCAATCTACATGCGAGGATACACGCGCTTGCAGATTGACCTGGAATTTGCGTCTGTCAGCGCGTGTGTGCTGCATCTTAGATGCGAATATAGACGCGCTGGCCAGAAGGTTGACTTTGGGAGCGTGTCTGAGGGCGTGTCTAACTTGCAATTTAGACGCAGGGATACACGTGCCAGGTCTCCCAGCTCTGATAGTAAACAATATATTTTTGCAATGATAAATGTGACCAATCTCATGTTTGTGTTTATCAGTTTTCTTGTTTATGAGAAGCATTAGCACTTAAGTATTATGCTCAATGTCTAAAGAAAGCTCTTTGAAAATGTAGGTAAGATATGATTTTTTGTATGCAAATAAATTTCTATTTTTCCAGTGTTTTGTTTGCAGATGTCGTATCCTGGTTCATCTAGCAATGACCCGGATTTGGATCGCATGAATGATACATTGGCCTCGTTGGTAGGGGGTCAATGCATTTTTTGGAGGTTTTCCTAGTAGGAAAGACTTCATGGGAGAGATTACTAGATACCTTGGCCGCTCTCCCATAGCTGGACGAGGTATTCAGTGTCATGTCTAGAACGCCTCTGACGTCTTTGCCTGGCACTACTTCCCAAACTTCACATGCAGGTACTCCACATGTAGGTACTCCATATGCAGGTACTCCACATCTAGCACCTGTACGTGCATCGATTGAAGCACAAGCACGTGCATTTGCAGAAGCACGTACGTCCAGCGAGGCAGAGGGTAGTCAACAGAGAGCGAGGAGGGAGAGTCGAGGGGGAGGACGAGGCTTGCATGGGGGTTGCCTAGGAGCTGGCGAGCGATCGCCCTCACCAGTACATCACATAGAGGAGGTTGTATGCCAATACTATAGAGTTACAGATGCTGGTGGCATCTTTCATGATGATGAAGGAAGGGATGTAATGGCATACATGAGGAGCATTGTGCATGCGACGTATAAAGATTGTTTCATTGCCTTCAAAAATCAGAAAAGCGGCTTGTGGCAGGAGGTGTTGAGGGAAGTCCATAGGACGTACCCTATTCCTGAGGGTCATGGATTCTTAGATGATTGGGGACGCACAAAAGTGAGGGATATGCTTCACAACAAAAGATCCCACCTCATGACACAGGCCAGGGACTCACTGTAGAGGCAGGAGGAGGAGCATGGAGCCTATAACCAACCACGTATGTGCCACCGCATAGAGTGGAAGAAAGCCAAGAAGAAAGCAACAGAGAAAGTGAAGAGTCGCCAGCACGCAGAGGCGCGACGGATCCAAATGGAAACCATGGGATCGTCGCATTACGGATCGGGCGGCAGAGAATCATGGAAGGCAGAGTTTATAAGTATATTTTGATTTCTAATTTTTTAAAATTTATATTTCTTTCAATTCTTTATATAATTTATTCTAATATATTGTGACTCATAATTGTTTGTATACATCATAATTGTTTTGCAGACTACTATCGTTGGTAGGATACCTACTCCTAGAGAGGTAGGTTACCATCGAGGCCATAACCACGTAGCCACTTGGCTTCACTTCTATGAGGAGGGTCTCATCACTGAGGACCAATACAACCGGGCCATGTGGATTTGACAGCCAGAGGAGGTATGTTTTTCTTTCTTTCCTATTAAAAGTATAGCTAATTATAACTTTTTCTCCACCATGTCTATGTAAGCAACCTTGATCTTTTGTGTGTGTAGGCGAACCCGGATGTGGAGCATAGCGAGAAGGGGGATAGCGATGCTAGTAGCCATGGTGGTACTAGTGAAGATGTTTCTTCTTCAAATTCGTAGAGGAGCACCATACCTCCTCATGAGGCCTTGTTTTCTTGTATATGTATGATCCATCTTTGAGCCTACTGCTTGTGGCCACGCTTTAGGTCGCAAGCACTTAAACTTCCCATGTAAATGCTTTTGATCTATAATGAATACATGGACTTTTATTTTCAATTCTCGTGCCCGTAAGATACATTGTCTTTTTCCCAAATGCACAATCAGATGTATGGGAGGGGGGAAAAAAAACTCTTTGGTTTTTTTTTCCAATTCTATTTTGCGCGTCTATCCGCGTGTCTAAATTGTAGAAAATCCGCTGTCGTATTGCTGCGCATTCGAGGTGTGTAAACCACCCAAAAGTTGTGCATGGGATTTGGTACTTTGTGCATACTTAGTTGTTATGTTTGCTCTTTCATTCTATGCTGAAGACAGAGAAGAACATGGATTTTTTTTAATATTTTAAGATATGCCGATTATGGGTTTTGTGAGGAAGTACTAAACTATTTCCAAGAGATGCAAATCGAAGTACATTGGAGGATAAATATGCCAAATGTGGGAGCTTGCTTGATGTTCAGCACATGTTTGACTGCATACCATAATGTAATGAGTATTTTTTGGAGTTTCCTTATCCTTGGCTATGTTGACAAGGGAATTCAGCTATTTGCGTCCATGACGAGGGTATATGGCACTATGGTGGACTTACTAGGATTTTGGCTTGGCAAGTGGGAACAACATTAAGCCTATTCCTTTTCATTTGTGTGCAATACACCACATGGAAAGTATTGTAGTAAAAATTGAACTTGGTTAAAACTCTTTGTGGTGAATACTCTCTATATAGAGTATGCTAAAAACAAAGGTGGTCTTTTTTAGGATTGATTATGGAAAAAGGTACCACAAATGATTGGAGGGAAATCCGGAAAGGGGGGAAGTTTTTTTTGAACGTTGGAACAGAGACGAATAGGCAGAAAAACGCCAATATGGGAATCGAGAGGAAAAGCGGAGGAGTGCTATTTGCAGGGTGCCAGGAGTGTCTCCCAAAGCGAAACTTCACAGAGCTGTATTGGAGCTGGCATGTTGTGTTACAGTAATCGTGCAGCCACAAGAATGGTTGTTGGCAGAATTTGAGAGGCCCTTGCTGATTGTGTTCAAGCTATGGTTTTAGATTCTAGTTTTCTTTGTGTACAGTTGCGTGCTGCCAGCTATCACCTTTCGTGTTGAAAACAGAGCAAATAATTGAGCGATGGCGATGGGAGGGGACTTTCTCAAACGCTTTAAATCTATTCCAAGCATCCTTTACCGGGACGGACTGAAGGTGCCGGGTGATGCGTGGTTTGGCTCTGGTGTAGTTCTGAAGGGTAAGGTAGTTATTGAGGCTAAATGTTCCTCGCTCCCGCTTTTTGCCTGTGAAGGCAACATCAGATCTTTTACTTGTGCAGTCTGACTTATACACTATAGAAGAGGGGTTGGTTGTTCGAAACCCTGCAAGAAGCAATCCAGAGAATCCAGCAATTGAATTGAGCTCCGAGTTCAAAAAGGTGGAGGACTTGAAGACGAATAGCTCATGGGCACTGCAGTACTGCAAGGAGAGGACAAAGGCCATAGCATCGTTCGCAGATCCCATGTTGAGCAAAGAATCAAACTAGTTGCTCATTGAACATCCCAATAAGGAGTATTCGCGCAGTGTGGTGAAAGGCGATGGACAAAAGACCAGACAGTCATCCAATCGAGGCTAAAGAAAGAGTGTTTGCACTGATTAAGAGCTCCAAATGCACTGCAAGTGTCTGGAGGAGTCATGCTGCTGAACAGCGGTAGCATATCGAATTCATGATGAGGACAGCAGCTCGTGGATTTGGATCACACTGGGTACTCAGGGCGAGGAGGAGACACGATGGTAGTCTGCGAATGCACTACTGCCGATCCTCAGCAATTCTTGGTCGTCACTGTCGATACTGTTAACCAAGCTAGACGGATTATCTTGAGCAACTTTCATGAGACGAATACAATCGAGCATAAAAGAACAGACTGACGAGCGGGCTATGGGACGATGCTTCTTGGGAATTCGCTCCTAATCAATCCTGTCTCTACCCATTTCACTCTTTCCTCTCCTCTTTCGAAACTTTTCACCTCACGTAGTCGCGACACAGCACTGTCTCCCGACTTTCAACCTGCTGATTCTGCAAGCAAAGGAGATCCATAGCCTCGCGACATAATAAATACAACTTTGCTGGAAGCTATACAGCTAATAGTGGGGTATCTCTGACATTAGGCCTTCAGCATAGTGATGGATTGTCACTGACAGGTACCCAGCAGCATTACATGCAAGGACAGGGGCAAGTACAGTTGGTAAGAAGAGAAGAAGGTGCAGTTGCTCCAGCTAGTTTCTATGCCATGAATGAAAGCAATACTGCTGGGCATAATAACATATATGCCACACTGGATAGCAAGAGATATGGAGCCCACTTACTTCATGACTTGGCATGATGGGAGTTGTATCACAACACAGTGCACCCCCTAGCATAATATGGTGGCTTTATGATCCAATTCTTCTTCATGGACGGATGTTGCACATTACAATAGGGAAAGAATACGTTGTGGTGCTACAGTAAATAAAACTGTGTGCAGGAAAAATCTGAAAGACTAACTTGACTCTGGTTGAAAGCTGAACATATATAGATAGAATTGAAGGAAATGCTTCCTCTATGCTCACACAATATGACATTGAAAATGTTCAAGAACACTGTAGACTCTTATAACAGTTTCTAAGCAGGAAATTGTCTTCCTCTATGGAAGATTTTGCCTTTCTCTCAGTTTTCAATGATGTAATGGGAAAGACTTCTTCTCTGTTAAGAAGTTACTATCAGTTCTAGAGTTTCTTGTTTATTTGATTGATCTTCTATCTTGGACCAATAACCTCTGTGGTTGCGACATTTCTTTCACAAACCCTTCGACATCTTTGGTGAACCCGACGTGAAAGCGTCGCAGAAATTTCAGGATGGGAGATACTTCAGCCTCTATTTCAGCTTCCTCTACAACTCCAGCTGCGTCTACTTCAGCTCCATCTATGACTGCTGCGTCAAGTACTTCAATGGAGGATCTAAAACAGATTTTGCAGAATATGTCCATGTATATGCAGCTCCAAAATCAGCAAACACAAATGTATATGCAGCAGCAACAACAATTGCATCAACAGCAGTTGTCTCAGCAAAGGCAACTCTATTCGGAGCAGGAGAATGCAAACAACGCGACTAAGGCTATTGAAGCAGTTGAGAGTGAGAAGAAGCTATTTGACGGGCGTAATGTTTCAGCATATTTGAAGACATATGAGATCAAGATGGGGTTTTTTGGAGTTCCTGCTGGACTTATGAGTAAGTACTTCCTTCGTCTTGTCACACCTGCTTTGAGGACAAAGGTGACTGATTTATTTATTCAAAATACACATTGGCAAGATTTTAAGAAGGCTCTTAAAGAAGAATATTTCCTTGAGGACTTTGGTATGGCTACTCGACGGTCATTTCGAGAGTGGGTCTACATGCCAAACAAGGGTCTTGCTGCTTCGGAGTTGATTCGAGAATTTGAAGAGAGGTATAGTCAGCTTGATGCCATTGAACAAAGAGCATTGGATGTTGAAAAAGTTGAACTTTTCTTGCAAGCTGCAGATCCTGCTCTTCAAGAAGAATTGGGTGAGCTTCTTGAAGATCGTACGAAGCCTAGGGGTCTTAAAACTGATTGGCAGGATGCTCAGGATGCAGTCTCGACTTTAACCAAGAGGAGGATATGGAAGACTCGCCTACAGAATGGTTCCATGACACCTACACCATCATCTTCTCCTATGCCTACTTCTATCCCTGTTATTTCTTCTCCTCCTCAGCCAGTTTCTTGGCCTATGCCAGTGCCTACTGTTTCTACTCCACCTATTCCTCCTGTTCCACGACCGATGCCTACACCTTCTGCTCCAAAACCATCCGCTCCATCGGTGCCTACCTCTATTGATGATATAATCAAAGGAATCACAGATTTGACACTTGAGTCAGTCAAAGTGGAGTTGGTGGGTAAGTTGAAGGAGCAGTTTGCTTCGACTGTGCCTACTACTTCTTCTAGTGCTCCTACTGCACCTAGGAGTGCTCCTAGTGCTCCTAGGAGAGATCGGAGATGTATTTGGTGTGATAGTATGGAGCATCAGCATTGCAGGGATTGTGACTCTTTCCAGGATGCAAGGAGGCAGAATTTGGTATATTGGGGGCAAGATGGTAAGATTTGGTTGACTGAGACAGGAGCTCCACTTACTACCAACTTTGGTAAAGGTGGAATGAAGAAGTTAGTGGAGGACATGGCTGCGCGTACTTCTTATGTGACGGCTAGAGGTGATGCTTCTTCATATGGAGTACAGATTGAGAAGGGATCAGAGACTCAGTCCGCACTATGGACTTATGCTATGGAGACTGCAAAAAAGGGAAAAATTTAGCAAACTGTTTTGACTAGCGCAAGCTCTAGCATCAGATTAGAGACAGGATGGGACTCGCCTGTTGACAGGTATTCTATTTATGCTTATTTGGCTAAATCTCATGGTGCAGATGTATTTGTTGAGGAGAAGCGTAAGAGGGATGAAGAAAATCCAAGTGCAGCTAAGAAGACTAGAGGGGGTGAGTTTGTTACTCCACCTACTGCAGGACCGTCTTCACGATCAGGGCCAGATCGACAGATGGAGGATGCTCAAAAGAGAGAAAAGAGGCAAGAGCCTAGAGAGAGAAAACACCCAGGATTCAGATTGATGTCCGATATTGAGACATCTACAGACATGAAGAAAATATTTAATGATAAGATACTTGGCAGTGAGGTGACTTTCACTATTTCTGAGATTTTGGGCATCTCAAAAAGAGAGTTTCAGGATCAGTTTTAGGAGGTCCTGAAGAGGAAAAGACACGCATTGGCTACCACTGATACACAGGGAGTTTTGATTGGAGAGTTGGATGAGGATGATGATGAGGTTATGGTTGATAATGCTTCTGTTTTGCCGCAGGTAGAGAAGAGGGTTCAGCCTATGCATTATGCTGAAATTGATGAGCCTGTTTTGATACCGCATAGTCACTTTTCGCGGAGCCATTGGGCTAGGGCAACTACAGAGACGATGGTAAAGGTTGGAGAGAAACAGGTGCCTTATGTTGCATTGGTTGATCATGGTTCAGAGATTAATCTCATTGTTCGTGGAGTTTATGAGAGTAACAGATGGCCTATGGATGTAGAGCATGGGTGGCATATGAGAGCCGCCAATAACACTGCATGTGATTTATATGCTGCTTGCCCTAGTGTCAGGGTTTCTATTGGTGATGTAGAGGAGGATTTTCATTTCTTTGTGCAGGATTCATGCTCTTATCCCATAATTCTTGGTCAGCCATTCATTACAGAGATGCGCATGGAGACAAAGGTCATGGATGATGGATCTGCTTATGCACGGATTCGCAGTAAAGATGGTATGAGAGCAGTTCAGTTTATGACTGTATGTGTGAACCATGTTAGAAACAGGGATACTCTCAGAGATGCACCCTTGCCCACTGTGAGGGATTCAGGTTTTCATTAGGTACCGCCGTTTCGTGAGACGACGGTGGTACAGAGAAGAGGAGATTGGAGTTCTCGCCTCCTGGCAGCATCAGTGTTTTCTCCTCCGATTATGTTGGGATTTCAGCAAACAGTTCAATGAGTTATCAGAAGACTTCTAGATTGTCTAGAGCTGCCAGGCAGTATATATGCAGGAAGGAGAAAAAATTGAAAAATGCAGGAATTTTGGAGGATGATGAGCACATAGATGGTATGTATGACAGTGTGATTTGTGCAGATACGATGGCAGAGATGGGAGATATGCTGAAAATGATATGCTGAATTGTCATGGTAATGTATTAGTGCAGTCCCTGGACATGTTTCATGAAATTGCAGATTTTGTGTCACAGATTGAGTCAGAGGCTGAGGTAACTCAGCAAAGAGTATTGAGTGCTGAAGAAATTCAGCAAACAGAGTTTCCAACTGGTTATGATCAGCTTTCAGAGAGACAGAGGGCTGAAAATTTTCAGCCAACAGAGTTTACTGCTGAAATATTTCAGCATTCAGAGTTTGGGGCTGTTTCTATGCAGTCCATAGAGCAGAGGGCTGAGAATATTCAGCCATTGGAGTGCAGAATTGCTGATTTACAGCAAGGTTTATGTAATGCAGAAGAACATAATGAAGCCAGGGTTGACACGAAATACAAGACTGTGGATAAGAAGGTGGATTTTATAGGTAAGATTATGGAGTATTGTTCTACCACTTCAGAGATACAGAGATTCATTGGAGCTTGTGTGTTTTATATGATTTGGATACCTCATTTTGCACACATAGCAGATTGTTTTTATCAGCTATTTCGAAAGGGGCAGAAACTATTTTGGGATGAGAGCCACACTAGAACCATGCGGAAAATGAGGAAGTTATTGCAGATTTTTTGGAAGATGATGAAAAGATGGTTTGGGCCGTACATAGTCAGACATGTCTTTGATAATGCAACATATGAGTTGACAGAATTGGATGGAACAGTGCTTAGAGTGCCTATTGCTGGGAAAAGAATCAAGATTTTCAAGAAAAGAGATGATGAGGATTATGCATTGGAAGAATTTTCAAGAGAAGAGCAACGACAAGAAACTCCAATGGAAGGGACAGATGATATGGCTAAAAATCTTGTTGATCTACCGGAAATGCATAACGAAGAGATTGATTTGTTTGTGGATCTTGATGATAATGATCATGGGTAGTTGGCCCATCCGGAGGATGCGCAGGATTAGAGGGGGTGGATGTCGTATTGCTGCGCATTCGAGGTGTGTAAACCACCCAAAAGTTGTGCATGGGATTTGGTAGTTTGTGCATACTTAGTTGTTATGTTTGCTCTTTCATTCTATGTTGAAGACAGAGAAGCACATGGATTTTTTTTGATATTTTAAGATATGCCGATTATGGGTTTTGTGAGGAAGTACTAAACTATTTCCAAGAGATGCAAATCGAAGTACATTGGAGGATACATATGCCAAATGTGGGAGCTTGCTTGATGTTCAGCACATGTTTGACTGCATACCATAATGTAATGAGTATTTTTTGGAGTTTCCTTATCCTTGGCTATGTTGACAAGGGAATTCAGCTATTTGCGTCCATGACGAGGGTATATGGCACTATGGTGGACTTACTAGGATTTTGGCTTGGCAAGTGGGAACAACATTAAGCCTATTCCTTTTCATTTGTGTGCAATACACCACATGGAAAGTATTGTAGTAAAAATTGAACTTGGTTAAAACTCTTTGTGGTGAATACTCTCTATATAGAGTATGCTAAAAACAAAGGTGGTCTTTTTTAGGATTGATTATGGAAAAAGGTACCACAAATGATTGGAGGGAAATCCGGAAAGGGGGGAAGTTTTTTTTGAACGTTGGAACAGAGACGAATAGGTAGAAAAATGCCAATATGGGAATCGAGAGGAAAAGCGGAGGAGTGCTATTTGCAGGGTGCCAGGAGTGTCTCCCAAAGCGAAACTTCACAGAGCTGTATTGGAGCTGGCATGTTGTGTTACAGTAATCGTGCAGCCACAAGAATGGTTGTTGGCAGAATTTGAGAGGCCCTTGCTGATTGTGTTCAAGCTATGGTTTTAGATTCTAGTTTTCTTTCTATACAGTTGCGTGCTGCCAGCTATCACCTTTCATGTTGAAAACAGAGCAAATAATTGAGCGATGGTGATGGGAGGGGACTTTCTCAAACGCTTTAAATCTATTCCAAGCATCCTTTACCGGGACGGACTGAAGGTGCCGGGTGATGCGTGGTTTGGCTCTGGTGTAGTTCTGAAGGGTAAGGTAGTTATTGAGGCTAAATGTTCCTCGCTCCCGCTTTCTGCCTGTGAAGGCAACATCAGATCTTTTACTTGTGCAGTCTGACTTATACACTATAGAAGAGGGGTTGGTTGTTCGAAACCCTGCAAGAAGCAATCCAGAGAATCCAGCAATTGAATTGAGCTCCGAGTTCAAAAAGGTGGAGGACTTGAAGACGAATAGCTCATGGGCACTGCAGTACTGCAAGGAGAGGACAAAGGCCATAGCATCGTTCGCAGATCCCATGTTGAGTAAATAATCAAACTAGCTGCTCATTGAACATCCCAATAAGGAGTATTCGCGCAGTGTGGTGAAAGGCGATGGACAAAAGACCAGACAGTCATCCAATCGAGGCTAAAGAAAGAGTGTTTGCACTGATTAAGAGCTCCAAATGCACTGCAAGTGTCTGGAGGAGTCATGCTGCTGAACAGCGGTAGCATATCGAATTCATGATGAGGACAACAGCTCGTGGATTTGGATCACACTGGGTACTCAGGGCGAGGAGGAGACACGATGGTAGTCTGCGAATGCACTATTGCCGATCCTCAGCAATTCTTGGTCGTCACTGTCGATACTGTTAACCAAGCTAGACGGATTATCTTGAGCAACTTTCATGAGACGAATACAATCGAGCATAAAAGAATAGACTGACGAGCGGGCTATGGGACGATGCTTCTTGGGAATTCGCTCCTAATCAATCCTGTCTCTGCCCATTTCACTCTTTCCTCTCCTCTTTCGAAACTTTTCACCTCACGTAGTCGCGACACAGCACTGTCTCCCGACTTTCAACCTGCTGATTCTGCAAGCAAAGGAGATCCATATCCTCGCGACATAATAAATACAACTTTGCTGGAAGCTATACAGCTAATAGTGGGGTATCTCTGACATTAGGCCTTCAGCATAGTGATGGATTGTCACTGACAGGTGCCCAGCAGCATTACATGCAAGGACAGGGGCAAGTACAGTTGGTAAGAAGAGAAGAAGGTGCAGTTGCTCCAGCTAGTTTCTATGCCATGAATGAAAGCAATACTGCTGGGCATAATAACATATATGCCACACTGGATAGCAAGAGATATGGAGCCCACTTACTTCATGACTTGGCATGATGGGAGTTGTATCACAACACAGTGCACCCCCTAGCATAATATGGTGGCTTTATGATCCAATTCTTCTTCATGGACGGATGTTGCACATTACAATAGGGAAAGAATACGTTGTGGTGCTACAGTAAATAAAACTGTGTGCAGGAAAAATCTGAAAGACTAACTTGACTCTGGTTGAAAGCTGAACATATATAGATAGAATTGAAGGAAATGCTTCCTCTATGCTCACACAATATGACATTGAAAATGTTCAAGAACACTGTAGACTCTTATAACAGTTTCTAAGCAGGAAATTGTCTTCCTCTATGGAAGATTTTGCCTTTCTCTCAGTTTTCAATGATGTAATGGGAAAGACTTCTTCTCTGTTAAGAAGTTACTATCAGTTCCAGAGTTTATTGTTTATTTGATTGATCTTCTATCTTGGACCAATAACCTCTGTGGTTGCGACATTGCTTTCACAAACCCTTCGACATCTTTGGTGAACCTGACGTGAAAGCGTCGCAGAAATTTCAGGATGGGAGATACTTCAGCCTCTATTTCAGCTTCCTCTACAACTCCAGCTGCGTCTACTTCAGCTCCATCTATGACTGCTGCGTCAAGTACTTCAATGGAGGATCTAAAACAGATTTTGCAGAATATGTCCATGTATATGCAGCTCCAAAATCAGCAAACACAAATGTATATGCAGCAGCAACAACAATTGCATCAACAGCAGTTGTCTCAGCAAAGGCAACTCTATTCGGAGCAGGAGAATGCAAACAACGCGACTAAGGCTATTGAAGCAGTTGAGAGTGAGAAGAAGCTATTTGACGGGCGTAATGTTTCAGCATATTTGAAGACATATGAGATCAAGATGGGGTTTTTTGGAGTTCCTGCTGGACTTATGAGTAAGTACTTCCTTCGTCTTGTCACACCTGCTTTGAGGACAAAGGTGACTGATTTATTTATTCAAAATACACATTGACAAGATTTTAAGAAGGCTCTTAAAGAAGAATATTTCCTTGAGGACTTTGGTATGGCTACTCGACGGTCATTTCGAGAGTGGGTCTACATGCCAAACAAGGGTCTTGCTGCTTCGGAGTTGATTCGAGAATTTGAAGAGAGGTATAGTCAGCTTGATGCCATTGAACAAAGAGCATTGGATGTTGAAAAAGTTGAACTTTTCTTGCAAGTTGCAGATCCTGCTCTTCAAGAAGAATTGGGTGAGCTTCTTGAAGATCGCACGAAGCCTATGGGTCTTAAAACTGATTGGCAGGATGCTCAGGATGCAGTCTCGACTTTAACCAAGAGGAGGATATGGAAGACTCGCCTACAGAATGGTTCCATGACACCTACACCATCATCTTCTCCTATGCCTACTTCTATCCCTGTTATTTCTTCTCCTCCTCAGCCAGTTTCTTGGCCTATGCCAGTGCCTACTGTTTCTACTCCACCTATTCCTCCTGTTCCACGACCGATGCCTACACCTTCTGCTCCAAAACCATCCGCTCCATCGGTGCCTACCTCTATTGATGATATAATAAAAGGAATCACAGATTTGACACTTGAGTCAGTCAAAGTGGAGTTGGTGGGTAAGTTGAAGGAGCAGTTTGCTTCGACTGTGCCTACTACTTCTTCTAGTGCTCCTACTGCACCTAGGAGTGCTCCTAGTGCTCCTAGGAGAGATCGGAGATGTATTTGGTGTGATAGTACGGAGCATCAGCATTGCAGGGATTGTGACTCTTTCCAGGATGCAAGGAGGCAGAATTTGGTATATTGGGGGCAAGATGGTAAGATTTGGTTGACTGAGACAGGAGCTCCACTTGCTACCAACTTTGGTAAAGGTGGAATGAAGAAGTTAGTGGAGGACATGGCTGCGCGTACTTCTTATGTGACGGCTAGAGGTGATGCTTCTTCATATGGAGTACAGATTGAGAAGGGATCAGAGACTCAGTCCGCACTATGGACTTATGCTATGGAGACTGCAAAGGGTAGCTAGTCCCTCGCTCCCATGCATAGTATATTAAACTTTACATATTGTAGGTCCCGTTCGTAGGTGGGTGGAGACTTTACATATGTTAATTTTGTTGAGTTACAAGCGATAAAATCCCTTATTAAAAAATTTAAGAAAGAAAAAAAGAATGATAACAAAAAAAATGTTTGTCATAATGTAGACCAAATGGAAAATGATGAAGGCCATGATATTCAATATCACAAGGTGTATCTTAATCAGTGTGTCCCATGTCCTTGCTCTTAGTGTAAGCTAGCAATTAGAGGAAAATGTTGATTGTCTATGGAACACGTACGATGCTTCAACGAGTTTCAATCTCAAAGATCATTGATCAAGTGATCTCATATTTTGAGCAAATGGTAAGAGAAGTGTATATCAATCATGCATTGTATTCGCAAATTAATTGAATATCATATACAAAAACATTGGTTGTGGCTGTAAAAGTTATTACAGGGAGGTGATGTCTCATCCCAAGGAGGAGTGTACCTTTTGCAGCCAGTTAGAAGAGTTCATGGGTGATGCGATGGATGGAGTGCCTGAGCCAATCCACCACTTGGAAGGCACTACCCAATCTATACCGTTAATACTAGAGAAGACATGCAACCTTTTAGACTTTCCTACAATCTTGGAGCCTGATATGGAGGCAATGATCAATGCATTGATATCCATGGATGTTGAGACATCTGATCTGCATAGAGAGGAAGCATCCATACCATTATATGATGGGTGCCGAGTAACTCACATGAAGACATTACTTGCACTCCTAAGTGTGTAAGCAAAATACATATGCAGTGATGCGAGAGTGACCACGTTGTTCAGGTACCTTCTACGTACGCTTCATTCATTTCTTTTTAGCACTATCATTAAAAACAACTGTGCTTTTTCAAGATGTTTTATGATTTTTTTTTCTGATTGCTAAAGTATCATATATTACTACTTGCATGGACTACAACAACATCCATGCATGTGTCAACAATTGCGTATTGTTTTGAGGAGAATACGAGACTATGGAGACATGTTCAAAGTGTGGTGCTCATATGTATGGACAGGATTTACAAGGGCACACCATCCCTCAAAAAGTTCTTAGACACTTTTTGCTTATCCCTCATATACATCACATGTTTCTACATCCGGCACGACCATCTTGACAATGTGACATGCACAAAATAGATCCATAAATGGAGTCAAACGAATATCAGTGAATTCATGCTCACGGAGTCACATTGACCCTAACTTTCCAAGCTTTGCCCGAGAGCTAAGGAATCTTTGACTTGGTATTGCTATGGATGGTGTGAACCCATTTGGTCTTTGCTCAACTTCTTACAGTGTGTGGCATGTAGTCCTTGTTAACTACAAAATTTCTCCATAGCTTTCTATGAAGAAAGGACACCTCATCCTTAGCTTGTTCATTCTTGGCTACTACAAAGTCAAGAATACGGTCCACCAATATACCAGCCATTCTCATGTGGACTTTGCACAACTTTTTGGGATTCGAGGAGTGCTCAGGTAAGTAGGCTTTCGTTCTCATTGGTAATATCTATCATAGCTCATTCAAGTTTGTATTCACTGGATAGAGGTGTTGGGACATGTTTGGTTACCTCATGTTTTCATGCATGTCCATTGTGTGGGCCAGAGTTAGAATCCCGAAGGTCATGAACCGTCAAGAAGATTGTATATGAAGGACATGCTGCTTTCTTACAGAAGGGCCATGAGGTAAGTGAATTTTTTCTTGGATGACCTCCAACAAAAATGAACGCACAAAGCTGGTATGAGCTGAAAATTGTCCACACAGAGTCACATCCAAATGGAATGCAATGGTTCTCACTTTTCTACGATTTGCCCTATTGGACCCACTTATAAATCAACCACTTGTTGGATCCCATGCATATTTTCAAGAATGTGGGCAGTTACTATGGGACTACATCAAAGGAAAGAGAGACACTGCAAGGGCAAGTATGGATTTGAGGGAGGTATGCAAGATGGAGGCGCTTTGGCAACAGTTGAGTGTGCTGATGGTCACTTGCAACTACCTCATGCTCCTTGGGTTTTATTGTGAAGAAAATTATCAAGTCTATCCGCGATTTGACAAGTACGATGTGTTCTCTCAGGTCCGTGTTTTCTAAAGACGATCAATTATTAGCACTAAAATCCTATGCTTGGCATAAGATATGTTAGGTTTGTACTACGAATGGATTGTAAGTGACTTGTATATTTTGCTATTTGGAGTCTAGTCATTGTTTATAATGCTTCTTCATTTGTGGTAGTTGCTACTACCAATCGCGATCATAAGATGCCTTACTCCAAAAATACGCGGGGCGATTTACAGGTTGTCAAATTTAGTGCAATGGATCTCACAAAAGGAGATCAAGACATCCTCTATTGAATTTGCAAAAGGTGAGGAGCAATGGAGACTGTCTGTCTCTTTGAGAAGTACTTGCCCACTGACATACTCACGATACAAACCCACCTCCTGGTGCATCTTGTAGATGAAGTAGAGATTGCAGGACTTGTTTATATGCAAGGGATGTTCTTCTTGGAGTGCTTCATGAAAACCTTGAAAGGCTTTGTGCGATAATGAGCTCAACCAAAAGGTAGCATGGTTGAAGGTCAGTTGGTGTCTGAGGTATTAGTGCATATTTCACAGTAGCTACAAATAGTGGATTCAGACAATAGTATGCTATCACTGAAGGACAATGATATATTGACCAGAGATGTGGTGGTTGGAAATGGGGTAGAAAAAAGGATGGATGGTGCAATGGAGGAGAAAATGAATCGTTTTTGTATGTTCCACCATTCTTCCATAGCGACATGGTTTGCTATTGACCTTCTAGTGTATGCGGAGTTGTGTTAGGAGATTGACATGGGACCATAGGGTATGTCATACTTGAAGCATTCACCTACTCAATTAATTGATGAATCGCTTATAAGGTACATAAGGTATGCATTATAAGTAAGATAATTTTTTAAAGATTTATATTACTGTGCTTTGCTTGATTTATATTGATTATGCTAACATCAGTTTTTATCTGTGCAAGTGATCTTTGTGGATATTTGGATCCACAAGATGAGTCGAGGGATGAGTGACGAGGAGCTATAGGAAATCTTCACACATATATCTCTAGATCGGATGGTGCGATTCAGAGATATGGTAGACCAAGAGCTGTCTCACACACCATCAGGCTGTTCTATTAGATCTACTTTGGTGTGCTGCAATGATTCGATTTCTAGTAGACAAGGTCGATGCTACAGAGACTTGGGCCGGACAGAGGGAGTGGTTCTGGGAGATGCTGCAGAGATGTAGATATAGTGAGCCTACGGTTGGCTTGATATATAGGTGCTACTCCTTGCTATTGTGCAGATTCAAGAGAGCATGGCTCAGGTGGTTGTTGCAGAGGTACCAATGCAATGTGTAAGTCTAGTTGTTCTGTTGGAGTTGCGACACCTATGGGATTTGTTATACCTATGGGAACGTCTACTCCGATCACTGCATAGTCGTCCACAGGTGGCATACCTATGGGTGCTACTTTGAGAGATACTACCCCCATAGGTACACCAAATGTAGAGGGGTTTTCTTGATATGCCCAAGAGTGTGGTTGTAGGTGGGAGAGGACACATCTTAGACATACCCTACAGGCGTATGGATACCTTGTAGATGATAGGTCAAGAGCCATCATCATGAATGATGAGGGGAGGAGGGTGATAGCTCATATGAGAGAGTTATGCCAACAAGTTTTTTAGCACAACGTCTTGGATCATTGGAAGAACATACAAGAGGGGAGCAATGACTACATAGTAGCATTCTTGCATGAGGATTTTCCGATACCCACTGTAGCAGATAGGTTTCCCACAGGCTGGATGATGGATTGCATATGTGGGTACATGTCACATAGAGGATCGGACACAAGCAAGGCACTTAAGAGTGGGGCCTCAAAGCCCGAGTGGCTAGACATAGATGAATGGTGCCGACTCAAGAAGGAGGCTACAGATTCTCCAGGACATTGGAGATAGCAGCGCAAGGCAATGAGGGCACGACCGGAGATAAGAGTGGTCTAGCATCTTGGGAGTGGTGGCCACCACAAGACTTATCTGGAGAAATTTGTAAGTTTTTCTTTTGTTCTTCTCGTTTATTTCTTTGCAATATCCCTTCTACTGACAATTATGTTTCTAATAGTTGTATTTTGTTTTCTTTCTAGCACTCCATTACAAACTGTGATCCCATCGGCCTAGAGACTCGATATGCAAAGAGACACGATCTCACTACATTTATCGATTGATTGTATGCATGCAACGGCCCAGTAAGTCACTCATCTTTCTTGTTTATAGTTACTAAATTAAATAAAATACATTATTATATGGTGGACTAATTGTCAAGATTGTGGGAGAGAAGGAAGGAGTCTCACTTGTAGCTTTCTTGCTTGCACAATGGGGGAATACACACAAGGGTGGAGGTTGAAAACCAATTTTCCTCTTCTTAGTTGTATAAGCCAAAAGAACTCTAGTACATAGAAATAGAAGAACGCTATATATGGGTCTCAAACCAAACTCAACTAACTAAGGTGGCATACTAACTGAGCCACGAACTAGAGTAGATAAGGATAGCTGTCATCTAGCTATTATTCATGGGCGGTGTACCAACCACATCTGCAAAAACTGACAAGTCGGTGACATAAATGCACAACGGTCACCCTGGCATATCACGAGTGGAGCTCGATATCTCAACACTCCCCCTCAAGCTCAATCCCAATTCCTGCACACCAAGCAGGTCTCTGAACTTGTGCAGCTTCTCTGCGCCCAATGCCTTCATAAATATGTCAGCTACCTGATCCTCTGTGCTGACATAAACTAGATCAATAAGACCTAGTAAAACCCTCTCCCGCACATACTGATAATGCACCTCAATGTGCTTTGTTCTAGCATGATAGACTGGGTTATTTGCCAAGTGTATACTGCTCATGTTGTCACAATAAATGACAACTGGCCCATCTGTAGGCTGATGCATATCATAAAGTAGCTTATGCAACCAAGCTACCTCACATGCAGCCATTGCTGCACCCCTGTACTCAGCCTCTGTGCTCGACAAGGCAACTGTATGCTCTTTCTTGCTGCTCCAAGTGACTGCAGCACTCCCAAAAGAGAACACATATCCACTGGTAGATCATCTATAAAAAATACTACCATCCCAATCAACATCAGTGTATCCATGCAACTGTATCTGAATCCCAGTATCATAAAATAGTCCATACTGCAATGTGGACTTCACATACTTGAATATGCATCTAGCCGCATCCAAATGCGGTTTCCTTGGAGCCTGCATAAACTGACTTACCAATCCAACATCATAGCTCAAATCTGGCCTGGTAATAGTCATATAAATCAAACTTCCTACTATGCGTCTGTACATAGTAGGGTCTTCGAGAAGCTCACCTACATCTGCGCTCAGCTTCACATTCTGCTCCAAAGGAACTGAAATAGGCTTACAGCCTGTCATCCCATATTTGGACAGCATGTCCAATCCATACTGC
This sequence comes from Lygodium microphyllum, assembly GCF_053477565.2. Classification (NCBI taxonomy): domain Eukaryota; kingdom Viridiplantae; phylum Streptophyta; class Polypodiopsida; order Schizaeales; family Lygodiaceae; genus Lygodium; species Lygodium microphyllum. The sequence continues at coordinate 66,609,670 of NC_141143.1, read as the reverse complement.
CTCTACAAGAGCCATATCCCACTTGGTGATCTAATCACCTCAATACCCAAGAAATAACGCAGCTCTCCCAAATCCTTCATCTCAAATTTCTGCTTCAATAGCATTTTCACATGAAGGATATCTTCATCACTGTCGCCTGTCATAATCAAATCATCAACATAAATGACAAGTATCATAATACCTTTCTTTGTTTTTCTCACATAAAGTGAAAAATCTGCCTTGGAGATCTGAAAGCCAATAGTGACAAGATATTGTCCTATCTTGTCAGACCATGCTCTAGGTGCTTGCTCCAAGCCATACAAGGCTTTCTTCAACCTGTAAACAAACTCAGGATGAACAGCATGCACATAACCTGGTGGCTGCTCCATATAGACCTCTTCTTGCAAATCACCATGCAAAAAGGCATTCTTTACATCCATCTGATGTAAATACCATTCCTTTGATGCAGCCATAGCAATGACTGCTCTTACGGTTGCCATCCTTGCAACCAAAATGAATGTTTCTTCATAATCAATGACATATGTTTGTGCATACCCCTTGACTACTAATCTTGCCTTGTATCTGTTCATAGAAACATCTGCATTGTGCTTCACCTTATAAACCCACTTACAGCCAATTGCATTCTTATCTTTAGGCAAAGGTACTAATTTCCATGTAGCATTTGCTTCCAAGGCATCCATTTCTTCATCCATGGCTTTCTCCCATTTTTCTTTTCCCATGGCTTGCTCAAAAGAAGTGGGTTCTGGTTCCTGTATCACTTTGACCATATATGCATAGTGAATGGCTGTAGATCCATCATATTTCAGCCTATCCACAGGATACCTAGCTCTGGTAGACCTACGCAAAGTAGGTTCACTCCTAGGTGCTCTCAAAACATCCCTGGTCTTCCTTACTCCAGGTGTAACAATAGAAGGAATACCCAACTCATCATCAATGTTATGTTCTGAGCCACTGGATTCACCATCCACATAAGAGTGACCTGCATTCACATCAAACATGGACTGATCTACCTTCTCTTTTCCTTTTCATGATACCTGTATACCACTATCTGCATTGCTTTGAGAAGATTCTCCTGACCTCAATCTGCCTGTCCATGGCGAAGAATGTGAACCATTGCTAGAGGACGCTCCAGGTCCACTAATATTTTGTGACTGCTGCTGTGAATTCTGTGCAGCATTACCATTTTGTGCATCTACATCATCAATCACATTTACTGGTTTATACCAGCTACTCATCTCATAAAAAACAACATCTCTGCTCACTGTAAACTTACGAGTAGAAGGGTTATAGCATCTATTTACTTTCTGTTGCAGAGAGTAACCAATAAAGATGCACTTCTCAGCTTTTGGATCCAACTTGGATCTCAACTCATGTGGCACATGAACATAGGTAATGCAACAAAAAATCTTCAAATGAGAAATATCTGGTTTCCTACCAGTATACCTCTCCTCTGGAGTTATCCCATGTATTGCTGCAGTGGGAGTCCTGTTCATTATGTAGACTACTGTAGCAACTGCCTCAACCCAATAAAAATCTGGCAAGTCTTTTTCATTGAGCATGGCATGAGATACCTCTCCAATATGCCTATTTTTCCTTTCTGTAATTCCATTTTGTTGTGGGGTATGACTGCATGAATATTGCTGCTTTATGCCATGCTCCTGCAGGAACCTTGCAAACTCATTTGAGAGGTACTCTCCCCCTCCATCTGACCTTAGGTATTTTATTTGCAGGCCAGTTTCTTTTTCAACCATAGCTTTAAGAGTTTTGAAATGCCCAAAAACTTCACTTTTCTTTTTCATAAAATACACCCAAACTTTTCTGCTATAGTCATCAATAAAAGTGACAAAATAATGATAGCCTCCAAGAGATGCAGCTTTAGTAGTCCACACATTAGAGTGAATTAATTCCAATGGCTTCTTACTCTCTTGAACATGTCTAGGAAATGGTTTCCTTGCCTGTTTTCCAAATTGACAGGCTTCACATACCTTATGCATTTCTGTAACCTTGAATTTAGGCAATCCTGCAACAATATTTTGGGCCTGCATTGATTTAAGTCGCTATACATTAACATGGCCAATGCGTTTATGCCAGATATCAATATCCGCAACTACACCGGTCCCATGTGCAAACATTGCTGCACTCAATTCAGGCATGTCTGCATCCAACGTAAACATTCTGCCCTTTTTTCTTTCCTTTTGCTATCAAGCGACCTTTATTTTTCATATCCTCAACAAAGCATCCATGAGGATTAAATTTGACCTGCAAGCCCTACTCAACCATTTGACCAACAAAAAACAGATTCTTGGTGATATTTGGGACATGAAATACATCGGACAGGTATTTCTTTTTCCCATCCTGCATAGACAAAGGAATTTTTCCAATCTGCACAATAGGATGTGCAGTATCATCACCAGTCTCCACAAATCCTGGTTTTTCCATTTTCCTTGCATCCTCCATCCATTCTGCATGACCTGTCATGTGGTTTGATGCACCTGAGTCAACATACCATACATCATTGCTTTCTTCTGCACTTGTCACAGAATTGTTCATGTGCTGCACCATAAACAAATGCTCATTTCTGTCATCACCCTATCTACTAGAAGATGCATAATTCCCTTGTTGCAGTTTTCCATTCATGATGTCATTCTACTTTTTATAGTAGTCTTTAGCCATATGACCCATTTTACCACAGTAGTAGCATTCAACATTACTGTTTGCATTTTGGCCTCTTTGCCATCCACCACGACCTCTTTGGCTCCCCCTGCCTCTAGAGTTACTACATCCTCCTCCATAGGACTGGTTTTCTTGAGTTTGCTGCATATTCTGATTTCTATCACGGCCTCCTCTACCTCTGCCTCTACCTCTTCCAGTATTTGAGTAGAAGACAGCTTCTTTTGAAGTTCCTCCTGAAGAAGATGCACCACCATTTCTCTGCTCCTCAGAAATTAGAAGAGCAATCAACTCCTCAAAATCAGGAAATCTTTCACGGACGGAAATGGATGTTCCGAACTATGCATAATCCTTTCCTAGACCATTCAAGGTCACAGAAACTAAATCATCATCTTCCACTGGCGACCCAATGGAAGCAAGTGCATCTGCAATCTTCTTCACCTTCATGTGGTAGTCATTGATGCTCATATTTTCTCTTTGCACATTATGCAACTCTTGCTTGATCTGCATTTTCCTGGCTTGCGTATTTGTGCTATACATTTTTTACAAAGTATCCCATGCCTCCTTTGGCGTACTTGCATCTTGAATATGCACAATCATAGAGTCTGAAATGTTGATAGACAACCAGTACATAACTTTCCTGGCTCTCTCATGCCATGCTTTAAATGCATGCATTTGCTATTGATTGGGAACATTAGGAAGAATTGGTTCTTCTTCATTTCCTGCAACAAATTCCCAATATCCTTTTCCCATAAGGAAATTCGTCATTCTAAACTTCCATGCTTGGAAGTTGTTCTTGTCAAGCTTTTCAGTGACAATCTGTGAGAGAGAGTCAGACGCCATTACAGAACACTGCAAAAAATTATGTCACTGCAAAGAACACATCTTTAGCCTCACAAGGGCTAATCTGCAAAACTAACGAAAGTGGTATTTGACCACACAGTCACTTCCTAGTGACGATTTTGCATCAACAGGCAACACGGATGATTCTGTAACTTCCAATGTCTCTGCACACAAGCATACGATGCAATTTCTACATTAACTTTTCACCAACCTCTAGAATAGTGGTCACACAGCATAAAACTGGGCCTTTTTCTGAGTGCGTGCAGAAAACTTCCGCCTCCAAAACAGGCCCCAAAATGGCCTCAAATAAAAAAAACAGGGTCACTGAAAGGCTATAGCCCTCTCCCACAGCATATACTTCCCTCTTGCTTCACCGCGAAGGGCGTCTCAACCTGAGACAATGCACTCCTGCACTTCCCGGCTGTGCTACCTACAAAGACTTCCTCCCAAAACAGAAAAATGAAAGCAACACTAGTCCTCTTACCAGAACACCGCGAACTTGGCTTGCTTTCTTGAGCTCCTTACCACGAACAAGGCTCTGATACCATGTCAAGATTGTGGGAGAGAAGGAAGGAGTCTCACTTATAGCTTTCTTGCTTGTACAATGGGGGAATACACACAAGGGTGGAGGCTAAAAAACAGTTTTCCTCTTCTTAGTTGTGTAAGCCAAAAGAACTCTAGTACATAGAAATAGAAGAACCCTATATATGGGTCTCAAACCAAACTCAACTAACTAAGGTGGTATACTAACTGAGCCATGAACTAGAGTAGATAAGGATAGCTGTCATCTAGCTATTATTCATGGGCAGTGTACCAACTGCATCTGCAAAACTGACAAGTCGATGACATAAATGCACAATGGTCACCCTGGCATATCACGAGTGGAGCTTGATATCTCAACGCTAATTTGTAGTTGTTTTTTTCTTTGAAAAATCCGTTCGATGCTCCTTTGCGGCAGCGAGACGAGCTTTTGGATAGCGAGGATCTATAGCTTGCCTTTGGATCCGTGGAGCACACATCCTCTTCTTTTTTGGTCATGTGATTTATGTAGGCATTTTCTATGCAGTATGTTATTATCATCCTTTGTATCTTGTCATGATTTTACCGTCTCTTTCACTACGCGGTCTTGTATTTATTTTATGTATCAGTCTTATGGATTCAAGTACACTTTGCCTTCATTTTGATGAGCATTGTACACTTTACTGTAACTCTTTTGTATGGCCCAAATAAAGCACAATTGCCACAAAAATATATTTCTCTCTATAACCGTTGCTATTAGTGTTGCAAATTTACTACATGCGTCACTATTGGCCTCGCAGTTTGCATTGCAAATCGTTGTTATGGGTGTCACTATTTGCAACGTTGATAGCGATGCAAATAATGACGTCCATAGTGATACTTATAGCGACGACGGCTCTATGGCGTCACTAATACTGACATTTTTTACAACGATGAGGGTAAATTTTTTAATGAACTTTTTTGTCACTTTCAATGTCTGTATGAGGCTTGTATCTTGTAGTATCGTGATCATACCTAGAAGAGGAAAACAATCAATCTCAACCACCATGGTAGCACCAATGAAATACTCTTTGTCATTCTTGAGAGTCGTGACAACTCCGAAGAGTTTCTTTTGAATCTATGGATACCTACGCTACCGCTCATTTAGGACTTTCGTCCCAAAACAAATAGCATAACTATTCCCATATACATCGTCTTGGCCAACCACTCATCAAATGTCGATAGGACTAGTATAAAAAATAAGAACAATAGATATCCCACACTCATAATCCACTTTCAGAAGAGTCGAAGCAGCTCTCAACAATCTCTTCAGCTTTTGCATAGCTTTAGTATGTCTCATCTCCCAAGAAAAATTCTACCCTTTCCTCAAGAGCTAGGAGATATCATCTACAATATGAGCAAAATGAGGAATCCAAATGAGATAAAGCACACAAGCTCCAGGAAACCTACGAACCTCTGAAGTAGAAGAGCAAGTTTCCAAAATCTTCTCTATGGCATCAACCTTCGTAGGGGATTGCTTTTTGCCATAATAGCCACACATATGTCCAACAATCAAAACCTCTCTGGTACCAAAAATAGACTTCAACCATGACAAGGTCAAATTTATTTCCTCTAACATACAAAGAATCCTCTCAACATCTCTAATATGTGCAGCCACAAAGAACCTGCATTCATGATCATCTAAAGTCTCACCCTTTTCTTTCTCCAAACAACTCTTAATAGGTAGTTCATCAATGAAAGGCATAGTAAGCTTAGGAATAAAATCCCATAAGACCTTGTTCATCCCATTCATCATATGTGCAATTGAACTAGTAGCTCCTTGTGGAAGTGTACAAATTCGGACAAGGCTTATAGGTGTCTTGAGTGTAGTCATATCTCTGTCCTCAAGAGCAAGCCAGAACTAGTCATAACAAGAATAAAGATCACCAAGTGAATAGATAGCACATCCAACAAAAACCACTTCAAACTCATCCACAATAGGTCCTACACCAACATTTCAAATAGTGACCCTATTCACTTGCTCTAAGTCCTGTATGAATTTGAGTGTCCCATTTTTCTTAGGAACTGTGAACCATCTACTAGAATATAGAGATGAAGATTATTCTAGAATTCTCATCCTAATTTTCTCATTCAAAAGCTCCACCAATTTGGGCAAGTGAGCCCTGGGCAAATGAATAGGCCATAGATTCCAAGGAATATGCGTAATGGCAAAAATAACCATAGGTGTCACAACCCTAGGATCAATGCAACCAATCTCATGTGGGAAAAAAACAAAAGCTCTTCCATGTCTACACAGCATCTCATCAAAACATCTCACCTCTTCTAGAAGCAGAAAATCTTCAGTCCCAATCTTTACCTCTTTCAGTGTCTCAGCTAAAAACGTATCTCCAATACCTGTAGGATCTCATAAAGGAGGTTGCATAGCAACTCCCCTAATCATCTCATCAGTGTCCAAAGGTAGAGGTCCTCTAATTGGTCTAACCTTCTTGTCAACTGTCTTATATTTTTTCCAAACTCTAGCTTCATTGCTAGAGCTTGCAAATTTCAGTCCTTGTTGTAAATACCCTGATAAACACAAATTTTGTTGTGTATAAATAGCAACATCCAACTCTTTTTAATAAAATATTTCAGCAAAGAACACTTTTCACGGAGAATTCCCAGCACCCAAATTTTCTTAAAGCATGAAATCAAAAATTTCGTAATACATCACTAAAGAATGGAACTGTAAGACATATGACAACTCTTGATTGTCAGTTTTTAGCTATGTTGAAAGATCCTCCATAATATCTGAGCATGATAGCCCATCATCAAACCATCTACCCTATCTTCTTCCTGTAAAACACTTGCAAGCTTCAATTCTTTCTCTTTTCTCTTCACATACTTCCTCGTAGCTCTAGGTATATAAAAAAAATGTTGAAAACACAATGTACTTTCAATGGATACACCATAAACACACGAGGAAAAACTACCATTGCCAGGAGATGAGAGCTTCCCCTGTCTTGTGTCACCATCGTCTCACAAGAAGACAGTGGTACCTAACAATAATCCGGCTCTCCTGATGGAAGAGGGGAATCCCTCAAGGAATCTTTATTTTGTTGATGGTTGATACAAATGGTCATGAACTGGACAACTCTTTCCATCTTTGCTTTGAATCCGTACATAGGTAGACCCATCATCCAGAACCTTAGTCTCCCTCCAAGACTCGACAATAAATGGCTACCCCAAAATAATAAGATAATAACAAGAATTCTACACAAAGAAATTATAAGTCTCATCCACATCTCCAATAGAAATATTCAAGTTTTGGCAAGCAGCATACAAATCTCTTGCAATGTTGTTGGCTGCATGTATGCACCAACCATGGTCCACATCAACTAGCCATCTACCAGTATCATATAATCCACATATTATGGCAGTTATCATAGAGCCATGATCCAAAAGAGCAAAACAAGGGGCCTCTGTCTCACCAAGCTTGACTACAATCTCCGTAGTCGCACAAGCCCAATGACTACGAGAAAAATGGCTATGAGGCACCAATTTAGGCACATCATCATTCTCAGCATACTGTATAGGCTGAAGTAAAGAATGTAGAGTCTTCTTGGACTACATACATAAAGCTTCATTTGCAAACTCCTCAATAATCTCCTCATCAAAATCAATCTCCTCAATCTACAACCCATAGATAATAGCCTCGGCAACAACTAAAGTGTAATATTCTCACTCGTGAATATTAACTTCCCGCACACCGCATAAACCTCGTGCAAAGGTTATCTTCCATATTGGAATTGTCGGCAGTGTAATCTGTAACCCGCATGCAAGAAATCGTGACCTTCGCATTGGCACGGGGTTCAAATCCACAAACTGTGTGTAAACGCCCTCTTGGGAGGGCCAAAATGGATATTAGTAAAAGCAATTTTTTTAAATAGTTATCCCTTTCCCTCAGCCGATGCAGGGCTGGAGGAGAGGGAGTGTGGAGGGATGGGCTTAGTTGAGTGGTGGGCTGCATGAGGAGGGGGGGGGGGAGCCATGCAATGGCCACATGTGGAGCTCCCCTCTCCCCCTTAGGCTATATAAACTCCCCCCCCCCCCTAGTGGGGAGGAAAGAGAGACTAGGAGGTCGGTGTGCTGAAGGATGGGCTGTGTTGCACCGTTGAGGAGGAGAGGGAGCCGTCGTGGAGTCACCACCGACAAAGCATGCCACCACTTGCAAATGCCTGCTGCTGCTGCCGTCACCGCATGTTGATGCCATGGTCTATGTGATCACCAACACATCGATTTACCAGTCCGTCATCATCCTTTTCCACTTTCTTATTACCCCCTCCCTCTTCCACGTGGATCTATCCACAGCCACAAGCTTCTTTAAGAAGCTTCTAAGGGGGCGGCGGGGGGGGGGGGGGGGCTTCTATAAGGCCCTTCCACACAAGCCACCTATAAAGTCCATTCCCACTAGCCACCCTAGAGTTTCGAGGGAACCCATTTTGGTGGAAGATTTCCTGCGCACGGGGGAGCGAAAAGTCCCAGCGTCTTTAAGCCCTATTTCCCTGTCACCACTTGGGTTTTCAAAGAGGCGCGTAAACACCATTTTCGCGGGCCTTGTCGTGAAGCTTCATTTCCGCAAGCTTCCTCGTAATAGCCCCATTTCCCCAAGCAAAGCTCCAAATCTCATACACCTAAATCCCATAAGCCCAAGTCTCACAAGCCCGGCCTTTTAAAGATCTGAAGTCCTATGAAGGTATCTCGTGCGTACAAGGGAGAAAGACAAAGATCTTGAGGCTCCGTACCAAGACGAGCAAATTCACCGATCGTGTAAGGGCAAAGACAACAAAAAAGTCCGTAATTACACCCCCGATGGCCCCCAAGAAGTCGCAAGTCATGCCTGCGAGAGGTTCTTCTCCTAATATCCACATGGATATCTCCCTAAGCCCACAAGTCCAGACTTTTACTATTTTGGATTCCTCGCAAAAGTAACGTATTATGCACGATAAATTCATGGACTAGGAAGCACCTACACATGTCAAATTCACCTAGCCTAGTTAAATGCAATTGGAAATAAATTGACTATTTGAATAATTAGTTCATGACATGAAGTGCTCATTGGTATTTCCAATATGATGAACCAAAGAACGTAAATTGTATATGCATCTCATGACCTTATTAGTAGTTGCCCTTGCGTGCATGTCAAAGTGATGGCCTAGAACACCTATTGCCTATCATTATAAGGCTGAAATTATTAAAGTGCACCTTTGATTAGGCATGGAAAGATTAATCGCATGTTGCATTTTTAGACAAATCTTCATTGAATGATTCATTAGGGAAAGTCATTAACCCGGTAGGAAATATAAGAGCGCAGAAATGATTCTATGAATTTGCATGTGGCATGTGATTGTAAATAGGAATAGGTTAAATCTAGCTTTAATTGACATGAATTTCATTTCACTACGTTGTAGTTAGGAAGCGAGTGCATGTTGCACATTCATCGTATGAAAAACTTTCATTCATCAAGAGTTGTATTTCGGGAAAGGCTACATGGTTTATTGAAGCATGAAATCTTAAAAGCTTAGAAAAAGGAATTGTGGCATGACTCTTGAATGCAAGTCCTAGTAGGATCAATGGAAGTTATGCCGCAATTTAACATGCATTTTGATTTTAACAAGAAAAGTTAGGGTTATTGCAAATTTAGCGGTACGTATAGAAGCAATGAATTGCGTGTTTACGTGAATTGTAAGATGTTACAACGAGCTTTCTCCTTTGGATCTAGTTAACATCTCTAGGAATGGTTCATCCTTGTCACAAGACAAGTAGATCGAATTATCTAAATCACCTAACGTGCAAGGGATTCGCATAGTATGGCTCAATCGATACGATAAATAACCCAAGTGCTAACTAGGGTTTAGCACCTTAAGGACTCGACCTAGTTTTGCATTTGTTGCCAAGTCAAAACCCTCACACCCAAAGGTTCTACCCACATTCATGGATTGTGGGGACAATCGGACGCCCATGCATGAAACGATCTAGGGTTTCTACCCTAAGGATCACTGGTTCAAATGATAAAACTCGGATTGAGTTGAAATCGCTAGGACCGTTGTCGGCCTAGTGTAATTAGGAGTGGGTTGGGTAAGAAGACACCCTAAACCCTACTTCTTGTCTAATCATAACTCCATGACCAGAAAACACCGTTCAATGCGTGAAATAATTCCCTTGGAATAGAAGCGATGTCAAGCATTTTTTCGAAAACTGAAAAGCCCTGGTCAAACTGTAGTTAGGTTTGATTTTTGCTAGCTTACTTGTTTGCGTGACAGTTTGTTTTGTTGTTTCATAATTGGATTTCTTGTGTTTGTCTAGCTTAGTATTTATTTTTGACATTTTGTTTGATTTGTTGAGTGTGAAACTTGACAGTCTTGGTCGAGCTTGGTATTTTTTTGGACAGGATGAAGCTTGTGTTTGCTAATAGCTACCGAACATTGAGGAACAATGTATGTTTTCTTATCGAGACTCTTACACATCACGGGGATAATGGGTTCACGAGCACTTCATGTTGCACTTGTTGATGCACTACACTCAGGGGTTGTCTCCTGTTCTTATCAAATACTTCCATGCCATGGGTTGGAATTATGCACACTTTGCACCATCATTGAGCACTAGCACAGCATGAGGTCCACTGCAACTATATGCAGTAAATCTTAGTTGCATGTACACATGAGAGAGCACGTGTCATTGAGCACGCACATTTCTTGTACGCACGATATTTGGGATTTTCATCACCAAGTTAGGAACCTCTGATTGAGTGTGTAAGGAGGTTGGGTGAGTTAGAGGGTCGTGAAGGACGCCACCAATTGTGAGAAGGATTGTTTATATTTGGTCAGCATCTTGAGGACCATCATTTTCTAGAGTGATTGTGAGATTTTGGATGGGTGGAGCAGAGTATATCATATCTTTTTATGAGAGTTGAGAGATGAGGATAAGGAATTTTAAATTAATCAAGAAACTTTGTTTGCATTTTGCATGACGCATGATCACATGTAGATAGATTAGGCACAATTTCTTCAATGCATACATTATTTTTGTGTGTAGTATCAATTGATTGGTTACATGTCATGGATTCGATCAATTGCATGTTTTCTCAAATCATGAATAATTGGGCACGAAGTTCTCTTTCATAGTATATTCCTGTTAGGACACACTGCATTAAAAAAACAGGTTCATATCCAGCGAATATTTATTTTTAAGACTTAAGGATCAAAGGAAAAAGATCATACGTTTTATATCATCAGTAAGTATTTCTTCAAGGAAAAGAGGACATGTTTGGTGAAAGTGTGTGCAATTACAAGAACAATAGGCCAAGGAAGGGAATTAGTTGTCCAAGATAAAATATGAATAAAAATGATGTGATTTATGAAAATCAGTATTTTTGCCCATTATTGATGGATTTTCGTAATTCTGTCCGTGATGACTTGTCGACCACATGCGTTCCAATCTTTTTGAGTAGCCAAACAACTATATTCGAAGTTCCAATGACGAAGTTATGATCCAAACAAGTTGCAAACAGGCTTAGGGCAAAAAAAACAAAAATAGTGAAAAGCAAAAGCCAAAAGCTGAAAGAAAAAAGCCTAATGTGTGTGAGTGTGGATAGAAAACTATATAAGGAGATGAGAATGGAGAGTTAAGGCCTTCCACCTTGATTATAATTGTATTTTGTGAGAGAGGAGAGTGGAGGGTCGCATGCTAGAGTGAGCTCTAGTCATGCCAATTTGGAAGTTGGAGCTTTTGGGTGTCAAAGCGTTGAGCATCGGGTCATGGTTGTTAAGGTACGAGAATATTTTTTCACTCGATTTCTTTTCAAATTGTTGGATTTTCTTTTTGTTGAGTTGTGGTTGTGTCATGCTCTACCCAAATTAGGGTTTTAGTTGTTTGAGCTACAAGAGGCAGTTCTTTATTCTTTTGTTCTTCATAGTGTATTGTCAAATATTTGAATTTTTCAAGTGGTGTTGTGCATCCAACGAAGTCAATTATCCCAACCCGCACTCCTTAATGTCTTGTTATCGGGTTGTGAGTGAGGCTTGCTCTCGATCACCGCTCGCGTAACATCTCTTTTTTGGTGCCCCCACTGAGGAGTACCGAAATTGACACTGTTGTTATTTTGAATGTGAGTTTGTTTTTATTTCTTGTGATTGTTGAAAATGGATGATGATTTTCCTGAGTTCCATGGTAACCATACTGAAGATCCCGAAAGATTTTTAGAAAAAATAGAGCTATGTTGTTTGATAGGGAGAGTGACCAATCCTGAGGCTAAACTCTAGATTCTTAGGTATCAATTGCAGGGAGAAGCATGGAATTGGTTGCTTGACTTTGAGATTAACTTGAAATTTAAGAGAAAAAATTTGGACTATGAGACCATTAAAAATGCTTTTTATCTAGGTTTAAAAGAAAAGAAAGTCATAGTGAGATTTGGGCAAAAATAGAAAGTTGTGTTCAAAAAGATGATTAGTGTGTTGAGGATTTTGCTAAGGAGTTTGAAAGATTGTGGAATCGATGGAGTTTAACATTGTTAGAAGGTGAGATAGCCCCAGTTATGTTGAAGATAATGTATTTTGTAAATGGGTTGAAATTAGAAGATTGGAGAGTGAAATTAGAGGTAAAAAACCCTAAGACTTTCAAGGAAGCGGTGAAGATAGTTCAATATCAAGAGAGGAAGACCAAAAGAAAAAAAGAGTTAGGGTTTGATGAACTAAGGGAAAAGTTGAGTTCAAGGCAAGTTGAGAGAAAAGTTTTTGAGGAGAATAGAGTTAGCTATGCCTATCCTGAGAGAGGTATACTATATTCTCTATTTAGGAGAGATGAGTTGACTTTTGAGAAATCAATTGAAGTATGTGAGGAGAAACTCCCTAGGGTGGTTGAGGAGAAAAATACTTGTTTGACTGATTGGAGTGAAGAGTCTAGGAGTGTGAATTCATACCCATTGACCATGGATACTTCTAGTCCAGTGATTAGTGATTTAACTAAAGAAGAGGGATCGACTGATGATACTTTAGAGCTTAAGGACTTTAAAGATGAGCTAGAGATGGATCTGAGTTGTAAAGAAGAAAATGAGAGACCATATTGTTTTAAGGACCAAGAGTTTTCATGTTTCTTGGGAGAGGATGAGAGTCAAGAAAGTTTTGATATTTCTGATGAGGGAAGGTGTAATGAAAATTCAGATAGTCATGGCAGTGTTGAAAAGAGTAAATATAATTTAGATAGTGAGCTTGTTTGCCTTGATGATAGTATAGATGGATCTGATTGCTTGAAAGATGAAGAGAAAATTGAGGATGAATTTTTGAGTTTGTTCGAAGACTATGAGGGGGAGGGCTTAGAAACTGTAAGTTTTCATGATGAAGTTAAGGGTTTTAATTTGTTTCTTGATGAGTTTGTTGAGATTTGTTGTGAGTTTGGTTATGAGTTTGTTGATCAAGAGAGTATGGAGGTTTTAGGTTCTGACTCATGTTGTGATTTTGGTATTGGTGTTGTTGACTCAGTTGAGTCTTGTGAGTTGGTTGGTGATGGTTTGAGTAGCCCTAGAGAGGCTTTTGTTTGTGGTGTTGATGATGTTATTTTGAGTAGACCTAATCTCTTACTCCTTGATAGTTGTGTAGATAATTGTTTGGTTGTTTTAGGCAACAATGACGAAGAGAAAACTTCATTTGATAGTCTTTTAGTTTCTTTGAGTTATCCTAAAGGTTTTGATGTTATTTGTGATGATTCTGATTGGGTTTTTGAGGACCTTGAGAGTGATGTTGATGAGTATGTAAGAGAGAATTTGAGTAAGGCTTTGAAAAGAATTGAAAACTTGAGGGAAGAGAGATTTAAAACCAAGGAAATAGAGTTGGAAGAGGTTTGTGAGGAGATAGTTGGGGATCTGGTAGTTAAGGAGTCTTTGGTTGAGGTTTTAGACCCAAAATTGTTGTATAGTGAAGATGTTGTTTGTGATGATGAAGATGTGAAAGTTTTTTCAATTTCTTGTGAGGTTTCTTGTAAGGATACTATGGAAGGTGTTTACCACTCTTTGTGTGTGAAAGACTCGATGGAGTCTTATATTATTGATGAGTTAAGTGATGTGGTTGGGTGTCTTGGAGTGACCCCATTTGTGGATGTTGTTGGTTTTTGTGGTGTTATGAGTCCAGATTTGACTCCTTTTGATGTTGTGTTTGATTTGGAGAGTGAGTTGGGAGATCCTTACATAGTATCTTTAGGAGAAGTTGTAGATGAATCAGTGGATGAATTTGAGATTGGCAACCAAGAAAGGGACAAAAATTTATTTAAAGACTCTAGAAGCACCATGTTTTTTCCTAGGGAGGATGGGTGGGATATGAAGATTTTGGATTACGGTTGGGATTTGTGGGATTTGATCATTTTTTAGTGTGGTTATAATTTGAGGGATTTGAAGAGTTTGGACGATGATGTATTTTCCTTAGATGGAGAGGATTGTCTCAAGCATTTTGATGAGAACTTCATGGATGAGTTTTGTCTACCTGTAAAGGACTTGCTTGAGAGAAATGTGCCATTTGTGTTTGTTGAGAAGATTATGGATAGATCGTTGGATTTGATTTTTGATTGGCTCATAAATGTTGCATCATTTTATGAAAGCAACTACTACACATGAATGTTTGTAGACTAGGGGGAGGGCTAAATATGTTAAGCATTTTTCCGAAAACTGAAAAGCCCTAGTCAAACTGTAGTTAGGTTTGATTTTTGCTAGCTTACTTCTTTGCATGACTGTTATTTCATAATTGGATTTCTAGTGTTTGTCTAGCTTAGGATTTTTTTTTGACATTTTGTTTGATTTGTTGAGTGTGAAACTTGACAGTCTTGGTCGAGCTTGGTATTTTTTTAGACAAGATGAAACTTGGGTTTGCTAATAGCTACCGAACATTGAGGAACAATGTATGTTTTCTTGTCGAGAGTCTTACACATCACGGGGATAATGAGTTCACAAGCACTTCACATTGCACTTATTGATGCACTACACTCGGGGGTCGTCTCTTGTTCTTATCAAATACTTCCATGCCATGGGTTAGAATTAGGCACACTTTGCACCATCATTGAGCATTAGCACGGCATGAGGTCCGCTGCAACTATATGCAGTAAATCTTAGTTGCACGTACACATGAGAGAGCACCTATAATTGAGCACGCACATTTCTTACACGCACGATATTTGGGATTTTCATCACCAAGTGAGGAACCTCTGATTGAGTGTGTAAGGAGGTTGGGTAAGTTAGAGGGTCGTGAAGGAGGCCACCAATTGTGAGAAGGATTGTTCATATTTGGTCAACATCTTGAGGACCATTATTTTCTAAAGTAATTTTGAGATTTTGGATGGGTGGAGCGGAGTATATCATATATTTTGATGAGAGTTGAGAGATGAGGATAAGGAATTTTAAATTAATCAAGAAATTTTGTTTGCGTTTTGCATGACGCATGATATTCATTGTGGAAAGAGCCAAGTTTCCTTTCGAAACTCTGAAGGGGAATTGGTCACAACTTAAGGAGAGGCTGGGAAGCCGAAAATTCAATTGGCCAAAGCATCTCAGATTATAAAGGGAGTTAGGAAGGGACTACCTGTCTACTTGATTAAGCTTAATAAGCTAGATCAGAAGCAGGAGTCTAGTGAATAACCTTCATGGCTAAAGAAGTACGCAGACATATTTCCTGAAGAGCTAACAGAACTCCCGCCTCAAAGGGAAGTGGATCATGAGATTAAGCTAGTGCTAGGAGTTGCGCCAATTGCAAAGAGGCCTTATAGAATGTCCATCCCAGAAGCAATTGAGCTGAAGGAGAAACTCAAGCAACTGTTAGATCAAGGCTACATCCATCCTAGCAGTTCACCATGGGGAGCTCCAGTGCTGTTCCAAAAGAAGAAAGATGGAACACTTCGACTGTGTATTTATTACAGAGGGTTGAATCAATTAACCGTTAAGAACAAGTACCCCATTCCTAGAATAGATGAGCTTCTTGACCGTCTTCAGGGTACGAAGATCTTCTCCAAGATTGATCTCAGGTCTGGTTACTATCAGATAAGGATCAAGGAAAAAGGTATCCCAAAGACGGCCTTCAACACAAGATATGGACACTTTGTGTTCCTGGTCATGTCATTCGGGCTTACGAATGCACCTGCCACCTTCAACAGGTTAATGCAGGATATCTTTAGGACATACCTTGATGACTTCGTACTCATCTTCTTTGACGATACCTTAGCTGAAGAGCCATGAGAAGAATTATGCTACCCATGATCTGGAACTGTTAGCTGTTGTCCATGCTCTAAAGATTTGGAGACACTACCTGTTGGGTAACAAGTTTACTCTAGTGACGGATCATAAAAGTCTCAAGTGGATCTTTACCCAGAACGAGCTCAACATGAGGCAACGTCGGTGGATTAAAGTGCTGGAGGAGTATGATTTTGAAATCAAATATCAGCATGGAAGGGAGAATGTAGTTGCCAATGCATTTAGTGGCAAGGCATTCATTCCTTAATTCTCTAATCTTGCAAAATCCATCAACAACTAGATCTCTAGCCACAAAGGTATCCATGCCAAACAACCCAATACTTGAGCTAGCTAGAGAAGAAGCATGCCATGATCTAGCCTATCAAAAGATGCTAAGGGAGATCCCTATTAAGGATCAGGACCAAAAGCTAGAGGCTAAGTATCATGAATTCTCTGTCAATAGTGGACTTGTCTACTATAGAACGAGATTATGTATACCGACAAGCCAGTCACTCAAGCAGAAGATATTGTGGGAAGCTCATGATTCCCCTTTCTCAGGACATCCTAGCTATGCCAAGACCCTCAATGCAGTTAGAAAGTGCTACTATTGGGAGAGGATTAAAGGTGACATTCTCAAATATGTCACTGAGTGTTTGTCTTGTCAACGTATCAAAGCCAAACATGTCAAAATACCAGGAAAGTTGCAACCACTTGACATTCCCCAAATGAAATGGGAATTCATCAGTATGGATTTTGTTATTGGCCTACCCCAAGTTCAGGGAGGATACAACTCCATCATGGTTGTGGTTGATATGCTCACTAAGGTTGCACACCTTATTCCTGTTAAGACAAAATATAAAGCCTCAGACATTGCAAGGTTGTTTATCAAGGAGATATTCAAGCTACATGGGTTGCCCAGAAGAATCATTAGTGATTGTGATTCTCTCTTCACATCACACTTCTGGAGAGCTATCTTTGAAGCCATTGGGACTCAACTCCATTTTAGTACAGCTTACCATCCCCAAGTGGATGGCCAAACGGAGCGAGTCAGTCAAGTCATTGAGGATATGCTAAGGGTACACTACTGTTGTGAACCAAAAAGGTGGATTCAATACTTGCCTTTGGTTGAATTTGCCTACAATGCTTCTTACCAACAAAGCATTCAGATGACCCCTTTCCAAGCATTGTATGGGCACGACTGTCAAAGTCCCATAAACTTCTCAGATGCAATCTTGAGGGTTGAAGCTTCAAGGCAGATGTTGAAGACATGGATGACCAAATGAAGTCAATTAGACAGGACATCCAAGCCGCCAAGGATAGACAGAAAGCATACGTGGATTTGAAATGTCAAGATAGAACCTTTGAGGAAGGAGACATGGTCTTCATTCGCGTATGCCCAAAGAAGAGTTCCCTATCCTTAGGAGATTTTAAGAAGCTAAGTCCTTGTGGACCATATAAGATCCTCAAGTGCCTAGGACCCAATGCTTATAGACTGCAACTCCCTGAGAACCTAAAGGTTCATAATGTATTCCATATCAACCTACTGAAAAAGTATGTACCTAACCGTAGCCACGTACTTGATGACCAACAAGTTGTAATGCCTAGCCAAGGAGTCCTTGAGCTACGGCTTGATAGGATCTTAGATGTTTGGGAGAGACAACTGAGATCCACAACCTTGAGAGAATGCCTTGTCCACTAGAAAGATTATCCCGAGGAGGATGCCACTTGGATGGATGAAAGCACTCTCAACCAACAATACCCCCAGTTCCTCTCGAGATGAGGACATCTCAATTCCTCCAAGGGGGAGAGAATGTAATATTTCTGCTCGTGAACATTGACTTCCTGCACACTGCGTAAACCTCGTGCAAAGGTTATCTTCTGTATTGGAATTTCCGGCAGTGTAATCTCTAACCCGCATGCGAGAAATCGTGACCTTCACATTGGCAAACCGAGCCCGAGGGTTCAAATCCACAAACCCTGGGTAAACACCCTCTTGGGAGGGGCAAAATGGATATTAGTAAAAGCAAATTTTTTTATATTTATCCCTTTCCCCCAGTGGAGCACGGCTAGAGGAGAGGGAGTGTGGGGGGATGGGCTTAGTTGGGTGGTGGGCTGCATGATTTTGGGGGGGGGGGAGCCATGCAATGGCCACGTGTGGAGCTCCCCTCTCCCCCCTAGGCTATATAAACCCCCCCTAGTGGGGAGGAAAGAGGGACTGGGAGGTCGCTGTGCTACTGAGGGACAGGCTGTGCTGTGCCGTTGAGGAGGAGAGGGAGCTATCGTGGAGTCGCCACCGGATGAGCATGCCACTACTTGCAAACGCCTATTGCTATCACCATCGCCGCGTGTTGATGCTGTGGTCCATGTGATCACCAACACATCGATTTACCAGTCTGTCGTCATCCTTTTCCACTTCCTTATTACCCCCTCCCTCTTCAACGTGGATCTGTCCACAGCCAGAAGATTATTTAAGAAGCTTCTAAAGGGGGGGGGGCCTTCTATAAGGCCCTTCCACACAAGCCACCTATAAAGTCCATTCCCACTAGCCACCCTAGGGTTTTGAGGGAACCCATTTTGGTGGAAGATTTCCCGCACACGATGTAGGGAAGAGTCCCAGCGTCTTTAAGCCCTACTTCTGTGTGGCCACCCAAGTTTTAAAAGAGGCATGTGAAACACCATTTCCGCGGGCCTTCTCGTGAAGCTCCATTTCTGCAAGCTTCCTTGTAATAGCCCCATTTCCCCAAGCAAAGCTCCAAATCTCATACACCCAAATCCCATAAGCCCAAGTCTCACAAGCCCAGCCTTTTAAAGATTCAAAGTCCTATGAAGGTATCTCCTGCGTATGAGGGAGAAAGTCAAAGATCTTGAGGCTGGGTACCAAGGTGAGCAAATTCACCGATCGCGTAAGGGAAAAGACAACTTGGAAGTCTGTAATTATGCCCGAGATGGCCCCCAAGAAGTCGCAAGTCGCACCTGCGGGAGGTTCTTCTCCTAATATCAACGTGGATATCTCCTCGAGCCCACAAGTCCAAGTTTTTACTATTTTTGATTCCTCGCAAAAGTAACACATTATGCACGATAAATTCATGGACTAGGAAGCACCTACGCATGTCAAATTCACGTAGCCTAGTTAAATGCAATTGGAAATAAATTGACTATTTGAATAATTAGTTCATGACATGAAGTGGTCATTGGTATTTCCAATATGATGAATGAAAGAACATAAATTGTCTATGCATCTCATGACCTTATTAGTAGTTGCCCTTGCGTGCATGTCAAAGTGACGGCCTAGAACACCTATTGTCTATCATTATAAGGTTGAAATTATTAAAGTGCACCTTTGATTAGGCATGGAAAGATTAATTGCATGTTGCATTTTTAGACAAATCTTCATTGAATGATTCATTAGGGAAAGTCATTAACCCGGTAGGAAATAGAAGAGCGCATAAATGATTCTATGAATTTGCATGTGGCATGTGATTGAAAATAGGAATAGGTTAAATCTAGCTTTAATTGACATGAATTTCATTTCACTACGTTGTAGTTAGGAAGGGAGTGCATGTTGCACATTCATCGTACGAAAAAATTTCATTCATCAAGAGTCATATTTCAGGAAAGGCTGCATGGTTTATTGAAGCATGAAATCTTAAAAGCTTAGAAAAAGGAATTGTGGCATGACTCTTGAATGCAAGTCCTAGTAGAATCAATGGAAGTTATGCCGCAATTTAACATGCATTTTGATTTTAACAAGAAAAGTTAGGGTTATTGCAAATTTAGCGGTACGTATAGAAGCAATGAATCGCGTGTTTGCGTGAATTGTGAGATGTTACAACTAGCTTTCTTGGATCTAGTTAACATATCTAGAAATGGTTCGTCCTTGTCGCAAGACAAGTAGATCAAATTATATAAATCACCTAACCCACAAGGGATTCGCATAGGATGGCTCAATCGATACAATAAATAATCCAAGTGCTAACTAGGGTTTAGCACGTTAAGGACTCGACCTAGTTTCGCATTTGTTGCCAAGTTGAAACCCTCATACCCAAAGGTCCTACCCACATTCATGGAATGTGGGGACAATCGTATGCCCATGCATGAAACGATCTAAGGTTTCTACCCTAAGGATCACTGTTCAAATGATAAAACTCGGATTGAGTTGGAATCGCTAGGACCGAACATTGTCGGCCTAGTGTAATTAGGAGTGGGTTGGGTAAGAAGACACCCTAAACCATGCTTCTTGTCTAATCATAATTCCATGACCAGAAAACACCGTTCAATGGGTGAAATAATTCCCTTGGAATAGAAGCGACACTTGTGCAAAAAGTTGCATCGTCGCAGGGTCTTGTGGTTTGTTCATTAGAGAATTTTGACATTCCTTGGAATGAAGTTGGTAGGTTCTTGCACAAGTTTAACTTGCAAGAGGATGAGTAGTCATCCTGTTATAACTCCTTTCTTGGGGAAAATTTCCAAGTAAGGGAAATTAGGTATGTGCTTGGAAGCAAAGGATCAGTTGACAATTTAGAGCGACCTGGTCGACAGGACATATTGTTAATGTATGAAACCTAAGGTATTGGTTAAGTTGGGTTAACAGGGTATGGGCCTAACCCAAGGACTAAAGGGTTAACAAACAAACCCTTGAGGATCTTGCCAAGTCACAATTGATCCTGGATCGAATGTTGGATGCATTCGGAGAGAAGGATTCACTCCTTAGCAATGGGCCAAGTAAACAACCACTGGAATTGATTGTGCTTGTAACAGTTTAGGAGCACTGTTTGCATTGTTTGCTCAAGGAACTAAAGGATGGAAAGATATTTAATGCTTCAGGTTGAAGGCCTGAAGGGAGAGGCAGTTTCAATTCCCCCGATTGCCTGCTTGACCCTAACCAAGGGGGTTGTTAGCCGCGCCGGGAATGTGGACCGAACCCGGCGCGTGAGATCTCTCCATTGAGCTCTACTTGGAGCAGGAGGACGCTTGGGTGCTAGGGGGCTCTAGCCGTAAATCCCTTGCCTTCCGAGCCCTACACAAGAGGCCAAGGTGACTCAGGATTGGATCTCGAGTCCCGCATACTAGTCTACGGGTGGAATCTTGGATTAGTAATCCCTCTGGATTGCTAGATAGCCTTCACATGGATTATGGATTGCCTTCTGGCGGATTATGGATTAGCCTACAGGTTGGATTTTATGGATCTATTCCAAAGATAAATATGATAGCCTGTTGAAAAGGAACTTGTTTGAGACTGTTTTTCTATGTCAAGTGCTAAGATTATGTGAAGGAACCAGTGTCTAACGGGCTACTTAATGAAGTTTCTTGATACATATCCAACTAAATGTGGTAAGTAATTAGACAACTAAAGCAACCCTAGGGAAAGTGCGGTGGATGTGGCCATGGGTCCGTCCTACGGATGGGTGGTCCTGGTTGGCCGGAAACTTTTCTCAATCGAAATGGAAAGGAAGAAGCTCTTCTCAAAGGAAATGAACAACAAGGGTGCTAACCTAGATTCTAGGTTACAAAAATCCTAGTTTATGCTGTTTTAGGGGAACAGAATGGGACTATGCCTTATGGCAAAGAGGTCGAGTCTTGCATCTCTCTCGTTTCCCATTCTCTTTGAACCAAGTGCAGCATGAATCCACTTCATCCTTGGCGTTCTGCGTAAAGTAGTTCGTTTGGGGTTTTGCGTAAAGTATTTTGCTTGGGGTTCAACGCTAGGTGCCATTTAGGAAAATGACTATTAGGGGAAGCCCTGATTCAGGTCGGGTCCTAAGTGGGAACGGCCGGAATACTTCCGCTACGTGGCAGATGCGGAAAGTCCTAGATCACAAACCCCGTAACATTCCATGGGAGTGCTGGGCGGAGATTTTTAGACTCTCTTTCCGATGGATTGCTAAGACGTGTCCTGAAAGGGAACAGGTGGACACGTTACATAAAGCCTCTCGATGGATCATATATTGTGTCTGCTCTTCAATAAACTCTCATTTACTTTTAGTGATGTTGATGATAACATCATGAAATTCTCTTTTTGCCATCCTCAAGACTTCTTCAAGAGTAAATTCAAATTTTCAGTTAAGAATCCGATCCTCAAGTACCTTTTTCAAGTCCATGTCCAAAAACAGCTTGAATCTAGCTTTCTTTTTCAGCTTCGGATCCTTTATCTTTGGGGCTTTTTCATATTCTTGTACTTTCGGCTTGTGAACATCAGCCATACTCTTCTTTTGACCTGAAGAAGAAGACTGAGAAGTTGGATCATTCCTCCTAGTCACCATCTTCAAACCTTTAGGCTGATCATTATCTCTTTTCCGCTTCTCCTCAACAAGCGCTTCAAGTTGCTACCCTCTCTCTCTTGATGATTTTGCCCTAGACTGTGCATGTTGCAAAAGCAAAACCATAAAAGCATCTGCAATTAAAAATAGGCTTTCCTTTAGATTGCCCCTGTCCCTATGTGTCTGTGACATATTTCTTTGCGTTCAACACCAAAATTTGCAGGGCCGTAGTACTGGTTGCTCTTGATAAACCAGGGTCTTGGAAGCTTGCACCTATGACTATCCAATTTTAATAGCTCATATGCAAAGATGTGCTTGTGCCCACATCTTGTGTTTCATACCAATAGGTCCTATATGTGATGCTCCCAACCTATGCATTAATCTTGACACGTCAAGGTCGACACATCGGCCCTATCTCCTATGCACGTCATTCACCTAGACGATGGTGACAGCTCAAATTTTGAGGCAAAAGCACATCAAAATCTCTCTTTTTTCTCCTAATACATAATTGTATTAATTATGAAAAAAATTACAAGATTACATGATTACAAGATGTAGGATGGCTCTAGGCCATCGTGCATAATCAAAAGGGCCATACAAACTTGAGTCAACTCTTTTTGTTTATGTTGTCCCTTGAGTTGGGGATCTAAGATATCCTCCACTTTCTCCCTATCTACCAAGAATTGTGCTACCTATCATAAAGACATGAAAATCAAGACCATGGAAAATAGATAACCAAGCAATAACCAACCAAAAAGGGTACAAGCAAAGAAAAGCACCTTTTCTACATAGTTTTTACTAAATAAAGATTAATCAATCATGAGTTTGATAATGCAAAATGTGAGTTTGACTTGCATCCATTAACAATATGGATGGGCATCACCATGCACCTCCCTCCCCTTCCTCCTCATGGGCAGAGGTTTGTATTTTCATCCCACAGTGTTGAGGGCTTCACATTTACACTTGTCATTTTACTTGCACTATGATTAAAATTGCACTCGCACTAACTTGAACAAGGTTAAGTCTCCAGTCCTAATTTAGCAAATTCACCAAGCATCTTCATTCCTTTTTCTAAGGCTTCCATAGTATCATAGTCTTTCAATATACAAACAAACATGTCACAATCAAGAGATAGGATGCCAAGCAACATATGTATGACAAAGACTCACCAATAAACTTCACACACCTATTTTGCTGCTGGTACAAAATTGAATCATTGCAAAGATACTTGCCCTACCTAGCCCACAACATGTAGTTTCACTTTTGAATGAAATTACCCCTGCCTTTCAAAGCAGTTCCAAAGGCCTGCCATGCTCTTGTTTCCAAGTCCTCCACTAATGAGTCAATCACCTTCAACCCCTACAACAAAAGTAAGCTAACTATCAAGTCAACTTCAAACTGACAAGTGATAGGAACTTACATAACATAGAATGCAAAGTATAAATGTCAAAAAAAAAAATCCCTTTATCAAAAAAAAGTTCCAATCACTACCTGAGTTGGATTTGGTGCTCTATTAAGAGATGTAGCTATGTTGTTATAGCTGTTGTATTCACCAACATGTCCTTCTCAAACATGCTTGCATGGCTCATTGGTTTTTTTTCCTCATCTATAACATCATCCAAGCATGCTTGCATGGCTCATTGGCCAACAACTCTCTGGTAATAAAGTTGTTCTCCTCTAATTTTCCTCTTGGTGGATAAGTTACTCATGAATATATGTGTGCATCACGTAGGCTCAAAATAAGGTATTTTTAAAATACCATTTTTATAAAAAAAATACATATAGAAGGATGTAATATAAAGGGGTTATTTAAATATTGAATAGAAAAGGGTTATGTTTTATTTAGAAAAAATTCACAGATAAAGATATTTGTAAAGAGGCCTTGAATACACTTGATGTAGAATTTATACAGAAAGTAACTTCTCTGAGATTGTTCTATATTCAACATCATCAAAGAAAGTTTCTATCACTCCACTCTTTGGCAATTCCTATAATGAAGCTAGCGTAAAAGAAGTGGCCTGCTTTAGACATCCATTCCTATTTTGAGTTTCAATTTCTTTCAGTTGTTGCTGACACATAGCATGTCTCTAAAGGCATCCTAGTATGTTTCAGAAGCAAACAAGGCATAGTATTGAAACTTTCTAGATTTGGCAAGTGCACCTTTCATCAGTAGCTTTCTAGCAAATATCTTCCAGATGAACACATTCAGTCGGTAGAGGGTTAACTTGCTAGACATCTAAGATCCTACTTTACTTCTCTAAGAGGTTTGTGGGTATAAGTCCTTCTAGTTGTAGTTTGACTTCAAGAAGATTGCTTTGTCTTGTTGAGATGGCAAGCTCCACATGTGCGGACATTGATGATGGACCACCTGGCTAGATGGGCCCTCATGTCTAAACTTAGCACATTGGTGGTCATTATGATACTCACATGGCCACTAACTTATCACTTATTATATTTAGTTTATTACACCTACCTATAGCTGGCAAAGACATAACACCAGCCGATTAGTGTAGTCAGTTATGCACTACTTGACTTAGTAGGCCACTTACCTTATGTGTATCTTATCTATACTTTGTGTACATTGTATAGTGCATGGAAGAAGAAGAAGAAACCAACAAGAAAACGTTTTGGCCTCCATCTCTCTTCTTGTGTTCTTGAGTGAGCTTCCTCTTGTGTATACAGTGTGTGATTGGCACAGCAACTCAAGCAAGTCCCCCCACCACGCAATTCTTGACATGGTATCAGAGTCGCGCCACTGAGAGAGGCTGATTTTGAAGGCTAAAGTAAATGAGAAGAAGCAAGGTTTGAGCAAGCAAGCAATGGGTAAGAAGCTCTCCCATTGTTCCACTCTCTTTCTTGGATAGTGCCTCTGGAGGCATCGGAAGCAGGGTCGAGCAAAAATCTTAGATTGTTGTGAGATTTGGTGTGCGAGTAGATCACTATATATTTTGCTAAAGCCCATAGTTATTTTGGTTTTCTGCGGCCATTTCAAGCCCTGTTTTAGAGCCGCAAGGTTGCGGACAACAGTTTCAGGGCACTCTGTGATTTCAGCTGTATTGATCAAAAGTGGGTGCACATGTTACAGATTGCGAATTTGTAATTTTTGAGGTTTTTGCAGGAAGCAAACATAAGGTTTATATGCAAACAAGTTTCAAATTACATGTACTATTGAGAAATCAATGAAAAAGGTTGCTTGGTGTATTGCTATGCACATGTTGTGAAAGATTGCAGAAGACTAGCTTGTTGTGTTATATCCTTGTTTGTGATAATGACAGAGAATAGTGGAAATCCCATTATTGAGAAGCTCGACAAGAATAACTACCCTTCATGGAATTTTCATGTGACAAACTTTCTCATTGGAAAGGGCATCTATGAGTTTGTTTCAAGTGAAGAAAAGGAGCCAGAGCTGGGTATCCCTCCAACTGCAGATGAGTTAAAAGCATGGAAAGAATGGAATGCAAAAGACAAAAAGGTAATGTACTGGCTATCTACAGTCATTGATAATACTATACTAGGACATATCAGGAATGCAAAAACTTCACATGCAGCTTGGATAATTTTTTAGAGCATGTTTTCAGTAAATACAAAGGCACGAAAGATTTAACTCAAGCAAGGGTTGAATGCCTTGAAGAAAGGAAAAATGTCTGTGAATGAGTATGTGTTGAAGGTGAGAAGCATTGCAAATGCTTTAGCAGTGATTGATGCAATGCCAGATGATAATGATTTTGTTTCATCCACTCTGAGTGGCCTTAACAATGAGAAGGCATGGAAATCATTTGTTACTTCAGTATATGTACGGAAGCCATTTCCAGATTTTGATGAGCTGATCTCTCTCATATTTACTAAAGACATCAATATGCAGGGTGATTCGTCTGAAAGAAATTGTAAACATGTCCAAGCATTTTACTAAAGTTCAGGAAGGGGACGTAGTAGATCCTCTTCGAGAGGCCGTGGTATGGGATGTGCTGGTGATAACCAATAAAACAGATTCAATCAATAGTCTGATGAAATGCAGGTTTCTAGAGGAGAGGAAACTTTAGAGGCACGGGGAGCTCTACTGCCGCCAACGACTGAACCTCCCCCCTTGATCGCCAACACTGTGGGCCATGAGCAGAAAAGAGGAGAAGAAGAAGAAGGAGAAGAGGGAGAGAAGGAGGAGAAGAGGGAAGAGAGAGAAGAGAGAGAGAATGAGAAGGAGAGAAGAAGAAGGAGTGGGAGAGAGAAGGGAAGAAGAGGGAGAGAAGAAGAAGGAGAGGAAGAAGAGGAAGAGGAGAGGAAGAGAAGAAGAGAAGGAGAGAGAGAGGGGGGAGGAGAAGAAGGGAAAAAGAAGAAGAGAGAGAAGGAGAAGAGAGACGAAGAAGAGGAAGAAGAAGAAGAAGAAGGTGAGAAAGAAGAGAACTTGAAGGGACATCAGAGGACATCATTGACCACCCCCCTAAAAAATGGTGCCCTCTAGCCCTCCCGCTATTCTCGTTGCTTATTGTTCATGGTTTCTCCTCTATACCTAAAGTGCATGATTATGAAAACTCAAGTGCGTGAGTCGCATGAAATATTGACTAGCCTAATACATGAAATATTAAGGTTTTCATGTGCAAAGATGATAGAGTACATCATGCACATGTCGATATATGTTAACTTGCACACACAATGGGATTACAAGATAGACATTATTAGAACAGTAGTTCTAAAAGAAAATTCCGTTTAGAGATCATTGTCCGAACTCTAGCCGATAGATGAAGATTGGATAACCTATGGCTAATTAGGTTGGAATCTCGTTAATGTACACTTGGTGATGTACTAGCAATATGGGTTAGCACTTGGTGACCTATGATATTAGATAGCTACTCTAGGAATTGGGTTGATTTTCTACCCTAAATAGGTGGCCATGACTAATAAAGGTCAAGGTGAAATCACTTAGATTATTTAAAGGATCTAGGAGGAATTTGTTAAATTGACCTTGCGAAGCCCTAACCCAAGGGGGAGAGCAAACTTTAGGCTAATTGATTTATGCTAAGCATGTTGCTTGGAATTGTTGAAATGGTTTCTAAGGAAGGTTGATTTGTTAAAGACGGATTGTTGACCCAAGTTATGCTTGGTTGTTTGAAAAGGTTGTAAAAGTGTTTTGATACATCCAAGTTAATTTCTGGTTGTAATGCAATGGGATTGCGATTCCTTGAAGCAAGTGGTTGTGCGTTCCACTGTTTGTTAATGTGGATTTGGATGTTAACCCAAGTGGGGTGTGATTGATAATTGCATGGCCAGGTCTGAGATGACTGATTGCCATGGAAACAAAAGGGATGTTTTCCCTAGTAATTGTTTTTAAGCTGGTTGCTTCAGTTGTGGTTGATTTCTTAAAGGGATAATTAAGGAAGGATGGCGCTAGCTACCCCCCGCAAACTGCCAAACCCTAACCAAGGGGGTTATGAATCTGCATCGGGAGTGTGGACCGAACCCACCGCGAGAGGTCTCTCTGTGGAAAATACTTGGCGTAGGAGGACGCTTGGGCGCCAGTGGGGGCTCTGGCCGTAAATCCCAATGCCTTCGAGCCCTACACAAGTGTTCTACATGACTCATATGGGATCTCGAGGCCTTGATACTAGTTACGGCGAAATCTTGGTAGGATAAACCTTCAGGTTTTGTTGCCAAGAGACGGAAGGATTTTTCTATGGAGGCAGAAAGGAACACTTAATTCTCGTGTATGGGCGGGAGACAAACATTAATCTGAAGATAAGTTAAGGAAGTGTTTGATCTTATTTTATCTTATCATTGTGTCTCTGCCCTAAATTATGTAAAGGAACCTGTGACTAGCGGGTTAATTAAGGAAGCTGCTTTTATGTGTCAAACATAACGTGGTAGGTGATTAGATAACTAAGACAACCCCTGGGGAAAGCGTGGTGGATGTGACCAATGGGTCTATCCTACGGAAGCCTGGTCTCGATTAACCGAGAGCTTTCCTTAAAGGAAATGTTAATGAGAAATGTTAGGAAAATGTAATGTGTCCACCTGTTCCCTTTCAGGACACGTTTTAGTAGTCCATGGGAAACAGAGTCTAGAAAGCTCCGCCGGCACTCCCATGAAATGTTACCGGGTTTGCGATCTAGGACTTCCCGCGTCTACTATGTCAAGAATCGCGTGGTGGAGGGGGTTGCTCAAGATGTTGCGCTGAACACACACAGAATGCACAAGGAGAAGCTCACTCAAGAGACAAGAAGAGAGATGGAGGCCAAAACGTTTTCTTGCTGATTTCTTCTTCTTCTTCCACACTCTTTACAATGTACACAAAGTATAGATAAGATACAACATAAAAGGGAAGTGGCCTACTAAGTCAAAAAATGTATAACCGACTACACTAGTCGACTGGCACTATAACTATGCCAGCTGTACATAGGTGTAACGACTTGAATATAATAAGTAATGAGTCAGTGGCCATGTGAGATGCATAATGACCACCGACGTGCTAGGTGTAGACATGTGGACCCATCTAACCAGGCGGTCCATCATCAATGTCCGCATGTGTTGAGCTTGTCATCTCAACACTCCCCCTCAAGCTCAACTGCATCTCTACAACTCCAAGTAAGCTTCGAAACTTTTGAAGCTTCTCTGTATCCAATGCCTTCGTGAAGATGTCAGCTATCTGATCTTGTGTGCTGACATACACCAAGTCAATCTCACCTGCTAGTACCTTCTCTCTCCCAAAGTGGTAGTGTACCTCAATATGTTTTGTCCTAGCATGGAACACAGGGTTCCTAGCCAACTGTATACTGCTCATGTTGTCACAATAAATGATAACTGGACCTTCCACTTGCACATCCAAATCAGGCAATAGCTTTTGCAGCCATACTACCTCACATGCTGCAACAACAGCACCTCTATACTCAGCCTCTGTACTCGACAAAGCAACTGTAGATTGCTTTTTGCTGCTCCATGCAACTGCTGCACTACCAAGAGAGAACATGTATCCGCTGGTAGATCTTCTATCAGACATACTACTAGCCCAATCTGCATCTGTGTATCCAAACACCTGTACATCTGTACCTGCCTCATAGAAAAGTCTGTAATGTAATGTGGACTTCACATATCTCAATATGCGTCTGACTGCATCCAAATGTGGCTTTCTAGGTACTTGCATAAACTGACTCACAAGACCAACAGTGTAGCTCAAGTCTGGCCTTGTAATGGTCATGTAGATCAAACTCCCCACTATCCTCTTGAACATAGTAGGGTCTTCTATCTCATCCTCAACATCAGCACTCAACTTTACATTCTGCTCCAACGGGATTGAAAGTGGTTTGCATGCAGTCATACCATACTTTGACAACATATCCAAGCCATATTGTCTTTGGGACAGCCATATACCATCATCACTTCTGATCACCTCAATGCCAAGGAAGTACCTTAGCTCACCTAAATCCTTCATCTCAAACTTCATCTTTAAACAACCCTTGACTTCAGCAATCCCACTATCACTATCACCTGTAATAATCAAGTCATCCACATAGATGACTATGATGACCAAACCTGCTTCTCCCTTTCTCACATAATGTGAGTGATCAACATCAGAAACATAAAAGCCAATATTGACAAGATACTCTCTGATCTTGTCAGACCATGCTCTAGGTTCTTGCTTGAGCCCATAGAGTGCCTTCTTCAACCTGCACACGTACGTGGGATGTTCTAAATCTTCATAACCTGTTGGCTGATCCATATACACTTCTTCTTGCAAATCGCCATGCAAGAAGGCATTCTTTACATCCATTTGCTGCAACCTCCAACCTTTGGCTGCTGCCAAAGCAATCACATATCTGACAGTTGCCATCCTAGCAACTAGACTGAAGGTTTCATCATAATCTATGCCATATGTCTGGGCATAGCCTTTTGCAACCAGCCTAGCTTTGTACCTGCTAATAGAACCATCTGCATTGTGCTTAATCTTATAAACCCACTTACATCCAATAGCTTTCTTTTCCTTCGGCAATGATACTAGATCCCAAGTCTTATTGGCCTCTAATGCAGCCATCTCCTCATCCATTGCTGCATCCCAATGAGCATGACCAATAGCCTCCTCAAAACATGTGGGCTCAACATCCTCAACTAGTTTCACCATATAAGCATAATGGTGAGCTGCATAACCTTCAAAACCAAATCTTTTAACACGGTATCTCACCCTGCTAGACCTGCGTACCACTGGATCACTCAATGGAGTCTTTGCATTAACGCGTGCTCTCTGCACACCTGGAGTCCTCACTGAAGGAATGCCAAGCTCATCATCTAAGCTCTCTGAGCCACTAGAGTCTCCATCAAGAACTGCATCAATGCTTTCTGACACTTTATTCTTTCCTTTGTCTTTACCTGTAGTGCTACTAGATGCACCTGAAGATGTAGAGGTAGTCCTTAGTCTCCCAGACCAAGGACTACTAGATGATGTCTCTGGTCCACTAAGAGTCTGTGATTCTTGCTTTTCAGCCTGTACATGAGTATCATGATCATCATCAACATTCAATGCATCACCACTAGATGCATACCAACTGCTCATTTCATCAAAGATGACATCCCTGCTCACTCTGAACTTACATGTGACAGGGTTGTAATAGCGATACCCTTTCTGCTCTAAAGAGTATCCAATAAAGATACACTTTTCAGCCTTTGGATCCAGTTTTCTCCGCAACTCATCTGGCACATGAACATACGCAATGTAGCCAAACACTTTCAAGTGTGAAACATCAGGCTTCTTACCTGTAAAACATTCTTCGGGGTCATACCATGAACTGCAGCTGTGGGAGTTCTGTTCATAATATAAACAGCAGTATGAATAGCCTCAGACAAAAAATTCTTAGGCATAATCTTTTCAGCCGTCAAGGCGCGTGCAACTTCTGCAATATGCCTTTTTTTTCTTTCTGCAACTCCATTTTGCTGTGGGGTATACCTGCATGTGAACTATCTCTTTATCCCATGAGACCTCAGAAAATCACTGAACTCATTTGAGAGGTACTCTCCCCCTCCATCTGACCTCAAGCACTTTACTTTCAAGCCTGTTTCTCTTTCAACTACAGCCTTGAAAGTTCTAAAGTGCTCAAATGCTTCACTCTTTTCCTTCATAAAATATACCCACAGCTTTCTAGAACAATCATCAATGAATGTGACAAAGTATGAACTGCCTCCAAGAGATACATTTTGTGTAGGCTCCCAAATGTCTGTATGCACAACATCAAGGATATTTCTGCTTACGTCTCTATCATGTGAAAAAGGTTGTCTTGCCTGCTTACCAAACTGACATGCTTCACATACCTTCTGAAATTCTGCAACTCTAAATGTAGGCAAACCTGTAACCAACCCTTTGGACTGCATTAATTTTAGCCTTTGTACATTTGCATGTCCAATGCGTTTGTGCCAAATTTCAATGTCTGCAACAACACCTTTTCCTTTGGCATACCTAACAGCATTCATAGTAGGAATTCAAGCGTCCAGAGTAAACATACGTCCAACTCTACTTCCCTTTGCTAGCAACCTGCACTTATCATTGAAATCTTCTACAAAGTAGCCCTTTGCATTAAATCTAACTTCCAACCCTTGCTCTACCATTTGATTGACTGACACCAAGTTCTTTGTAATAGATGGCACATGTAATACATCTGAAAGACTCTTTGTCTTACCATCATGCAAGGACAAGGGAACTTTTCCAATGTGTGAAATTAGGTGGCATGAGTCATCACCCGTCTGCACATAACCTACATTCTACAAATTCTGCATCTCTCCAAACCATTCTACATGGCTGGTCATATGATTGGATGCACCTGAATCAACATACCAAACATCATCATGTCCTCCCTTTCCTGTAACAGCATTCAGCATATGCTGCATAACAAACAGACGTTCATTTTTGTCTTCATTCTGTCGTGAAGATGATGCATAGTTTCCTTGCTACAACTTACCACAGCGGATATCATCTCTCTTATCATAACATTGGGTTGCAATATGACATGTTTTGCCACAGTAGTGGCACACAATACCAGAGTTGTTAGAACCTCTATTCTGCCATCCACCTCTTCCTCTAAAGCTCCCCCTGCCTCTAAAGTTACCATGACCTCCTGAAACCTGCATACCGCCAAATTGCTGATTCAGTCTATTTTGTTGGTTGTCACTACCACGTCCTGTACCACGGCCTCTTGAAGAGAACCTGCCATGTCCCCTTCCTGAACTGGAGTAGGAAGCTTGGACCTGTTCACCGCTTCTTTCAGATGTCTCACTCTGCATGTTGATCTCTTCAGTGATCATAAGGGAGACCAACTCATCAAAATCTGGAAATGGCTTTCTAACATATACGGATGTTACAAAAGACTTCCAAGCCTTTTCTTTATTAAGTCCACCCAAGGTAGACGACACCAAATCATCATCATCGGGCATTGCATCAATCGCTGCCAAGGCATCTGCAATGCTCCTTACCTTCAATGCATACTCATTGATAGACATCTTCCCTTTCTTCAATGTATTCAACTCTTGCTTGAGTTGAATCTTTCGTGCCTTTGTATTTACAGAAAACATACTTTCAAGTATGGTCCAAGGTGCATATGCATTCTCTGCATTTCTAATGTGTCCCAACATATTATTGTCAATTACTGCAGACAACCAATACATGACCTTCTTGTCTTTTGCATCCCATTCCTTTCGTGCCTTTGTCTCTTCTGCAGTTGGAGGATCACTCACCTCCAGCTCCTTTTCTTCACCTGAAACGAACTCGTAGAGGCCTTTTCCAATAAGAAAGTTCGTGACACGGCACTTCCATGAAGGGTAGTTGTTCTTGTCGAGCTTCTCAATGATGGGGCTTCCACTATTCTCTGCCATTATCACAAGAATAATACCAAACAGCAAGCAAATCTTCTGCACCCCTCGACCTGTAGTGCACAGCAATACTTCAGACAGCCTTTTTCACTGTCTGCTCAACAATATATGCAATCTGCAACGAGTTTGCAGATAAACCTTGTGTTTACTCATTGGTAAACACCTTTGAACTTAGAGATCTAAAATCTGTAACCTGGGCACCAACTTTTGGTCGATAGAGCCGAAGTCACAGCGTACCCTCAAACTGCTGTCCGTACATGTAATACATCTAAAAGGCTCTTTGTCTTACCATCATGCAAGGAGAAGGGAACTTTTCCAATGTGTGAAATTGGGTGGCATGAGTCATCACCCGTCTGCACATAACCTGCATTCTGCAAATTTTACATCTCTCCAAACCATTCTACATGGCTCGTCATATGATTGGATGCACCTGAATCAACATACCAAACATCATCATGTGCTCACTTTCCTGTAACAGCATTCAGCATATGCTGTATAACAAACAGACGTTCATTTTTGTCTTCATTCTGTTGTGAAGACGATGCATAGTTTCCTTGCTGCAACTTACCACTGCGGATATCATCTCTCTTAGCATAACATTGGGCTGCAATATGACCTCTTTTGCCACAGTAGTGGCACACAATACCAGAGTTGTTAGAACCTCTGTTCTGCCATCCACCTCTTCCTCTAAAGCTCCCCCTGCCTTGAAAGTTACCACGACCTCCTGAAACCTGCATATCGCGAAATTGCTGATTCAATCTATTTTGCTGGTTGTCACTACCACGTCCTGTACCACGGCCTCTTGAAGAGAACCTGCCACGTCCCCTTCCTGAACTGGAGTAGAAATCTTGGACCTCTTCACCGCTTCTTTCAGATGTCTCACTCTGCATGTTGATCTCTTTAATGATCATAAGGGAGACCAACTCATCGAAATCTGGAAATGGCTTTCTAACATATACAGATGTTACAAAAGACTTCCAAGCCTTTTCATTATTAAGTCCACCCAAGGTAGAAGACACCAAATCATCATCATCGGGCATTGCATCAATTGCTGCCAAGGCATCTACAATGCTCATTACCTTCAATGCATACTCATTGATAGACATCTTCCCTTTCTTCAATGTATTCAACTCTTGCTTGAGTTGAATCTTTCGTGCCTTTGTATTTACAGAAAACATACTTTCAAGTATGGTCCAAGTTGCATATGCATTCTCTGCATTTCTAATGTGTCCCAACATATTATTATCAATTACTGCAGACAACCAATACATGACCTTCTTGTCTTTTGCATTCCATTCCTTTCGTGCCTTTGTCTCTTCTGCAGTTGGAGTATCACTCACCTCCGGCTCCTTTTCTTCACCTGAAACGAACTCGTAGAGGCCTTTTCCAATAAGAAAGTTCGTGACACGGCACTTCCATGAAGGGTAGTTGTTCTTGTCGAGCTTCTCAATGATGGGGCTTCCACTATTCTCTGCCATTATCACAAGAATAATACCAAACAGCAAGCAAATCTTCTGCACCCCTCGACCTGTAGTGCACAGCAATACTTCAGACAGCCTTTTTCACTGTCTGCTCAACAATATATGCAATCTGCAACGAGTTTGCAGATAAACCTTGTGTTTACTCATTGGTAAACACCTTTGAACTTAGAGATCTAAAATCTGTAACGTGCGCACCCACTTTCAGTCGAGACAGCCGAAGTCACAGCGTACCCTCAAACTGCTGTCCGCACATGTAATACATCTGAAAGACTCTTTGTCTTACCATCATGCAAGGACAAGGGAACTTTTCCAATGTGTGAAATTGGGTGGCATGAGTCATCACCCATCTGCACATAACCTGCATTCTGCAAATTCTGCATCTTTCCAAACCAGTCTACATGGCTGGTCATATGATTTGATACACCTGAATCAACATACCAAACATCATCATGTCCTCCCTTTCTTGTAACAGCATTCAGCATATGCTGCATAACAAACAGACGTTCATCTTTGTCTTCATTCTGTTGTGAAGACGATGCATAGTTTCCTTGCTGCAACTTACCACTGCGGATATCATCTTTCTTGGCATAACATTGGGCTGCAATATGACATGTTTTGCCACAGTAGTGGCACACAATACCAGAGTTGTTGGAACCTCTATTCTGCCATCCACCTCTTCCTCTAAAGCTCCCCCTGCCTCTAAAGTTACCACGTCCTCCTGAAAGCTACATACTGCCAAATTGCTGATTCAATCTATTTTGCTGGTTGTCACTACCACGTCCTGTACCACGGCCTCTTGAAGAGAACCTGCCATGTCCCCTTCCTGAACTGGAGTAGAAAGCTTGGACCTCTTCACCGCTTCTTTCAGATGTCTCACTCTGCATGCTGATCTCTTCAGTGATCATAAGGGAGACCAACTCATCGAAATCTGAAAATGGCTTTCTAACATATACGGATGTTACAAAAGACTTCCAAGCCTTTTCATTATTAAGTCCACCCAAGGTAGACGACACCAAATCATCATCATCGGGCATTGCATCAATTGCTGCCAAGGCATCTGCAATGCTCCTTACCTTCAATGCATACTCATTGATAGACATCTTCCCTTTCTTCAATGTATTCAACTCTTGCTTGAGTTGAATCTTTCGTGCCTTTGTATTTACAGAAAACATACTTTCAAGTATGGTCCAAGCTGCATATGCATTCTCTGCATTTCTAATGTGTCCCAACATATTATTGTCAATTACTGCAGACAACCAATACATGACCTTCTTGTCTTTTGCATTCCATTCCTTTCGTGCCTTTGTCTCTTCTGCAGTTGGAGGATCACTCACCTTCGGCTCCTTTTCTTCACCTGAAACGAACTCGTAGAGGCCTTTTCCAATAAGAAAGTTCGTGACACGGAACTTCCATGAAGGGTAGTTGTTCTTGTC
Source organism: Lygodium microphyllum (assembly GCF_053477565.2). Lineage (NCBI taxonomy): Eukaryota > Viridiplantae > Streptophyta > Polypodiopsida > Schizaeales > Lygodiaceae > Lygodium > Lygodium microphyllum. The sequence continues at coordinate 66,573,393 of NC_141143.1, read as the reverse complement.
GAGCTTCTCAATGATGGGGCTTCCACTATTCTCTGCCATTATCACAAGAATAATACCAAACAGTAAGAAAATCTTTTGCACCCCTCGACCTGTAGTGCACAGCAATACACCAGACAACCTTTTTCACTCTCTACTCAACAATACATGCAATCTGCAACCAATTTGCAGATAAACCTTGTGTTTACTCACTAGTAAACACCTTTGATCTTAGAGATCTAAAATCTGTAACCTGCACACCCACTTTCAATCGAGACAGCTGAAGTCATAGCATACCCTGAAACTGCTGTCTGCACATGTAATACATCTGAAAGACTCTTTGTCTTACCATCATACAAGGACAAGGGAACTTTTCCAATGTGTGAAATTGGGTGTCATGAGTCATCACCCGTCTGCACATAACCTACATTCTGCAAATTCTGCATCTCTCCAAACCAGTCTACATGGCTGGTCATATGATTTGATGCACCTGAATCAACATACCAAACATCATCATGTCCTCCCTTTCCTGTAACAGCATTCAGCATATGCTGCATAACAAACAGATGTTCATTTTTGTCTTCATTCTATCGTGAAGACGATGCATAGTTTCCTTACTGCAACTTACCACAGCGGATATCATCTCTCTTAGCATAACATTGGGCTGCAATATGACATGTTTTGCCACAGTAGTGGCACACAATACCAGAGTTGTTAGAACCTCTATTCTGCCATCCACCTCTTCCTCTAAAGCTCCCCCTGCCTCGAAAGTTACCACGACCTCCTGAAACCTACATACCGCCAAATTGCTGATTCAATCTATTTTGCTGGTTGTCACTACCACGTCTTGTACCATGGCCTCTTGAAGAGAACCTGCCACGTCCCCTTCCTGAACTGGAGTAGAAAGCTTGGACCTCTTCACCGCTTCTTTCAGATGTCTCACTCTGCATGTTGATCTCTTCAGTGATCATAAGGGAGACCAACTCATCGAAATCTGGAAATGGCTTTCTAACATATACGGATGTTACAAAAGACTTCCAAGCCTTTTCATTATTAAGTCCACCCAAGGTAGACGACACCAAATCATCATCATCGGGCATTGCATCAATTGCTGCCAAGGCATCTGCAATGCTCCTTACCTTCAATATATACTCATTGATAGACATCTTCCCTTTCTTCAATGTATTCAACTCTTGCTTGAGTTGAATCTTTCGTGCCTTTGTATTTACAGAAAACATACTTTCAAGTATGGTCCAAGCTGCATATGCATTCTCTGCATTTCTAATGTGTCCCAACATATTATTGTCAATTACTGCAGACAACCAATACATGACCTTCTTGTCTTTTGCATTCCATTCCTTTCGTGCCTTTGTCTCTTCTGCAGTTGGAGGATGACTCACCTCCGGCTCCTTTTCTTCACCTGAAACGAACTTGTAGAGGCCTTTTCCAATAAGAAAGTTCGTGACACGGAACTTCCATGAAAGGTAGTTGCTCTTGTCGAGCTTCTCAATGATGGGGCTTCCACTATTCTCTGCCATTATCACAAGAATAATACCAAACAGTAAGCAAATCTTCTGCACCCCTCGACCTGTAGTGCACAGCAATACACCAGATAGCCTTTTTCACTGTCTGCTCAACAATACATGCAATCTGCAATCAGTTTGCAAATAAACCTTGTGTTTACTCACTAGTAAACACCTTTGATCTTAGAGATCTAAAATCTGTAACCTGCGCACCCACTTTCAGTCGAGACAGCTGAAGTCATAGCGTACCCTGAAACTGCTGTCCACACATGTAATACATCTGAAAGACTCTTTGTCTTACCATCATACAAGGACAAGGGAAATTTTCCAATGTGTGAAATTGGGTGTCATGAGTCATCACCCGTCTGCACATAACCTACATTCTGCAAATTCTGCATCTCTCCAAACCAGTCTACATGGCTGGTCATATGATTTGATGCACCTGAATCAACATACCAAACATCATCATGTCCTCCCTTTCCTGTAACAGCATTCAGCATATGCTGCATAACAAACAGACGTTCATTTTTGTCTTCATTCTATCGTGAAGACGATGCATAGTTTCCTTACTGCAACTTACCACAGCGGATATCATCTCTCTTAGCATAACATTGGGCTGCAATATGACATGTTTTGCCACAGTAGTGGCACACAATACCAGAGTTGTTAGAACCTCTATTCTGCCATCCACCTCTTCCTCTAAAGCTCCCCCTGCCTCGAAAGTTACCACGACCTCTTGAAACCTACATACCACCAAATTGCTGATTCAATCTATTTTGCTGGTTGTCACTACCACGTCCTGTACCATGGCCTCTTGAAGAGAACCTGCCACGTCCCCTTCCTGAACTGGAGTAGAAAGCTTGGACCTCTTCACCGCTTCTTTCAGATGTCTCACTCTGCATGTTGATCTCTTCAGTGATCATAAGGGAGACCAACTCATCGAAATCTGGAAATGGCTTTCTAACATATACGGATGTTACAAAAGACTTCCAAGCCTTTTCATTATTAAGTCCACCCAAGGTAGACGACACCAAATCATCATCATCGGGCATTGCATCAATTGCTGCCAAGGCATCTGCAATGCTCCTTATCTTCAATATATACTCATTGATAGACATCTTCCCTTTCTTCAATGTATTCAACTCTTGCTTGAGTTGAATCTTTCGTGCCTTTGTATTTACAGAAAACATACTTTCAAGTATGGTCCAAGCTGCATATGCATTCTCTGCATTTCTAATGTGTCCCAACATATTATTGTCAATTACTGCAGACAACCAATACATGACCTTCTTGTCTTTTGCATTCCATTCCTTTCGTGCCTTTGTCTCTTCTGCAGTTGGAGTATCACTCACCTCCGGCTCCTTTTCTTCACCTGAAACGAACTCGTAGAGGCCTTTTCCAATAAGAAAGTTCGTGACACGGAACTTCCATGAAGGGTAGTTGTTCTTGTCGAGCTTCTCAATGATGGGGCTTCCACTATTCTCTGCCATTATCACAAGAATAATACCAAACAGCAAGAAAATCTTTTGCACCCCTCAACCTGTAGTGCACAGCAATACATCAGACAGCCTTTTTCACTGTCTGCTCAACAATACATGCAATTTGCAACCAGTTTGCAGATAAACCTTGTGTTTACTCACTGGTAAACACCTTTGATCTTACAGATCTGAAATCTGTAACCTATGCACCCACTTTCGATCGATACAGCCGAAGTCACAGCGTACCCTGAAATCTGCAGAATATAGAGCGCTCTTCCCACACACCAAATGTCACTGCAATCTGAATTTTTTGCTCTGCCCTGCTTCCGGTGCCTCCACAGGCACTATCCAAGAGAAAGAGTGGAAGGATGGGAGAGCTTCTTACTCGTGGCTTGCTTGCTCGAACCTTGCTTCTTCTCCTTTGCTTCAACCTTCGAAATCAGCCTCTCTCATTGGTGCGGCTCTGATACCATGTCAAGAATCGTGTGGTGGAGGGGGTTGCTCAAGATGTTGCGCCGAACACACACAGAATGCACAAGGAGAAGCTCACTCAAGAGACAAGAAGAGAGATGGAGGCCAAAACGTTTTCTTGCTGATTTCTTCTTCTTCTTCCACACTCTTTACAATGTACACAAAGTATAGATAAGATACAACATAAAAGGGAAGTGGCTTGCTAAGTCAAACAATGTATAACCGACTAGACTAGTCGACCGGCACTATAACTATGCCAGCTTGTAAATAGGTGTAACGACCTGAATATAATAAGTAATGAGTCAGTGGCCATGTGAGATGCATAATGACCACCGACGTGCTAGGTGTAGACATGTGGACCCATATAACCAGGCGATCCATCATCAATGTCTGCATGTGTTGAGCTTTTCATCTCAACATACTACGTAGAGGAAGTATTATGGCTGTTCCCACTTAGAACCGCCGACCAGATCAGGGTTTCCCCTAATGGTCATATTCCTAAAACAACAACTAGGGTTGAACCCCAGGCGAACTACTTTACACAGAAATGTCAGGGTCGAAGTGGATTCATGCTGCACTTGGTTCAAGGAGAATGGGAAATGAGAGGGATGCAAGGCTCAACCTCTCTGCCCATAAGGCATAGTCCCACTCAGTTCCCCTAAAACAACATAAATTGGGATTCTAGTAACCTAACCCTTTGATTTTGATTTTTAGTACGAATACAAACTGTGAAAGCATGGCCTATCGATCCTTTAGTGTTTCGGAATTTGAAGCTAGAGGTGTCAGAAAAGTTACCACAGGGATAACTGGCTTGTGGCAGCCAAGCGTTCATAGCGACGTTGCTTTTTTATCCTTCGATGTCGGCTCTTCCTATCATTGCGAAGCAGAATTCGCCAAGTGTTGGATTGTTCACCCACCAATAGGGAACGTGAGCTGGGTTTAGACTGTCGTGAGACAGGTTAGTTTTACCCTACTGATGAGCGGTGCCGCAATAGTAATTCAACTTAGTACGAGAGGAACCGTTGATTCACATAATAACCCCTAGGTCAGTGCCCTTGCTATTCATTTCATTCGCAAAGAGCTCCTTGCTATCCATTTTGACTAAGAAAAGCTCTCGGCCAACTGGGACCACCCATCCGTAGGACGGACCCATGGCCATATCTACCGCACTTTCCCTAGGGTTGCTTTAGTTGTCTAATTACCTACCACATTTAGTTGGACGTGCATCAAACAGCTTCATTAATTAGCTAGTTAGACATTGGTTCCTTCACATAAACTTAGCACTTGACATAGAAAAACAATGTCAAACAAGTTTCTTTTCAACAAGTTATCTTATTTATCTTTGGAATATATCCATAAAGTCTAGCCCGTAGGCTAATCTATAATCTATCTAAAGGCAATCCATAATCTGCCTGCAGGCTATCCAGCAATCCACAGGGATTACTAATCTAAGATTCTGCCCATAGACTAGTATGCGGGCCTTGAGATCCAATCCCAAGTCACGTTGGCCTCTTGTGCAGGGCCCGGAAGGCAAGGGAGTTACGGCTAGAGCCCCCTTGGCACCCATGCGTCCTCCTTCTCTAAGTAGCACTCAATGGAGAGACCTCACACGGTGAGTTCGGTCCATGTTTCCGGTGTGGCTAACAACCCCTTGGTTAGGGTCAGGCAGACAGACAAGGGTAATGATGCTGCCTCTTCCTTTAGGCCTTCAACTTGAAGCATTAATTAACTTTCCATCTTTTAGTTCTTTGAGCAAACAATGCAAATAGTGCTCCTAAACTGCTACAAGCACAATCAATCCAATGGTCATTTATTTGGCCAACTGCTAAGGAGTGAATCCTTCTCTCTGAATGCATCTAGCATTCAATTTGGGATCACTTGCGACTTGGCGAGATTCCCCAAGGGTATGTTTGTTCACCCTTTTGTCCTTGGGTTAGGGCCATACCCTATTAACCCAACTTAACCAACACCTTAGGTTTTATAAATCAACAGTAAATCCTGGCGACCATGTCGCTATAATTTGATTGATCCTTTGCTTCCAAGTAGATACATAACTTCCATTAACTTGGCAATTTTTCCCAAGGAAGGTGATGTAACAGGATGACTACTCATCCTCTTGCAAGTTAAACTTGCGCAAGAACCTGCCAACCTCATTCCAAGGAATGGCAAAACTCTCTTGTGATCAAACCACAAGGCCATGAGACATTGTAACTTGTTGCACAAGTGTCACATCTATTCCATGGGATCATGTTATCCATTGAACGGCGTTTCCTAGTCAAGGAATTATGTTTCGACAAGAAGCAGGGTTTAGGGAGTCTTCTTACCCAACCCAATCCTAATTGCACTATGCTGACAACATTCGTTCCTGGGGATTCCAACTCAATCCGAGTTTTAGCATTAGGTCGAATGATCTTTAGGGTAGAAACCCTAGATCATTATTTGCATGAGCATCCAATTGACCCAACATTCTATGAATGTGGGTAGGACCTTTGGATTTGAGGGTTTCGACTTGGCAACAAGTGCGAAACTAGGCCAAATCCTTAACGTGTTAAACCATAGTTAGCACTTGGGTTATTTATCGTTTCGATTGAACCATGTCTATATGAATCCCTTGCGGGTTAGGTGATTTAAATAATTCGATCTATTTTTCTTGCAACAAGGATGATTCTCTCCTAGAGATGCTAAACTAGTTTGCAAGACGTCACAATACATGTAAATATATGAATCATTACTTCTACGCCCCAAAAGGTTTGCAATAACCCTAACTTTTCTTACTAAAGTCATTATGCATGATAATTTGGAGAGTAACTTACATAAGCCCCATTAGGTTTTTCATCAAAGATCATGCCTACAAATCTTTGTTCAAGCTTTAGAATTTCATGCTTTGGGAAGCCAAGCAATCTTTTCCAAATGCAACTTGATGAAATATAATTTACGAATATGAACAAGCAACCTTCTCATAGCTACAGCGTAGTTAATGAAGTTCATGCAAAACTGAAGCTAGTGATAACTCATTCCATTTTACAAGCACATGACACATGTAAGTCCGTGCCCTACTATTTCTTTTCGAACAACATCCTACGGTTGTTAACAACTTTTCCTCATGAATCATTACACGGAAGATATTGCCTAAAATGCGACATATGTCTATTCTTTCCATATCTAGTCAAAAATGCACTGAATAATTTCAACCTTATAATGATGGGCAATAGGCGTTTTAGGCTCGTCACTTTGAAATTCATGACTAGGCAACATGCTATTAAGGACATAAGATGGATCGATAATTTGCGTTCATCACATTGAAAATACCAATGACCCAATTGCATGTCCTGAATTAATTCTAGTAATCATTCAAATAGTCAAATTTTTTTTCCAATTGCATTTAACTAGGCTAGATGAATTTGAACATGCATAGGTGCTTCCTATTCCATGAAAGTTATCGTGCTTAATGCATTACTTTTGCGTGGAATCAAAATCATAAAACCTTGGCTTGTGGGCTCGGGGAGATGTCCACGCGTAAGCCGGGGGAAGAACCTCCCGCAAGCGTGCCTTGCGACTTCTTGGGAGCCATTGTTGAGGAATTGCCCTTGGTTCTATGCGTTCTCCAAATAGCCTCAAGAATTGCCTTCTCCCTCATAAGTAGGAGATTCCTTCACCGAAATGCAGATCTTTAAAAACCCAGGAGCTTGTGGGATTTGGGCCTTATGGGAAGGCTTGTGGGAAGGGGGGCTTTTACAAGAAAGCTTGTGGGAATGGAGCTTTACGAAAAGGCTTGTGGGAAGGAGCTTTATGAGCTCGGTTTTATACTCGAGAAGGCACACAAGAACAAGGCCTATGACCTTATCCTTTAGAAGCTTCTTAGAGAAGAAGCTTCTAAGGTCCAGCAAGGACGTTGAGGAAGGGCCAATGATTGGCAAGTAGAAGTCGTCGAAGATAGGGGAAGGGACTTGATGACGATGGCAGAGATGGGCGGCGGCCTGGTGGCATACAACAGGCGACGGAAACAACGTTCTCCTTCTCTCCTCCATATTGTAGCACGGTGTCGTTCCTCTGCTCCCCCCTTACCCCCACTAAGGGGTGTTCTTATATAGGTTTAAGGGGGGGAGGGAAGCCACCACGTAGCTGGTGCATGGCTCTCCTCCCATACTCCAACTTTAACACATCATCTCTTTCTCCCATTCCCTTCCCTCCAGCCACGCATCGGCTGGGGGAATTAGAAAAAAAAATTGCATTATTTTGATCATTATCCATTTTTCCCCCTTCAAAAGGGGTGTTTCCCCGCAGTTATGCAATCCTGAACCCCCGGGATCGATTTCACAATGCGGAGGCCTCATTTTTGCGCGTGTGGGATATGGATGAAACTGTCGGTATTTACAATGCGGGAGATAACCTTGCACAGGTTTTACACAGTGTCTGGGGAGTTTGGTTTAATAATATTTTCGAGTGGAAATATTACATTATCTCCTCCTTGGAGGAATCGACATGTCCTCATCTCGAGAAGAACTGGGGGTATTGTTGGTTGAGAGCGCTTTCATCCATCCAAGTGGCATCCTCCTCGGGATAATCTTTCCACTGGACGAGGCATTCTCTCAAGGTTCTAGATCTCAATTGTCTCTCCCTAACATCTAAGATCCTCTCATCCCGTAGCTCAAGGACTCCTTGGCTAGGCACTACAACTTGTTGATCATCAAGTACATGGCTAGGATTAGGGACATACTTCTTCAGTAGGCTGATATGAAATACATTATGAACCTTTAGGTTTCAGGGAGTTGCAATCTATAAGCATTGGGTCCTAGGCACTTGAGAATCTTGTAGGGTCCATATTACCTTGGACTTAGCTTCTTGCATTCACCTAAGGATAGGGAACTTTTCTTTGGACATACGCGAATGAAGACCATGTCTCCTTCCTCGAAGGTTCTATCTTGACGTTTCAAATCCGCGTATACCTTCTGTCTATCCTTGGTGGCTTGGATGTCCTATCTTATTGGCTTCATTTGGTCATCCATATCTTCCAGTATCTGCCTTGAAGCTTCAACCCTCAAGGTTGGATCTGAGAAGTTTAAAGAACTTCGAGAGGGTCATTTCAATGCTTTGTTGGTAAGAAGCATTGTAGGCAAACTCAACCAGTGGAAAGTATTAAATCCACCTTTTTGGTTCACGGTAGAAGTGTGCCCTTAGCATATCCTCGATGACTTGGTTGACTCGCTCTATTTGACCATTGGTTTGGGGATGGTAAGCTGTACCAAAATAGAGTTGAGTCCCAATGGCTTCAAAGATAGCTCTCCAGAAGTGTGATATAAAGAGAGAATCACGATCACTAATGATTCTTCTTGGCAACCCATGTAGCTTGAATATCTCCTTGATGAACAACCTTGCAATGTCTAAGGCTTTATAGTTTGTCTTAGTAGGAAAAAGGTGTGCAACCTTAGTAAGCACATCAACCACAACCAGAATGGAGTTTTATTCTCCCTGAAATTGGATTCTATAGGGATCCAATTGCATGCTTTTTTCATCTAACATTGATAATGGAAACCTTTGTGGCTAGAGATCTAGCTGTTGATGGATTTTGCAAGATTAGAGAATTAAGGAATGCCTTGCCACTGAGTACATCGGCAACTACATTCTCCTTTTCAAGCCAGTATTTAATTTCAAAATCATACTCCTACAACACTTCAATCCACCGACGTTGCCTCATGTTGAGTTCATTCTAGGTAAAGATCCACTTGAGACTTTTATGATCCGTCACTAGGGTAAACTTGTTACCTAGCAAGTAGTGTCTCCAAAGCTTTAGAGCATGGATGACAGCTAACAGTTCTAGATCATGGATAGCATAATTCTTCTCATGGCTCTTCTGTTTTCTTGAAGAGTATGCTACATGATGACCTTCTTGCATAAGCACACATCCTAAGGCGAGCGTGCTAGCATCAGTTACTACTTTGAACTCCTTACTGAGGTCTGAAAGTTTCAGGATATGTGCTGATACTAAAGTTTGCTTTAATCTATCAAAGCTAGATTGTTCGGTACTTGACCATGCAATCGATGTTTGCTTCTTCAGTAGATCGATCAGAGGTCTTGCAATCAAAGCATAGTTTTTGATAAAAACCCTATACCATCTTGTCAATCCAAGAAAATTGAGTATTTCTTTGACAGTTTTTGGTATTGGCCATTCTAGAACATCTCTGACTTTGGCCAGATCCACTGAGATTCCTTCCATTTATAGGATGAATCCCAGATATTCAATCTGACGCTTGAAGAATGCACACTTCTTTATTTTGGCATAAAGCTTGTGTGCCCTCATTGTCTCAAGGACAATGCAAAGCTGGGGTTCATGATTTTCTTCCTGTTTGGAATAGACTAAGGTTTCCCGTCAAATTCTGGCAGCTTGATCTGCTTGAGAAGAAACTTCTTCTCCTGAATCATGGTCATACTTGGTGTAGGGGTTAGATTGGGAATCTGTACCTAGGGTTGTGCCTAGGTAAAGGGTTCTTAACATTAACAACTCACTGAATGTCTCTTACATTACATATTATGCCCAACTTAGCTTTCAGCCAAGAAACCTAATCACTTAACTTTTTATCAATACTCATAGACAAGACAATCATTGATAAAAAGAAGTCTTATTTCATTCATATGGGCATAGCCCTTTTGGAGTACAATATTTCTTGGGATGGTAGATAAAACTGATACATTAGTTTGGGGAGAATAAGGTTGTGTTACATTTAGCTACGGGAACTGGATAATAGTATAGATTTGGGTCATGGATCTTCAGGAATCGATATGTCATTGGAAGATTAGGGTATCCTTTCCTTTGGTACCCATTCTTCTCATAGCATCCCAACACCTTGATCCTATCGGCAGGGATTATGCGGGTCACCTCCTCGTACACATATGAGTTCATATCGACCCTCGGACCTTCGACATGTAAATTTGTGTTTACGTGAACCTCAACAAAAATGAACAGCTTTACGATCTTCAGGTCCTCCAACCACTTGATTCTCTTTAGGTTGGTTCGAAGGTATGCAAACCGGTGGGCAACTATGTAATAGATTCCCGAGTCACCCATCCATCTCTGCTCCACGTACAGAGGCAATGGATTGTTTATACAGTCTAGGATGTTTATCGTAGTGATCCGTCGTCGATAATGTGAGGCATGCATCGCAGTCATAAACATGACTTGGAACACTAAGAATCTGTTCCATGCTTCATAATTCTGCAAGACAGCATCGATAAATAACGAAATGTTCTTAACAACAACATTTTCTTTACTTCTTCTTATTAAGTTAGATCCTTCGTTGGTTGGCTCTGATACCAACTGTAACGTGTCCACCTGTTCCCTTTCAGGATAGGTTTTAGCAGTCCATCGGAAAGAGAGTCTAGAAAGCTCCACTCGGCACTCCCATGGAATGTTACAGGATTTGTGATCTAGGATTTCCCGCATCTGCTATATAGAAAAAGTATTCCGGTCGTTCCATCCAATCCCGAGTCACATTGGCCTCTTGTGCAGGGCCCAAAAGGCAAGGGATTTACAGCCAGAGCCCCCCCTGGCACCCAAGCGTCCTCTTGCTCCAAGTAGCACTCAAAGGAGAGACCTCACGTGGCCGCTTCGGTTCACATTCCTAGCACGGCTAAGAACCCCTTTGGTTAGGGCCAGGCAGATAGTCAGGGGTAACTGATGCTGCCTCTTTCTTCAGACCTTCAACCTGAAGCATTAATTAACTTTTCATCTTTTAGTTCTTTGAGCAAACAATGCAAACAGTGCTCCTAAACTGTTACAAGCACAATCAATTGAGTGGTCGTTTATTTGGCCAACTACTAAGGAGTGAATCCTTCTCTCCGAATGCATCCAACATTCGATTCCAGGATCAATTGCGACTTGGTGAGATCCCCCAAGGGTTTGTTTGTTCATACTTTTGTCCTTGGGTTAAGGCCATACCTTTTTAACCCAACTTAACCAACTTAGGTTTCATAAATCAACGGTAAATCCTGGCGACCATGTCGCTCTAATTTGATTGATCCTTTGCTTTCAAGTAGATACATAACTTCCCTTAACTTGGCAAATTTTCCCAAGGAAAGTGATGTAATAGGATGACTACTCATCCTCTTGCAAGTTAAACTTGCGCAAGAACCTCCCAACCTCACTCCAAGGAATGGCAAAACTCTCTTGTGATCAAACCACAAGGCCATGCGATGTTGCAACTTGTTGCACAAGTGTCGCATCTATTCCATGGGATCATTCCACCCATTGAACGGTGTCTCCTGGTCAAGGAATTATGTTTAGACAAGAAGCAGGGTTTAGGGTGTCTTCTTATCCAACCCAATCCTAATTGCACTAGGCCGACAATGCTCGGTCCTAGGGATTCCAACTCAATCCAAGTTTTAGCATTAGGTCGAATAATCTTTAGGGTAGAAACCCTAGATCGTTATTTGCATGAGCATCCAATTGACCCAACATTCCATGAATGTGGATAGGACCTTTGGGTTTGAGGGTTTCGACTTGGCAACAAGTGTGAAACTAGGCCGAATCCTTAATGTGCTAAACCCTCGTTAGCACTTGGGTTATTTATCGTTTTGACCAAACCATGCCTATACGAATCCCTTGCGGGTTAGGTAATTTAAATAATTCGATCTAATTATCTTGCGACAAGGACGATTCTCTCCTAGAGATGCTAAACTAGTTTGCAAGATGTCACAATACATGTAAATATGTGAATCATTACTTCTATGCCTCAAAAGGTTTGCAATAATCCTATATTTTCTTACTGAAGTCATTACGCATGAACATTTCGAGAGTAACTTACATAAGGCCCATTAGGATTTTCATCAAAGAATCATGCCTACAATCCTTTGTTAAAGCTTTAGAATTTCATGCTTTGCCAAGCCAAGCAATCTTTTCCAAATGCAACTTGATGAAATGAAATTTACAAATATGAACAAGCAACCTTCTCATAGCTACAACGTAGTTAATGAAGTTCATGCAAAACTGAAGCTAGTGATAACTCATTCCATTTTACAAGCACATGCCACATGCAAGTCCAAAGAATCATTTTCGTGCCCTGCTATTTCTTTTCGGACAACATCCTATAGTTGTTAAGGACTTTTCCTCATGAATCATTACAAGGAAGATATTGCCTAAAATGCGACACACGTCTATTCTTTCCATGTCTAGTCAAAAATGCACTTAATAATTTCAACCTTATAATAATGGGCAATAGGGGTTTTAGGCTCATCACTTTGAAATGCACAACAAGGCAACATGCTATAAAGGACGTAAGATGGATAGACAATTTGCATTCATCACATTGAAAATACCAATGATCCAATTGCATGTCCTGAATTGATTCTAGTAATCGTTCAAATAGTCAATTTTTTTTCCCAATTGCATTTAACTAGGCTAGGTGAATTGGAACATGCATAGGTTCTTCCTATTCCATGAAAGTTATCGTGCTTAATGCATTACTTTTGCGTGGAATCAAAATCGTAAAACCTGGGCTTGTGGGCTCGGGGAGATGTCCACATATAAGCTCAGGGAAGAACCTCCTGCAGGCATGCCTTGCGACCCTCAAACCTCTTGGTCATCTTTATACATAAATATTCAATTTCACTTCACATGCACATATTCACTTTATATGCACACAATAATCCTTCTTGATTATGTTTGTACGTTTGTATATAGGAGCTCCAGTTTTTCCCATGTGCTCCCCAAGGGTTTTTTTCCATCCGTAGCTAGAGACCTTTGTTTGAGTGGGGGTGGTGTAGCTATATATAGCTCACCCTATCTAGAATAGGTCTCACTTATATATATGTAGATTGTGATCAATATGATGTAGTATTTGGGAGTGTACATGGTGTGTCTTTTCTCTCCCTATCACATCTCTACATATTCTCTCTCTCTAAATCTTGACACATTCTTTCCTTTTAAAAGTCAATTTTTTTTTAAGTTTTCATGTATTTTTTCACTTTTACCCCTCCCCTTAGAGAAGATGAAAATCTTTCCTAGGATTGCGGAAATTAAGGCGTATGGGCATTTAATGTGTCCATGGTGTGTCTCATATTCTCAAGAGCCAACTTGGGATTATGTGGCATAATGGTTCATATCCTGTGGACAAATGCCTACGTGCATGATATATGTTAATACATCAGTCAAAAGTCACTGGAGTTGAGTCAACTTGCAATGTGGAATTCCTCCTCTATTAGAATCTTATCCAAGTATGGGTGAAGCATGATATTTTATTCTAATGGCCAACTCCTAGTTATTGCCAATACTCTAAGTGAGGTTGGCGCCACATAGGTTTAGTTATATTCAGAAGTCTTGATGGCATGTCATTGATCTGCATTGGTCATGATCTGTAACTCTCTTGAGCCTATGAAAGGTGTAAATTATACACTTCCATAAGAAATTGGACTCAGACTCAATTATTAATTGGAGTTCTAAAAGCTCCTATGATGGCATGGAAATTTTAATTTTCTTGTAGCAGGTGATTAGGCATTAGCTTACAACCTTTTCTAATGAAATTTCATTGCCAATAATATTCTCTACAATAGTGAAAGCCTTAATAAAAATGAATTCATATTCTTCCAAAAAAAAGACAAAATGTACCTCCTTTGCTATGGGTTCATCAAGTAGGCTCAGATGTAAACATTCGTAACTTTTAGCAAACAATGTGAAAGTTGAATCTACTCATCGGATGCACGTTGCCAAGTCATCCCTTGTGTCCATGGCCATGTCAAAAGCCACTTAAAGAATGGATGATTGTTGCTACTATGGTAGCCTAAGGTCTATTGGTGGTTTGGATTCAATATGGCGTGGCCTATCAATGAAGATTGAGTCTACACTTTGTATTTTGACTGAGCTTCTAGAGGACCCACTATAAGCATACAAGTGTTGGTGTGGTCTTTAAAGATCCCCGACGTAGAATTGTTATGAAAATGAGAGCATACCTTGGCATTGCTTTTCCAAATAACATGGCAGAATAGAAGGCCTTAATCATGGTACTAAATGTAGCTCGACGTGGTGGTATCCATCGGTTATTGGTAAAAGGTGACTCATAGAGCTAGTGATCGATTAATTAAATGGGACTTATAGTATGAGGGATCCTATTCTCTACAAATGTAATACCATGCATCCTTGAATATGATGCATCTTTTTAAGGAAGTAACTTTCCAACGTATTCCTTGATAGTGGAATCGCTTTGCAAACTCCCTGGCTAATTATGCTTTTGTTGAGGATATCTTTTTCAATTGTTGTCCTGGGGCACTCTTACAATTGCCTCCTAATATCAACTCAGGGCTACTTTGGGGATTCCTTTGCTGACACGTCCTATTTTGACTGCCATTGGTTAGTATGGAATTTTAGTCCAGTGCAGTTGATCATCTTCATATTTTGTTATGGATGTATATGATCATTTTTTGTCATATTCATCGAACACCCCTTTCTATTTATGCATGGAGTCTAGCCAATAACATGATGCACTTAGTGTAGGGATGGAGGAGCCATCAACATTGGTTGGTCTTATACTTTAGTAGAGTTATGATGGGACCAATTATTTGTTTCAATAGAATATTGTTGTATGGTCATTTCATGATTTATTCCATTAGCCCAAGAGGGCTAGTTATTCTATAGTAAAGTGAATTCTTTCATTAAGCCAAGAGGGCCATATGTTTGTCTAGTGTGGGTATGGTTAATGGTTTTGTTTTATTGCTGTACTATGTAGATTCAATGGAACCTCGAGGAGCCTCTTGTTGCACATAAGCTTCTTGTGGCCAAGTCCAGATGTTATTTTTCATTTACAAGAGCTTCTTTCTATGATATATGTGTTTATATACTTGTGGGGGATTTTTCTTTTGTTGGGGACTAACAATCAAGGCATGAAATCCCTAGATTAGGTTAGGCATGTCTAAGGAAGATCTAAGTAGTTGACACTGTCAAGTATTCTAAGAACTATTTTAGAAGATAGTCCTAGTGATCTTGTTCTGCTAGCCTACTAGGCAGCTATTTTCTAGGAGCTTTTGGTTGTAGTGAGGCAATTACAAAAGCTTGCCAAAAAAGAAGAAGAGAAATTTGGAATATACTTGAAATATAAAAATACGGAGGTGTGTAAAAAGGATTGTAATCCCTCAAGTAGAAAAGAAAAAGAAGAAAACTCTTACAAGCAGTTGATCATCACCTTGCAAGAGCTTAATAGGTTCCTAGGGAGAAGTAAGACCCGGGGCCAATGCCTTCTCTTCCTAGGGGTAGCATCTAGCTGGAAAAATATTAAGGAAGATTGGAGCAAAAATATAAGTGAGTGGAAGAAAAGATTTGTGTCGCCTTGCAAGGGCTTGGTAGACTCTTGGATATTGAGTTAGGACCTAAGGGAGACTGATGCCTTTTTCTCCTTACGTCACTACACTCACCTCCCTCCTTTTTACATGTTCAAGTATAAAAATTTAAAAGAAAAATGATCATAAAATGAAAATATACACTGACCAAGCTATAAGAGTCCTCATTTAGTAGGAGTTCTTGGTCTTGTTGTCCTAAGTTAGGTAGGTAGTTCAGACCATCACCTAGGATGACTTATTTGATAGTTCTTTTTAACCAGTCTATATTGGAGCAATTAGTTAGCAATTGGCTCTAGATTTCTGTCAGACTATGTTGGGCCTATCCCTTGTGGGTTTCATGCATTGATCTTGTCACAAGAGGAGGCAGGGTGAGAGCTATGTTTGTGCTTGTCATGTATTTTGTTATGTGGTGAGTTGATGCTTTTTATGATTGTTGTTTGTGTAGATCAGTTCGTGGATTCGACATGATAAGTCACCCTATCCTGTGGTCACCAATGAGAGTATAAATTAAATGCCCAGGACATGCCAAAAAGGAGCAAAATAATGCAAGTTTTATGAGAAAATTAAAAGCCAATGAAAGTGGAAAATGTAGATTCGATGATTTTAAGCGACCATAAAAGACGGGAAACCAAATTCTGACTATTGCAATGGTTGCATATTTTTCATATTTTTTTTAAGTGTTGAATTGAAGTAAGACAACTTTCCAGCCTTTCAGGACCTCAAGTCAGACATGCCCGATTTTTCGAATCGTGGATCAGTTCACTAGATGAAGAAGAAGTGGGAGGGTGGAAGGGTCAACTAATGACCAAGATTTTAAAGGAAATGGCGTATTGGGCCTTTGGGGTCCAAAGGCTCTAAAATTTTGATCTGGGAGGCTATTTAAAAAATGTCCTAATTAGACATTGCCCCCATCATGATGATTTAATGTAGGGGGTGGAGAGGCTGAAAAGAAGTGCCTAATCAAATCATAGCAATGGAATCTTTAAAAAAATTTCTCCCAATTTCCGATTGTATCATATGAAAGGTTTGCCTAAATAGAAACTTCAAAAATAAATCTTTCTATTTCCTCTCTCTCTCTCTCTCTCTCTCTCTCTCTCTCTCTCTCTCTCCTCTTCATGTTTGTTCTTACGCATCAATCTATGAGAGAATGGGGTGGGTTGATTTGAGAGATTTTGATGGGGAGATGATGCTAAGATATGATGGAGCATAGATGAATGTTTGGAGGAGCATTAACGATTGCTAATGAGTGTCAATGGCCTTCCAAATGTGAGATATGTGTTAGATAAAGTATGAGTAAGTAATAAATTTCATCATTTTATGATAACTATTGGTTGCAAATGGTTTTTCTTGGTTTTCAATGGTTTGATTTATGAGAACTAGTTAAACAATTCAAGAATAAATTGTCTATTAGTTTTTTTATAAACATGTAGAATCCATAAAATTACGATTTTAAGGTAAATCATGGATTTTGGGGGTTCTGATGCATCAATGATATTTTCATGGGATGAAATGAGGGATGAAAATAATTCTCAACAAGTCTAATAAAGTCACATAAAATTTTTAAAAATATATCATTATTTATTGATAAATAAATAAGAAAAATAGAGAAAAACAAGTTTCTACTCTTTAAAAATAGAAAAAATAATAAATGTGTCTCTAGATGTATGATATGATGAAAACATGAGGTTTACGGTCAATTTAGTTGAATCTTTATGTTAAAGTGAGTTTTTATTACAGTCTATGAAAAAAACAATATCAAAACACTCTCTAAGTCTACCACCAAATGCACAACCTTAAATGTTAGGGAGAGGACGGGGTAAGAAGTGTTGATTACATGCCAGATTTGAAATTTTTCTAATGCACTTGGCATATATGATACATGTGGTTTGAAAATTAAAGGATTGAGTAGCATGAGCATGCTCGGTGTTGGTCCTATGCAATGCAGTAATTACATTGATAATGAAAGCATGAAAAGAAATGGTTTTGCACTATAAAAATGCTGTTTTAAATTAATATAAATGATTGAGCACTAGGAATCATTCAGAGTTGCATTGTATTCAATACATGGTATCATCTTGGATGCATGGTAATGTTTTAATAAATACTGAGCCACATTGAGAGTGAGGTGTCCCAAGACATAGGATTAGCGGTCAGTTTCTTTGGGGAGTGTGCGGTGAGGATTATCCTTTATCTCCTACAATGATTGTTGAAAAGAGAAGAGTATGTATCAAAAGTACTTTATGTGTTCATGGCACACTCGAGGAAGTTACTATATGTATATCCTCTACATCACGTGTGTTCAAGGCCTATTTATAAATATCCTTATCTATGAATTTATTCTGAATAAAACATAACACTTTTCTACTGAATCAGTAAATAACCTATTTATATTACACCCTTCTATATGTAAAAAATGTATAAAAATGGTATTTTAAAAATATCTTATTTTGAACCCACGTGATGCACACATATATTCATGAGTAACTTACCTGAGATGGCACATCTCGGGGCCAATCCCTAAGGTGTAGGAGAGTCGTAGGAGGAGGGGCTGTGGAAATTAGCTAAGGGATACTCCATGTGTTTGTTGTATGTGGTGTAAACTACCAATATTTGTAGCGATTCCTTGTGAGGAGTTTGGGAAGGGATATCCATTACGAGCCATACAAACACTTATTTGATTATATCAATGTGTATCCTCTCGATGGATGTTCCTAACCACTAGGCTATGGGGTGATTTGGTTGATCATAAAGGCCCAACTAGAGCCTTAGACCAGGCCCAAAACCCCCACAAAGAGATTGTGGGCTTGTGATTGAGAGCTCATTGCTTTCATCCTCAATGATAGGTTTAGCTTCTTATAAGTAAGCTTGTGCTTACTTTATCCATTCCTTGACCTTATCCACACCCATTAGCTCTTGGTTGGGGTCACGATACCTCCAACTCTAACACTCCCCTTCTCTCTCATCCTAGGAGAAAATGTTTTTTCTTCAACATGAGTGACCTATAATTTTTCCTTTTGTTAACATGGTCTCACTCTCTATCTTCAGAGTTATTTTTGCCTTGGTCATCTTTTTACTTCATCTCCGGCTCTTTTTTTGTATAGTGGATGCATCCATGTGGATGCATCCATGTTCCTAGGTCCAGATAATGAGATAATAGCCTGGTTTGTTTGAGCTTGTGTCATGATATTTATGGGGATAGGTGATGGTCAATGTCATCTCCTCATCTTCAGTAAAAGCAACTGCAATATCCATATCTTCATCTTCATAATCTCCTAGCTTAAGTCCATCATAAATCTCATCTTCCAATTTTTAAACTGCATAAGTTGTATCATCTTTTCTGTTGAATAATTTGATTCTTTTTCCTGTAATTGGAATCCGCAAGGGCGTACCATCAAGCTCTGCTAAGGAATATGTAGCATTGTGTAACATGTCCACCTGTTCCTTTCAGGACATGTCTTAGTAGTCCATCAGAAAGGAGGTCTAGAAAGCTCCGCCCGGCACTCCCATGGAATGTTATGGGGTTTGCGATCTAGGACTTTCCACGTGTGCCATGTAGCGCAAGTATTCTGGCCGTTCCCACTTAGGACCGACCTGAATTAGGGTTTCCCCTAATGGTCATTTCCTAAACAGAAACTAGCGTAAAAAATCTTTCCATGCATAATCAAAGGTGTACTACAATAATTTTGACTTTGTAATGATAGTCATTAGTTGTTCTAGACTCGTCACTTTGCAATGCACAAAAGGCAACTTGCTAATAAGGTACTAAAATGCATAGACACCTTATGTTCTTTTTCGTTCATTCCATTGAAAGTACACATGACCAACTTCATATCGTGAGTTACTTCAAGTAAATTTCAAATAGCAAATTTATTTCAATCACAATTAGCTAGGTGGATTTGACAAGCATAAGTGCATCCTAGTTCCATGAAATAACCATGCATAATTGCAATACTTTTACGTAAATCAAAAATAGGAAGAAAACATAGACTTGTGTGCTCGGTGAAATATCCACATGAATATTAGGAGATGATCCTCCTGAAAGTGTGCCTTGTGACTTTTTAGGGACCATTATGATTTCAACTTTTGGTTTGTCTTTGCAGATTCGAATTACTTGCCTTGGTTCACAGCTTTATGAGCTTTGGCTGTCTCCCTCATATGCGGAAATTCCCTTTGAAGTACGGCTCCTTGACTGAAGTACCAGCTTGTGGAATTTGGCTTATGGAAGGTCTTAGGGTTCAGAGCTTGGGCCTTTTTGTGGGAGAGGAGGGGTTCACAAAAGGGTTATTGCAAACAGCCCTTGTGGAAACGGAGGCTTGAGAGCTATTCTTCTCCTTGAAATTCCGGGGTTAGGAATGGTTTTATGGGGGCTTGCAGGAATGGGGACTTTAAATCCCGTCCTAGGAATGGGCTTGTGGTGATTGGTGGGAAAAAGGAGGCTTATGAACTTCTTCTTTCTCTCATAAAAATCCTAGGGGAAAAAAAGGGATCTAGTGGGAAGGGGGCTTAGGGAAACCCCTCTTCTTCTCTACAAAGAATCGGGCCTAGGGGGCTTGTGGGAGATTTGGTAGGAAGGGCCTTATAGGCTTCCTCTTCAAAGCCCAGGGGGAAAATTGGGCTTTTGGAGGATCTAGTGGGAAAGGGTGCTAAGGAACCCCCCCTTGGAAGCTTCTAAAAAAGAAGCTTCCAGTACCCTTTGGCTATCGTAGCAGCCACGTGGGAGAGAAAGGACCAATCGTGGAGGATGAAGGACAGCATTCGCGGGGGGAAGCAAGGTGGACTGGTGGGGATGGTGGCCAATCGTGGAGGATGAAGGACAGCGTTTGTGGGAGGAAGCAAGGTGGACTCGTGGGGATGGTGGTGGTGAGATGGGCAATGGCGGCTGGTGGCGATAATCAGCCGCCTGTGGCAGCGCAACGGCGTACTCCTCCTCTATGGCGATGCCGGAAACCTGATCCTCATGCAGTCTCCCTCTCGCCTCTTACCCCCCCCCCCCCTAGGGGGGGTTTATATGTCAAGGGGGGGAGAGGGGACCTCCCCCACGTGGGCTGTTTGCATGGCTCTCTTCCCCCCCTTCCTCATGCAGCCCGTACTAGCCCATCCCCCCACACTCCCTCTCCTCCACCCGTGCATCGGCTAGGGGAGAAGGAATAGTAAACAAAATTTGAAATTAATTTCAACATTATCCTCTTAACCTCCTCCCAAGAGGATGTTTCCTTGTGGCTATGCGGGTTTGAATCCCCAGCCTTACTTTGCCAAAACGGTTCCGCATATGCCTTCACTCTATCCTTGGTGGCTTGGATGTCCTATCTAATTGAATTTATTTGGTCATCCATCTCTTCCAGCATCTGCCTTGAAGCTTCAATCCTCAAGGTTGGATCTAAGAAGTTTAGGGGACTTCGACAGTCATGCCCATACAATGCTTGAAAAGGGGTCATCTGAATGCTTTGTTGGTAAGAAGCATTGTAGGCAATTCAACCAAGGGCAAGTATTGAATCCACCTTTTTGGTTCACTGCAGCAGTGTACCCTTAGCATATCCTCGATGACTTGATTGACTCGCTCTGTTTGGCCATAAGTTTGGGGATGGTAGGCTGTACTAAAACAGAGTTGAGTCCCAATGGCTTCAAAGATAGCTCTCCAAAAGTGAGATGTGAAGAGAGAATCATGATCACTAATGATTCTTCTAGGCAACCCATGTAGCTTGAATATCTCCTTGATAAACAACCTTGCAATGTCTGAGGCTTTATAGTTTGTCTTAATAAGAATAAGGTGTGAAACCTTAGTAAGCATGTCAACCACAACCATGATGGAGTTGTATCCACCCTGAACTTGGGGTAGGTCAACAACGAAGTCTGTAAAATATTACACGGTGCAATGAACAGAATCTGAGAAAGAGATAGAGAGTACACAACAGATAAGAGGAGAATCAGTAAATTCTTTAACTCCAAACAACTGATACAAAGATGGCTCTATCCACCCGTATGCTTCCACTGTGTGAAGCTTAGATGGCGATCTAGACAGAAGATAGGTGAAGAACTTAAGGCTAGCTGGAACAACTCTGACTGGGTGAAAGATGAGTGATCGATGGCTATGAAGGGGTTTAGCTTTTATAGCCTGCGAAGGCCGTGAGGTTGGCCTAACCGATCTACCATATAAGCCTCCACTAGTCGGCCAGGGAATATTCCAGGGAATATTTCCTTTACAATAGGGGCCCCTTTTAACTCCCTTACCCCGCAACTCGATGCAATGCGCCTCGAGTTGCTACCACCTTAACCACTTCGTCTAAACCAAAGATTAGACCCACAACGGTCACCTTTTTGCCATCCGGTCACATAGACCTCATCTAATATACAAGTCAGGACTCAACCAATGTCCGGGCTCACATTTCGCTTCTCCTCATAATGGGGGCCTTACAACTTTGAGCAACATGGATCATTGGTAGCACCTAATGAGGGTGGTGCATTGATCATATCTAACAAAGTCCATACTGATGAATTCCCATTTCATTTGGGGAATCTCAAGTGGTTGCAACTTTCCTGGAATTTTGACATGTTTGGCTTTTACAGTATCTTCTACTTGAGTGACTGGCTTACCGGTATACATAATCTCGTTCTATGGTAGACAAGTCCACTATTAATAGAGAATTCATGATACTTAGCCTGTAGCTTCTGGTCCTGGTCCTTGATAGGGATCTCCCTTAGCATCTTTTGATAGGCTGGATCATGGCACACTTCTTCTCTAGCTAGCTCAAGTATTAGGTTGTTTGGCATGGATACCTTTGTGGCTAGATATCTAGCTGTTGATGGATTTTACAAGATTAGAGAATTAAGGAATGCCTTGCGACTAAGTGCATTGGCAACTACATTCTCCTTTCCAGGTCTGTATTTGATTTCAAAATCATACTCCTCCAGCACTTCAATCCACCGACATTGCCTCATGTTGAGCTCGTTCTGGGTAAAGATCCACTTGATGCT
This sequence comes from Lygodium microphyllum, assembly GCF_053477565.2. Classification (NCBI taxonomy): domain Eukaryota; kingdom Viridiplantae; phylum Streptophyta; class Polypodiopsida; order Schizaeales; family Lygodiaceae; genus Lygodium; species Lygodium microphyllum. The sequence goes on along the minus strand of NC_141143.1, from coordinate 66,550,655 downwards.
TTTATGATCCGTCACTAGAGTAAACTTGTTACCCAATAGGTAGTGTCTCCAAAGCTTTAGAGCATGGATGACAGCTAACAGCTCTAGATCATGGGTAGCATAATTCTTCTCATGGCTCTTCATTTTCCTTGAAGAGTATGCTATTGAGGTCCGGAAGTTTTAGGATAGGTGTTGATACCAAACTTTGCTTTAATCTATCAAAGCTAGATTGTTCGGCAGCTGACCATGCAATGGATGTTTGCTTCTTTAGTAGATCCGTCAGAGGTGCTGCAATCAAAGCATAGTTTTTGATAAAGACCCTATACCATCATGTCAATCCAAGAAAACGGCGTATTTCTTTGACAGTTGTTGGTATTGGCCATTCTAAAACATCTTTGACTTTGGCCAAATCCACTGAGATTCCTTCCATTGATACGATGAATCCCAGATATCCAATGTGACGTTTGAAGAATGCACACTTCTTCATCTTAGCATAAAGCTTGTGTGCCCTCATTGTCTCAAGGATAATACGAAGCTCGGGTTCATGATCTTCTTCTTGTTTGGAATAGACTAGGGTATCGTCGAAGAAGACGAGTACGAATTCATCAAGATATGGCCGAAAGATATCTTGTATTAACCTGTTGAAGGTGGTAGCGCATTCGTGAGCCCGAATGACATAATTAGGAACTCAAAGTGTCCATATCTTGTGTTGAAGGCCGTCTTTGGGATATCTTCTTCATTGATCCTTACCTGATAGTAACCAGACGTGAGATCAATCTTGGAGAAAATCTTCGCACCCTCAAGACGGTCAAGAAGCTCATCTATTCTAGGAATAGGGTACTTGTTTTTAATAGTTGATTGATTCAACCCTCTGTAATCAATACACAATCGAAGCGTTCCATCTTTCTTTTTTTGGAACAGCACTGGAGCTCCCCATGGTGAACTGCTAGGATGAATGTAGCCCTGATCTAATAGTTGCTTGAGTTGCTTCTTCAGCTCAATTGCTTCCAGGATGGACATCCTATAAGGTCTCTTTGCAATTGACGCAGCTCCTGACACTAGCTTTATCTCATGATCCACTTCTCTTTGAGGCGGGAGTTCTGTCAGCTCCTCAGGAAATACATCCGTGTACTCCTTTAGCCATGAAGGTTCTTCACTAGACTCCTACTTCTGATCTAACTTATTGAGCTTAATCAAGTAGACAGGTAGTCCCTTTCTAACTCCCTTTATAATCTGAGATGCTTTGACCCATTGAATTTTCAGCTTTCGAGCCTCACCTTGAGTTGTGACCAATTCCCCTTCAGAGTTTCGAAAGGAAACTTGGCCCTTTCCAGAATGAATGTGGTCATCCTTAGGTATAAGCCAATCCATTCCGAGTAAACACTCATGAATACCTAGGTTCATGACCTTGAATTTGACCGAAGTCATCTTTCCTCCCAGAAAGAATTCCACCTTAGTAGTTTGCCTGGTACAAGTGACCTCACGACCATTTGCTACTTCCACAAGCAAGGTAGGTGCTTCTACTATGGCTATTCCTAAACTTCTTGCACAAGCTTGTGAGATAAAGGAATGTGTACTGCCACAATCAATCAAGGTTTTGAAACATTTACCTATGGTGTCTGAATCATCGAAAACTGGCGATTCGGGCCTTTCTTGTGAAGAGCGGCATGGACTTTCGCCCTTTCAAACTTTGCTTCCATGGTCAGATCTTCTTCTTTGCACATTTCCCTGTTGGCAACACAGGCGGTTCTTCCTCTGTCTTGGGTGGCGGCTCCTTGGCCACGGGCGGTTCCTTGGAAAGGAGCTTGACGTTGTCCTTCGCCAGCTTGGGACATTTCCTTTTGAAATGACCGGGCTTGTTACAATGGAGAAAACAGAGATTTCGGCCATTGTTTTGGGTAGGGACAAAGTTATTGACATTATTAGTCCTTGCTTTCATTCTTTGTCCCTGGTTTTGACCTTGAACTCTCTTCACTTAGGGCCTATATGCTCCTCTTTTCTCGTCATAATAAGACCAAGTTTTGCTACTTCTTGGCCTAGCCTACATCTCCTGAATTATGGGCACAGCTCAAATGAGTGCGTCCTGTAGATCTGTTGGGTGCATAGATTCGAGGGAGGTATTCATTGGTGGGTTTAAACCGGCACAAAATTTCGACACTTGCTGTGTCATATCCATCTATGGCGCATACTTCAGAAGTGAGACGAATTTTGAGTAATATGCATCAAGAGAGATCCAGTTGTTTCAGTCTGTAGAACTCATTCATTTTCTGTGTGCGATACGCAGGTAGTAAGTATCTCCCTTGCACAACTTTCTTCAATTTTTCCTAGGTAACAGATCCTTCCGAGATCCCTTGATCTCTGTGCCATTGCTTCCACCAAAGCTTGGCTTCACCGGTAAGCTTCAACTTGTCGAGCATAGCCTGGTTGGGGGGTGTAGTACTGGCTACATCAAAGTAATCTTACATGGACTCTATCCAAATCTCAGCATCTGCTTGGAGAGTCCTGCCTTTCCCGTCAAATTCTGGCGGCTTGATCTGCTTGAGAAGAAACTTCTTCTCTTGGATCACAGCCGTACTTGATGTAGGGGGCAGACTGGGAACTTGTACCTCGGGTTGTGCCTGGATAGAGAATTTTTTCGTTACAACTCGCTAATCGTTATGATTATATTTCATACCCAATTCAGCAATCAACCAAGAAACCTAGCCACTTAACTTTTTATCAATTCTCATAGACCTGACAGATATTGATAAAAAGAAGTCTTATTTCATTTATATGGGCATAGCCTTTCGGAGTACAATATTTCATGGGATGATAAAGCAACTGTTACATCCGTTCGGGGAGAATAATATTGTGTTACATTTAGCTACGGGAATTGGATAATAGTATAGTTTCGGGTCATGGATCTTCAGGAATCGATAAGTCATTGGAAGATTAGGATATCCTTTCCTTTGGTACCCATTCTTCTCGTAGCGTCCCAGTACCTTGATCCTGTCAGCGGGGATTATGCGGGTCACTTCCTCGTATACATATGAGTTCAGCTCAACCCTTTGACCTTTGATATGTAAAGTTGAGTTTACGTGAGCCTCCACAAAAATGAATAGCTTCACAATCTTCAGGTCCTCCAATCACTTGATCCTCTTTAGGTTGGTTTGAAGGTACGCAAACCGGTGGGCAGCTATGTAGTAGATTTCTAAGTCACCCGTCCATCTCTGTTCCACGTACAAAGGTGATGGATTATAAATACGGTCTAGGATGTTCATCATATCAATCCTTTGTCGATAATTTGAGGAGTGCGTCACAGTCATAAACATGACTCGAAACACTAAGAACATGTTCCATACTTCATAATTCTACAAGACAGCATTGAAAGTAAGGAAATGTCCTTAATAGCAACATTTGCTTTACTTCTTCTTATTAAGATTTCTTATAAAAACAAATCATTCATTGGTTCGCTCTGATACCAACTGTAATGTGTCCACCTGTTCCCTTCAAGACACATCTTAGCAGTCCATCGGAAAGAAGGTCTAGAAAGGTCTGCTCGACACTCCCATGGAATGTTATGGGGTTTGCGATCTAGGACTTTCCGCGTCTACCATGTAGCGGAAGTATTATGGCAGTTCCCACTTAGGACCGACCTAAATCACAGTTTCCCCTAATGGTCATTTCCTAAATGGCAACTAGCGTCGAACCCCAAGCAAACTAATTTACGTAGAAACGCCACGGCCAAAGCGGATTCATGCTACACTTGGTTCAAGGAGAATGGGAAACGAGAGGGATGCAAGGCTCGACCTCTCTGCCATAAGGCATAGTCCCATTCCATTCCCGTAAAATAGCATAAATCGGGATTATTATAACCTAGACTCTAGGTCAGCGCCCTTGCTATTCATTTCCTTTGTGAAGATCTCCTTGATGTCCATTATGATTGAGAAAAGTTCCCGGCCAACTGGGACCACCCATCCGTAGGATGGACCCATGGCCACATCCACTGCACTTTCCTCAAGGTTTCTTTAGTTGTCTAATTACCTATAACATTTAGTTGGACATGCATCAATCAGCTTCCTTAATTAGCCCGTTAGACACCAGTTCCTTCACGTAATCTTAGCATTTGACATAGAAAAACAGTGTCAAACAAGTTCCTTTTCAACAGGTTATCATATTTATCTTTGAAATACATTCATAAAGTCCAGCCCACAGGCTTATCCATAATCTGCCCGAAGGCTATCTAGCAATCCACATGGATTACTAATCCAAGATTCTGCCCGTAGACTAGTACGCGGGACTCGAGATCCAATCCCAAGTCACGTTGGCCTCTTGTGCAGGGCCCGGAGGAAGGCGAGGGATTTACGGCCAGAGCCCCCCTAGCACCCAAGCATCCTCCTGCTCCAAGTAGCGCTCAACGGAGAGACCTCATGCAGCGGGTTCGGTCCACCTTCCTGGCGTGTCTAACAACCCCCTTGGTTAGGGTCATGTAGACAGTCGGGGGTAACTGAGACTGCCTCTCCCTTCACGCCTTCAACCTGAAGCATTGGATATCTTTTTATCCTTTAGTTCCTTGAGCAAACAAAGCAAATAGTACTCTCTAAACTGTTACATGCACAATCGTTTCTAGTGGTTGTTATTTGGCCCGTTATTTGGCCAATTGCTAAGGAGTGAATCCTTCTCTCCGAATGCATCCAGCATTTGATCTAGGATCAATTGCGACTTGGCAAGATCCCCAATCGTTTGTTTGTTCTCCCTTTTGTCCTTGGGTTAGGGCCGTACCCTATTAACCCAACCTAACCAATACCTTAGGTTTTATTAGCAGTAAATCATGGCAACCATGTCGCTCCAAATTATTGATTGGTCCTTCGCTTCCAAGAAAATACCTCATTCCCTTATCTTGGCAACTTTTCCCAAGAAAGGTGATATAACAGGATGACTACTCATCCTCTTGCAAGATAAACTTGCGCAAGAATCTGCCAATCTCATTCCAAGGAATTGGCAACTCCCTTGTGATCGAACCACAAGATCATGCGACGTTGCAACTTGTTGCACAAGTGTTGCATCTATTCCGTGGGATCATTTCACCCATCGAATGGCGTCTTCTGATCATGGAATCATGATTAGACAAGAAGCACGGTTTAGGGTGTTTTTGTATTTCAAAGATAAATATGATAACCTATTAATAAGGAACTTGTTTGACATTGTTTTTCTATGTCAAGTGATATGATTACGTGAAAGAACTAGTGCCTAATGGGCTAATTAAAGAAGCTGATTGTTACATGTCCAACTTAATGTGTTAGGTAATTAGATAACTAAAACAACCTGAGGAAAGTGTGATGGATGTGACCATAGGTCCATCCTATGGATGGGTAGTCCCAGTTGGCCGGGAACTTTTCTCAAATCATGATGGATAGCTAGAAGATCGTCAATGAACACGAACAACAAGAGTGTTGACCTAGAATTATAACTGATCCCGATACGTTGTTTTAGGGGAACGGAATGGGACTATGCCTTATGGCAGAGAGGTTGAGCTTCGCATCCCTCTCGTTTCCCATTCTCCTTAAACCAAGTGCAGCGTGAATCCGCTTCGAACCTGGCGTTTCTGCGTAAAGTAGTTCGCTCGGGTCCGACACTAGTTGCCGTCGATCCTAAGTGGGAACGGCCATAATACTTCCTCTACATGGCAGACGCGGAGAGTCCTAGATTGCAAACCCCGTAACATTCCATGGGAGTGCTGGGCAGAGCCTTCTAGATATACTTTCTGATGGACTACTAAGACGTGTCCTGAAGATAACAAGTGGACACATTACATTTTCTCGCTCCATTTCGACTACTCAAGTACACTTACTCGTACATCTGATTGATGAGATCACAATTTGTGGGGTAGGTCATGCAAGGTGGATGTTTTTTCTAGAGCACTTTATGAAAATCCTAAAAGATTTTGTAAGGCAAAATGCATGGCCCGAGGGAAGCATGGCTGAGGGTTGGTTAGTGCAATCATCCCTTGTACAAATCTTTGAATATCTTACTAAAGTGGACCCCTCTTTACCACGACTATGGAAAGATGATGAAGATTTGAGGATGACCTCTATACTACCTCAAGGAAAAAGAAGGAGCAAAGTGCTCATGAAAGAGGAACTTCGTAAGTTAAATGTATTTTTTGTACTTAACACCGAAGTAATGAGCAAATGGGTGACACTATATAAAGAAACAAGGGCAACAAGAGTAAGCAAAAAGCAAGCATTTCATGCTAGACATGGACGTAATGTCCCATATCCAGAACATTTAAGTGGGCTTCCACGTCATATTGATATAGATTGGCTACATGAAGAAATGGAGAAGATGGAAAAAGAGAATGCAATGGATATATCGCAAGAGGAGTGCGAATACGCACGAGGTTGCTTATCAAAGGTGAGACATACTTATAATTAAATTATCTTTAGTTATATATGATATAATAATTTCACATGTTTCATCTTTAACTAAATCATTAATATGATCTCAACAATGTACTACTAGTGCACATTGGTCAATGCTATTTGGTGTGAAGGAAAACATTTTTTAACTCAACGTATAGATGATAAGATAAATACCCAGGATTGTGGTATCCTTGCAAACTTCCAGGATACCAATGGCACTATGGAAGGTTATTGTGGCTTGATCTAATATATTTTGAAGCTTCACTTTAGGCAATTTTTTATATATGTACTAGATGTGAAGTGGTTTGAAAAATTAGTAACAATGGGTGAGCATTGCACAATTAGACGTCATCCAAGTGGTTTTGTAGTGATTGACTCTACAAAATTTGACCAAGGCAAGAATGACACATTCGTACTACCTCAACAATGTGAGCAGGTACATTAGAAGCTATTTATTTTCATATATATTACTTCTTGATACATTCTCAAAATATAATAAATATCTAAGACACTTACTTTTTGTTTTTTAAATGCAGGTTGTGTATCACCCCATGGTAAACAATAACCGATGGTGGCACGTCATCCCCATATCTAATCATTCAAAACCAATACATAGCAATGCTACCAACATAGAGATAGTTTATGACAATCCAACAATCAATGATGATGCACATGATGATGCCATGATCGATGATATACACGATGCACTGCAAGATGATCCCCGCAAGGATATTCAAGGAAGTGCAGAAGAGGATAACAATATGGTTACAGATGATGATGAAGAAATTGAGCATAGCAATACATCTGACAGTGGGATAGACTTATTTGTTTCATTGCCTATTGGTAACATAGACCTAGAGGTAGATAGTCTAGCAACGGCCGATCTCATTGAAGATGAGATTGATCATTCATTGTAGCATATATAATTAGCTTTAAATTATTGGATGTATATTTGTAATACTCAGAAAGAAGTGAAGATGATAATGCATTCAAAAAAATACTAGATGTTAAGATGTTTGCTCATATTTAGGGACTTTATGAGAAATAAAAAATATGTGCATTTATTTTCGCATCTATAAGTGTGTTTAAAAATGCGGGTATATAGATGCATTTTATATACTAGCGCCAATAGAGGCATTGATAAATGCGCTCGCTATTTCGCGTGTACAGTGCGCATCTATAGGGCCTTTCTCTTGAGTGATGATGACCAAGGTGGGGACTTGTCCCATCTGCTATTCTCCATATTATCAAAGATGTCATGTATTATCTAGGATTATATTAATCAAGAATATTAGCTTAATCTAATCCCTCATGGAGGCTATATAAGGTGCCCATGGAGATGTAAAGGACACAATCACAAGCACATGAGAGCACTCTAGATCACCAATCCCAAAGGGGAGCCACTAAGAGCACATTATGCAACACCCTTATGCTAGTCCATCTCTTTGAGGTAAGCTATGAGTGAGTCTCTTTTTTTATATAGCATTCCATGAATACATAATGGCAAGCTTCCTTTGCCTCTTCTCCTCTTGTCTCCCTCTCTCTCATATTCTAATATAACATCTATATCATATGGCTTCCAGATCATATGTACTCTCTTCTAATTCTCCCTCTACATTCATAGCTAAACTTATCAAGTAAGACTTGCCATATGCTCTATTGGTGGGGAATCCTTATTTTCTCATGCTATATATATGTTCATGGAAGAAATTAGGAGCCATCACCTCTCTTAACCTTTCATCATCTTCATTTCCCTTAGGATAGGCTACAAATTCTCTCTTGTGAAGTTGTGTTTTTTTCTTTCCATTAACCTAGCCCCTCCTCCCTTTGGCTAGGTAGGCCCTTCTTTAGGTCTCTTAAGTGAGCAACCCACTCATCTATTTAGCTCTCACTTACATCATAAATTTTGCATACGATTTGTTATGTTACACTTTCGTCTCGTCGTTTAGTACATGGTGTGCTGATTCTGTGATCTTATATTGTATATATTCTCTCAACTAGCTATGTCAAATTCGATAATCATCAACAAATTTTCTTCTGTACAATATTTTGTTGCTCACTTTCAAGGACAAGGATTTCTTGGGTAAAAAGAAAAAATGTTGCTAATTCTTAAAGGTGATGACTTGCTTGATATTGTTCTTGGTAATTATGAATGTCCAACTCAACCAATTGATCAGGCTCATGATAATATCCTTGGAACTAAAGTACCTATCTTTGAAGAATGACAAACTCTTTATAATGAGTGGATCAAACATGAAAAAGTAGCTTCTTGATATATTATTTCTGCTCTTCAATGATCCCTTATGCTTGATGTATATAATCTTTTAAACTCAAAATCTTTATGATAGTATTTGGTAGAAAATTTTAAGAAGAAATCTATTACAAAAATACATTATCTTTATAGTTAGATTAGTGAGTTACAATACAATATTGGACCTTCTATGACAACACATATATCAAATCATTCAAGAACATTATCAATCAACTTGTTGTTGCTAGTGATGTTATTCCATGAAAGAAATTGGTAACTCATATGTTTTATACTGTAAGGATCTTTCTTATGATAATATTGTTAACATATTATCTAACAAAGATGGGATCAATTTTGATCAAGCTTGTATATCTTTGATTGAATATTCATAATGACATGAATGATGACATACAAATCAAGAAACAAGTATGATCTCAAAAGAGGAAACACAATCATAATAAATCGACCAAGCTGTACTTGCTCCAAGGCATGCCTTTCCATGATCTACACATAAGAGTCATCGTGGTGGTAACTTCTCTCATCTCAAGTTTCCTAATAAACATTATTCTTATTGTAATAGAAATTGTGACACTACACATGATTGCTAGGCAAAACAATATGATGAAGAACATGGTATTACAAATAAACAATTGTGTTTATCCAAAGATTATTCTTCTTGTGACTACTGCAAAAAGAGTGATCATCCAAACCATTTATGTTTCAAGAGGCATTTTGATTCGAATCATAATAGAGCATATGCTGCTACACATGACAACATTGCTGAAAAAGCAAATTGTGTGAGTTATTCTATCCCTCCAGAAAGGATACTTCATCTTTGTGATGGATCTCTTTTTACTATTGATTCTGGTGCTACGAGAAACATGACATATCAGTCCCAATGGTTACATAATTATCATTCTATTCCCATCAAGAAATTGGTTTTATATCTTGCTAATGACACAACCTGCCAAGTCAAAGGTATAGGTGATTTATATCTCGGTACTCTTTCTTCTACAAGAATTCTCCGTGGAGTTTTACATGGCCGAGATCTACAAATGAATTTTCTTTAAGTTGCAAGACTCGTGGATCTTGGTCTCTTTGTCAGTTTTGACCATACTAAGTGTTGCATTGAAAAAGATGGTAAAACCATAGTTATTGCTCCTTGAAATTGTAATCTTTTTTAGTTTCTTTAAATGAAGATGTTGCAAATGTTGTTACAGCTCCTGGCAATCTTAACAACAAAAAATGGCATCATTTCTTTGTTCACTCTGGTTTTTCAAAGTTTTTTCATCTTTATCACCATGACCTTGTTCAAGATATGGAATTCAAAGCTCCTCGTATGGGTATTTGTGAATGTTGTGCACTTTGAAAGCATTTTCACAAACCCTTTTCCATTTCCACCACAACTCATTCTAAAGATTTGCTTGATCTTATTTACATTGATATTTGTGGACCTTTTCCTCCACCAAAATCTCAATATCAGTATTTCATGACTTTTATTAATGACTTCTCAAGATAAACAACTGTTTTCCTCTTGCAACACAAATTAGAAGATTTATTATCTTTCAAGGAATATCAAAAAGCTATAGAACTTCATATTGGTTGTCGCATCAAGAAACTTCGTAGTGATAATGGTAGAGAATATATTTCAAATGATTTTGATGATTATTGTAATAATCAAGGTATTCATCATGAATATATTTTCCTACTCTCCTCAATAGAATGGTATTGCTAAACGTAAAAACATGACTATTCTCAATAACATGCGATGTATGCTTATTCATTCTCGATTATCTCAATATTTCTAGGCTGAAGTAGTCTTAACAATAGTATTTGTGCAAAATCATGTTTCTACAATAGCTCCTTTTGGTAAAATACCGATTACTACTTGGACAAGTGAAACTCCTTCTATTTTATATTTTCAAACTTTTGGATGTATTTCTTATATTCATGTACCTAAAGAGACTCACAGAAAACTTGATTCTCTAAATTTGAAAGTTATTTTCATTGGATATTCAAATTTTTCTAAGGGATATAAGTTTTATGATCCATCTTTGAAGAAGGTAATCATAAGTCATGATGCTATTTTTAATGAGCATAACTTTTTCGCCACAAGAGAGTTATAATGTGTTCTTCTATGACTAGCAAGGCCTTTCCTAGAGCAATATTATAACGTGTCCACTTGTTCCCATCAGGACATGTATTAGTAGTCCATCGGAAAGGAGATATAGAAAGCTGTGCTCGGCTCTCCCATGGAATGTTATGGGGTTTGCGATTTAGGACTTTCCGTGTCTGCCACGTAGTGGAAGTATTCTGGTCGTTCCCACTTAGGACCGACATGAACCAAGGTTTCCCCTAATGGTCATTTCCTAAACGGCAATTAGCATCGAACCCTAAGCAAACTACTTCACGCAGAAAATGCCGGGGCTGAAGTGGACTCACGCTGCACTTGGTTCAAGGAGAATGCAAAACGAGAGGGATGCAAGGCTCAACCTCTATGCCATAAGGCATAGTCTCATTCTGTTCTCCTAAAACAACATGAACCTGGATTATTGTAACCTAGACTCTAGGTCAGCACCCTTGCTATTCATTTCCTTTGAGAAGATCTCCTTGCTATCCACTATGATTGAGAAAAGTTCCCGGCCAACTGGGACCACCCATCCATAGGACGGAACCATGGCCACATCCACTGCACTTTCCTTAAGGTTGCTTTAGTTGTCTAATTACCTACCACATTTAGTTGGCCATGCATCAAGCAGCTTCCTTAATTATCCTGTTAGACACTGGTTCCTTCACGCAATCTTAGCACTTGAAATAGAAAATCAATTTCAAACAAGTTTATTTTCAACAGGTTATCATATTTATCTTTGGAATACATTCATAAAGTACAGCCCGTAGGCTTATCCATAATCCGCCCGAAGGCTATCCAACAATCCACAGGGATTACTAATCCAAGATTCCGTCATAGACTAGTATGCGGGCCTTGAGATCCAATCTCGAGTCACGTTGGCCTCTTGTGCAGGGCCCGGAAGGCGAGGGATTTAGAGCAAGAGCCCCTTGGCATCCAAGCGTCCTCCTGCTCCAAGTAGCGGTCAATGGAGAGACCTCATGCGACGGGTCCGGTCCACGTTTTCGGTGCGGCTAACAACCCCATTTGTTAGGGTCACGTAGATAGTCGGGGGTAATTGAGGCTGCCTCTCCCTTCAGGCCTTCAACCTGAAGCATTAGATATCTTTTCATCCTTTAGTTCCTTGAGCAAACAAAGCAAACAATGCTCTTTAAACTGTTACAAGCACAATCATTTCTAGTGGTCGTTATTTGGCCAACTGCTAAGGAGTGAATTCTTCTCTTTGAATGCATCTGGCATTCGATCCAAGATTAATTGCAACTTGGAAAGATCCCCCAAGGGTTTGTCCGTTAACCCTTATGTCCCTGGGTTAGGGCTGTACTCTATTAACCCAAGTAAACCAATACCTTAAGTTCTGTTAACAGTAAATCATGGAAACCATGTCGCTTCAAATTATTGATTGGTCCTTTGCTTCCAAGCAAATATCTAATTCCCTTATCTTAGCAACTTTTCTCTCCAAGAAAGGTGATGTAGCATGACGGCTACTCATCCTCTTGCAAGTTAAACTTGCGCAAGAATTTGCCAATCTCATTCCAAGGAATTGGCAACTCTCTTGTGGTCAAACCACAAGTTCATGCGACATTTGCAACTTGTTGCACAAGTGTCGCATTTATTAAGTGGATCATTTCATCCATCGAATGGCATCTTCTGATCACGGAATCATGATTAGGCCCAATCCAACCCAATCCTAATTGCTCTAGGCCCACAACAATCGGTCCTAGGGTTTCCAACTCAATCCGAGTTTTATCTTTTGAACGAGTGATCCTTAGGGTAGAAACCCTAGATGATTTCTTGCAAGTGCATCCAATTGTCCCTACATTCTGTGAATGTGGGTAGGACCTTTGGGTATGAGGGTTTTGACTTGGCAACAAGTGTGAAACTAGGTCAAATCCTCAACGTGCTAAACCCTAGTTAGTACTTGGAGTATAATGTATCAATTTAACCATCCTATGCAAATCCTTTGCGGTTTAGGTGTTTTGGTTAATCAAGTTTACTTGTCTTACGACAAGGACGAGCCAATCCTAGGGATGTTAAATTGATCAAAAAGGGAAAGCTAGTTGCATTACGTTGCAATTCATGTAAGCACGCGATTCTAGTTTGCCTTCGTGGATTTGAACTACTTGCCTTGGTTCATAGCCTTATGATCTTTGGCCGTCTCCCTCGTACGCGCAATTCCCTTTGAGGTAGGGCTCCTTGATAGAAGTACTGACTTGCGGAATTCGGCTTTGGATCAAGGCCTTAGGGTTCAGATCTTGGGCCTTCTTTCTTTCGTGAAAGGGTTCTTGTGATGGACCTTGCGGAAACGGAGGCTTGAGAGTTATTCTTCTCCTTGAAATTCCGGGCTAGGAATGATTTTATGGGGCCTTGCGGGAATGGGGGCTTTAAATCCCGAGCCTAGGGGGCTTGTGGGTGATTGGTGGGAAGGGCTTTATACTTATTTTCTTAAAAATCCCGAGGGTTAAAGATCTTGTGGACAGGGGTTTTAAGGAAATCCTCTTCTTCTCTACAAGATCGGAGGGGGGAAAAAATACGAATGGGCTTATGGGGGAAATCGAGTGGGAAGGGGTTTAGAGAAACCCCTCTTCTTCTTTATAAAGAACCGGGCCTAGGGCCTTGTGGGAGATTTGGTAGGAAGGCCTTATAGGCTTTATCTTTGAAGCCCGAGAGAAAAATGGCATTTTGGAGGATTCAATGCGAAGGGGGGCCTAGAGAAGCCCCCTTAGAAGCTTCTGGGGGGTGCTGAACCTATGTGGAAAGGGAAAGGCCCATAGTGGAAGAGGAAGGACGACGTCCAGCTAGGCGGTGTGTGGGGATGGTGGTTGATGGCCAATGGGGGCATGCACGGCGGCTGGTGGCTTGAAGCACGCGGCGACCTCCACTCTCTCTCCACGACGGCCTCCTACAACGATTACGATAGCTTCTCCTTTCCTTTACTTCCTTCCACCTCCTTCTTACCCCCCCACCAAAGGGGGGTTTTTATAGTCCAAGGGGGAGAGGAAGCCTCCCCCCACATGGTACTGTGCATGGCTCTCTCCCCTCCTCCCTTCCAAATGCAGCCCTACTCGCCCATTTCCCCACACTCCCTCTCCTCCAGCCGTGCATCGGTTGGAGGGGAAGGATTAGGAAAAAAAATTTGAAATTTATTTTAACATTATCCTCTTATCCTCCTCCCAAGAGGATGTTTTCCCGTGGCTATGCATGTTTGAATTGCCGGCCTTATTTTTTGCAAGATGGAGTTCTCCATCTCTCACGTGTGGATATAGATTAGCTATCGGCACTGAAGATAATCTTTGCATGGGTTTCACTCGGTATGCGGGTAGTCGGTCTAGTAATATTTTTTTACGTGGAAATATTACATTCTCTCCCCCTTGGAGGAATCAAGATGTCCTCATCTCGAGATGAACTGGGGATATTGTTGGTTGAGAGTGCTTTCATCCATCCAAGTGGCATCCTACTCGAGATAATCTTTCCACTGGAGGAGGCATTCTCTCAAGGTTTTGGATCTCAATTGTCTCTCCCTAACATCTAAGATCCTTTCAAGCCGTAGCTCAAGGACTCCTTGGCTATGCATTACAACTTGTTGGTTGTCAAGTATATGGATAAGATTAGGTACATACTTCTTCAGTAGGCTGATATGGAATACATTATGAACCTTTAGGTTCTCAGGGAGTTGCAGTCTATAAGCATTGGGTCCTAGGCATTTGAGGATCTTATATGGTCCACAATACCTTGGACTTAGCTTCTTGCAATCTCCTAAGGATAGAGAACTCTTCTTTGGCCGTACGCGAATGAAGACCATGTCTCCTTCCTCGAACGTTCTATCTTGATGCTTCAAATCCGCGTATGCCTTCTATCTATCCTTGGCGGCTTGGATGTCCTATCTTATTGACTTTAATTGGTCATCCATCTCTTCGAGCATCTTCCTTGAAGCTTCAACCCTCAAGGTTGGATCTGAGAAGTTTAGGGGACTTCGACAGTCATGCCCATACAATGCTTAAAAATGGGTCATTTGAATGCTTTGTTGGTAAGAAGCATTGTAGACAAACTCAACCAAGGGCAAGTATTGAATCCACCTTTTTGGTTCACGACAACAGTGTGCCCTTAGCATATCCTCGATGAATTGATTTACTCGCTTCGTTTGGCCATCAGTTTGGGGATGGTACGCTGAACTAAAATAGAATTGAGTCCCAATGGCTTCAAAGATAGCTCTCCAGAAGTATAATGTGAAGAGAGAATCACGATCACTAATGATTCTTCTGGGTAACCCATGCAGCTTGAATATCTCCTTGATAAACAACCTTGCAATGTCTCAGGATTTATAGTTTGTCTTAACAGGAATAAGGTGTGCAACCTTAGTAAGCATGTCAACCACAACCATGATGGAGTTGTATCCTCCCTGAACTTGGGGTAGGCCAACAACAAAGTCCATATTGATGAATTTCCATTTCATTTGGGGAATGTCAAGTAGTTGTAACTTTCCAGGCATTTTGACATGTTTGGCTTTGATATGTTGACAAGACAAACACTCAGTGACATATTTGAGGACATCACCTTTAAGCCTCTCCCAATGGTAGCTTTTTGTAACCACATTGAGAGTCTTGGCATAACCAGGATGTCCTGAGAAAGGGGAATCATGAGCTTCCCATAGTATCTTCTGCTTGAGTGACCGGCTTGCCGGTATACATAATCTCGTTCTGTAGTAAACAAGTCCATTATTGATAGAGAATTCATTATACTTAGCCTGTAGCTTTTGGTCCTAGTCCTTGATAGGGATCTCCCTTAGCATCTTTTGATAGGCTGGATTCTGGCATGTTTCTTCTCTAGCTAGCTCAAGTATTGGGTTATTTGGCATAGATACCTTTGTGGCTAGAGATCTAATTGTTGATGGATTTTGCAAGATTAGAGAATTAAGGAATGCCTTGCGACTGAGTGCGTCGGAAACTACATTCTCCTTTCCCGATCGGTATTTGATTTCCGAAATCATACTCCTCCAGCACTTCAATCCATCGACGTTGCCTCATGTTGAGCTCAGTCTGGGTAAAGATCCACTTGAGACTTTTATGATCCGTCACTAGAGTAAACTTGCTACCCAACAGGTAGTGTCTCCAAAGCTTTAGAGCATGGATGACAGCTAACAGTTCTAGATCATGGGTAGCATAATTCCTCTCATGACTCTTCAGTTTCCTCGAAGAGTATGCTATAGGATGACCTTCTTGCATGAGCACACATCCTAAGGCAGGTGTGCTAACATCGGTTACTATTTCGAACTCCTTACTAAGGTCTGGAAGTTTCAGTATAGCTGCTGATACCAAACTTTGCTTTAATCTATCAAAGCTATATTGTTTGGCAGCTGACCATGCAATCGATGTTTACTTCTTTAGTAAATCTGTCAGAGGTGCTGCAATCAAAGCATAGTTTTTGATGAAGACCCTGTACCATCCTATCAATCCCAGAAAACTGTGTATTTCTTTGACAGTTGTTGGTATTGGCCATTCTAAAATATCTTTGACTTTGGCATCTGCTGAGATTCCTTCCGCTGATAGGATGAGTCCCAGATATTCAATCTGACATTTAAAGAATGCACACTTCTTCATCTTAGCATAGAGCTTGTGTGACCTCATTGTCTCAATGAAAATCCGAAGCTGGGATTCATAATTTTCTTCTTGTTTGGAATAAACTAGGGTATTGTCGAAGAAGGTGAAGGTGGCAGGTGCATTCGTGAGCCCAAATGACATAACTAGGAACTCAAAATGTCCATATCTTGTGTTGAAGGCCGTCTTTGGGATATCTTCTTCCTTGATTCTTATCTGATAGTAACCAGACCTGAGATCAATCTTGGAGAAGATCTTCGCATCCTAAAGACGATCAAGAAGCTCATCTATTCTAGGAATAGAGTACTTGTTCTTAACAGCTGATTGATTCAACCCTCTGTAATCAATACACAGTCAAAGCGTTCCATCTTTCTTTTTTCGGAAGAGCACTGGAGCACCCCATGGTGAACTGCTAGGATGGATGTAGCCCTGATCTAGCAGTTGCTTGAGTTGCTCCTTCAGCTCAATTTCTTCCGGGATGGACATCCTATAAGGTCTCTTTGCAATTGATGTAGCTCCTGGCACTAGCTTGATCTCATGACCCACTTCTCTTTGAGGCGGAAGTTCTATCAGCTCTTCATGAAATATGTCCGCGTACTCCTTTAGCCATGAAGGTTCTTCACTAGACTCCTGCTTCTGATCTAACTTATTGAGCTTAATCAAGTAGACATGTAGTCTCTTTCTAACTCCCTTTATAATCCGAGATGCTTTGGCCAATTGAATTTTCAGCTTTTCAGCCTCACCTTGAGTTGTGACCAATTCCCCTTCAGATTTTCAAAAGGAAACTTGGCCCTTTTCACAATGAATGTGCGCATCCTTAGGTTTAAGCCAATCCATTCCGAGTAAACACTCATGGATACCTAGGTTCATGACCTTGAATTTGACCGAAGTCGTATTTTCTCCCAGAAAGAATTCCACCTTAGAAGTTTTCCTGGTACAAGTGACCTCACGACCATTTGCTAATTCCACAAGCAGGGTAGGCACTTCTACTGTGGCTATTCCTAATCTTCTTGCACAAGCTGGTGAGATAAAGGAATGTGTACTACCACAATCAATCAAGGTTTTGAAACCTTTACCTTCATAGTCCGATGGTGTCTAAATCACCAAAAACTAGCAATTTGGGCCTTTCTTGTGAAGAGCGGCATGGATTGTCTCCCTTTCAAACTCTGCTTCCATGGTCAGATCTTCTTCTTCACACATTTTCTTGTTAGCAACGCAGGTTGTTCTTCCTATGCCTCAGGTGGCGGCTCCCTAGCCATGGCCAGTTTCTTGGAAAGATGCTTGACGATGTCCTCCGCCAAGCTTGGGACATTGCCTTTTGAAATGACTGGGCTCGTTGCAGTGGAAACAACAAAGATTTCGGCCATTTCTTTGGGTAGGGACAAAGTTGTTGGTATTATTGGTCCTTGCTTTCTTTCTTTGTACCCGATTTTGACCTTTAACTCTCTTCGCATGGGGCCTATATGCTTCTCTACTCTAGTCATTATAAGTCCAAGTTTTGTTACTTCTTGGCCTAGCCTACACCTCCTGAATTATGGGCACAGCTCGAATGAGTGCATCCTATAGATCTGTTGGGCGCATAGATTCGAGGTGGGTATTCATTGGTGGGTTTAAACTAGTACAAAATTTTGACACCTGCTATGTCATGTCCATCTGTGGCGCATACTTCAGAAGTGAGACAAATTTTGAGTAGTATGCGTCAAAAGTGGGACCCAGCTATTTTAGCTCATAGAACTCATTCATTTTCTGCGTGCGATACGCAGGTGGTAAGTATCTTCCTTGCACAGCTTTCTTCAGCTTTTCCCGGGTAATGGATCCTTATGAGATCCCTTGATTTCTACACCATTTCTTCCACCAAAGCTTGGCTTCGCCGATGAGCTTTAGCTTGGCAAGCATAGCCTGGTTAGCGGGTGCAGTACCTGCTGCTTCAAAGTAATCTTCCATGGACTCTATCCAAATCTCAGCATTCACTTGGATAGTCCTACCTTTTCCATCAAATTCTGACAACTTGATCTGCTTGAGAAGAAACTTCTTCTCTTGGATCACGACCATACTTGATGTAGGGGGCGAACTGGAAATCTGTACCTAGGGTTGTGCCTGGATAGAGGATTCTTAACGTTATAACTCACTAATCGTTATGATTTATATTTCATACCCAATTTAGCTGCCAACCAAGAACCTAGCCACATAACTTTTTATTAATTCTCATAGACAAGACAAACATTGATAAAAAGAAGTCTTATTCCATTTATATGGGCCTAGCCCTTTCAGAGTACAATATTTCCTGAGATGATAGAGCAACTGTTACATTTAGTTCGGGGATAATAATGTTGTGTTACATTTAGCTATAGGAACTGGATAATAGCATGCTTTCGGGTCATGGATCTTCAGGAATCGGTGTCATCAGAAGATTAGGGTATCCTTTCCTTTGGTACCCATTCTTCTGGTAGCATCCCAGCACCTTGATCCTGTCGGTGGGGATTATGCGGATCACTTCCTCGTATACATATGAGCTCAGCTCAACCCTCTGACCTTCAATATGTAAAGTTGAGTTTACATGAGCCTCCACAAAAATAAGCAGCTTCACGATCTTCAAGTCCTCCAACCACTTGATCCTCATTAGGTTGGTTCGAAGGTATGCAAACCGATGGGCAGCTATGTAGTAGATTCTTGAGTCACACGTCCACCTCTGCTCCACGTATAAAGGAGATTGATTATAAATATGGTCTAGGATATTCATCATATCGATCCTTTGTCAATAATCTGAGGAATGCATCGCAGTCGTAAACATGACTCGAAACACTAAGAACCTGTTCCATGCTTCATAATTCTACAAGATAGCATCGAAAGTAAGGAAATGTTCTTAATAACAACGTTTACTTTACTTCTTCTTATTAAGATTTCTTATAAAAACAAATCACTTCATTGGTTCGCTCTGATACCAACTATAACATGTCCACCTATTCCCATCAGGATACATCTTAGCAGTCCATCGGAAAGGAGATCTAGAAAGCTCTGCCCGGCTCTCCCATGGAATGTTATGGGATTTGCGATCTAGGACTTTTGTGTCTGCCACATAGCGGAAGTATTCTGGCCGTTTTCACTTAGGACCGACCTAAACCAAGGTTTCCCCTAATTGTCATTTCCTAAATGGCAACTAGCGTCGAACCCTAAGCAAACTACTTCACGCAGAAACGCGAGGACCGAAGCGGATTCACGCTGCACTTGGTTCAAGGAGAATGGGAAACGAGAGGGATGCAAGGCTCAACCTCTCTGCCATACGGCTCAACCTCTCTGCCTAAAACAGCATAAACCTGGATTATTCTAACCTAGACTCTAGGTGATCAGCGCCCTTGCTATTCATTTTCTTTGAGAATATCTCCTTGCTGTCTACTACGATTGAGAAAAGTTCCCGGCCAAACGGGACCACCCATCCGTAGGACAGACCCATGGCCACATCCACTGCACTTTCCTCAAGGTTTCTTTAGTTGTCTAATTACCTACCACATTTAATTAGACATGCATCAAGTAGCTTCTGTAATTAGCCCGTTGTTAGACACCCGTTCCTTCACGTAATCTTAGAACTTGATATAGAAAAGCAATTTCAAACAAGTTTCTTTTCAACAGGTTATCATATTTATCTTTGGAATACATTCATAAAGTCCAGCCCACAAGCTTATCCATAATCTACCCGAAGGCTATCCAGCAATCCACAGGGATTACTAATACAAGATTCTGCTCGTAGACTAGTATGTGGTGTGGTGATGTTATGAGGACATAGTGTGAAAATGTGTGGAATGCATCATCATCCGACTTTTCTATTGATCTAGAGAGTCAATGTGATCTGAGCCATTAGTACTAGTGCGAGTTACATGAATTATCCAAAAATACTAGATTTTTGGATAATTTTAGTCTATTTTTGATATTATTTATTGTAAAATTTTGAAAAAGTTAGAAAAAGCTTCTAGATTAGGATGGCATGAAAAAAGTTAGTTGCTTTTTCAGCCAGTTAGGAAATTTTCATAAGAGGGGACAGATTGACAAAATCGCGCGCGTCACGATCGCTGTGAATAGGCTGAAAACTGCAAATTGAACTGAAAGAAGGAGTGATCTGGGAGATCCGTGATCAAGTATCCTAGGGTTTCACCCCCCTTTTGAAGCCAACAAAGCCATCAAATTTGGGTTCCAGGGCAGCAGAGAAAGAGCTGATATTTTTTATCCACGTTTTTGGTCTACAAAGGAGCTCCATGAGAACTAATGCTTGGAGATTGCTTCTCAGTAGAGCAAAGATTCCAGTAATACATATTGTTTCAATTCATTGTGATTTTTTTTTGTCGTGTTTACCACTTGGGTATTCTCTATCTTCTCTTCCATCTCCTATCTCTACTTCCTTCTACTTCTCATCCCCGGTGGATCTTTCAACAAAAACCCCTTCGACATTGGTGAACCTAACGTAAAAGGTCGTCACAGAAGAAGGAAAGATAAGATGGGAGAACCTTCAAATACAATCTCCAGTGATGTTTTGCAACAGTTGGTGCAAAATATGAATATGCTTATGCAGGTACAACAACAACAACAGGTGATGCAAGCTTTAGCTCAAACAGAAAGTGTTGTGATGAATGCTTTCCAATCAGTTGAGTGTGAGGTGAAGTTATTCAATGGCAGGAATGTATCTGCATGTATACATACCTATGTTCAGAAGATGGAATTCTTTGGAGCGGCTCAATCTGCATGGAGCCGATATTTTGTACGTGTTACTATTCATGAACTGAAAGCACGGATTAATGAATTATACTTGCAGAATGCTGACAGGGTAACCTTCAAGAAGACACTCAGGGAAGAATTTTACATTGAGGACACCAGTTTGATTACACACAAAACTTTTCAAGAGTGGGTTATACAATCCAATAAGGGTCTTGTGGCTACAGAATTGTTAAGAGAATTTGAAAGTAGATTTGAGCAGTTGGATCTTGCAGAACAACAAGCTCTTGCAAGTCAAAAATTTGAATTGTTTATACATGCATCTGATCGTGAGCTTCAAGAGAAGCTTGATGATTTGCTGGAGGATCAGACTACAGAGACATGCTTGAAAACAGAGTGGCGACATGTCAAGGAAGCTATTACTGCGCTTGTGAAGAAACATAAAAGAAGAGAAATATTGCATATCTCTAGCTTGCCCAATGTTATGGGTAAGGCAATTGAAGTATCCAGTAAGCCACCCACTTCTGTGGCTAACCCTATGGTTGTACCTGCTATTGTTCCCTCTATTAGGGAAGATGTCTTAGATGAATTGGTCAAAGGGATGTGGGATCTTCAATTGAAGGTTGCAAAATTGAATGAAAAAGGACAAGAGGAAAGGGGACGGGCAGCCGCCCCTAAGCCTGGAAAAAGATATATGTGGTGTGATAGTTTGCAACACGAGAGAAAGGATATTAGGAGGCCTTGGCACGATAGCTTATCTTTTGGAAAGATGGCAAGATCCATGCACAAGAGACAGGATTGCCTCTTGCTTTGAATTTTGGAAAGGGAGGTATGCAGAAGTTGTTGGAAGACTTGGCTGTCCTAAATGCTTATGTGGCAGTACATGCTTCTACTTTTGGTCTACAGTTGGATAGAATGCATGGCCAAGTGATGGTTGATCCAAAGGCTGAAATATGGACACATTCTTTACATGTAGCTGAAAAGAGAAAGGTCACTGATAGTGAAATGTCTCATGAAGGGCAAGACATTCGTGACATAACTGGTTGGGAATCATCGATAGATACAAATTTAGTGTATGCATATTTAGCAAAGGTACAAAACACGGATGTACTTGTGGAAGAAAAATGAAAAAGAGATGAAGATATTGCAGGGACTTCTAAAAGAATGACAAAAAGAAGTATGGATCAGTCTAAAGCTGCAAATCAGTCACCTCCCGAGCATGATATGGAAGAGGTCAGTCATAAGCAAAAATAGGATAACAAACAAGAGGGAAAAAAAAAGGGCAAACAGCCAGGATATAAGCTATAATCTGACATTGAGACAACCACTGATCTTAAGAAGGTTCTTGAAGAATGGATCTTAAACAGTTGGGTGGAATTTACCCTGGGAGAGGTGCTTGGCATTGCCAAGCGAGAATTTCATGATGAGATCATTGACATAATTAAAAGG
Organism: Lygodium microphyllum; assembly: GCF_053477565.2. NCBI lineage: Eukaryota > Viridiplantae > Streptophyta > Polypodiopsida > Schizaeales > Lygodiaceae > Lygodium > Lygodium microphyllum. The sequence continues at coordinate 66,528,155 of NC_141143.1, read as the reverse complement.
AAGCGCCAGTTTCTTGGTGATACCACTAGTGCATTGCTACAATTTGAAGAGGAAACTGGTTTGTTGGGTATTCGGGCTGAATATGAGCATGAAGTAAGTACAGGATTATCTATGCAGGATGCTACTAATCAATGGATAGCAAATGGAAAAGAGAAGAAAGTGGTTGAAAATGCATTGTCTTATAGCAATATGCATGGTGGAGTAAGGCAAATGCAACAATATGGAGAAGAGACTCTAGGATTTATTCCTCAAAGTCACTACACAAGAAATCATTGGGCTAGAGCTACCACCGAATGGTAGTGAAAATAGGGGAGAGTGAAACTCCTTGTGTTTCTTTACTTAACCATGGGCTTGAGATAAATGTCATTGAGTGGGGATTGTATGAAAATGGTGCATGGCCTGTGGACACTGATCATGGTTGGCATATGAGGGCTGCAAATAATTCTTCAGGGGAGCTCTATGCTGCATATCCTAATGTAAAAGTGACAATTGGTGATGTACAGGAAGAGCAACACTTCTTTGTACAAGATAATTCCTCATATGCAATGATTTTGGGACAGCCCTATATTATAGGTGTGCGTATGGAAACAAAGGTGCTTGATGATGGTTCTGATTATGCAAGAGTCAGAAGCAAAGATGGGAGAAAAGCAATCCAATTTCCAACTGTTTGTGTTAATCATCCTAGAAATCGTGATATGCTTTGAGAGTCTCCTTCGGTTCCAAATGCAAGGGAATTCAAAGACCTGGATTTTCATTAAGCACTACTGTAATGCGGGGCTACAGTAGTGTTGATTAGAGGGTGTACTCGCCTCTTGATGAAATGAAGCATGTATTTACTATTGGTAATTCTCATTTACAACAAACACTTCATGTTGGTTTAAGCCTATGGAAGCTATGTGTAGGGCTGAACGCATATCTATGAAATGGGCTATTAAGAAACTGAGATAATTGGGCATGTTAGCTGGAAATGATGGCATTTCAGGCATCTTTTATGGGCTGAATATTACTGACATTATGGCTGAAATTTTAGCAACTACACATGCAGAAAATGAGGCTGAAAATAGAGTGTTGTCAGTATGTTCTTTGGATATGTATGATGTTATAGCATTGTTTGCTCAGCAGGAAGGATTACAATGGGCTGAAGCACTTGTGGAGACAAAGTATAAGACAATTGACAAAAAGGTGAAACCAATTGGTTTGCCACTTCCACCAGAGAGTGAGGGTATGTATGAAAAAGTGTCAAGGCAGCCAAGCTTACGAGATCCTAAAGATATAGGTCATCAGTTTACATCTGAAACATTACAGGAATTGAACATTGGTGTAGAAGGGTTTCTTTTGCCTGCTGATAGAAACTGTTTTATGCAGATGTTGGCTAGAAATGGGAAGACATTTGCATTTCAACCAAGTGAAATAGGTTATGTGGATCCAAATGTTGTCTCTCCTATGGTCATATTTATTGTGCCACATGTACCATGGAACTTGAGGCCTATTCCAGTGCGTAAAGCTTACTTGCCAAAGCTGATGGATTTGCTAAATGAAAAGATTTACATAAAGATCTTGGAGCCTTCTTCAGCCCCGTACTCAAATCGTTGGTTTACTGTGCCCAAAAAGAATGGGGCTTTGAGATTTATTCAAGACATACAACTGGTCAATAAAGTGACCATAAGAAATGTGGGTGCGCGTCCTGTGGTTGATGAATTTGCAGAGGCTTTTGCAGGTAGAGCAATCTATTCTTTGGGTGATCTTTACTCAGGGTATGATCAGTTTCAGCTTGCAATTGAAAGTAGGGATATCACAACCATGAAGGCTCCTTTGGGGTTAGTACAGATGTGTACTCTCCCACAGGGTGCAACAAACTCAGTGGCACACATGACAAATGCTATGAATAGAGTACTCATGGATTTTATACTACAATTGACTATGCCCTTCTTGGATAATGTTCCAATCAAAGGGTGTGCAGTGGATGAAAAGAATGTAGAGATGGATGCTCATGGATGTAGACAGTTTGTTGTAGATCATATTGTGGATTGTGAGAGGATTTTGACACGTCTAGAAGAGGTGCATTTAACTCTTTCTGGACAAAAGTCTGCCTTTGGAGTTGAGGAGGTTTTGATTGTTGGGCATATGTGTGGGCCTTATGGACGAAGGCCATCACCACTAAAAATACATGGGATTGATAGAATGCGAGATGTATGCACAAATGTACCGGAGGTGCGTAGATTCTTGGGTGCATGTGTGTTCTATTTAATACGGATTCCTCACTTTGCATATGTAGTCGATGTTCTTTATCAGCTTCTACGAAAAGTTCAAAAATTTATGCGCAATCATCTGTCTCTCATCCCTAGCATTGGAGAGACACAAAATCCCACAAATTTGGGGTGCAATTTTTTTTGCCCCCTTCTTGCTCATGATTGAAAATTTGCATTTTTTTAATGTTTCATTTCATTTATAAAATATTTAGTTCACACTTTGGGTGTTTACATTGCCTAGCAAGTGGATTTTTGCATTTTGGCGGGGTAAACAAACTCCGATTTTGCTCATCATAGAGCAAGCTAGAAAAGAAAGGGAGAGGTGTGAAGGCTTAGCCTGAGTTTGCACAGCCAAGATGGATGCAATGACCTCTCCGCTCGAGTTGTTGAGAAGATTGGGTGCCTTCTTGTGTGATCACGTCATTGTGGGCCAATTCAAGGTGACCACAGCAAGGGACATGGCCCTCGCAATTCAAGCTAGATGGTTCGATGCTATGAATTGAGTTCATTTAACTTTAACATGGACCATAACACTTTAACATGGACCATAACACTTATTCTAGCCGACAAAGGCCTTAAAGTTTAGGTGGACGCCGCATGTATGGATAGATCCAAAGGCCACCTTTTCTTCTTGCACGTGTCAAGGATAGATCTAGGTAATAGAGACCCAAAAGTGTTTCCTGCGAGGGAATATTGGGAAAGGAAGCATCAGAAAGCAATGAAGAAATTGAAGCAACTCTTAAAATCTGCTCCTATGTTGAGAAAGGCTGACTATTCACATGGAAAGCCTATCATTATTACTATTGATACAAGACCAATCGGGATTGGATGGGCAATTGGGCAAGATGATGAGGAAGGGGAAAGGTATGCAATAGGCTTTGGTGCAAAAGTATTGACTGAATGACAAAGAAGATATTTACAAGTAAAAAGAGAATTATGGGAAATTGTGACAGCCCTTAAATGTGATAAGGAGTATTTTTATGGGTGCTCATGTAGTCATTGAGAATGATTTTTTGCCAGTATTGGGTATGATTACTAGTTGTGGTACCCCAGATATTGCTATGCTCCGATGGATTGCATACATCAAATCTTTGAACCCAAAATTTCAGCATATTGCAAGAAGAGATAACCCAGTGGCAGACATGTTATCTCGAGCACGCTATGAGAATGAGATGGGCGGATGGATGAGGAGGAAGAAGATGACTTTCTTATGGTTGAAAATGATGTTGCAAGAGCGAATTTAGTAATGCAAAGTGTTGCTATAGCATTAACAAAAGCTTGACAAAGAGAAGACACTTTAGATGTTTTGCATCTTGTGTAGAAGTGTTCCTGGAAGACAAATATGCAGGAGAGTGGCTGAGAATTGGTCAATATCTTAGTATATTAACAAAGAGAGATGAATGGTGAGATGAGGAGTTTAAGAAGATCAAGAGGAAAGCCTATGGATTTTTCTTAAAAGATGGATACTTATGGAAACATGCTAAAAAGAAACAGGGTATGCCATTGCGAGTTTTGGGTGACAGAGCTTCACAAGTAAAAGTAATGCAAGAATTTCATGAAAGTTTGTGGGCTAGTCATATAGGTGTTTGGGGTACTTTTACAAAGATCAAAGAAAGATATTGGTGGCAGGGTATGTATAAGGATGTTGCTCACTTTGTGGAAACATGTACGGCATGTCAAATGTATTCAACTGTGAGACATCAGGATGGATTACAACCCACATATCCATTGTCTCTTCATTTTAAGTGGGTGGTGGATTTGGTCACAATGCCTACAGGTCTTTGGCAAATGAGGTATCTTGTGCTTGCTCATGAAGATTTGACTAATCAAGTGGAAGGGAGAGCCCTACGTACTAAGACGACAAATTTCATATGTACTTTTCTCTTAGAAGAGATCTTTTATCGATATGGTTGTGTGGAAAAAATTATAGCAGATAGGGGTGAGTTAGATGCAGATGAAGCTCATGATTTCTTTGCACGGTTGGGGATAAATCTTGCTTTAACTTCAGCCTATAACCCTGAAGGAAATGGCAAAAGTGAAAGAGGTCATCCACCTATTGTGAAGGCATTGGCAAAAGCATGTGGAGAGAAGATAAAAGAGTGTCCACGATTGCTCCCTTATGCTTTGTGGGCTAACAGAACAACTCATAGTGCTGTTATACAGGCTATATGCCTGCAAAATTTATGTATGGTCAAAAAACTATCATGCCAATAGAAGAGATGACTGTCACATGGAGTGTGTTACCTTGGGAGGAGGATTTGAATCGAGAGGAGTTGTTGGCCTTATGCATTAGACAGTTGGAAAGAAAGTCAAAAGACATAGAGGCAGCAACTACAAAGTTAAGGGCAACAAGGATATAGAACAAGAAACGGTTTGACAAAAGACATAGACTGAGACCAAGAGCCATACAAGATGGGGATTGGGTATTGGTTTATGATAGCAGTTTAGATAACCAGCATAGTGCCATGCATAAAGTTTCCAAGAGATGGTTTGGACCCTATGTGGTAAGACAAGTGTTTGATAATGCTACTTATGCATTAAATGAGGTGGATGGTATAGCCATAAAACTTCCGGTAGCAAGGAAAAGAATAAAATTATTTAAAAGGCATGAATCTACAACTTATGAGTTGCTAGAATTCAAAGAAAATAGTGGCCATGATACAAGGGCTAGCCAGGAAGATATGGAAGATGAAGAAGTAAAGGATATGGTTGTAGAGGATGAGGAGGACTCAAAATCCAGTGACAGCTAGGATTTTGGCACATACCGGAGAACTAATTCCTTAAGTTCTATTAACAGTAAATCATGGTGACCATGTCACTTCAAATGATTGATTGGACCTTTGCTTCCAAGAAAACACCTAATTCCCTTATCTTGACAACTTTTCCCTCCAAAAAAGGTGCTATAGCAGGATGGCTACTCATCCTCTTGCAAGTTAAACTTGTGCAAGAATCTGCCAATCTCATTCCAAGGAATTGGCAACTCTCTTGTGGTCAAACCACAAGATCATGCGACATTTGCAACTTGTTGCACAAGTGTCGCATCTATTCCATGGGATCATTTCACCCATCAAACGACATCTTCTGATCATGAAATCATGATTAGACAAGAAGCAGGGTTTAGGGTGTCTTCATATCCAACCCAATCCCAGTTGCTCTACGCCGACAACGATCGGTCCTAGGGTTTCCAACTCAATCCAAGTTTCATCTTTTGAATGAGTGATCCTTAGGGTAGAAACCCTAGATCATTTATTGCAAGTGCATCCAATTGTCCCTATATTCCATGAATGTGGGTAGGACCTTTGGGTATGAGGGTTTCTGGTACACAAATTGGACGTCGTATGCGTGCGTAGTGAGCGTCAGAAGGTCCCCAAGAACAAAAGAACTCTACTTTTTGCACACGAATCAATGTAGAAAGCTTGCACAACATGAACAAGAGACCAATTGGGTGCAATCTCCCCCCATGCCTTGTGTGAGCGCTCCACAAAGCATGTATTTTATATATTAATCATCTTCAAGATCAAATAATAGCCCAAATTACAAAATAACACGCTTTATCTTTTGAGTTTGCTTTTGTGCCAAACAGAATTAAAGCTAATGGGTGCCCAAGAAGTGAGGCATACCCAAATACAATGTCCAAGACAAATATCTAAATCGTGCGCCCATGCGCATACAAAAATAATAAATAAATATCGAGCGCTTTGATAAATAAGAGTGACAAAATATAGGCACCATGCCTAAGGTATGCGCCCATCAAAATATTGACAATAACTTGAATACAGGCTATCTTCCAATGCTTTCCACTGCCACCGCTATTATCTCTACACATCAACTGAAGCATTCACAATTGTTAGTAAAATAATACAATTAAACCGACAAAAGTGAATACCTAACAGTCTTCATCTACATAAATAAATTGGTTAGAAATGAATCCTAACCTTAATTTATCACGAGAGCACACTCTAAACTCATAAGTGTTTATTAATTTAAATATGTATTTTGCGAAATCACCCATGTATACATAAAATTAACAAAATGACCGAAAAGGATAGGCATCCCCATCGACTTCTTGCACAAACAATCCACTTTGTGTATGAGCCCCAGTAATAAAATCTTACGGAATCCACCGTAAAACCTCACGAAATCCACCGTGGCACGGAATCCACCGTGAAATATGCCTCCTAGCATCATACCCCCGGGGTGGGATAGCAATTGACCTCAATTACTATTAGCTCAGTGTGGAGCTAACAGAGTGTGGCCTCTTCAACAGGATGGTTTTTAAGCTTGACCAAATATTTAGAATATCTACGACCAGTTCTAGTGGTCATAAAGTCAGTATCTATAATAGTTTCAGGCTCAAGGATTTCAGTCTCATCATCTAGCAAAGGAGGGTTTTCGTAAACAGGGTGTACAGGTAATTGGCCTCTAGAGGGTCGTAATAAACTGATATGGAAGGTGTTGTGAAATTTTCAATGTTGTCGTAGTTCCAGTTTAAATGCATTGTCATTAATTTTGTGTATGATCTTGAATGGTTCATAGAATCTAGGTGCTAATTTCACAACTGGGTGTTTATCTACACTTTGTAATCTACGTTTTTCTATTCATAACCAAACATAATCATCAACTTTAAAATTCATGGCCTGTCTTTTCTTATTTTCTTGTTTTTTATATGATTGCTAGGCTTTGGCAATCATATCTTTAACTTCATAAAAAACAGTGGCATGCATGTTAGCAATATCATTAGCAGTTTGAATTTTGTTTGATAATGATGCAACAGGTGTAGACAATCTATATCCATAAATAACTTCAAACGGTGCTTTCTTTGTAGTTGTATGTGGTGTATTATTATATGCAAATTGAAGTAAATGTAGATATGTATCCCATGTGTGTGGTTTTGAAATAATGTAAGCACGTAAAAGATCTAAAATAGTACTGTTAGTAGCTTCTATTTGTCCATTTGTTTCAGGATGAAATGCAAATGAAAAATCAATCTTTGTTCCTAAGTTAGTAAACAAAGTAATCCAAAAATTAGTACAAAATCTAGATGTTGGAGGTAAAGGCGCCTCCGCCGTGCCACCCCGTGTATTACTACACTGACAGTGCCGCCCCGTGTATTACTACACTGACAGTACCCACCATTGCACACTGCAGGTGGCGGACGCCCATCACGTCACTTTATTCTTTATTCTTTTAGTGACAGTTTGAATAAAGGAAGGCCCGGTCACACATTGTGACTGTTGGAGTTCCCATTTTCTTGTCTCTCTCTTTCTTGCTCTTGCTCTCCCGCCATAGCTCGCGTGCAAGCTTCGATCCTTCTCACCTTTCATCTGGTATCAGAGCTTGGCATTCTCTTGCTCGAGCTCGACTCGGTGCTTCCTGACCTTCACATCGACTCGCTTCACGCATTGGGTCTCCATACCGGCAGCCATATCCGATCTCCCTAAGCTCCTATCACTCCCTGGCTTCCCGAGCACCTTCCTAGCCTATTGAGGCACCTTCAAGGCATTGATACTGAGGTATTTGATCATTCTTTCAGGGTTTCATTTCAGTCTACAGGTTGCAAATAGCAAGGGCAGCCATGGCTTCAAACCCTTGAAGCTTATTCCCCTCATATTGTGCCTTACACCTATCAAGGCTCAAAGAGGCTTGTCATAGGCCTTTGATAGGCCCTTCTTGAGCCCCCCATTACCCCCTTTTCAGCCCATGTGGAGCAGCAGCAAGTTCAGCACCAAGAGGGTAGATTGCATCATTTTTTTCCAGGCTGTGAGCACTCATCTACTTCAGCTCCACACTTGGCCATTGCTTCTTGCTCTCTAGCTTGATCAAGAGGGCTATAGACTTCATGTTTGATGTCATTCAAGATTTGGGCATTGGTCTTGATCATTTGGGGCTGATTTCTTCAGATTTGGGACTGTCATAAACTGTCATAACAGGCTGAAAATAGGACAGCACCATTGGCATTAGCATTTGTTGCTTATACTCCATTCCGGTTGTGCTATTTGATGCCCGTATGCGGTCTACATGATGCCTAGTGCCTTGGGAATGTATGCATTTGGTTTGACCATGATTTTGGCTTGAATTCGGGGCTGAAATCTACTGTTTAGAATAGTAAATACATGCTGGAATAACAGTGGGCTGAAGGTACTTTATAGGCTTTGGCACTTACCTACCGATACCGGATGTATGCTTTGAGCTTTGGCATGATGTCTTTGACATTTGGGGAACGGCTTGGAGCATATGTATGAGATTGTGGGATGCTTTTGAGCTTCACATTAGCTCCATCTTCACTAGCATTTGGAACAACTTGGCATGCTCGTGGACCGCCTATGCCTCATGTCTCTGCTTGACAGTTAGGCTTTTGCATTACATGCTTTGGTTCGTGACATATGCTATTTGGTTCGTGTATGCCATACCAACATTTGGAGCTTGGATTTGGATGTATTTGAGCATTCGTGACTTACTTGATCACTGATCTTGGTTGCTATTTGGATGTCATTGAGTTGACCGAGAGCTTATTTGGGCTTATGTATTGCTTCATGGTTAATACGACCGGTGCTTCATGTATGTCATGCTCTCTTGGATGCGCTTGATGCATTGACAGGGTCACTTATCACTAGTGCTTTCTCTTGGGTTGTTTGAGCTTCTGAGCTCGCTTTGTATGCCTTTTGTGCCAGTGGGAGCATTTTACATGCTTGCTTGACCTTTGACAGTTGCATGCTATTGGAGCACTTACATGTATTTGGAGCAGTTTATGTCTTGAGCAGCTACATACGCATTGAGACTTTGGGATCATACTCCGCTCTTTATGGATATGCATTGATGTACTCTTGGTTCACAAGATGCTTATGAGCTGAGTCTCATATTTGGATCTTTCTCTTTGAGCAGACACCTATTTGTGTCAGGTTTTCGCAATTACAGGAACACTTTGCCTAGAGTGTCTGGGGGTGTGCCTTTCACTGGCAGATGTTATTTTGACATGCTTTGGTGTTGAGCTCATGTTCTTTTCATTGTCATTGGCCTTTCTTATGTTCGTTTCATGCCGGCTTTGGACCTAGCATTGTTTGCTTAACATTGGATCCTATTTTGGGACAGTTTGCTCTCTAGACTGCATAGCTGCAATTTATTACAGCAAGCAGATATTGGTGGACTGAGGTGTACTTTTCATGCTGAAATATCTTGATTTGGTGTACCGCACCTATTACTAAGTGGGCAGCAACTTTTGGCACACTTTGCTCGCCCTTTGGACCTCGTTTTGGTCATTTTTGGGCAGTTTCTACAGTAAAACAGCAAGCAGTTTTGGACTGTTTGGGCATTTCCAGCCTGCATAATGGCGTCATCTTCGCATGATAGTGCCATCTTTAACATTACAAAGTTGGATGGTACCAACTACTCTTATTGGAAGAGTCAAATTTGGCAGGTCGGTGCAGAAATCTCAGATTAAGCCACTTCGGTTGAGTGGGGAGCAGCTTGAAACTATGGACAATGACGACTGGCTTGAACTTGATGAGCTATGCAAGTCCACGATTGTATTGTCTCTCACTGAACAGGTACATTATAATGTATTTGAGGAAGCACAGAGTGCATGGGATCTATGGAATAAGATCAAGAATCTTTATGATAAGAAAAGTCCGGCGAGTCAGATGTACTGGTTGAAGCAGCTTATGGATCTGTGCATGAAGGATAATGCAACTATGTCTGCTCACTTGAGCCAGTTCCATGCTATACTTAAGAACCTGACTTCGCAGGATATCACCTTTGGAGAGGGAGTAACTCCTCTTTTCTTGCTTAGGACTCTGAATGAGTCATGGGATGTATTCCGCACTGCCCTATGTGCCTCTAGTGCTACTCTAAAATTGACAGATGTTGAGAGTGCTCTTTTTCAGGAAGAGGTGAATCGCAAAAACTTGGATGCCTCTCGTGGTAGTCATGCTTTGACAGTTAGAGGCAGGAATGATAGGTATGATCGTGGTAATGGCCAAGGCCGTGACTCGCAGAAGGGTCGGTCTAAATCTCGTGGTGGCAAGTCGCGTAGTAAGTCGCGTAGGCGCAATGCAAATGTCATTGTCATCATTGTGGGAAAAAGGGCCATATTAGACCACAGTGTCATGAGTTGCGCAATGAGAAGCGCAAGGATAAGGGGAAAGATAAAGTGCAGGAGAAGTCCTCTGATCGCAGCATAGTACCTGCGAAGTCCAGCGTCAAGATTGAGGAAATTAATGTCACGCAGACTGAGAAGTCCGATGGTGGTGATGAGTTTATACTTGCAGCTAGTTCTTCTGATGCTTCACACTTGACTGAGACATCTAGTATGTATGCACAGTGCTGGTTATTGGATTCCGGAGCATCCTTCCATGTGATGCCTTACCTTGAGTGGTTCCACTCTTACCGCACTATATCTGGTTCAGTCAAACTTGGAGACGACAGGTCTCTTGACATTGTGGGCATAGGTGATATTCAATTGCAGTTTTCCACTGGCAGTTCATTTTTGCTTAGGGATGTACTTCATGTACCTGCACTTACGCGCAGTCTTATGTCTGTAGGACAGCTAGATGATGTAAGATTTCATGTATGTTTTGGGGATTCTGCCTGGAAGATTACTTGTGGCAGACTTTTGCTTGCTAGAGGGTGCCAAGTCTGGCAGCCTCTATCCTCTTGTTGTATCTGGGTCCTCAGTTGACCATGTTTTGGCAGTGGGCTCTATCCCACATGTATCACTTTGGCATGCTCGTTTGGGGCATATGTCTTTAAAGGGAATGAAAATGTTATCTGGTTTGCAGTATCTTCCGCCTTTGGATTATGCATGTTTTGACTCGTGTGATCATTCTCTTTATGGTAAGCAGAATAGGTCTACGCATAAGAAATCGGGTAGGCCACGCATGAGTGAGCCCTTGGCATTGGTGCATTCCGATGTTTGTGGGCCTATGCCTTGCATGTCTATGGGTGGCGCGAAGTACTTTGTTACCTTCATTGATGATTTTTCTAGGAAAGTGTGGCTTATCCCATAAAGCAGAAGTCCGATATCTTGGCAGTTTTTCAGAGATGGCTTGCTCTTGTTGAGAACCAGACTGGGTATAGGCTGAAATGCCTTAGGACTGACAATGGGGGAGAATATGTCTCATGTGGTTTTGAGCAGTTTTGTGATGACAGGGGTATAAGCATCAGTTGACCGCCCCTTACACCCCACCCCAGAATGGTTTGGCTGAGCGCATCAGCAGGACTATTCAGGAGCGTGTGCGCTCTATGCTTAGCCATGAAGGCCTACCCCAGATTTTTTGGGCTGAGGTAGTTAGTACAGCAGTGCATGTCATAAACCGATCGCCTTCCAGTGGATTGGATTTCCAGGTTGCAGAGGAAGTTTGGGATGGTAAGCCACCCTCTTATGCGCATCTCCGTGTCTTTGGATGTGAGGCATTCTACCATGTGCCCAAGGACAAGAGGAGTAAATTGGATCCAAAGAGCATTAAATGCATATTCCTTGGCTATGGTGAGCTAGGAGAGATGGGCTATCGCCTATGGGATCCGCAGGCACGGAAAATAGTACGCAGCCATGATGTTGTCTTCCATGAAGACAAGATGCACAGGTAGCCTGAGAAGGTGGTTGAGATCCGCAGAGTGATCTTTCAGGAGGAGCCTAGAGCTCCAACACAGCCTGTAGCAGTTCCTCCACAGGGCCAGGGTGATGGACAAGCAGTTAGACAGGCAGTAGAGCCTACGGTGAGACGGTCTGCTAGAGACAAACGCCCACCTGACAGATTTCAGCCCTCTATGCATTATGTTTTGGTTACAGATGCAGGAGAGCCTTTCACTTATGATGAGGCTATGTGCAGGGGTGACAGTCACTCCTAGGAGAGGGCTATGCAGTCTGAGATAGACTCCTTGCATAAGAATGAGACTTGGGATTTGGTTGCCTTGCCTAAGGGCAAGAAGGCTTTGCCATGCAAGTGGGTGTACAAGCTGAAAAGTACCCCTGGACACCCCAAGCTGGCATACAAGGCTAGATTGGTAGCAAAGGGTTTTAAGCAGGAACATGGTGTGGACTTTGATGAGGTCTTCTCTCCTGTGGTTAAGATAACCACCCTGTGCTTAGTCTTGGCTTTGGTTGCACAGCTTGACTTAGATCTATATCAAATGGATGTCAAGATGGCTTTTCTACATGGGGACCTGCATGATGAGATCTATATGGATCAGCCTAAGGGCTTTGCAGAACTTGGTAGGGAGCACCTAGTGTGCAAGCTGAAGAAGAGCTTGTATGGCTTGAAGCAGGCACCTAGGGAATGGTATCATAAGTTTGATGACTTTATGCAGTCACAGGGCTACAGCAGGAGTGCTATGGATCCGTGTCTTTACACGAAGAAAGCCCGTGATGGCAGTTTGCTTATCTTGGTACTCTATGTTGATGATATGCTGATAGTAGGGAAAGCTCATGATGAGCTAGATGGTCTTAAATCTCAGCTAAAGAAGATCTTTGAGATGAAGGATTTGGGACAGGCCTCACATATACTTGGGATTCGCATTAAGTGCGATTTATGCATCAGGGGCTTTTGTATCTCTCACAGCGGGAGTACATTCATAAAGTCCTTGAGCGCTTCCGCATGCAGGACGTAAAGCCTATTGGCTGTCCATTACCTTCTTATGTGAAGGTATCACAAGCCGATTGTCCGCAGACAGATGAGCAGAGGGCCGATATGGCCAAGATCCCTTATGCTTCAGCCGTGGGCAGTTTGATGTATGCCATGATAGCCACTCGTCCAGATATTGCGCATGTAGTTGGTGTTGTGGCACGCTATATGGCTACACCTGGCAGCAGACATTGGGATGCCGTGAAGGGTATCATGAGGTACCTGAAGGGCACAACAGATATGTGTATTTGCTATGGCAGCCAGGATACAGGGGTCGTGGGGTACACTGACTTCGATTATGCAGGACATGCAGATAGTAGGAAGTCCACTTCTGGCTATGTATTCACCTATGCTGGAGGGGCTGTCTCTTGGATGTCCAGGATTCAGAAGTGTACGGCTTTGTCTACCACTGAGGCAGAGTATGTTGCAGCCACTGAGGCTTGCAAGGAGGCCATCTGGTTAGGCCGTCTAGTTGCTGACCTTGGGATTTATGCTACACCTACACTGCATTCAGATTCTATGAGTGCCATTCAGTTGGCTAAGAATCCAATCTTCCGTGCGAAGACGAAACACATTGAGGTGAGGTATCACTTCATATGTGGTGTTGTGGAGGACAGGTCTGTCGACCTTGTCAAAATCTCCACTGACAAGAATCCTGCAGATCTGCTCATGAAGAGCCTCACTACTGAGCGCTTTGCCTTCCTCAGGAGGTTGATGGGCGTTGGATGAGATGTCGCCTTCCTCATCCCTTGTACCTATGTACATTTGTACTATCTTTTCTTTTTCTTTTCTCTCTCACTAGGGCAGATTTTCCTTTAAGTGGAAGGTTGTTGGGGGTAAAGGCGCCTCCGCCGTGCCGCCCCGTGTATTACTACACTGACAGTGCCACCCCGTGTATTAGTACACTGACAGTACCCGCCACTGCACACTGCAGGTGGCGGGCGCCCGTCACGTCACTTTATTCTTTATTCTTATAGTGATAGTTTGAATAAAGGAAGGCCCGGTCACACATTGTGACTGTTGGAGTTCCCATTTTCTTGTCTCTCTCTTTCTTGCTCTTGCTCTCCTGCCATAGCTTGCGTGCAAGCTTCGATCCTTCTCACCTTTCACTAGAATTACGATCAGAAATAATAACTTTTGGTAGACCATGATTAGTAAACATAGTTTTTTAAAAATTTGGAGCAGCTTAAGATGCAATTAAAGTTTTCTTGCATAGAATGAAATATGCTTGTTTGCTAAATTTGTCTACAACAGTCCAAATCATATCATGGTTAGCTTTAGTGTTAGGTAAACCAGTGATAAAATCCATTGAAATTTTTTCCCATGGTCGTGATGGAATAGATAGTGGCATTAGTAAACCATATTGATTACCATGGTGTCTTTTAACTCGTTGACAAACAAAACATTCAGATACAAAGCTAGATACATCAGTATCCATATGTGGCCAATATTAATTTTCAGTCAATGTACATAAAGTAGATATAATACCTCTATGACCTTGATATGGAGGACAATGAATTTCATCCAAAACAAATGATCGAAATGGAACTCTCACACATAATCTTTTTTCATAAAACATAAATCCATTATTGTAAGACACTGAATCTATAGGAATCCAATTATTTGCAACTAATTTATTCCAATCAGCTTGAAAAGTAAGATCCTGATGATAAGTATCTTTCATAGGGATAAGGGAATCAAATGATATCATAGAAATATTATGGATTGTCGGTCTTCTACTCAAAGCGTCAGCTACAACATTCTCTTTTCCTGGTTGATATTGTATAAGGGGATGAAAACTTTGAATAAAATCTGCCCATTTAATATGTCGGTCAGATATTTGTGGTTGACTAAGGAGATGTCTAATGCTTTGTTGGTCAGTTTTGATCATAAATTCAAATCCCATTAAACAATGTTTCCATTGACGTTAGGCTTGTACTACAGCTAGCAATTCTTTATTGTAGGTAGAATATTTAAGTTCAGATATTTTGAGTTTACAGCTAGAGTAGGCTATAGGATGATTATCTTGCATAACAACGGCTCCTATTCCAAATCCACTAGCATCAGTAACTACTAAAAAGAATGGTCTATTGAAATTAGGTAGTTGTAATACAAGAGCATGGGTTAATGCATGTTTCAATAAATCAAAGGATTTTTGTTGATTGTTAGACCAGTTATACACAATACCCTTCTTTAAAAGTTTAGTCAAAGGTAATGCAAGTAATGAGAAATTTCTGACAAACTTTCTGTAAAAACTAGCAAGACCTAGAAAAGAACGTAACTCATGCACATTTTTGGATATGGGCCAATTTAAAATTTCTTTTACCTTTTTAGGGTCAACTTTAATACCTTCTGATGAAACAATATGTCCTAGATATTCAATTTCTGTTTGAAAGAATTCACTCTTTTCTGGATTAGCATACAATTGATTGTGTTTTAACAACTTGAAAACTAAAGACAAATGTTCATAATGCTCATTCTCATTTTTACTGAATACTAATATATCATCAAAGAATACTATAACGCAATGCTGATATTTCAGAAATATGGGATTTATCATGCAACTAAATGTAGCTGGTGCATTAGTTAGATCGAAAAGCATCACTAGAAATTCATAGTGTCCAAATTGTGTTCTAAATGCAGTTTTGAATATATAAGATTTATCCAATCTTACTTGATGATAACCAGATTTAAGATCTTTCTTATTGAATATGGAAGATCCTTGTAGCTTATCCATAAGATCATCTACCCTAGGAATCGGATATCTATTCTTAACTGTAATTTTGTTTAGGGCACGATAATCAATGCACATGCGATAAGTATTATTATTCTTCTTTACTAATAAGACAAGTGTACCAAATGGAGAACTACTAAGTCTAATTAATCCTCTATTAAGCAATTCTTCTATTTTGAATTTCTTTCTGTTCAATTTGGTTATATCTATATGGTGCTTTACATGGTGGTTGTGTTCTAGGAATTAAATCTATTTTGTGATCTTCAGGATGTGAAGGTGGTAGTCCAGGTGGTAAATCAGCAGCAAAATAATCTTGAAATTGGGCAAGAAATTGTGTATGTCTAGGATGCATTTGTTTTTCTTTAGCTTGAATTTCATTCACCCATATTAATTAAGATTTACTAGTTTTACATAATGCATGTTTAGCGTGAGTATGAGCAAGCAGTGGAAAATTATTGGAGGCGTGAATACCATGCAATGTGATTTGTTTTCCTTGAAAACAAATTTTAATTGAATGCGTATAATAATCTATGTCAAGATTATACTGATGACGCCAAGGCATTCCTAAGATAATGTCACTAGACTGCAAATGTACAATTAGGAAATTTCTTCGTTCAGTATATTCTCTAATTTTAATTTCTAAATTATGCACCTCTTGTGTTCCATTATATCTTGTGCCTAGGAATGTAGCTTTAATGTGATAATATGTAGAAACACTTTGTAAATTCAATTCTTTAACTAGCTTTGCAGAAATAAAATCATGTGTGCTCCCATCATCATGTAAAATAGTCTTTTCTTTACCATGCACAAAACATTTCATTGTTAACAAAGAATGGGGAGTTGGTATACTTGGCAAAGTATCCGAAGTAGTACCAATGTCGTCATTATCTTCCGTAAAGTCGGGCATTTCCTCACATTCTTCTTCTTTCATTGCTCCAAGATAATTGATATGGACAAGTGGCTTTTTGGTTCGGCAATTGGCTGCTAGATGTCCAGGTTGATGGCATTTGTAACAAACTATGGGTTTGGCTTTAGATACATTATTGGTAATGGCAGAAAGTTTAGGAATGTTGGGATTTGGCTGTAAGGATGACTTAGGGTCTAGATTGGTGTTTGATGGCAAAGCAGATGGTCGTGTCTAAGACTTACGGAATGAAGATGGAAGAACACGACTTTGATTGAATCTTCGAAAATTTAAATTGAATTGTTTGGAACCATAGTTACCATTAGTTTGAAATTGTTGTGGTCGCTTGTCTCTTCCGCGAATCTTGTCTTCAATGTCATGGGCTAAGGAAATTGCATCTTCAAGGGTTGCTGGCTTGAACATATTGACTTCAGTATAGTAATGTCCAAGTAGGCCAGACATAAACTTGCGTTTGTGAGTCACTTCAGGTACATCTTCGAGCATTCGGAGTTGCAGTACGGCATTCTAAAAACGTTCAGTGTATTGAGAAATAGGTTCGCGATCACTTTATTGTAGAAGATCCCATTGCTTGATGGCTTTTTCATTGAACTGAGGAGGAAGTAAATTTTGCAAAAACTTCTTTTGGAAAGTCTCCGAGGTAGTGGAACAATCAATGCTCTTGCGGACCACAATCCACCATAAGGATGCTCCATCAACTAAATGGTTAGTGACACATTTAATTTTGTCTTTCTCAACATATGTTTCTTCATGGAAGTAACCATCAAATTGATCGATAATAGCAAGTATAGTCTTTCCATCTTGTGATCCATTGAAAGTACAAAATTTGAAGTTTCTTTTACTTATCTTTGTTTCTTTGCGGATGGATTGGGCTTCAAGCATCGCATCGATGGTACGTCATATAAGATCTTCAAGTTGAGGTCCATCTTGGTCGGTGGTAGATCGTTGCAAATTGGCCAATTGAACTTGTAAAGCTTATTGGGCTCTTCGTTCTTCTTCGAGCTGCACCATAATCAAATCCAACTTTTGCTCCATTGTTGGTTCAGGTAAATCACCTTTAGCCATAAGATCGTCGATATGTTGTTCCATCATCCTGTAAAATCCAAAAGACCTCACACTCTCGAAATATTATTAGCGGGATGAGCGTAGCTCAAAGGCGGGTATACAAGACTTGTATATTTTGTTTGGCTTTTATAGTCTTTGTCCTTTGCGATTGCGGTATTCGTTGTCATAACCGTCTTCGTAGAAATGGCGTATAATCTTCGTATGACCTGCGTATGAACTTTTGCGTTTGCTGAAACTGGTTCAGCAAGTCTGTAAGTGTGAACAAAGTCGACCAGAGAGCAATAAATGGATTTTGTGCTTCTGCATGTGAACTGCCCCTTTGGTAGTGGTTGAATAAGTCTTGAGTAACCTCTGTGACTTGCAGTATTTAGGAGACTTGGAAGACTTAGTGGATTAAAGAGATTTAAGCTTAATATGGCCTGCTGGTTTTCGTGTAAGTGAGGACGTTGACGGTTATTTTGACGCCGCCCAGCACATACTCTTGCCGCCGTTCGTCAAATTTTGTTAAGTAAGCTTTTTGAAGCTTACTATTAAGCTTATTAACCTTTGAGATAAAGCTTTTAAGCTTTTTGGCTATGGGGCTTACTATTTGAAAACGACTTGATGTAGGAGATATCCACGTGGTCCTTCGCCTCCACAGGGTGGTCCTTCACAATCAGAGAATGCAGAAGGGGGTTCTTGACCACCAGGAACATGTTGGTATCGACCGTTTGTGACGAAACTGACTGTAGAGCTTGATCGTTCCAGGAGCTCTGCCTTCGCGCAAGATGGTAAGGGATCGAAAGCTCTCGATCTCAGCTTTGCTCTGATATCACTGGTGCATAGATCAGACGCCGTATACACGCGTAGTGAGCATCAGAAGGTGCCCAAGAACAAAAGAACTCTACTTTTTGCACACAAATCAAGGTAGAAAGCTTGCACGATATGAACAAGAGACCAATTGGGTGCAATCTCCCCCCATGCCTTGTGTGAGTGCTCCAAAAAGCATGTATTTCATATATTAATCATCTTCAAGCTCAAATAATAGCCCAAATTACAAAATAACACGCTTTAGCTTTTGAGTTTGCTTTTGTGCCAAATAGATTTAAAGCTAATGGGTGCCCAAGAAGTCAGGCATACCCAAATACAATGTCCAATACAAATATCTAAATCATGCGCCCATGCCCATACAGAAATAATAAATAAATATCAAGCACTTTGATAAATAAGTGCGACAAAATATAGGCGCCATGCCTAAGGTATGCGCCCATCAAAATATTGACAATAACTTGAATACATACTATCCTTCAATGCTTTCCACTGCCACCACTGCTATCTCTACACATCAACTAAAGCATTCACAATTGTTAGTAAAATAATACAATTAAACCGACAAAAGTGAATACCTAGCAGTCTTCAGCTGCATAAATAAATTGGTTAGAAATCAATCCTAACCTTAATTTATCACGAGTGCGCACTCTAAACTCATAAACGTTTATTAATTTAATTATGTATTTTGCGGAATCACTCGCTATGGAATCACCCATGTACACATAAAATTAACAAAACGCCAAAAAGGATGGGCGTCCCCTTTGACTTCTCACACAAAGAATCCACTTTGTGTATGAGCCCCGGTAATAAAATCTTACAAAATCCACAGTAAAATCTCGCGGAATCCACCGTGGAATATGCCTCCTGGCATTAGTTTCGACTTGGTAACAAGTGCAAAACTAGGTCAAATCCTCAACGTGCTAAACCCTAGTTAGTACTTGGAGCATAATGTATCAATTTAACCATCCTATGCAAATCCTTTGTGGTTTAGGTGTTTTGGGTAATCCAGTTTACTTGTCTTATGACAAGGATGAACCAATCCTAGGGATGTTAAATAGATCAAAAAGGAAAAACTAGTTGCATTACATCGCAATTCACGTAAGCATGCGATTCATTGCTTCTATGTACGACTAGATTCACAATCCCTAACTTTGTTAAGACCAAAGCACATGATAAATTACGGCATAATTTCCATTGATCCTACAAGAGCTTGCATTCACGATTTATGCCACTAAGATTTTAAGGTTTTATGTTAAAATGAACCATGCAGCCTTTCCCTAACTACATCGCTTGATGAATGAAATTCTTATTACGATGAATGTGCATTATGCAACCTTTCCTAACTACTACGTCGTTAAATGAGATTTATGCCAATTGAAGCTAGAGTTAACCTACTTCATGCAACCCTTAGAATCATTTCCATGCCTTGCAATTTTCCATGGTTGATAATGACTTTTTTAATGAATTATTATGAAGAAGATTTGTCTAAAAATGTGACATGCGATTTAATCTTTCCATGCATAATCAAAGGTGTACTACAATAGTCTTGACCTTGTAATGGTAGTCATTAGTTGTTCTAGATTCGTTACTTTGCAATGCACAAAGGCAACTTGCTAAAAAATTCTTAGACTGTCTTTTTTGTTAATTCCTTTGAAAGTACAAATGACCAAGCTTCAATCGTGAGTTTAAAATAGCAAATTTATTTCAATCGCATCTAACTAGGTGGATTTGACAAGCATAAGTGCATCCTCATTCCATGAAATAACAATGCATAAATGCAATACTGCTATGTAAATCAAAAATAGGAAGAAAACCTCGACTTGTGGGCTCGGAGAAATATCCACATGAATATTAGGAGATGATCCTCTTGCAGGTGCACCTTGTGACTTTTTAGGGGCCATCGTGATTTCGGCTTCTGGTTTGACTTCATGGATTCAAACTACTTGCCTTGGTTCGCAGCCTTATGATCTTTGGCCATCTCCCTCGTACGTGCAATTCCCTTTGAGGTACGGCTCCTTGACAGAAGTACCGACTTGCGGAATTAGGCTCTGGAAGGCCTTAGGGTTCGGAGCTTGGGCCTTCTTTCTTTCGTGAAAGGGTTCTTGTGACGGACCTTGCGGAAACGGAGGCTTGAGAGTTATTCTTTTCCTTGAAATTTCGGGCTAGGAATGATTTTATGGGGCCTTGAGGGAATGGGGACTTTAAATCCTGAGCCTAGGAGGCTTGTGGGTGATTGGTGCGAAGGGCTTTATACTTATTTTCTTCAAAATCCCAGGGGTTAAAGATCTTGTGGATAGGGCGTTTAAGGAAATCCTCTTCTTCTCTACAAGATTCGGGGGGGGGGGGGGGGGGGGGGGGAATAGGAGCGGGCTTATGGGGGAAATTGAGTGGGAAGGGGCTTAGAGAAACCCCTCTTCTTCTTTACAAAGAACCGAGCCTAGGGCCTTGTGGGAGATTTGGTAGAAAGGCCTTATAGGCTTCCTCTTCGAAGCCCGGGAGAAAAATGGCCTTTTGGAGGATTCAATGGGAAGGGGGGGCTTAGAGAAGCCCCCTTAGAAGCTTCTAAGAAGCTTCTGGGGGGTACTAAACCTACGTGGAAAGGGAAAGGCCCATAGTGGAAGAGGAGGGACGCGTCCAGCAACAGGCGGCGTGTGAAGATGGCGATTGATGGCCAATGGGGGCACGCATGGTGGCTGGCGGCTTGAAGCAAGCGGCGACCTCCACTCTCTCTCCATGACGGCCTCCTGCAGCGATTACGACAACTTCTACTTTCCTTTACTTCCTTCCACCTCCTTCTTACCCCCTCCAAAGGGGGGTTTTTATAGTCCAGGGAGGAGACGGAACCTCCCCCCACGTGGTATTGTGCATGGCTCTCCCCCTACACCCTTCCAAATGCAGCCCTACTCGCCTATTTTCCCACACTCCCTCTCCTCCAGCCGTGCATCGACTGGAGGGGAAGGATTAGTAAAACATTTTTGAAATTTATTTTAACATTATCCTCTTATCCTCCTCCCAAGAGGATGTTTCCTCATGGCTATGCGGGTTTGAATCCCCAGCCTTATTTTTTCCAAGACGGAGTTCTCCATCTCTCACATGCGGATATAGATTAGCTGTCAGCACTGAAGATAATCTTTGCACAGGTTTCACTCCATATGCGGGAAGTCGGTCTAGTAATATTTTTTAACGTGGAAATATTACAAATATCCATCTAGTTGAGGTGTTCTAGGGTGTTGGCTTGGTGAAAAGGCCATGTTTGGTACACAAGTTTAAGACTCATTACATTGGGAATGGAGGCAGTTGTCTCATCAGAACCCCTTGAGTGTCATTAGATACAAGACATGATGTCAGGAGGCATATTCCACGGTGGATTCTGTGAGACCACGGTGGATTCCATGAGTTTTTTTATTCCATGGTGGATTCCATAAAACTATATTTATTTGCCGAGGCTCATTCACAAGGTAGATTTCTTGTGCGAGAAGTTGATGGGGATGCCTGTCCTTTTCGGGCATCATGTTAATTTAATATGCACATGGACGACTCCACAGTGGGTGATTTCTCAAAATACATATTGATATTAATGGACGTTTATGAGTTTAGAGTGCACTCATTGTTACGCGAGTGGTGATCGAGAGCAAGCCTCACTCACAGCCCGATAACGAGATGTTAAGGAGTGCGAGTTAGGGTAATTGACTTTGTTGAATGCACAACACAACTTGAAAAATTCAAATATTCGATAATACACCACAAGCCACATATAAAAACTAGACTAAAAACAATGCCTCTTATAGCTCACAAAAAATTTAAAACCCGTATGCGGGTAGAGCATCACACAACCACACAATGGAAATACCAATAATTCAAAAACAAACCAAAAGAAATATATTCTCATACCTTAAAAACCTTGAACCGATGCTCGGCGCTTTGACATCCAAAAGCTGCAACTTTCAAATTAGCATGACAAGAGCTCACTCTAGCATGCGACCCTCCCCTCTCCTCTCTCACATAATACAATTGTAAGCAAGGGGGAAGGCCCTTAACTCTTCAATCTCCTCTCCTTATATAGTTTTCTATCCACATTCACACACATTAGGCTTTTTGCTTTCAGCTTTTGGCTTTTTGCTTTTCTACTGCTTTTCACTATTTTTGTTTTTTCTGCTCTATGCCAGTTTGCAACTTATTTGGATCATAACTTCGTCATTTGAGATCCGAATATAGACCTTCGGGTACTTCAACGATCGGAACACATTTCATCGACAAGCCTCCATGGGCAAAATTACAAAAATCCATCATAATCGAGCAAAAATTTAAATATTCGTAAATTGCATCATTTTTCTCCATCTTTTAACTTGGACGACTTATTCCCTTCCTTGGCCTATTGTTCTTGTGATTGCATACACTTTCAGCACACATGTCCTCTTTTTTTTCAAGAAATACTCGACGATGTAAAATGTACGACCTTTTTCTTTGATCCTTGAGTCTTCAAAATGAATATTCTTTGGATATGAACCTGTTTTTTTATGTAGTGTGCCCTAGCAAGAATATGCTATGAAAGAGAACTCCGTGCACAACCATACATGATTTGAAAAAATATGCAATGTTGGATCCATGATATGCAACCAATCAATTGATGCTACACGCAAAAATTATGAATGCACTGAAGAAGTTGTGCCTAGCCTATCTAGATGTGATCGTGTGTCATGCAAAATGCAACATAGTTCCTTGATTATTTAAATCCTTATCCTCACCTCTCAACTCTCATAAAAAAGATATGATATACTCCACTCCACCCATCCAAAATCTCACAATCACTCTAGAAAAGATGATCCTCAAGATGTTGACTAGATAAGAACAACCCATCTCACAAATGGTGGCATCCTTCATGACCCTCTAACTCACCCAACCTCCTTACACACTCAATCAGAGGTTCCTAACTTTGTGATGAACATCCCAAATGGTGCGTGCAAGAAATGTGCGTGCTCAATGATAGGTACTCTCTCATGTGCGCGTGCATCTAAGATTTATTGCATATAGTTGCAGCGGACCTCATGCTGTGCTAGTACTCAATGATGGTGCAAAACGTGCATAATCCCAACCCATGGCATGGAAATATTTGATAAGGATAGGAGACGACCCCCGAGTGCAGTGCATCAACAAGTGCAACGTGAAGTGCTCGTGAATCCATTATCCCTGTGATGTGCAAAAGTCTCGACAAGAAAATATACCTAGCTCCTCAATGTTCAATAGCTATTGACAAACACAAGCTTCATCCTATTCAAAAAAATACCAAGCTCAACCAAGGCTATCAAGTTTCACACTCAACAAATCAAACAAAATGACAGAAACATATCCTAGATTAAAAAAACACAAGAAATCCAACTACGAAAGAACAAAACAAATTGTCACACAAAAAACTAAGCTAGCAAAAATCAAACCTAACTACAATTTGATTAGGGGATTTCAATTTTTAGAAAAACGCTTGACATCGTATTAAATTAAGGTTAGGACAGAGTTTCAACCTATTTATTTATTTTGTAGCTGAAGACTACTAGGTATTAACTATTGTTTGTTTATTTTATCTATAAAAAATTCTGAATGCTTCAGTTGATGTGTAGAGCAGGTAGTAGTGGCTTTGGGTAGCACTGGGCGTTAGCGTTAAGTCCTAGCATAAATTTCATTATTAAACTTACTACTCTATTTGTAAGTTATAAGATTAAACTTCTTTAGTAACAATTAGATCATTGTCCTTAGTACTATTAATTTATTTGTTTTTTAAATATAGATTATTTTAGAATATGAGATTTAAGATATGCTTTTATTGAAATAAGCTTTCTTTATGGAATACTTGTTATTTTCTTAATGTAGTTAAGTTTAGAAGGTTTTTCTATCTTTCTTTATAAAAGCAATAGGATCGCACACAAAATAGGAGAACAGGGTGAAAACTTAGTTTTTCATTTTTTTCTCATCCCGAATCGAAATTTAGAGCTTAAAGAGTCGTTTTGGGGATTTTGGCACGCTTCGAATGCGATGTTGATGTCAAAACGTTAAGATTTAGAGCATAGAATTTTCTACAACAACTGCAACATGTTATACGATACCTCTCAACTCTTAAAACTCTGTATTTTAATTTATATTTATACTTTCTTTGTAGTTATATGTAAGATATGTATGCAAATATCCATGTAAAACTATAATATATAAATAAGAATGGCAAACCATGGCTTTTGCCATGGAGGAGTTTGGGCCCAACAGTGTGTTTTTCTCCTATATTTCTCAATCTATTGAGTTATTCCAATCCTCTTATGTAATATAATGTTGTTTGTATTTAATAGTTGAGACGTTTGATTTATTAGATTTTTCCACGAAATTCTTTGTTTATGATTGAGATTTGATTTGCTAGATTTACCACGTGTTCGGCTTCATAGCAAGACCAATAATCATATATGTGTACTTATTTGTAAGGTTAGTAATAGCTTGCAATTCAAAATATAAAGGGCTTTATGTTGGAAACATGAAATTGCTATGAGAGTACTCTATAAAGAAATAGATATGATGACATTTAGACATCTTGAAGGTGTATGTCTTCTTTCACAATGACTCACCCCTCATTCTATGGATCTCCAAAAATTACATACCACTACACACACATCTAATTAACCAAATCATTTGAGAAGTCCCCTCATTTCATATATTTTCACAATTCTTGGTTTGGATATTAAGACTAGTAGGAAATTAAAAGATTGTGTTGCATAGTAGTCTATATGTACAAATAGTAACCATGATACTACGAAGAGTACTCTTAACCACATGCCTAGACTATCTTCTAGGAAATTCAATGAATTAGCTTATCAAACTCTTTTATAAATTAAATATATTCCTACCAATAAACTTGCGAGTACTAATAGTTTTTGAACAGTAAGTGGAAAGATCAATAGAGCTTATGCATATGTCGAAGGGATGAGTTAATGGTTGCCATGAAAATAAGGATGAAGCTTCTTCATAGGTTGAAGAAAATTCCAATGAATCATTTTTGCTTTGATACAAGTTTAAGATGGAGCAGAAGATGAAGAACAAGCGGAAGCAAGAGCTATGGAGATTCAAGCAAAGAAAAGAGAGACATGTGTGCGAGAACTCCAATAGTCCCCATGTGTAACCTACCTTCCCTTATTCTATTATCATAGTAAGAATAAAAAATAAAGTGACAGTGATAGGAAACTACCACTTGCAGTGTGCACATATGCAGGTGATAAGTACAAGTAAATGTTGGTGGCTAGGCATAGGTTGCCATTAGCCCCCAACACACTAGTGCAATGTGCAATGCACGATGAGAGACATGTGTGCGAGAACTCAAATAGTCCCCATGTGTAACCTACCTTCCCTTATTCTATTATCATAGTAAGAATAAAAAATAAAGTGACAGTGATAGGAAACTATCACTTGCAATGTGCACATATACAGGTGATAAGTACAAGTAAATGTTGGTGGCTAGGCATAGGTTGCCATTAGCCCCCAACACACTAGTGCAATGTGCAATGCACGATTGTGCATCCTAAGGTATAAGATGAGTGCATGCATGTATAGAGGTTTTTATGTAAGTGTAAGAGGTACTTATGGGTATGTGTGCAATGCACAATGCAAGTCTAGTACCCAAGGGTGCAAACAAGTCCACATAGGTGCATCAGTATAAGCACCTTTGCAGTAAGTGCCCACAAATGCATACTCTTACACAGGATTTATTAATTGTGAGTGGTGGCATGGCACATGAACACTGTGAGGTGTCTTGTTCCTTGCTCCTTCCACCCATCGGCCCTCCCTTACAAATAGGGTGGGTACTCGGCCAAACAGTGAAAAGAAAGGAGGAACTAACCAAGAGCCTAATTGATCATGAGTGCCTAATATTGTGTCTGTGTATGGTTGTGTGTAGTGAAAGGCATGTAAGGTTCAAGTGATCATAGTGCAAGTATGGCAAAGCACTACAAAACATGAGTGAAGCATATTGGTTGTGTGAATTTCATTCAAATCCAAAAACCATGTACAATAATGTTGTAAAAGAACTAATGTCTACTCATGAAAATGTATATATCAAAGTTGAATTTTTTTAAGGTGAGTTGCATGCTTATTTATGAAGGTCCTGTAAGATTCTTTGGATAAACCTTCCTTTACAACATAATTTCAAAATTGTAAAAGTTAAGCAGTTGTTTTTTCAAACTACTTTGTTTACAAAGACAAAGCTTTACTAAAATGGTACATATATCTTCTTGAACAAGTGATGCTAGTTTATGTATGAGAAAACTCTATAGTTTCTCTAGGTGTGAAGAAAAAACATAATATTTACATTATCTTTCATTGACTCACATTAATTTCTAATGCTATGCTATGGTGAAACCTATGATTATAAAAAATTTTGATAAACACCAATTCAAACCCAATACAATTCCAATGAAATTATTTTATAAGAGGGTACCATAAAGCTCCACCTTTTCCTTCAAGTATGATAACATTATGAGTTGTATGAGAAGTATATCCCGAAGAAACCCAACTCTCTGCATTCATTCTATAACTGTTGTTCTTCCATCCAAATCAAAATCATATGTATCAATATGTTACAATTTATATATAAAGGCACTACTTTTTCCTTTATGATTAATTAAAAGATAAATCAAATGCGTCAAGAACCAGATGGAATATCTAGGTTTCACAAATTTATATACACAAGTTAGAATTGATACACTACGAATTGCAAGTCAAATAAATGCCAGAGAATTGCATATCTAAGAAGTTGCAAAAATATATACATGTATAGTAGTTGCAAACATATATTATACTTAGATCAACAAAAATATTGTTCAACTCCTCATACGAAGGAAATAAATTTTCTAAGCTTGTTGCCTTCTAGTTCCATCCACTCCATAATAAAAAAAGAATTGTCCAATTGACTCTTCAATTAATGTATTTCATGTTTGTCACATGGATCTAAGTTGAAATGGATGAGGTAAGACCATATGTTTTATCTTGTTGCAAGCTAGTGCATTTGTTGCCATGTTGTATATGGCCTTGTAATCTTGTTGGCTAATCCTAGCTGTACCACATGTGATTTGAATTTGTCTCACTAATAAGCTATTAAGAAAATCTTTAAGAACCTCATTCAAGAAAAAAGGGCAGAGAGCTCAATGTTGAGGGTGTCAGAAGGTTGCAATTAGATGCTTAGCTTTTAAGAATCCATTTAGAAGCTCAAATTCCTAGCCCTCACCTTGGCCTCTCGCATCACCAAAAAAGTTACTTTAAAAAGTATCATATTAGTAAGGAAGCTAGTTATTTCTAAATGTAATTTTAGTCAATAGGAGATCACAAACTTGTACACATATTTTTTGTGATTCACCATTAATGAATAGTGACAACATTGGTAGTAGCTGATGTTTTCTTTCCTTGTAGCCCATGGGAGTTTACTTATACCTTTGCAACTTGGCTTCTGTAATGTTTTTATCCTTCTCCGTTTGCTCCAAACATGATTTCAATGAAGCATTCTCTTCATCTAAGGTCAAAGTTTATTATGTGTCCTTTGCCATCTCTTGTTCCTTATATTTATATTGCTTTAATTCTTCTTGCTATTTGTTTTTTTGACATTGAAGGGATTTTTGCAATACATTTATAGAACCTTGGAATTGTGACAAAGATTGGTGAGTGTTATATAACATTTAGTGAACCTTGGGATTATGACAAAGATTGGTGAGTGTTATATAACATTGATTGATGACATTGATATAATTAAAGGTTGCCACAGAAGCATTTGCAATAGCCAGCTAGTAGACCTTGTTCACCATCCCCAACAAAAGTAAGCAATGAAGAAGTGGATTTGAAAGGTTGATTATGCCAGTGCCAGATTTGTTAGGATACAAGGAACTCTCTATCCAATGATCCTCTGAATGATATTGGAAAGCAGTTGTTCCATCTAGGCCACACTTACTATAAGGAGACATCGTAAGAGCTTACCTTTCATCCACTCAAACATGCAAATCCACTTTTCTCCTATGATTACTTATGTCCCTAGGTAGTTTCATTAGGAAATGCAAGTTATGTGAGAGAATGGAGTAGGGTAATTTCATAATAATAATGATTTAGAATTATTAGAGATCAAAACAATGCATGAAAAGTTCTTAGATGTGTATATAATATGGTCATGCACCATTCGAAGAAAAAAATACCAATATTTGTGAGGCAAGGAAAAAAGTCAATTCTTAGATTTAGAATTAATGTGCTTTGGTGATATGGCACTTAGAAGGAGTAATAGGGCATAAAGAGGGTATGTAACTACCTCTACTAGGTCTCACGAACCACTTATAAGGGCACAAGAAAGCATAAATTGATTTGGAGACTATTCAATGCAAACAAGTGTATTAAAAATGAATATTTAAACTTGTAATACAATTAGGCACCTTTTGAGGGGAAAAAATAAATTTCTAATAGTTTTTAAAAGGTCATTTTTTGGATCAAAAATAAATCCGAGTTCCTAGTAGTATGGCAGTTTTGGAAGAGTGGTTGGAGAATGAAAATTACTAGTTACAAGGGTGAAATGAAAAGAAGACCCCCTCCTCCCTAGGTGGGGCCTACAATAAAAATTAGGGTGGAGCCTAGGAATGTTGGGGGCTAAGGAACAAAAAAGCATGCAATGAGGACCATGGAAGAGAGACTAATCCAAGATGAAATATTCTTAATTAAATTCTTATGAGGCCCTTTTTGAGTCCATATTTCCCCTAATGTAGAATATTGAATCAATTCAACATCACTAATTTCACTACCCACTACCCTTAGATTAATGAAGGACAAGCAACTAACCTTTAATACTACACTCCACAACTACAATAATATGGTTACCTTGATTATTTTCCAACAATAGGTCTCCTTTTTTAGCTTTGCATCAAGTATGTTGCCCCTTAGTTTCAGTTGAATGAAAATCTTACAGAGCTAGAGGTTCTTGCATCTAAATAAGCTCTTTATGAGATACCAATAACAAATATTCCTCTTCTTCATGTTTTAGAATCAAACAACAACATTTGCAATAGTCTTTCTTTCTGTTTCAATGATTGTGAAATATATTTGTGACTAATTCCCTTTGGATCTCTTAAGCTCGACTATCTAGAAACGAACTCATACATCCCATCATTGTCAAGTATTAGTGGGATAACAACAATTTCCACTTTCTTATCCACTATTTGGTACTTTGTTTCCACAATAGCTTCTACCTTTTTATTCAGCCATATAGGTCTTCATATTAAGAAAACTCCTTTATTACTTGAAACATATCCAATGAGAAAAGATTTTTAGAAAATCTTAGTTATCTACTAATGATGCTTACCTTGAGCTACAATAGTCCTAGAAAATCTTTGTTCTTCACAAATGCTTATATCTAAAATACATAGTGTTGTAGACCACTTTCAACTACATTTATAACATCCTTGATCAACTTCTAGATTTGAAATCATGGACTAAAATTTTTCCAGTAGTCATGGTTTTATTGATCCAAAGTAACCCACATCTCCTCTAGAAACATAATTATTTATACGAGCTAAAGATAAAAAATTATAAGTCACACATACTATTATAGTATTATTTTTGGTTAGAGTACCTAGCATATGGTTGCTTGTCATAACTCATTGATAGCTAGCTAGAAGGAGAACTTTTAGATGTCAGGCAGCATGAGCAATAAACCTAGCCCTTAGCAAGTGAAATGAAAATGTTGTTAAGGCATATCTATACCCAAGAATGACAACCAAAATTGTATAATTAGAATGGTCAGCATGTTGTTTTGTTTGTAGATCAAATGGAATCCAATTGGCAAGCTTATCAAATAGCTAATTTTAATCCTTCAAGTGTAATGCATTATACACATGTGACTTGTCGTCATAACATTGCATAAAAAAGCCAAAATTGACGTTGATGATAATACACATGAACCGCTTATATCATGGCGGCTTCAGTGTCATGACAAACAATCGATGCACCTCAGAATCCCTAAGTTTGGAGAAGAGGAGAAGGAAGCAGGCTACTGATTACAGAGTACCTAGCTAGCTTTTGCTTCGGAAGCCAAAAGAGAATGAGAAATGCGACGTACGTAACACAAACTTACCATGTGGGAGGCCGAAGGAGAACGCTATTAAGGCGTCGTGTGACATTAGATATCAATATGTGCAAAAGCCCTATAGAAGTATTAATGGCGCCACGAGAGCTGATAGTCTCGATCGTCGCTACGCCTCGCATGGGCTGGATCATTATAAATAGGCCTCATGCTCCTACAGGTGAACTTGACGTTCCTCCAACAACCAACCCCCAACATTCTAATTCTTCGCTGGTGGGCAAACGCTGTGCGGAACACATGTAAGTGAGGTACCTCAAGCGCCGTGGTACGTTTTTCCTTTCTCGTTTTCTAATATTTTGCAGTTACTCTGGATCGCTGGCTGCGTTTATGTATTGTTGCAGTCTAATTAATGCCTGGTATGGTATGGAAATTGCAGCTGCAGCTCGCTGCTTGTCTCTCGGAGTTATCTTTCAAGCATCGCTTCACGCGTTGCAAGTGAAGAACGTGGCAGCTGCACCCGTCGACGTTCGGCGAACTGCCGACATGAATGAGCTGGGTGTACTGGTGAATCTGATCGTGCGCAGCTTTAGGCTGCCGGAGAAGTATATGTGTTTCGATCACCTAGCGCCAGAGGTCCAGGACCGACTCCGAAAGCACTTCAAGAAGATGGCAACAGTGGAGAAATCAGTGAGATGCCCTACCTGCGGGACGCCGGACGAGGTCAAGTTCCGGTACTTTAACAACAGGAGCATAGGGCTGAACAAGAAGCCGCGTCGGCTTCTTCAGCCCCGATACCAGTGTACTCTTGAACGTCCTTCGGAATTCACCTTGCCGCCGCCGAATTAAATGAGCAAGCATCGCAAGCTGCCAACCCGACTATGTAGGCCCGGCCTAGCTACCGTTGCTGGCTGCTTCTTTTTGGTAATGTTTTGGTCTTCTGGCGCCGGCCCGCCGAATGCGTTAATAAAAACGTCTCATCGTTTCTCTAGATTCTACTCTTCTTTCAAAGAGCAAATGTACCGATCACTGCAAAGCGGCCTGCATGTCGATGTCCTTAAATGAACTGCGACTCTCCAATATGGTCCAGTAGTACTTCCATGCATGTCGAGGTCGATGTTCTTAACTCAAGTCCAATACCGACGTCGAGACTAATTCCATGCAAGTGGTCTAGTAACCCATGGATATCGATGTACTTAGTTTCGAGCACTGGGTCCAATTATTCCATGCATGATGATGTCGATGTCCTTAATTGAAGTTCAATATTGTTGCAATTATTTCAATGCTTGTGGTCCAATAATTCCTTGGATGTTGATGTCCGTAAGTTCCTACATATGGTCGAGTAATTCCATCCATGTCCATTTCCTTAATTGAAGTTCAATATTGTTGAGACTAATTCCATGCATGTCAATGCCCTCAATTGAAGCGACTCTCTGAATTCACTCAGGTTCATGGGTATCGTGGAGGAGCAAACATGCGTGCGCGAAGGACAACCTCCTATTCTGATCATTTTGTAATGTTTTTTTTTTGTGAGACCTTACACATATTTTAAAAAATTCAAATTTTTTAATAAATATCTTAATCTATGAAAAATATTTTAAATAGTATAAAGAATTTTTTAAGATGACCCAACCCCCCTATTCGTGCCATATCATAATGGCCTTTTTTCCGTCATTTTAAGACATTTTTGGGCTTAAAAATAGTTTTTAAATAGCAAATGAGCTTAAAATTTTCTTTAAAAAATTCTTGATTTTTTTGAGAGCTAATAATTTTATGAAATTTTAAAAAAAATATGATAGGTGTAATATCTTACTTTTAAAAATCCATAACATTATTATAGAGTCACATGTGACCATTATCCGAAAGTTAATTTGTTATAGAAATTCTATCTTCTTTAGGAGCTTTAAAAATATATAAGAGATATTGAATAGTTATATATATTTTATATAATATATATTTTAAATAATTTTAACTAATAAATCTATCAAATCACTAAATTATTTTTATTTTATAGAGAGAGTATCTTTTTGAAGAGTTATGAAATATAGTCACATCTTGACTAAATAATATATTCTATCCTTTTGAGCTATAGAAAAAAATTGAAGAGATATAGAATAACTATATCTATTATCATGGGTTTGATGTAAAATTTTCACTACTAATGACTTATTTATTCAACTTCATTTATTTATCAAAAGTTTGTATTATTATGTGAATGACTCCACTAATAATTTATTTATCTAACTTTGTATAACATCATATAATACTCTATAAACTATATTTCGAAAATAAAAAATATCATGAATGTTATAGAATAAAGGAGATCTATAATATTATTTTGATAGTCAATTTTTTTTGTGAAACATGAGATATATTACATTTGATGAAAGATATACAAGGATAAGGAATCAATAGTGTAGTGATGCTTTCAATCATAAAATCAATCTGCTTTAGAATCAGAGTTTTGAGAGAAATAAATAGAGTGAAGTTCTTTCTATTTCTTCTTACAAATCAAGGGAAAAGACATTTAGGTATTAAAATCTAATAGTGCTATTAAGAATCACAATCGAGGATATTGGAACCCGATAGTGCTATTGAGAATCACAATTGAGGATATGATGATGAGAAAGTGACTCCCAAGAGCTAATATCAAGTAAAAAGGTGTACCCTCTGAAGCATTGTGCACACATGAAATCCTCTTAGTCCTAAAGTTGATACGATACACAATATCACTAAATTTTATATATTAAAATGTTAATATTTTTTACATTTTAATAGATCAAAAATTGAATAATAAATAGTCTTTATTTATTACTAGGTAAATATTTTTGTCTCCCAAAAATCAAAGTAATTTCTTTCTTCTAATTACAATATATTATCCTTATATTATCCATTAGTGCTTGCTAAAAAGTTTATATTACAACACTGTATAATGAAGATATTCTATTTTCAAGTGTCAAGATCAAGGTGAAGTTTTTCACTTTCTATTCTATTAGCTTGAGGTTTATCATTAGTATATGTATCCCTACCAATTTGTATCAGCACCATGAGACTCTTTTAACCATTTTTTATAAATAAAATTGAAGAGATTGAAGAAAAAGCCTAGATTTTGTTGAAACCAAATCTTACAGAATGGATGACTTAGGGGATGAAGTAAAGATGTGGCTTGGAAGTCCCAACCTAGTTGGATCTACTAAAAATTGATGAGCTGATCCTGTTTCTCGTCCATGGAGAACCGTATCTCTATATCTCAATCGGAAAGTAAGTGGTATTGGACCTCTATGTAGAGAATCTTTTTATTGTTGATCACCTTCTCAAGATTTTGTGAAAGGAGATGAAGAGAGACTAATGCAAATTGCTTGTAAGAACTGGACGTGATTTTCGTGAGAAATTTTACAATAGAGTCAAATCAGCTTTAAGAACTAAGAAAGGAAGAGAGGAGAAAAAAATGATTTTCCAAATAAATGTAGACAAAAGAAAGCGTGATTTTAGTGGGAAATGTGATTGTAGAATATATTCTCTCATTAATCACGTATGAATTTGGAGGGTTCATTCTTTTAAAACCTTAACTAATTAGCAACTTAATCATTTTCTTATAAGTGCCATTTTTGAAATGGTTTTGGCCCTAATGACAATGCTTAGTAGAGTCATCATGAAAATGTGGAGTTTCATATATCTCAAGGTTCTAATGGGTACCAATAATTATCTAAGGAGTTGAATCGTATGAATGAGGGAACTCTTGGGGGTATATACATGCTTAACAAATCAATGGATAGTAAATTTAATGAGCTAATTACTAGTATTAAGAACTTGGGAAGAAAAATGCAGGAAGCACAACGTATAGTGGATAGTATTCTGCCTGGAAGAGACCCATATTCCACTCCACTTCTTGATCCTACAATTTTTGAGATAGGAGAACCTTCTAAACTTAAAGACACTTATCAACCTAATTCATAATTGATCAAGACTAAATCATAACCTCAATTTAGCCAAAGGATTGACAATAAGCATGAAGAGGATGTATGCATACATGATGAAGAGCATGGATCTGATCCCTTCTACAATTCATTCTATCCTTAGCCCTCTACAATGATAAGATGAGTAGATGTCAATCATGATTATAGATAAGAGGGTGCAAGAAGATCTAGGCATGATCAACCTCCAAGAGAGCAACACTCATTTGAAGAACCCTCTAATCAAGGAAATGGTTAGCCATTTCAACAAGGTTTTGGTAGTAATCCACATGGATAACCCTATCAAAAGTAATAATCATGAAATAAAGATTCTTGGAGACAATAATCATTTGAATAGCCCAACTCTAATCACTCCCTATACAATGATTGTGAGTATAAAGATAATATCAACATTACCAACCTTTAATAGAGAGATAACTCTTCCCCTATAAAGTGGAAAGAATGGATCTATAAGCTTAAAATGTACTTTACCCTTTACCCAAGGAGGGATGAAGCCAAAACTTCTTACATAGCCCTTCACCTTGAAGGCTATGCCCACAGTTGGTGATAGTATATACAAAATATTAGGAAAGACTTAGGTACATGGGATGAATCAAGCGAGTAATATTTGATGTATTTGTATCTCCAATGGAATTGGAAAAGTTGCGAAGAAAATGGTATAAGGAGGACCCTTATGGAGATTTCACTTTGCCACTCTCATGCCATATCAAATCATCCACAATATGGAGCGACAAGGATTATGTTGAGAGATTACACTTTGTTGCACTCACACTATATCAATTACTCCAGGATATGGTGCGAATAGAACCCTGTGGAGTTTCAATTGCACTCACATCATATCAACTTATCCTCTACATGTCGTATTGATAATACTTCTAGCGAATAGTTTTGTATTGCTCTTCATGTCATTTCCTATTAAGCAGTGATAGCAAGGATAAAGTATATAGCAATGAAATTTTATATTGAGAGCAAGGATAGTGAACAAGAGGCAAGACCATCAAAAGTTCCACAAGCTGTTGTCCCTTTGGAGATCCCTCCTACCCTTGGTTTTCTCGAGTCTCCTTCCATGCAATCAAAACAATCAAGTGCAGAGAGTGTATCTTCTCCTCCTGCCCAAGGCAAGGTCCATGTGGTTAATGACCAACCCTATGATCTTGCTAGATAGTTCTCTCTCCTACAACTGCTAAGCTTTCAATCTCCCCTACAGCACTTGATCAACCAACATATCAATCTAGACCCTCTTTTTCTTAAGAAAGTGAGCCTTTTAGACCAAGGAGAAAGAGAAGATCTTGGTTTTACTATATGCATAACTATTTTTGTGAGATAATGCTTACAGAGCCACATAACATGTCATTCCAAAGATAACTTTTATCAAAGTTATCAAGGATATTTCTAATAGATTATCAAGAGTGTCGACTAAAAGTTGCAGGCAAATGAAATGGAAGCTTGCAGCGATTCTTTGTCTTTAGGAGGCAGTTGAAAACTTTGTTATTAACTTTATTAATGATGCTTATATTGTTGTTGCAAATGCTCATAGGATCACTATGAAGAACAAATATTTTAGTATGGTAAGTAGAATCATATAAAATGTTCGACAAGATATTAAGGCCCTTGCCCACTACTGATAAAAAAAGCCTTTGAGTTCCTTAACATTCCCCCAAAATTATCTAGGAAAGCAAAACACCCAAAGATCAAGGATGTAATACATCTATATCCAATAATTAGGACCACATCCCACCAAGAGTTTGTCCAACAAGAAAAAATGCAAGAGATCATAGAAACAAAGGATGATTTTTGCAAGAGAATAATAGATATGCTTGGCCCAATTAATTATAAGAGAATAGGTGGGGTGTATGTACAAATGGTTGTCAATATTTATTGCATCTCTTCTGAACAAGAGGACTATCTTAGCATATCTCTTGAGGACAAGTCCATACTAGTTGTTAAAAGGTATCTCTAGTTTATTGTTGTATAAGATAATGCATTTTGATTGTCAAAATTTTTAGTATATAGAATATTTGTGTTGTTGATTGCAAATAACACTCCTTTATTTTTTCCCTTAGCTTTAAGGCATTGATTGTTTCTCTTAGCTATAAAAACTCTAAAAAAATATTCATTGTTGATCCACTATTATTAGTAGAATTTCCTTTGAGATCTGGTTCAAATATAGCAATGTTTTTTTAAAATTTTGATTCCATAAAAGACTACCATATCGTTTTTCCTTACATTGGATATAATCACTAGAGAAATTATCCTCATAAACTCTCTAAATGGTATCCATAGCCAAGGATAAAGTATATAGCAAGGAAAGTTTATATTGAGAGCAAGGATAGTGAACAAGAGGTAAGACCATCAAAAGTTCCACATGTTGTTGTCCCTTTGGAGATCCCTCCTACCCTTGGTTTTCCTGAGTCTCCTTCCATGCAATCGAAGCAATCAAGTGTAAAGAGTGTGTCTTCTCCTCCTGCCCAAGGCAAGGTCCATGTGGTTAATGACCAACCCTATGATCTTGATGGATAGTCCTCTCTCCTACAACTACTTAGGTTTCAATCTCCCCTAGAGAACTTGATCAACCAACAAATCCATCTAGACCCTCTTTTGCTCAAGGAAGTGAGCCTTCTAGGCCAACGAGAAAGAGAAGGTCTAGGTTTTACTATATGTATAATTGTTTTTGTGGGATAACGCCTAGAGAGCCACATAACATGTCATTCCAAAGACAACTTTTATCAAAGTTATCAAGGATATTTCTAATAGATTATCAAGAGTATTGACAAAAACTTGCATGCAAATGAAATGGCTGCTTGCAACGATTATTTGTCTTTAGGAGGCAGTTGAAGACTTTGTTATTGAATTTATCAACGATGCTTACATTGTTGCTGCTCATGCCCATAGGATCATTGTGAGGAACAAAAATTTTAGTATGGTCAGTAGAATCATATAAAATATTTGACAAGATATTGAGGCCCTTGCACACTACTAATAAAAAAAAGTGTTTGAGATCCTTAACATTCCCCCAAAAATATTATGTAGGAAAGCGAAACACCCAAAGATCAAGGATGTGATACATCTATATCCAATAATTAGGACCACATCCCACCAAGAGTTTGTCCAAGAAGAAAAAATGCAAGAGGTCATAGAAACCAAGGATGATCTTTACAAGAGAACAATCCATGTGCTTGGCCCTATTAATTATAAGAGAATAGATGATGTGTATGGACAAATGGTTGTCAATATTTATTGCACCTCTTTTGAAGAAGAGGACTATCTTAGTATATCTGTGGAGAACAAGTCCCTACTAGTTGTTAAAAGGTATCTCTAGTTTATTGTTGTATAAGATAATGCATTTTGATTGTCAAAATTTTTAGTATATAGAATATTTGTGCTGTTGATTGCAAATAACACTTGTCTATTTTTTCCCTTAGCTTTCAGGCATTGATTGTTTCTCTTAGCTATAAAAACTCTAAAAAAATATTCATTGTTGATCCACTATTATTAGTGGAATTTCCTTTGAGATCTGGTTCAAATATAGCAAT
Source organism: Lygodium microphyllum (assembly GCF_053477565.2). Classification (NCBI taxonomy): domain Eukaryota; kingdom Viridiplantae; phylum Streptophyta; class Polypodiopsida; order Schizaeales; family Lygodiaceae; genus Lygodium; species Lygodium microphyllum. The sequence continues at coordinate 66,490,185 of NC_141143.1, read as the reverse complement.
GTTTTTTTTAAATTTTGATTCCATAAAAGACTACCATATCATTTTTCCTTACATCGGATATGCTCACTATAGAAATTATCCTCATAAACTCTCTAAATGGTATCCATAGCCAAGAAAAAATGTGTGTTGAATGGAATACTACTTGCTTTGTGGTTAATTATTTATTTTATTTGATTGTCTACTTTAGTTAAATGTTTCTATTTGTAGTGCTCGTAGGCTCGTAACTACCTTCTTGGACACCAAATATGAGGATATTGTTAATCTTGAATAATCATATAACTTTCTCCAACAAGAAGTACCATTGCAAAGTTATACATAAATATACTTGTGGATGGAGAGTGATCTCAAATGTCAACATGACAATAGATTCAAAGATACTCAAGATAGATAGCGTGAATATGTAAGTATATTTTATATTTTTTGTTTTTTTAGGGATGCTTTTTCAATTTGCCAACATGTTACATTTGTTTTGGTAGTGCTGAGATTACCTTGACTGATATATGTGGTGGAAAAGGGAGCAATATATTGAGTTGATTTTGGATAGGTAAATCACACAAGTTGTTTCTTCAACTCCCCTCCACAAAAATGTTCAACTAAGTGTAAGGGCAAGGGCAATGTCAAGTCATGTGGAAAGACTAGTAAGGTGAACTCCAAAAAGAAAGAAATGCCAATACTTTCTCCTACGAAGTTTCATGCATCTCCTCTTCAGCTTGAAGAGAAGAGAGTACATATCAAAGTCAAATTCTCTGATCAACCAGAGAATGGTATCGCTCTTATGGTCATACTCTCTAGATTTCCAAAGCCTTCCTAAAATGTTGTCAATTTTCTCTTCTCCAAAATTTCTACTTAGCCAGGATACATTTGTCCTTTGTAAATGTGTTATTTTGAAGCATACCACCAAGATATGCAAGGGAATAAACCATGATAGGTATATTCTTCTTGAGATCCTTCCAACTATCATGGACTTTTGAATATACTAACATATTTAACATTTAAAGTTGTGCATTGTTGCCTTATCAAGAATCTTCCAATGTAGAGGTGAAAGACTTGGCAATGGCAAATCCTCCATATGTCCATCTATGCCTGCTCAAGAGGGAACTAGAAAATGCACATAATATATAAAACCCTTCCCTCAATAAAATAACATGTAGTCGAATCAACATAGATAATGTTTGTGAACACTTGATGAATCTCATGGAAGATTTCACTTAATTTTTCCACAGGTTGCCATTTAGTACTTGTTGACAGAAATATGTCTACAACCAAGAATTCATTGTTAGTACTTCTTTAAATAAGAAAAATATTACATACACTATCAACTCAACATTTACAATGTGTTTCTTAAGAAACACGCTTATTTGGAGGAAAATGCATATCCTTGGCTATGTAAACATGTTGCACTTTGATAAACCATCCTTCAGGCATACTTTCGAAAGCAATAATACGTCCCTTCTAGTGATGTTTTATATCCTCTCATTATCTCCTTTTCACCTTGTGAGAGTCCTTCTAAGAGGGCAATATGGTAACTCAATTGTTTATGTTAAATATTTTTTGCTTTCAAAATTTGTCAACTCCCTAGCTACAGAGAGTGCAGGAGTTTACTAAATGAGAAGGGCGCCTTCTAGATGTCATACTTAGATTAAATTCACAAAGAAAGAAGCTCACAGAGAAAGGTAAAGGAATATTAAAAAGAAAAATGAAATTATATTGGACACCAAAAAAAATTTGACTTATAAAGAACTCACTTTAATTTCACAACATCTTTATTATGTCATTTGTCAAATTTTATAAGTAAATAAGGACTTTGGGACTACCAAACTTTGGAGATTTTGGAAAAGGAGGAGAGAATCACAAAGTGGACTCTACTATCTCCAAAAAAGAGGAGATAAGAATACCATATTCTTGCACTTGTGGCAAACTCTCTTTGGCTCTTTTCTTAATCTCGTGATTAACAAAAATGCATTTTTTGAAGCATTTTTTACCCTAATGTGATAGCATTGGTACCCTCATAATCTTCTTCGCACTAATTTCACATCCAAGGTTAGACTTGTTAGACTCAAATTGGTAAGTCTTGACACATTCATTAATAATTTTTAAGATTTACTTTTTTCTCTTATTCTTGGCCATCTGGAATTCAAATTTGTCTACAGTGACTAGTACTGACACAAACGGTGATGACTTTTGATTTTGGTGTCCAAACAATGATAATTTTGTTTAGAGACCCTAGTAATAAAGTCCCCTATCGATCCATGATTTGTGATTGTCATTAGAATTTATTTTTTTGGTCCTAGAATGAGATATAGTAATCTTCCAAAATTATTCTACTACCTATCTAGGCCTTGTTTACACTTGTATAACCACTTGTAACTAATCTTTCTTGTAGTATGCCCCTAGGAATACTTAACTAAACCTGTAGGGTATCTGTATGAGTGATAGTACCACTCTCCAAATTTGATAAATGCTTGTAAGTACTTGCACAAGTCTGAATTCTTGTCTCAAATTGCATGTTTAGCCTTGTTTGACTAGAAACTACTTGGAAAGGGTAAACACAACTTGCAAGTGGATGTTTCATCTCTAAACCTTGTAAAGTATAATACATTCCGTATTTTAGCTTTGTCAAGTTGATAGTATCCTATAAAACCTATAATGATGTTGAGGAAAGTAGGATTATGATAAGGATATCAAAATGAGGCCCAAATTCACTGCCAATAGTCCACCTTCAATCCTCCATAGCACAGCATCTCTGTGAGGGATAAAACGACAATATGGGCACCTATATGGACTTCAAGACTTGGGGAGTGTGCAAATTTCTTCCCCAAGCTAGGTTTTGCATCCCTTTGAGTTCTTCGTTTATGAGGGAGGGTTACTTCTCTTTTGGCTCATATCTCCCTAGCATCCACTTTTCCTCATGAGTATTTTCAACATGGCAATGGCATACTAGAATAATCAAATAGTCATAGAATGCAAGGGCAAAAATAAGACATTGTTTCTTTCAATGAGATGCAAGTGGAAATAGGAAATGACTGAAATAAATAGGAAGGGTTAGGGATTCTACCCACTTGTAGTGATCGACTACATTACAACGATTTTCCACTTACAATCTATATGATTAATCAAGCAAGAAAAATCAATTTAGAGCATTAAATGATATCATTGCATTGATGAATTACATCAAATGGATTATAAATTACATGGATTTGATAATTAAAGTTAAATCATGACTTCAAACAACCCTAGGCAAATTCTATATGCGGTCCAATCAAGTGAATGAACCAAAGATTACTCTTAATGTCTCTTTTCAACAATCACAAAGGCCAAGCATGAGGATTAAGAGAGATTAGAGTGTAAGACTTAATAGTACCTTGATATTTGATGATATAAGTTGTTGAACCTAAGATTGAAAATTCCCCTCTTGATACATGAGGCTGAAGCAAGAGCTCATTACAAAAAGTGACACACCTTAGAAGGCCGAGCAATGAAAATCATTTAGTCAAGGAAAGAGCAATAAGAAAAGTGACTATGTGAACTACAATTGATATTGAACACGGCCTAAGAAATGCAAGAAAAATTGTTTGAGATAAAAAAGGGGAGATGGAAAACCTGATGACTCCACAACTGGCACTAGGAACAAGGAGACCAAACAGTGATCATAGAAGGGAACTTACTACCTTGGAATAGTTGTGCAAAGAACTCAAGCAAGAAAAAGCTAGGGTCTTAAGAGACAATGTAGACTAAAGGTCAGGCTAGATAAGGTGATCACTTACTCGGAGCACTTAAAGCACATCACCTTGTAGCAATAGGACCTTCGATCTCAACTACAAAACTAAGATAAGAAACATGATGAGGTAAAGACACAAGTCCAAGGGATGGGGGAGATAAGGAGGAAATTAGAAGAGATGAAAATAAATTTAAGAGAAACTATAGTGTAGCTTAAGCACGAGAGAAACAAGGTACCATGGTTGACTCAAGAGCAGTGAATATGGTAGGAGAAGTGGAACAAGCATGATTGGCCACATTGTAAAGCATGGAAACTAATTTGGGCAACACCCTCCTAGAGGAGAGTCAGTACTAGGAGTAGGTGGTTGTATACAAAAAAATTATCATTGCTCGACAAAGAATGTACCATGAGGTAGTGACACCGGCAATGACAAACCAGAAAAATCAAGTCAAAGAACTTGAGGCCTAATTGGGAGTTGCCATAGTGGCTCTCAAAAATATTGACTTTGGAATTAAATTCAAGTTGATGAATTATGAGCGTACAAGGGAGAAATTAGTGGCCCAACTTCACTATACAATCCATAGTGAAGAAAAGCTAAAGGATATGGGAGTTATGGCATTGCCTCCTCCTCTTGCGGAGACCACCTTCTTCCTATAGAGGCATCATGGACCCTCCCTCAATGATTGCACGTGTAGAGGACTAGTATGAGCTTGTGAAATTTGATACTCCACCAGAAGGAATTAGTTATGAAGCATCCAACTAGTAGCAAGACATAGAAGACAAACAATCTTACCTCTTTGAGTCTCTACACTACTCTTTGAACATTGTCAAGTTTTCTTTCCAATTGTCTAATTCTTAGAGTTAAAAGATATTCTTTAGTCATGTCATCCTACCATGGTAGCATACTCTAAGTAATAACACTAGTCATTGTGAGCATTTCCTGACTTCTATGTATATATAAGTTTTAGGTTGGTGGGGGCTATTCTTGTACATCTTTAGTCTTTGTAGGATCCACAAAGATTCCCTCTTCTAATACAATGAAGCCTAGATGCTCAATCTGTCGTTGGGTTTGGGATATTAGTTAGGGTAGTCACAAGGGTTGGAAAGACATTCTTCACTGAGTTCAGAAGGATGGCAATGGCATCTTCATCATGAATGGGTTCTTGAACGGAGGCTAGCTGTGCCATAATCCCCTTCATATGTGAAATAAACTTACTGAGATATTCTCTTTGTTTATACTCCAAGAAAAAAACTCAATCTTTAGAAAGATCTTGGTGTTCTTCCCTGTAGCGCGGTAGAGCCTTTCAAATTCATCCCACTTCTCCTTGGTAGTGGAGTTGGTCAATATGATGAATTAAAGATTCATCTAAATGAAGAATGATGATGGCCTGAGCTCTTTCATCATCTTCTATATGAAGGGGATTGGATGGTTCAATCACTTTGGTCCCTTTCATGAAGGGCAAGGCCAAGTACAACCGAATAGCAGAACTAATAGCCTTACAAATTATAGCCAACTTTTAAAGTTGTAGAGTTGGAAAAGGTTGGAAATAATACATATGTGATATCTCAAGATAGGATTTAGGAGGTCCTATTCTTTGAATAACCCTTGATTTAAGATTTACTGTTTTCCTAGGTTTCAATGAGGTGAACTTTGACTGGACTTATCATAGGATCATGGCTTATCAATCAACTCTATGCTACGGGATGAATCATACGAGAGTACAATAACATTCATATCCCTAATTTACCAGCAGAAATAGGTATGGAGCATCAATTGAATGCATCAATAGTGCTAAGAAGCACTCTTACTAGCATCCATTCTAGTACTCATAATGTGGGTTGATCTTTACAAGATTAATATTGCCCATGGATTGAGAAGCACTCTCCATTTAAGCTCCATAGGGTAGGAACAAATCTTGACAAGTGTTTTCCAGTGATTAAAATCATTGTTGATAATGCCCAAGTTGAGAAAAGTTGAAACTGAGTTAGCTTGAAGCTCCCTGGCTATGGCTGCGAGAAACCCACAGTTAGGGTTTGGCTCATAGCCACCAGCACAAGAGGAATTTCTTCAAACCCTCTTAGAGGGAGATATCCCACTAGGGGGCTTTGAAAGCTCTATGTTGGCCCCCATGATTGTGCCTTTTAGAGGTCATGATTCAGCTCGTATCAGGTCCCGCTAAAAATTTGCACCAGATTTCACGATTTGTGCAATGCTACCCTCCACGATGCCTTATGTCGGCCTCTGATGTGCCACGCCAAGTCGCCCTCAGCTGAGGAGAATATCTCTGGAAGAAGTTAGGAGTTGAGATGCTCTCCCCAGGTCAAGCTAGCTATGGTGGAAATGAGGGCAAGTGAGAAGACAAGATTTCTTCTTGTGCACTTAGGTGTGTAGAAAGGCTGAGGGAAGCTAAGAGATCATAGATGGCTCTGATACCATGTTGAAGATCAAAATTGGAAGCATGAGGGAGTGTGCACAAGAGGGAGAGAGAGAGCTCAAGTACAAGAATAAGATATTGCTTATTCAGTTGTTCAAGGTACAACTAATACACTCTCCTCATCATTGAGTGTGTACTTTAGCCTGTTTATATAGCCTCTAGAGGAGTAAGGGTTAGAGTTTCCCTTTGTTCCCCTATCCTCTAGTCCATTTACACCTAGCCACCCTTATCCTCTCTAGTATAAGGAGAGTTCCCAAGCTTACTTCTCAACATGAAGGCCTATAGCTTGGGTAAGTTACTCGTGAATATATGTGTGCATCATGTGGGTTCAAAAAAATGTATTTTTAAAATATATTTTTAATGTATTTTTAACATATAGAAGGGTGTAATATAAAAGTGTTATTTACAGATTGACTAGAAAAGGGTTATCTTCTATTGAGGAAAAATTCATAGATAAGGATATTTATAAATAAGCATTGAACGCACGTGATGTAGAGAATATACATATAGTAACTTCCTTGAGGCCTATATGGCTGAATACAAAGGTAGAAACTATTGTGCAAACAAAGTACCAAATAGTGGATAGGAAAGTGAAGCCAATTGTTAACCCACTAACACTTGACAATGATGGGATGTATGAGTTCGTTTTTAGATAAGAGATCCAAAGGGAATTAGTAACAAATATATTTCACAATCATTGAAAGAGAAAGAAAGTATATTATAAATGTTGTTGTTTGATTCTAAAACATGAAGAATAAAAATATTTGTTATTGGTATCTCATAAAGAACTTATTTTGATGCAAGAATCTACACCTCTATAAGACTTTCATTAAACCAAAACTAAGGGGTCACACTCTTAATGCAAAGCTAAAAAAAGAGACCTATTATTGGAAAATAATCAAGGTAACCATATTATTTTAGGTATGGAGTGTAGTATTAAAGGTTAGTTGCTTGTGCTTCATCAATCTAAGGGTAGTGGGTAGTGGACTTAGTGATGTTGAATTGCTCCAATATGCTACATTAGGGGAACTATGGACTTGAAAAGGGCCTCATAAGAATTTAATTAAGAATCCTTCAACTTGTATTAGTCTCTCTTCCATGGTCGACATTGCGTTCTTTTTTGTCCCTTGGGCCCCCAACATTCCTAAACTCCACCCTACTTTTTATTGTAGGCCCCATCTAGAGAGGAGGGGGCCTCCTTTTCTTTTTACCCTAGTAACCAGGATTTTTCATCCTCCAAACACTCTTCTAAAACTGCAATACCAACAACTTAGATTTACTTTTGGCCCACAAAATGACATTTTAAAAACTCTTAGAAAATTATTATTTTCCCTCAAAATGTGCCTAATCATATTGCAAGTTTAAATACTCATTTTTAATACACCTTTCTGCATTGAATAGCCCCCAAATCAATTTATGCTTTCTTGTACCCTTATAAGTGGTTCATGAGACCATGAGAGGCTGTTACATACCCTCTTTATGCCCCATTACTCCTCCTAAGTACCATATCAGCAAAGTACATTAATTATAACTTGAAGAAGTGACTTTTTTCCTTCCCTCACCAAAATTGGTATTTTTTACTTCTAATGTTGGTTGAGCATTTTATATACACATCTAAGCATTTTTCATTTGTTGTTTTGCTCTCTAATCATCCGAAATAATTATTATTATGAAGAGCATGCTCTACTCCATTCTCTCACCTAACTTGCATTTCCTAATGAAACTACTTAAGGACATAAGTAATCATAAGAGAAATGTGGATTTGCATGTTTGTGTGGATGAAATGTAAGCTCTTACCATGTCCCCTTATAGTAAGTGCGGACTAGATGCAACAGTTATATAACATTCACCAATCTTTGTTAGAATCCCAAGGTTCTCTAATTGTTATATAACACTCACCAATCTTTGTTACAATCCCACGGTTCTCTAAATGTATTGCAAAAATCCCTTCAAGATTTTTTTTAAAAAAAGAAAGAAGAATTGAAGCAATACAAATGTAAGGAATAAGAAATTGCAAAAGGACACACAACAAATTTTGACCTTGGATGAGGAGAATGCTTCATTGAAATCATGTTTGGAGCAAATGGAGAAGGATAAAAACATTACAAAAGCCAAGCTGCAAAGGCATAAGTAAAGTCCCATGAGTTGCAAGAAAAGAAAACATACTACCAATGTTGTCATTATTCATTAATGGTGAATCACAAAAAAAATGTGTACAAGTTTGTGAACTCCTATTGACTAAATTGGAGCTACTAAAGGTGTTCATAAAAGGTAAGCATCTAATTGCACCCTTGAGACACCCTCCATATTGAGCCCTCTGTCTTATTGCTTGAATGAGGTTCTTAAAGATGTTCTTAATAGCTTCTTAGTGAAAGAAGTTCAAATCACATGTAGTATAGCTAGGAATAGCCAACAAGATTACAAGGCCATATACAACATGACATCAAATGCACTAGCTTGCAACAAGATAAAACATATGGTCTTGCCTCATCCATTTTGACTTAGATCCATGTGATGAACACGAAATACATTAATTGAAGAGTCAATTGGACAATTATTTCTTTATTATGGAGTGGATGGAACTAGAAGGCAACAAACTTAGAAAAATTATTTCCCTTGACTATCAGGAGTTTAACAATATTTTTGTTGATCTAACTACAATATATGTTTGCAACTACTATACATGTATATATTTTTGCAACTTCTTAGATATGTAATTCTCTAGCCTTTATTTGATATGCAATTCCTTGTGTACCAAGTTTAATTTTTGTATATAAATTTGTGAAACCTAGATATTCCATGTGGTTCTTAATGCATTTGATTGATCTTTTAATTAATCATAAAGGTAAAAGTAGTGCCTTTATATATAAATTGTAACATATTGATACATTTGATTTTTATTTGGATGGAAGAACAATAGTTATAGCATGAATTCATAGTGTTGGATTTCTTTGGGATATACTTCTCATACAACTCATAATGTTTTCATACTTGACGGTGTTGTATTGCTGCGCATTCGAGGGGTGAAATTCACCCAAAAGTTGTGTGTGGGAGTTGATATTTTGTACATACTTAGTTGTTATGTTTGCATCTTTATTCTGCGTGGTAATATAGTAAAGAGGGGTCTTTTACTACCTTTTCTTTCAGCTGGGGTTGCACCTGATAGGTCCTCCTTCAATAATGGTGGATATGAAGGGATGCTTTCAGCCTATGTTGAGCAGGGTCAAGGTGAGAAGGCATTATAATTATACAAACAAATGCAAGATGAGGGCATCTCACCAAATGCTATAACTTTGGCCTGGATTATTGAGAGCATGTGGAAACATTGGAAATACAACTAAGGGGCAAGAGATACATATTGAAGTTTTATGAAATGGGTTGTTAAAAAGAGATGTTTGTATAGGCTCTGAGCTGGTTGACATGTATGCAAAGTGTGACTTGCTCGAGAAAGCACAAGAAGTCTCTGATGACCTTCAATCAAGAAAATTAATGTCATGGACTGCACTTATCTTAAGGTATATGCAATATGGATACAGTCAGGAAGCAGTTAACTACTTCAATCAAGTGTGACTTGAGGGAATTTATCCATATACTGTGACGTACATTTCTTGCTTGAAAGCTTGTGGTTCTCCAGGGGCCATAGATAAAGGCCATGAATTACATAATGAGGTCGCTTTTAGAGGGCCTATTGAGGAAGGACTATTTTTGAAAGGGCCTTTTTGGGGGGGAAAAGGGCTTAATGGAGAAGAGTGCAAGAAAAAAGCAAGGGATTTTTTTTCGTCAATCGAAAGAGAAAGAGGAGGGAAATCTCTGCAACTTCAGAAGGAAATCAGAGAGGAAAAACATGAGGGCAAAGACTCCAATGAGGAGGCTACTGGAAGAAGGATCAGTGAAGCTCTACAAGATAGCACAGATCAAGGTGAAGGAGACAAGATGATGCAGAGGATTGAAGAAGGTAGCAGAAGGGACGAACAACATGTTTTCCTGAAGACGAAGTCAACGACGGCATCAGAAGAAAGGATGAAGCGACGAAGTAGAAGACAATGAAACTAGAAATAACGGAATTCTGCATGGTTATTCTAAAGCTTCTGAGTGTGGAGGTGTTTGATTTTTCACGTGGAGTAACACACACAAAGATTAAAGAGCTAAAAAAGTCTCTAAATAGTAAATTCCAACTTAACCATGAACTATGCTTGTTTGTTCTCTCGATCTCACAACGTCTCGAGTTTATTCGAGCTACTTTAAGAACTCTGCAAGATGGCAAAAGAGAAGCCAACGGCAAATAGGTGATGTTGAAATTTGAAGAGGACGAACGAGGAAGCTAAAAAGAGGCGGCTACTCTGGAAGGTGTAATCGGTGAAGAAGCTGTCCAAATCCTGAATTTGGATTTCATATTGTTGGGGAGAATTTATTTTGAGACCTTGTACTTCTCAACTGTGCACAGCTTTGAATAGAAAAGTTCTAACACAGACATAGGATGATCCATTGATCCATCTATTATCATCGATATTTCTTCCTATAGAATTGATCTTTTATCTTGAAATTTGTCAAGGTCTTCTGAAGACGCGACTTTGTTTTCGAAAAATCCTTCGACATCTTTGGTGAACCTGACGTGAAAGCGTCACATAAATTTCAGGATGGGAGATACTTCAGCATCCATTTCAGCCTTTTCTACGATTCCTGCTGCGTCCTCTACTTCAGCTCCATCATTGACTACTGCGTCAAGTACTTCAACGGATGATCTAAAGCAGATTTTGCAGAATATGTCTATGTATATGCAGCTTCAAAATCAGCAGACACAATTGTATATGCAACAGCAGCAGCAATTGCATCAACAAGAGTTGTCTCAGCAAAGGCAACTATATTCGGAGAAGGAGAATGCAATTAGCGCGACTAAGGCGATTGAAGCAGTTGAGAATGAGAAGAAGCTATTTGATGGCCGTAATGTTTCACCATATTTGAAGACATATGAGATCAAGATGGGGTTTTTTGGAGTTTCTGCTGGACTTATGAGTAAGTATTTCCTTCGTCTTGTCACACCTGCCTTGAGGGCAAAAGTGACTAATCCTTTTATTCAAAATTCCCATTGGCAAGATTTTAAGAAGGCCTTGAAAGAAGAGTATTTCCTTGAGGACTTTGGGATGGCTACATGGCGGTCATTCCGAGAGTGGGTCTACATGCCAAACAAAGGTCTAGCTGCTTCAGAGTTGATTTGAGAATTTGAAGAGAGGTATAGTCAACTTGATGCCATTGAACAAAGAGCATTGGATGTTGAGAAAGTTGAGCTTTTCTTGCAAGCTGCAGATCCTGCTCTTGAGGAAGAATTAGGAGAGCTTTTTGAGGATCGCACGAAGCCTATGGGACTTAAAACGGATTGGCAAGATGCCCAGGATGCAGTCTCGACTTTGACCAAGAGGAGGATATGGAAGACCCGCCTACAAAATGGTTCTATGACACCGACACCGTCTTCTGCTCCTATGCTTGCTTCTATCCCTATTATTTCTTCTCCTCCTCAGCCAGTTTCTTGGCCTATACCAGTGCCTACTATTTCCACTCCTCCTATTCCTCCTGTTCCACGACCGATGCCGGCTCCTTCTGCTCCAAAACCATCCACTCCGTCGGTGCCTACCTCTCTTGATGACATAATCAAAGGCATAATGGATTTGACACTAGAGTCAGTTAAAGCAGAATTGGTGGGAAAATTGAAAGAGCAGTTTGCTTCGACTGCGCCTACTATTTCTTCTAGTGCTCCTACTGCACCTAGGAGTGCTCCTACTGCACCTAGGAGAGATCGAAGATGTATTTGGTGTGATAGTACGGACCATCAACATTGCAGGGATTGTGAATCTTTTCAGGATGCAAGGAGGAAGAATTTGGTATTTTGGGGACAAGATGGTAAGATTTGGTTGACTGAAACAGGAGCTCCGCTTGCTACCAACTTTGGGAAAGGCGGAATGAAGAAGTTAGTGGATGACATGGCTACGCGAACTTCTTATGTGATAGCTAGAGGAGATGCTTCTGCATATGGAGTCCAGATTGAGAAAGAATCAGAGAATCAGTCAGCATTATGGACTTATGCTATGGAGACAGCAAACAAGGAAAAAATTCAACAAACTGTTTTGACTAGTGCAGGCTCTAGCATCAGATCTGAGATAGGTTGGGATTCGCCTGTTGACAGGTACTCTATTTATGCCTACTTGGCTAAGTCTCAGGGAGCAGATGTACTTGTTGAGGAGAAGCGTAAGAGGGATGAAGAAAATCCAAATGCAGCTAAAAAGACTAGAGGGGGTGAGTTTGTTACTCCACCTATTGCAGGATCGTCTTTGAGACCAGGGCTAGAACGACAGATGGAAGATGCTCAAAAGAGAGAAAAGAGGCAAGAGCCTAGAGAGAGAAAGTAGCCAGGGTTTAGATTGATGTCCGAGATTGAGACATCCACAGACATGAAGAAAATCTTTAATGACAAGATACTTGGTAGTGAGGTGACTTTTACTATTTCTGAGGTTTTGGGCATCTCGAAAAGAGAGTTTTAAGATCAGTTTCAAGAGGTCCTGAACAGGAAAATACATGCATTGCCTACTACTGATACACAGGGAGTTTTGATTGGGGAGTTGGATGAGGATGAGGATGAGGTTATGGTTGAGAATGCTTCTGTTTTTCCACAGATAGAGAAGAGGGTTCAGCCTATGCATTATGCTGAAACTGATGAGCCTGTCTTGATACCGCGTAGTCACTTTTCGCGGAGTCATTGGGCTAGGGCAACTACAGAAACGATGGTAAAATTTGGAGAGAAATAGGTGCTTTATGTTGCTTTGGTGGATCATGGTTCAGAGATTAATCTCATAGTTCGTGGAGTTTATGAAAGTAACAGATGGCCTATGGATGTAGAGCATGGGTGGCGTATGAGAGCCGCCAATAACACTGCAGGTGATTTGTATGCTGCCTGTCCCAGTGTCAGGGTTTCTATTGGAGATGTAGAGGAGGATTTCGATTTCTTTGTGCAGGATTCATGCTCTTACCCCATAATTCTTGGATAGCCATTCATCACAGAGATGCGCATGGAAACAAAGGTAATGGATGATGGATCTACTTATGCATGGATTCGCAGTAAAGATGGCATGAGAGAAGTTCAGTTTATGACTCTGTGTGTGAACCATGTTAGAAATAGGGATACTCTTAGAGATGCACCTTTTCCCACTGTGAGGGATTTGGGTTTTCATTAGATACCATTGTTTCGTGAGACGACAGTGATATAGAGCAGAGGAGATTGGAGTTCTTGCCTCCTGGTAGCAGTGTTTTCTCTTCCGGTTTTGTTGGGATTTCAGCAAATAGTTCGATGAGCTATCAAAAGACTTCTAAGTTGCCTAGAGCTGCCAGGCAGTACATATGCAGGAAGGAGAAAAAATTGAAAAATGCAGGAATTTTAGAGGATGATGAGCATATAGATGGGATGTATGACAGTATGATTTGTGCAGATACGATGATAGAGATGGAAAATATGCTGAAAATTGATATGCAGAGTTGTCACAGTAATGTATTAGTGCAATCCCTGGACATGTTTCATGAAATTGCAGATTTTGTGTCACAGATAGAGTCAGAGGCTGAGGTGACTCAGCAAAAAGTGTTGAGTGCTGAAAAAATTCAGCAAACAGAGTTTCCGGTTAATTATGATCAGCTTACAAAGACACAGAGTGCTGAAAACTTTTAGCCAATAGAGTTTACTGCTGAAATATTTCAGCATCCAGAGTTTAGGGCTCTTCCTATGCAGTCCATAGAGCAAAGGGCTGAGGATATTCAGCCCAGTGAAGTGTAGAATTGTTGATTTACAGCAAGATTTGAGTAATGCAGAGGATCATAATGAAGCCAGGGTTGACACAAAATACAAGACTGTGGATAAGAAGGTGAAGCTGGTAGCTGTACCGCTTCCACCTGACAGTGATCAGCAGCAAATAGAGAGGGTTGCCAAACAGCCAATTTTGAGGAATCCGGAGTATATAGGCCATAAATTTTCAACAGAGACTCTTGCTAAATTGAAAATTGGAAATTGTGATTTCTTGCTACCCACAGAGAAGCAATGCTTTCAGGAGATGCTTGTGACATGGAAGGGGGTTTGCTTTTTTCCCGCATGAGATTGGATGTGTGAATCGAGATATTGTTGCTCCTATGGTGATCTTTACTATTCCTCATATTCCATGGAACCTCCGACCTATTCCAGTGCCTAAGGCACACCTGCCAAAGCTGATTGATTTATTGAATGAGAAAATCAGGATGGGAATTCTTGAGCCTTCATCTGCACCATACTCAAACAGGTGGTTTATGGTTCCAAAGAAGAATGGTACTCTCCAATTTATACAGGACATGTAGCTAGTAAACAGAGTTACTATCAGAAATGTTGGTATAGGTCCAGTTGTGGATGAGTTTGCAGAAGCATTTGCTGGACGTGCCATCTATTCTTTAGGTGATTTGTATTCGGGATATGATCAGTTTCAACTAGCTTTGGAAAGCAGGGACATAACCACTATGAGAACTCCTATTGGGCTTGTCAAGATGTGTACCTTGCCTCAAGGTGCCACTAATTCTGTTGCGCATATGATGAATGCCATGCATAAGGTTCTTCGTGATTACATACCTCAGCTTACCATGCCTTTCTTGGATGATGTGCCCATTAAGGGGTGTGCAAAAGAAGAGAAGAATGAGAATCTAAATGAGCAGGGATGCAGATACTTTGTGGCTGATCATATTTTAGCTTGTGAGAAGATTTTGGCCAGGTTAGAAGAAGTGAACTTGACATTATCAGGGCAAAAATCTGTTTTTGGAGTGAATGAGGTTGTCATTGTTGGACATATGTGTGGGTATTATGGCAGGAAACCCTCACCTGATAAGGTGGATGCTATAGGCAAGATTACGGAGTATTATTCTACCACTTCAGAGGTACGGAGATTCATTGGTGCTTGTGTGTTTTATATGATTTGGATACCCCATTTTGCACACATAGCATATTGTTTATATCAGCCGCTTCGAAAGGGGCAGAAATTCTATTGGGATGAGAGCCACACTAGAGCCATGCAGAAATTGAAGAAGTTATTGCAGATTGCTCCTACTCTCAGGAAAGCGGATTATAATTGCGGAAGGCCTATTGTATTGACAGCTTACACTAGTCCAATTGGCATAGGTTGGACTGTGGGTCAAGATGATGCAGATGGAAACAGGTATGCTATTTGGTTTGGGGCAAAAGTCCTAAACGAGAGACAGAGGAGATATCCACAAATCAAGAGGGAGTTACTGGGGATTGTTACAGCTCTCAAATGTGACAAGGAGTACTTTATTGGAGCTTTAATTGTGGTAGAGACAGATTTCTTGCCATTGATAGGTATGATTACGAGTTGCTCTACTCTGGATATAGCTATGCTGAGATGGATTGCATACATCAAGTCATTAAATCTAGAATTTAAACACATAGTTGGGAAGGATAATCCAGTGGTAGATATGCTATCTAAAGCCAGATATGATGATGAGAAAATACTACTTGCAGAAGAGGATGATGCAGAAATTTCAGCCACTATGGTTGATCATGTTTGCCATGTCTATGATATTGTGGCTTTCATAGAAGAACTCTATGTTGGAGATTGGTTGCAGATTGGCAAATACCTTAGTACACTAAGCAAAAGAGATGAATGGACAGATGAAGAGTTCAAGAAGATCAGAAGAAAAGCCTATGGTTATTTTCTCAAGGACGGATTTCTTTGGAAGCATCCAAAGAAAAGAGGCGGATTACCTTTGCGGGTTGTCTGTGACGATAGAGAGACATAGTTATAGGTGATGAGGGAGTTTCATGAGAGTTCTTGGACTGGTCATAGAGGAGTGTGGGCTACTTATGAGAAAATCAAGGAGAAATATTGGTGGAAAGGCATGTATAGAGATGTTTCTCACTTTGTAGAGACTTGCAGAGACTGCCAAATGTATTCGGTAGTGCGTCATCGAGATGAGCTTCATCCGACCTATCTGCTATGCATTCATTATAAGTGGGTATTTGAATTGGTTACTATGCCTATGGGTCTATGGCAGATGAGGTATATTGTTTTCGCTAGAGAGGATCTTACCAATCATGTTGAGGGCAAATCTTTGAAAATGAAGACCACTAGTGCAGTGTGTAAGTTCTTATTGGAAGAAATTTTCTACAGGTATGGCTATGTGGGTAAGATCACTGCAGATCATGGTGAATTGGATGCAAATGAAGCTAGGGAGTTTTTCTCTCAACTAGGAATCAAGTTGGCTCTAACCACAGCATACAATCCAGAGGGAAATGGGAAGAGTGAAAGAGGGCATCCGCCGATAGTGAAAGCATTAGCCAAAGCATGCAGAGGACAGATTGGAGAATGGCCGAGACTTCTACCATTTGCTTTGTGGGCTGATCGTATGACTCACAGTGTTACCACAGGATATATGCCTGCAGAGTTGATGTATGGTCAGAAACTGGTTATGCGGACTGAGACTTGTGCTTTGACTTGGTTAGTTTTACCTTCGCATGAGGATTTGACGAGAGAGGAGCTCTTAGCTCTTCGAATTCGGAAGTTGGAGAGAAGACCAGAGGATATTCAGCTAGCTATTGACAGGTTGAACGTTGCTAGACTAAGAAATAAGGACAGGTTTGAGAGCAACAGGCATCGCTTGCAGCCTAGAGCAATAGAAGAGGGAGACTGGGTATTAGTTTTTGATAGCAGCCTTGAAAATCAGCATACTGCACTTTCAGAAGATGGTGAAAAGATGGTTTGGGCCATACATAGTCAGACATGTCTTTGACAATGCAACATATGAGCTGACCGAATTGGATGGGACAGTGCTTAGAGTGCCTATTGCAAGAAAAAGAATCAAGATTTTCAAGAAAAGAGATGATGAGGATTATGCATTGGAAGAATTTGTAAGAGAAGAGCAACGAGAAGAAACTCCAATAGAAGAGACAGATGATATGACAGATAATCTTGTTGATATACCATAAATGCTCAATGAAGAGATTGATCTGTTTGTGGATCTTGATGATAACGATCATGGGTAGTTGGCCCATCTAGAGGATGCGCAGGATTAGAGGGGGTGGACGTCGTATTGCTCCGCATTCGAGGTGTGAAATTCACCCAAAAGTTGTGTGTGGGAGTTGATATTTTGTGCATACTTAGTTGTTATGTTTGCATCTTTATTCTGCATGGTAATATAGTAAAGAGGGGTCTTTTACTACCTTTTCTTTTAGCTGGGGTTGCACCTGATAGGTCCTCCTTCAATAATGGTGGGTATGAAGGGATGCTTTCAGCCTATGTTGAGCAGGGTCAAGGTGAGAAGGCATTATAATTATACAAACAAATGCAAAATGAGGGCATCTCACCAGATGTTATAACTTTGGCCTAGATTATTGAGAGCATGTGGAAACATTGGAAATACAACTAAGGGGCAAGAGATACATACTGAAGTTTTACGAAATGGGTTGTTAAAAAGAGATGTTTGTATAGGCTCTGAGCTGGTTGACATGTATGCAAAGTGTGACCTGCTCGAGAAAGCACAAGAAGTTTCTGATGACCTTCAATCAAGAAAAGTAATGTCATGGACTGCACTTATCTTAAGGTATATGCAATATGGATACAGTCAGGAAGCAGTTAACTACTTCAACCAAGTGTGACTTGAGGGAATTTCTCCATATACTGCGACGTACATTTCTTGCTTGAAAGCTTGTGGTTCTCTAGGGGCCATAGATAAAGGCCATGAGTTACATAATGAGGTCGCTTTTAGAGGGCCTATTGAGGAAGGACTATTTTTGAAAGGGCCTTTTTGGGGGAAAAAAGGGCTTAATGGAGAAGAGTGCAGAAAAAAAGCAGGGGATTTTTTTTCGTCAATCAAAAGATAAAGAGGAGGGAAATCTCTGCAACTTCAAAAGGAAATCAAAGAGGAAGAACATGAGGGCAAAGACTCCAACGAGGAGGCTGCTGGAAGAAGGATCAGCGAAGCTCTACAAGACAACACAGATCAAGGTGAAGGAGACAAGATGATGCAGAGGATTGAAGAAGGTAGCAGAAGGGACGAACAACATGTTTTCTTGAAGATGAAGTCAACGACGGCATCAGAAGAAAGGATGAAGCAACGAAGCAGAAGACAATGAAACTAGAAATAACGGAATTCTACATGGTTATTCTAAAGCTTCTGAGTGTGGAGGTGTTTGATTTTTCACGTGGAGTAACACACACAAAGATTAAAGAGCTAAAAGAGTCTCTAAATAGTAAATTCCAACTTAACCATGAACTATGCTTGTTTGTTCTCTCGATCTCACAACGTCTCGAGCTTATTCGAGCTACTTTAAGAACTCTGCAAGATGACAAAAGAGAAGCCAACGGCAGATAGGTGATGTTGAAATTTGAAGAGGACGAACGAGGAAGGTAACAAGAGGCGGCTACTCTGGAAGGTGTAATCTGTGAAGAAGCCCTGATTGAGGGGAAAGACACTGTTTTTCATGGTTGCCAGACGGAGAACTGGGCCATGCATATTTTACTGGGTGATGTTGTAATGAAACCGAAGGGAGATTAAAGACGAATGGAGCAAAGTCAACGACAGCATCACAAGGAAGGATGTGGCGATGAGGCGGAACAAGAAATGGCGAAGGATTTGGACAGCTACTCTAAGCTAAGGCCGGTTATGATTGGAGTTTCTCTATACTTCATTGCGACTAGCAGCCTTTTCACCATAGTTTGAGCAACCCTGGGACTTTATTGAATCCTTCACCAATCAACAGCACCTGTAAATATTCTGTGCACTTGTCTGCTAAGCAATGGTAGCGATGGATGAGCCATCCTTAATGCAAAATGGCACATTCACCAATCCCTATCCGAGTTTGTTTTATGCTTTCATGAGATCATAGAGGGCAGTCATGATCTAGGCGAGAGTACAATTGTTTTGAAATTGTGACCATTATAGCTCTACACTCGTGAAAAGGCTGTCAGTAGCAAATCCTGAATGTAGTTTCAATCTCTGGAATCAAGGAGGAAACAGAGAATAATGCTTCTTCTTCATTCAATGAATATGGAGTTCTACACATAATTGATGATGTCTTTGATAACTAGGGGTTTAAACCAGACTTGTGGCTAGTTCTATATAGTTATGGTATTATCAGCTACACTTTTCAATAAACTAGCCTTCAGAAACCTTATATGCAATGGCCTAGTTCTTGCGGAGAATGGGAAGGTGTCCTTTTACAAGTTGTAAGCTCAGGCTTTCCAGAGAGTGACCATGAATTGCAAAAATCCTTTTGTGATCCAGACTTTTCAGCGTGCTGCTTTTATTCAGAACTACTGAAGCTGCAAAATTAACAGAAGCAAACTTTCAAATCCTATAATGGATACAAATTACTAACTGTGGCAAATTGCTCGAGAATACATCTCTGCTGCTTTGATTTTCAAGACAGAGGGATCAACAATGTGGAACTAATTCAATTTCTCCTTGAACTTCGATTTCATATTGTTGGGGAGAATTTATTTTGAGACCTTGTACTTCTCAACTGTGCACGGCTTTGAATAGAAAAGTTCTAACACAGACACAGGATGATCCATTGATCCATCTATTATCACCGATATTTCTTGCTATAGAATTGATCTTCTATCTTGAAATTTGTCAAGGTCTTCTGAAGACGCGACTTTGTTTTCGAAAAATCCTTCGACAACGGCAAAGGTGGAGCTTTGTGGTACTCTCTTATGAAATAATTTCATTTGAATTGTATTGGGTTTTAATTGGTGTTTATCAATTTTGGTGGTAATCATAGGTTTCAGGATAACATAGTATTAGAAATTAATGTGAGTCAATGAAATATAATGCAATTATTATGCTTTTCCTTCACACATATAAAAACTATAGAGTTTGCTCAGACATAAACTAGCATCACTCGTTCAAGAAGATATTTGTCCCATCTAAGTAAAGCTTTGTCTTTTTAAACAAAGTATTTTGAAAAAACAAGTGCTCAACATTTACAATTTTGAAACTATATTTTAAAGGAAGGTTTGTCCAAAAAATATTAGAGACCTTAAAGAAGCATGCAACTTACTTATGTAAGAAGCTGGGAAGAATAAAGATTTAGTGTGTAAATCATATTGATGCCATGTCACACTGACATTGGTATAAAAGGAGAGGACATGTAATTTTTCTCATCTTTTGACATATTAATACATTACTGTTCTTCTCCTCTTTACCTTGCTCTCAGCTTCAATGGCTTCTTTCTCTTTCTTATATTTCTCTCTCCTATTCTAGTCTTTCTTTCTCCTCATCACTCTCTTTCTCTCACTTTTGCACTTTTTCTTCTCTCTCTTCACCAATCTTCTCTCTCCTATTTCTCTCTCTCCAGTTCACTTCTTAGCAAGTGGTATCAGAGCATTGGTCTTTGATCCATTTTACCTTCTATTTCAGTTTAGATTTTCTCCATTAAAAAAAAAATTCAGACAAGTAATAGAGGTACAAGACATAGAGTGTGACTATCAGAGGTTTGCAGATACCCTACAGTTAGAAAGAAATTATATTTGGAGATCTTCAAGGTCAAATATGGTAGTGGAAGGCTAAAATAGCAAGTCGTCAATCAAATTTTCATGCAATTTAGAGGTAACCAAGTCAAATGGAAGTTAACCTAGCTTAGTTGAGAGTTAAACAATGGTTACTTTTCAAGTGGAGATTCTCTTTTTCAAGTGGAGATTCTCTTTCTCTCTCTTCCAAGCTTTTGGTTGAAGCTTCAATGGTGGCTGCCAAAAAATCCTTCAAACTTCTTCTCTACTGACCATTTCTCTCAACCAAACTATGGGGCAAAGATTCCTTATCTCTTGCTCATCAGATGGAGTACCATTATCAAGCACGTGATGCGGAAGATGGATCATCAAACTAGCCAAAAATTACGCTGCAAATTGTGCTAAATTTCCTGCTCTAATCTTCTCCTTTCTCTAATGCACATCTTCCACATAGATTGGCTGCATAACATTGATGCACTTAGTAGGGAATATCTTCAGCAAATTTCAGCAAGATTGTAGCCATGATCCTCATCCCCTTTGCTAGAAACCCTAAAACATAGTAAGGTAGCCATAGCCATGGACGTGGAAGCTCAAATTTCTTCAATCTCTAGATCCTTTTGACCTCCAAGGCTTCTCTACCATCATTTTAAAGATGATAGGACTCCAACATTGAAGACATTTCAACGATGTTAGCCTACTGAGGATCTTGGAGCTCATATTGAAGGTTTATTTTGGGGCTTTTCTTCAAGAGGCTTGAATATTTTATATTCAAGTGTTTAAGCAAGATCGAGGCCTTGATTCTTCATGGATTTGATTGTATTGGATCTTATATGGACTGATACCATGGATCTTTCAAGTATTAAAAGTTATGGAAGATTTTGGTCCGGCAAGGTTTGTTTACACAGCAAGCTGTCTACTTTATTTTGAGCTCATCAATTGAAGACTTTACGGCTCCTAATACTTCTCAAGCATTCTTGATTATGTATATAGCTTAGGCCTACTTTTGTTCTTCCATTTCTGTCTATATGTTTGTTATCTTTCATTCATTTTCCTATTTGTAAAGCTGAGAATAGAGTACTAATTTGTTCTATCCATCCTTTTCGAGTCTTTGTAATTTTTTAAAAAATGGAAAAAACATTTAGGATAGAATAGATTGTAAGAAGTTGGGAAGAATAAGGATTTAGTGTGAAATAATATTGATGCCATGTCACACTGACATTTGTATAAAAGGAGAGGACATGCTATTTTTCTCATCTTTTGACACATTAATACATTACTGTTCGCCTCTTCACCTTGCTCTGAGCTTCAATGGCTTCTTTCTCTTTCATGTCTTTGTCTCTCCTATTCTAGTATTTCTCTCTCCTCGTCACTCTCTTTCTCTCACTTCTACACTTCTTCTCTCTCTTCAGTAGTCTTCTCGCTCCTCTTTCTCTCTCTCCAGTTCACTTCTTGACAACCTAAAACATTTGCAACTTTGATATATACATTTTCATGATTGGACAAGTTTAGTTCTTTTACAACATTATTGTACATGATTTTGGGGTTTGAAAGAAATTCACACAACCAATATGCTTTACTTATGTTTTGTAGTGCTTTGCCATAGCTATGCTTCCATCAAGCTATCCATACTCAGAAGTTTAATAGTAGGAATATATTTAATCTATAATTGAGATTGATGAGCCAATTCATAGATTTTCCAAGAAGATAGTCTAGGCATGTGGTTAAGAGTACTCTTCATAGTATCATGGTTACTATTTGTACATATAGACTACTACGCAATACAATCTTTTAATTTCCTACTAGTCTTAATATCCAAACCAAGAATTGTGAAAATCTATGAAATGAGGGGCCGTCTCAAATGATTTGGACAATTAGATCTGTTTGTAGTGGTGTGTAATTTTTGGAGATCCATAGAATGAGGGGTCAACCACCATTGTGAAAGAAGACATACATCTCCAAGATGTTTAAATTTCATCACAAAAGTTTCTTTATAGAGTACTGTCATAGCAATTTCGTATTTCCAACATAAAGCCCTTTATAGTCTGAATTGCAAGCTATCACTAACCTTACAAATAAAAACTATATATAATCCTTGCTAGTCATAGGAAAACACATTATAACTCTCTTCTCATTAAGAAAAAAGAATATTAGTAGTGTAAGAGCATCTAGATATATCCTACCAAGTAGAACCAAACTAACATTACATTAAGTGATGAGTATATCAATGAAATCTTAGATAGAAATATGCACAAATGTATTATCAAATGTTAGGCCGCTCCATCAATTTATTCATCAATGTAAACTTCAAAATCAACATGTCAATATATGTGAAAGAGGATGAATTGAGAGTGTGTAAAAATAATCATGGATATGTAATGGCATGTTTATGAGTGCATATTCCAACATGTCTAGAAAATAATACTCACACTATTTATATCAATGTATATACTGGATAAATTCTTTTTACAAGTATTTGCCCTTACAAAGCACAATCTCTACTACTATCCATACTTATCATCTTGTGGGACATAAACCACTCGTTTGGCTAATATACACGTTACAAGAAAGTTAACAATTCATTTGGAAGTCAATAATAATATAGTGAAACAAAACTTAGTAAAAAATATATTTGAAACTATTATACATATATATACAACTACTTAGTTATGCAACTCTATAGCCTATATTTGATTTGAGGGGTCTTCCCAAATGATTTGGTAAATTAGATGTGTGTGTAGTACCATGTAATTTTTGGAAATCCATGAAATGAGGAGTCACACCCATACCTACAAAAGAAGACATATACCATCAAGATGTATGAATCTCATCATATGCTTGTTTTTATGGAGCAATGCCATAGTGACATCTCACGCTTCAAACATAAAGGTCATTATAGTCCAAAGTGCAAGCAATTGGTAAATTTAGGAGAATGAACTGACATATGTGATGATTGATTTTCTATTTAATCACATTCAAGCTTTTGTGATGATATCAATGCCTACATTTTCAAGATATTGAATATTCAACTATGGATCAAACATAGCCTTTGAGCTAAGAAAAAAACCTAGAACACCTCAAGTAGATGGGTATTGGTCTAGAGAAATCCTTACCAGTCATGAGATAACACCTTATAACTCTCTCCTAGTGACCAAATCAATGCTCAATATTCTATAGAGCTAGACGGTGCACACAAAGCTTGCTTTTTAGGAAGGACTAACTCTTGCATGTAGAGAGGATCCCCACATGAAGATGTACACATGGTGCTACATGGGCTGAATGGAAGCTACTCCAAGTTGCAACCATGAGAAACTTGTAAAAGGATTGTAGCAATGATGATGTATGCAAGAACTTGGTTCTTCATTTTCATGTTTCAACATGTACCTAGCACTGTTGCACCACAGACACACATATGTTCACACACACACACACACACACACTTCGCACATGCACACGCACACGTACACGCACACGCACACGCACACGCACATGCACACACACACACACACTTATGGGATTTAAGAAGCTAGTGGAGAATCACTTGCTTCATTCTAGAAATGTTGAAGGGATAACTTAAAAGACTATGTATTTCTATTTACCACTAGTTTTTTTTTCTTCATATTAAAGACATCAACATTCCTAACAATATCTACAAAGAAAAAATATGTTCAATTGCTTCTATACCATGAGCACATGTTTTTGTAGAGACCTAATGATAATGCATATTACATCATATTGTTGCAAATTCCATACTTTAAGGAATTGCTTTGGTGCATTCCATTGACTTTGTTAGACTTTTAGTCAATATTTGTACCCTTAAATGTGTTAAGAAGTTGATATTTATTTTTCTTTCCTAACAATAAGAACTCACAAAATTTGCATCTAAATTTGACTTTGATAAAAAATGTATGAGCAATCAAAGTCTTTTGGCTAATATTGGATATGAAATAGTTTCACTTTAATTGAAGTGTATTTAAATTTGTGCTCACAAATTCACTACAATTGAAAAGAAGGATATGAGTTGCCCTACCTGTATCATTGGTAATCAAGTGAATGGAAAACAATGTAAGTATTATTGTTCTTTTAATTCACACATAGATAAACTATAGAGTACATAGATTAGCATCTATTGGTTAGGAAGACATCTTGTATGATTTTAGCAGTTTCATTTTTGTAAACAAGAGAACTTGTGCATGTTTGAAAATAAGAGTACTCAACTTTTGCATGGTGAATTTTTATTGTAAAACTTGAAGATTTTTTTTAAAATTTTCAAAAATCTTCTTAGGAAAAAGATGAAACTTACCTAAAAAGATTGTGATCATATTATATGCATTTTCATGAATACACACAATTTCTCTTGCTAGTTCTTGTAGTGAATTGTACATAAATTTTTATTTTGAAAGAAAACTACAAAACCACAACATTCCTCCCTCATTTTTGATACATTTGCTATATGAACTATATTATTGGTCGTGCTTAGGATTCCATCAAGTTGTCCATACTCATGAGTACATACATGATTTGTGGTTTTTGAGGAGATTCACATAGCTTCAATATGCCTCCCTCATGTTGAGTAGTGTGGCTAAGTCTACAACTTTGCTATATTTATGGTATCATCAAGCTATCCATACTCACAATTTTGTTTGTAGAAACATATTTAATTTTTAACTTAGGTTGATGAGTCTATTTGTAGAATATCCCTTCCAAAGAATTCAGCATAGGCATGTTTTTAAGAGTACTCATCAGTACAATGTAGACTATTCATACATATAGATAACAATGTAATACAATCTTAAAATTTCCTATTAGTCCTAATTTCCAAACATAGAATTTGAAACTCCATAAAAGGAGGGGTATTCTCAAATCATTTTGGAAATTGGATGTGTGTAAATAGTATGGTTTTTCGAAATATCGTGCCCTAACAAAAAATATGATTTGGAAGAGATTTTTGTGCCCAATCTTTCATGCAGGTTGCAAACTAAAATCCATGCAATGCAATCATTCAAATGATGTTTCTACACAAAAATTTGTGAATGCACTAAAGAAAATGTGCATAGCCTATCTACATGTGCTCCTGTGTAAAAAAAAAATGCAAACAAGAAGACACACATAATGGAAAAAAAATTCTTAATGAAATTGACTAACGTGCTCAAATTCTTAGTGAAGAACTCCAGCCTCATGTTCGTAGTGGTGGATGCACAGTGTCATGACATCTGCCCCCTCCAAACTTGCAATCCTCTAGATGGGCCACAGCTCTTCTCTTGAATAATTTGATTCTCTTTTCTGCAATGGAATCTACAAGGTTGTACCATCAAGCTCTGTGAAGGAGTACTACTCTTTTAATATCTTCAAATCTCCTCTCAGTAGTTGAGGAATACAAAGAGCTAAAAGATCCTCTCTAGTCATCTCTTCTTGCCACTACGGTAAAGCACTCCAAGTAAGTGTGCAAATCTCCGTAGGAATGACTAGGTTCTACCCATACATCAACTTGGCTGGCATATATCATGTAGCCACATTGTGAGTAGTGCGATTAGCCCATAAGGCTTAAGGCAACAACCTAGGCCATTCTCTAACTCGTCCACCGCATGGCTTAGCCAAGGCTTTCACAATTAGTGGATGGCCTCATTCGCTCTTCCCATTGCCTTTTGGATTATATGCTGAAGTCAAAGAAAGTTTAATGCCAAGGTGAGAGAAAAACTCCCTAGCCTCATCAATATCCAACTCACCTCTATATGCAGTAATTTTTCCAATGCATCCACATTTGCAAATAACATCCTCCAATAGAAACTTACAAACCACTGAAGTAGTCTTCATCCTCAATGCTCTTTCTTCCACTTGATTTGTGAGATCTTCTCATGCAAAAACAATGTAACGCATCTACCATAATCCAATAGGCATAGTAATCAAATGAAGAATCCACTTATAGTGAATACATAGTGGGTGGGTAGGATGAAGCTCATCTTTATGCCTCACTGAAGAAAACAACTGGCAATGCATGTCTCAACAAACTGTGAGATATTTCTATACATGCCTCTCCACCAATAGCACTCTTTAATCTTCTCATAGGTCGCCCAAACAGCTCTATGTCTAGCCCAAAGACTTTCATAAAACGCTTTCATGATTTGCACCTGTGAAGCTCTGTGTCATAGACAACTCTCAATGGATTTCCTCCTCGCTTTCGTGGATGCTTCCAAAGTAGCTCACTTCGCAAGAAGAAACCATAAGATTTTATCCTAATCTTTTTGAAGTCTGCATTAGTCCATCCATCCTGTCTAGACATGGTACTCAAACACCGACCAATCTATAAATACTCTTGTGTATACAAAGACTCATCAAAGCTTTCCAAAGTAGATACATGACAAATATGATCAGCATGCATGGCTAAAAGATCAGTCACATCATCAACATTATCAATACAAGAAAAATCCATATCATCATATCTCGCTCATGAAAGCATATCGTGTATTAGGTTGTCTTTACCTGCTATATGCCTAAACTTAGGATTCATGGATTTTATGTACCCAATCCACCTAAGCATGGCAATATTTGGAGTAGAACAACTCGCACTACAAGGATATATGGGAATAGTGATGGCCATTAGCGACACAAATTAGAGACGTTGTTATTTGTGTGGCATTTGCGACTCAAATAACAACGCAAATAGCGATGGTACTTAGACAAAAAAAAACGGTCTGAAACTCGAGTGTGGCATTTTGCGCAAAGAGCAAAAGATAGAGCAAACTACATCGTGCATCTAAGAGGGAGATGGAGAGAGGGAGAGAAAGAGAGAAAGAGGGAGAAGGAGAGCTTCTCACCACCACCGTCATCGTTTGGGAAGAAAAGGAGGAAGTGCATGAAGGGTGAAGAGAAGCCACTCTCGTGAAGAGGAGCTTTCGAATCCATCTATAAGCCTTTGCAGTGAGTGCATTACTCCCCCTTGGTTTGTTCTTGTTTTTTCTCCTTTTCTTTTGTTTATTTTGTTAAGAATGATATGTATTGAGGGAGAAAGAGTGGAAATGAGAGAGGGAGAGGAATAGAAAGAAAGAACAAGAGAGAGAGGGAATAAACATGAAATATAATAAAGAAAGAGAGAAAGAGAGAGAGAGGAAGGGAGAGAGAAGGAATGGATGAAAAACAAAGAGAGTATAAGATCTTGTTCTTTATTTTCTTATTTTCTTGTTTGTAGTAGTAGTAGCAGTAGTAGTAGTAGTAGTAGTAGTCGTCGTCGTCGTCGTGGTATAGAGAGAGATTTTGTTAAAGATGTACCTTGCGTTTGTTTGACGCTTCAAGAAGGTGAGTACTAGTAGTAGTAGTAGTAGATATATATATATATATATATATATATATATATATATATATATATATAGTTAAGAATGTATCTTAGGTGTGTTTGATTCTTAGTCGTCGTCGTCGTCGTCGTCGTCGTATAGAGAGAGATTTTGTTAAAGATGTACCTTGCGTTTGTTCGATGCTTCAAGAAGGTGAGTACTACTAGTAGTAGTAGTAGATATATAAATAAATAAATAAATATATATATATATATATATATATAGTTAAGGATGTATCTTAGGTGTGTTTGATTCTTTGGGAAGGTGCGGAAAGCCTCTGTCTCCAGGCTCGATAAAGTGAAAGAGAGATTGGACTTGGAGGTGAATAGATGGTTTTATTGACATGCTTTGTGCTACCTCCTCCTACGCTCTGCATATCAAGTGGCAAACAAAGGAAAAAATGTGGTGAGGTCCAGTGCAATACCACGAGATGGGAAACACTCCGACATAGGGTAGCTAGTCCCTCGCCCCCATGCATAGTAGATTAAACTTTGCATACTGTAGGTCCCGTTGTAGGTGGGTGGAGACTTTACATATGTTAATTTTGTTGAGTTACAAGCGATAAAATCCCTTATCAAAAAATCTAAGAAAGAAAAAAATAATGATAACAAAAAAAATGTTTGTCATAATGTAGACCAAATTGAAAACGATGAAGGCCATGACATTCATGATCACGAGGTGTATCTTAATCAGTGTATCCCATGTCCTTGCTCTTAATGTAAGCTAGCAATTAGAGGAAAATGTTGATTATCTATGGAACACGTACGATGCTTCAACGAGTTTCAATCTCAGAGATCATTGATCAAGTGATCTCAGATTTTGAGAAAATTGTAAGAGAAGTGTATATCAATCATGCATTGTATTCGCAAACTAATTGAATATCATATACAAAAACATTGGTTGTGGCTGTAAAATTTATTACAGGGAGGTGATGTCTCATCCCAAGGAGGAGTGTACCTTTTGCAGCCAGTTAGAAGAGTTCATGGGCGATGCGATGGATGGAGTGCCTGAGCCAATCCACCACTTGGAAGGCACTACCCAATCTATACCGTTAATATGAGAGGAGACATGCAGCCTTTTAGACTTTTCTACAATCTTGGAGCCTGACATGGAAGCAATGATCAATGCATTGATATCCATGGATGTTGAGACATCTAATATGCATAGAGAGGAAACATCCATACCATTATATGATGGGTGCCAAGTAACTCACATGAAGAAATTACTTGCACTCCTAAGTGTGTAAGTAAAATGCATATGGAGTGATGCGAGTGTGACCAAGTTGTTCAGGTACCTTCTACATACGCTTCATTGTTTCTTTTTAGCACTATCATAAAAAACAACTATGCTTTTTCAAGATGTTTTATGATTTTTTTTTTGATTGCTAAAGTATCATATATTACTATTTACATGGACTACAATAGCATCCATGCATGTGTCAACAATTGCGTATTGTTTTGAGGAGAATACGAGACTATGGAGACATGTTCAAAGTGTGGTGCTCATATGTATGGATAGGATTTACAAGGGCACACCATCCCTCAAAAAGTTCTTAGACACTTTTTGCTTATCCCTCATATACATCACATGTTTCGTACATCCGGCACGGCCATCTTGACAATGTGACATGCACAAAATACATCCACAAATGGAGTCCAACGAATATCAGTGAATTCATGCTCACGGAGCCACATTGACTCTAACTTTCCAAGCTTTGCCCGAGAGCTAAGGAATCTTCGGCTCGGTCTTGCTATGGATGGTGTGAACCCATTTGGTCTTCGCTCAACTTCTTACAGTGTGTGGCATGTAGTCCTTGTTAACTACAACATTTCTCCATGGCTTTCTATGAAGAAAGGACACCTCATCTTTAGCTTGTTCATTCCTAGCCGCTACAAAGTCAAGAATACGGTCCACCAATATACCAGCCATTCTCATATGGACTTTGCACGAATTTTTGGGATTCGAGGAGTGCTCAGGTAAGTAGGCTTTCGTTCTCATTGGTAATATCTATCATAGCTTGTTCAAGTTTGTATTCACTGGATAGAGGTGTTGGGACATGTTTGGTTACCTCATGTTTTCATGCATGTCCATTGTGTGGGCCACAGTTAGACTCCCAAAGGTCATGAACCATCAAGAAGATGGTATATGAAGGACATGTTGCTTTCTTACAGAAGGGTCATGAAGTAAGTGAATGTTTTCTTGGATGACCTCCAACAAGAATGAATGCACAAAGCTGGTATGAGCTGAAATTTGTCCACACAGAGTCACATCCAAATGGAATGCAACAGTTCTCACTTTTCTATGAGTTGCCCTATTGGACCCACTTACAAATCAACCACTTGTTGGATCCCATGCATATTTTCAAGAATGTGGGCAGCTTACTATGGGACTACATCAAAGGAAAGAGAGACACTGCAAGGGAAAGTATGGATTTGAGGGAGGTATGCAAGATGGAGGCGCTTTGGCAACAGTCAAGTGCTGATGGTCACTTGCAACTACCTCATGCTCCTTGGGTTTTGTTGTGAAGAAAATTATCAAGTCTATCCGCGATTTGACGGGGTGATGTGTTCTCTCAGGTCTGTGTTTTCTAAAGACGATCAATTATTGGCACTAAAATCCCTTGCTTGGCATAAGATATGTCACGTTTGTACTACGAATGGATTGTAAGTGACTTGCATATTTTGCTATTTGGAGTCTAGTCATTGTTTATAATGCTTCTTCATTTGTGGTAGTTTGTACTACCAATCGCGATCATAAGATGCCTTACTCCAAAAATACGCAGGGCGATATACAAGTTGTCAAATTTAGTGCAATGGATCTCACAAAAGGAGATCAAGACATCCTCTATTGAATCTCCAAAAGGTGAGGAGCAATGGAGACTGTCTATCTCTTTGAGAAGTACTTGCCCACCAACATATTGACTATACAAACCCACCTCAACCAGAAGGTAGCATGGTTGAAGGTCGGTTGGTGTCTGAGGTGTTAGTACATATTTCACAGTAGCTACAAACAGTGGATTCAGACAATAGTATGCTATGGTTGCTGAAGGACAATGATATATTGGCAGAGATGTGGTGGTTGGAAATGGGGTAGAAAAAAGGATGGATGGTGCAATGGAGGAGAAAATGAATCGTTTTTGTATGTTGCACCATTCTTCCATAGAGACATGGTTTGCTATTGACCTTCTAGTGTATGTGGAGTTGTGTCAGGAGATTGACATGGGACCATAGGGTATGTCATACTTGAAGCATTCACCTACTCAATTCATTGATGAATCACTTATAAGGTACATAAGGTATGCATTATAAGTATGATAATTTTTTAAAGATTTATATCACTGTGCTTTGCTTGATTTATATTGATTATGCTAACATCAGTTTTTATCTGTGCAAGTGATCTTTGTGGATATTTGGATCCACAGGATGAGTCAAGGGATGAGTGACGAGGAGCTATAGGAAATCTTCACACATATGTCTCTAGATCGGATGGTGCGATTTAGAGATATGGGAGACCAAGAGCTGTCTCACACACCATCAGGCTGTTCTGTTAGATCTACTTTGGTATACTCCAATGATTTGATTTCTAGTAGACAAGGTCGATGCTGCAGAGATGTAGATATAGTGATCCTGCGGTCGGCTTGATATACAGGTGCTACTTCTTGCTATCGTGCAGATTCAAGAGAGCATGGCTCAGGTGCTTGTTGCGGAGGTACCGATGCAATGTGTAAGTCTAGTCATTCTATTGGAGTTGCGACACCTATGGGATTTGTTATACCTATGGGAATGTCTACTCCAATCACTACATAGTTGTCCATAGAGGGCATCCCTATGGGTGCTACTTTGAAAGATACCACCCCCATAGGTACACCAAATGTAGAGGGGTTTCCTTGATATGCCCAAGAGTGTGGTTGTAGGTGGGAGAGGACACATCTTAGACATACCCTACAGGCATATGGATACCTTGTAGATGATAGGTCAAGAGCCATCATCATGAATGATGAGGGGAGGAGGGTGATAGCTCATATTAGAGAGTTATGCCAACAAGTTTTTTAGCACAACGTCTTAGATCATTGGAAGAACATACAAGAGGGGAGCAATGACTACATAGTAGCATTCTTGCATGAGGATTTTCCGATACCCACTGTAGCAGATAGGTTTCCCACAGGCTGGATGATGGATTGCATAGGTGGGTACATGTCACATAGAGGATCGGACACACGCAAGGCACTTAAGAGTGGGGCCTCAAAGCCCGAGTGGCTAGATATAGATGAATGGTGCCAACTCAAGGAGGAGGCTATAGATTCTCCAGGACATTGGAGATAGCAGCGCAAGGCAATGAGGGCACGACTGGAGATAAGAGTGGTCTAGCATCTTGGGATGGCGGCCGCCACATGACTTATCTAGAGAAATTTGTAAGTTTTTCTTTTGTTCTTATAATTTATTTCTTTGCAATATCCCTTCTACTAACAATTATGTTTCTAATAGTTGTATTTTGTTTTCTTTCTAGCACTCCATTACAGACTGTGATCCCATCGGCCTAGAGACTCGATATGCAGAGAGACATGATCTCACTACATTGATTGATTGATTGTATGCATGCAACGGCCCAGTAAGTCACTCATCTTTCTTGTTTATAGTTACTAATTTTAAATAAAATACATTATTATACGGTGGACTAATGTGTAGTTGTTTTTTTCTTTGCAAAATCCGTTCGATGCTCCTATGCGGCAGTGAGACGAGATTTTGGATGGCGAGGATCTATAGCTTGCCTTTGGATCTGTGGAGCACACATCCTCTTCTTTTTTGGTCATGTGATTTATGTAGGCATTTTCTATGTAGTATGTTATTATCATCCTTTGTATCTTGCCATGATTCTACCGTCTCTTTCATTACGCGGTCTTGTATTTATTTTATGTATCAGTCTTATGGATTCAAGTACACTTTGCATTCATTTTGATGAGCATTGTACACTTTACTGTAACTTTTTTGTATGGCCCAAATAAAGCACAATTGCCAAAAATATATATTTCTCTCTATAACCGTTGCTATTAGCGTTGCAAATTTACTATATGCATCACTATTAGCCTCGCAATTTGCATTGCAAATTGTCATTATGGGTGTCACTATTTGCAACGTTGATAGCGATGCAAATAGTGATGTCCATAGTGACACTTATAGCAACGACGGTTCTATGGCGTCACTAATACTGACATTTTTTACAAGGACGAGGGTAAAATTTTTTATGAACATTTTTGTCACTTTCAATGTCTGTATGAGGCTTGTATCTTGTAGTGTCGTGATCATGTCTAGAAGAGGCAAACAATCAATCTCAACCACCATGGTAGCACCAATGAAGTACTCTTTGTCATTCTTGAGAGTCGTGACAACTCCGAAGAGTTTCTTTTGAATCTATGGATACCTGCGCTACCACTCATATCTCTGTTCTCAAGAGCAAGCCAGAACTAGTCATAACAAGAATAAAGATCACCAAGTGAATAGATAGCACATCCAACAAAAGCCACTTCAAACTCATCCACAATAGGTCCTACACCAACGTTTCAAATAGTGACCCTATTCACTTGCTCTAAGTCCTGTATGAATTTGAGTGTCCCATTTTTCTTAGGAACTATGAACCATCTACTAGAATATAGAGATGAAGATGGTTCTAGAATTCCCATCCTAATTTTCTCATTCAAAAGCTCCACCAATTTGGGCAAGTGAGGCCTAGGCAAATGAATAGGCCATAGATTCCAAGGAACATGCGGAATGGCAAAAATAACCATATGTCTCACAACCCTAGGACCAACGCATCCAATCTCATGTGGGAAAAAAACAAAAGCTCTTCCATGTCTGCACAACATCTCATCAAAACATCTCACCTCTTCTAGAAGCAGAAAATATTCAGTCCCAATCTTTACCTCTTTCAATGTCTCAGCTAAAAACTTATCTCCAATACCTGTAGGATCTCATAAAGGAGGTTGCATAGCAACTCTCCTAATCATCTCATCAGTGTCCAAAGGTAGAGGTCCTGTAACGGGTCTAACCTTCTTGTCAACTGTCTTATATTTTTTCTGAACTCTAGCTTCATTGCTACAGC
This sequence comes from Lygodium microphyllum, assembly GCF_053477565.2. Classification (NCBI taxonomy): domain Eukaryota; kingdom Viridiplantae; phylum Streptophyta; class Polypodiopsida; order Schizaeales; family Lygodiaceae; genus Lygodium; species Lygodium microphyllum. Next base: position 66,456,092 of record NC_141143.1, on the reverse strand, counting down.
TTGCAAATTTCAGTCCTTGTTGTAAATACCTTGATAAACACAAATTTTGTTGTGTATAAATAGCAACATCCAACTCTTTTTAATAAAATATTTGAGCAAAGAACACTTTTCACTGAGAATTCCCAGCACCCAAATTTTCTCAAAGCATGAAATCAAAAATTTTGTAATACATCACTAAAGAATGGAACTGTAAGACATATGACAACTCTTGATTGTCAGTTTTTAGCTATATTGAAAGATCCTCGATAGTATTTGAGCATGATAGCCCATCATCAAACCATCTACCCTATCTTCTTCTTGTAAAACACTTGCAAGCTTCAATTCTTTCTCTTTTCTCTTCACATACTTCCTCACAGCTCTAGGTATATAAAAAAAATATTGAAAACAAAAAGTACTTTCAATGGATACACCATAAACACACGAGCAAAAACTACCATTGCCAGGAGATGAGAGCTTCCCCTGTCTTGTGTCACCATCGTCTCACAAGAAGACAATGGTACCTAACAATAATCCGGCTCTCCTTATGGAAGAGGGGAATCCCTCAAGGAATATTTATTCTGTTGATGGTTGATACAAATGGTCATGAACTGGACAACTCTTTCCATCTTTGCTTCAAATCCGTACATAGGTAGACCCATCATCCAGAACCTTAGTCTCCATCCAAGACTCGGCAATAAATGGCTACCCCAAAATAATAAGATAATAACAAGAATTCTACACAAAGAAATTATAAGTCTCATCCACACCTCCAATAGAAATATTCAAGTTTTGGCAAGCAGCATACAAATCTCTTGCAATTTGTTGGCTGCATGCATGCACCAACCATGGTCCACATCAACTAGCCATCTACCAGTATCATATAATCCATGTATCATAGAGCCATGATCCAAAAGAGCAACACAAGGGGTCCCTGTCTCACCAAGCTTGACTACAATCTCCGTAGTCGTAAAAGCCCAATGACTACGAGAAAAATGGCTATGAGACACCAATTTAGGTGCATCATCATTCTCAACATACTGTTCGGGCTGAAGTAAAGAATGTAGAGTCTTCTTGGACTACATACATAAAGCTTCATTTGCAGACTCCTCAATAATCTCCTCATCAAAATCAATATCCTCAATCTACAACCCATAGATAATAGCCTCGGCAACAACTAAAGTGTAATATCCTCACTCGTGAATATTGACTTCCGGCACACCGCGTAAACCTCATGCAAAGGTTATCGTCGTACTATTGGAATTTCCCGCAGTGTAATCTGTAACCCGCACACAAGAAATCGTGACCTCCGCATTGGCAAACCGAGCTTGGGGGTTCAAATCCACAAACCACGGGTAAACATCGTCTTGGGAGGGCCAAAATGGATATTAGTAAAAGTAAATTTTTAATATTTATCCCTTTCCCTCAGCCGATGCACGGCTGGAGGAGAGGGAGTGTGGGGGGATGGGCTTAGTTGAGTAGTGGGTTGCATGAGGGGGGGGCAAGCCATGCAATGGACATGTGTGGAGCTCCCCTCTCCCCCCTAGGCTATATAAACCCCCCTAGTGGGGAGGAAAGAGGGAGTGGGAGGTCAGTGTGCTAAAGGACGGGCTGTGGTGCACCGTTGAGGAGGAGAGGGAGCTGTCGTGGAGTCACCACCGACAAAGCATGCCACCACTTGCAAATGCCTGCTGCTGCTACCGTCGCTGCGTGTTGACGCCGTGGTCCATGTGATCACCAACACGTCGATTTACCAGTCCATCGTCATCCTTTTCCACTTCCTTATTACCCCCTCCCTCTTCCACGTGGATTTGTCCATAGCCACAAGCTTCTTTAAGAAGCTTTTAAGGGGGCGGGGGGGGGGGGGGGGGGGGGGCGCTTCTATAAAGCCCTTCCACACAAGCCACCTATAAAGTCCATTCCCACTAGCCACCCCAGAGTTTCGAGGGAACCCATTTTGGTGGAAGATTTCCTGCGCACGGGGGAGGGAAAAGTCCCAGCGTCTTTAAGCCCTATTTCCCTGTGGCCACTTCGGTTTTCAAAGAGGCACATAAAACACCATTTTCGTGGGCCTTCTCGTGAAGCTCCATTTCCACAATCTCATACACCCAAATCCCATAAGCCCAAGTCTCACAAGCTCGGCCTTTTAAAGATTCGAAGTCCTGTGAAGGTATCTCGTGCGTACGAGGGAGAAAGAAAAAGATATTGAGGCTATGTACCAAGGCGAGCAAATTCACCAATCGTGTAAGGGCAAAGACAACAAAAAAGTATATAATTACACCCACGATAACCCCCAAGAAGTTGCAAGTCATGACTCCGGGAGGTTCTTCTCCTAATATCCACATGGATATCTCCCCAAGCCCACAAGTCTAGATTTTTACTATTTTGGATTCCTCGCAAAAGTAACGTATTATGCACGATAAATTCATGGACAAGGAAGCACCTATGCATGTCAAATTCACCTAGCCTAGTTAAATGCAATTGGAAATAAATTGACTATTTGAATAATTAGTTCATGACATGAAGTGGCCATTGGTATTTCCAATATGATGAACCAAAGAACGTAAATTGTCTATGTATCTCACGACCTTATTAGTAGTTGCCCTTGCGTGCATGTCAAAGTGACGGCCCAGAACACCTATTGCCTATCATTATAAGGTTGAAATTATTAAAGCGCACCTTTGATTAGGCATGGAAAGATTAATCGCATGTCTCATTTTTAGACAAATCTTCATTGAATGATTCATTAGGGAAAGTCATTAACCCCATAGAAAATAGAATAGCGTGGAAATGATTCTATGAATTTGCATGTGGCATGTGATTGTAAATAGGAATAGGTTAACTCTAGCTTTAATTGACATAAATTTCATTTCACTATGTTGTAGTTAGGAAGGAAGTGCATGTTGCACATTCGTCATACAAAAAAACTTCATTTATCAAGAGTTGTATTTAGGGAAAGGCTGCATGGTTTATTGAAGCATGAAATCTTAAAGCTTAGAAAAAGGAATTGTGGCATGACTCTTGAATGCAAGTCCTAGTAGGATCAATGGAATTTCTGCCACAATTTAACATGCGTTTTGATTTTAACAAGAAAAGTTAGGGTTATTGCAAATTTAGCGGTATGTAGAAGCAGTGAATCGCGTGTTTACGTGAATTGTGAGATGTTACAACTAGCTTTCTCCTTTGGATCTAGTTAACATCTCTAGGAATGGTTCGTCCTTGTCTCAAGACAAGTAGATCGAATTATCTATATCACCTAACCTGCAAGGGATTCGCATAGGATGGCTCAATCGATATGATAAATAAACCAAGTGCTAACTAAGGCTTAGCACGTTAAGGACTCGACCTAGTTTCGCATTTGTTGCCAAGTCGAAACCCTCACACCCAAAGGTCCTACCCACATTCATGGATTGTGGGGACAATTGGACGCCCATGCATGAAACGATCTAAGGTTTCTACCCTAAGGATTACTCGTTCAAATGATAAAACTCGGATTGAGTTGAAATCGCTAGGATCGTTGTCGGCCTAGTGTAATTAGGAGTGGGTTGGGTAAGAAGACACCCTAAACCCTACTTCTTGTCTAATCATTACTCCATGACCAGAAAACATCGTTCAATGTGTGAAATAATTCCCTTGGAATAGAAGCGATGTCAAGCATTTTTTCGAAAACTGAAAAGCCCTAGTCAAACTGTAGTTAGGTTTGATTTTTGCTAGCTTACTTGTTTGCGTGACAGTTTGTTTTGTTGTTTCATAATTGGATTCCATGTGTTTATCTAGCTTAGGATTTATTTTTGACATTTTGTTTGATTTGTTGAGTGTGAAACTTGACAGTCTTGGTCGAGCTTGGTATTTTTTTGGACAGGATGAAGCTTATGTTTGCTAATAGCTACCAAACCTTGAGGAACAATGTATGTTTTCTTGTCGAGACTCTTACACATCATGGGGATAATGGGTTCACGAGTACTTCATGTTGCACTTGTTGATACACTACACTCGGGGGTTGTCTCCTATTCTTATCAAATACTTCCATGCCATGGGTTGGAATTATGCACACTTTGCACCATCATTGAGTACTAGCTCGGCATGAGGTCCACTGCAACTATATGCCGTAAATCTTAGTTACACGTACACATGAGAGAGCACTGTCATTGAGCACGCACATTTCTTGCACGCACGATATTTGGGATTTTTATCACCATGTTAGGGACCTCTGGTTGAGTGTGTAAGGAGGTTGGGTGAGTTAGAGGGTCATAAAGGATGCCACCAATTGTGAGAAGGATTGTTCATATTTGGTCAACATCTTGAGGACCATCATTTTCTAGAGTGATTGTGAGATTTTGGATGGGTGGAGCGGAGTATATCATATCTTTTCATGAGAGTTGAGAGATGAGGATAAGGAATTTTAAATTAATCAAGATTTTTTTTTTGCATTTTGCATGATGCACGATCACATGTAGATAGACTAGGCACAATTTTTTCAATGCATACATTATTTTTGTGCGTAGTATCGGTTGATTGGTTACATGTAGTGGATTTGATCAATTGCATGTTTTCTCAAATCATGAATGATTGGGTATGGAGTTCTCTTTCATAGCATATTCCTGTTAGGGCACATTGCATTAAAAATTCAAGTTCATATCCGAAGAATATTTATTTTGAAGACTCAAGGATCAAAGGAAAAAGATCGTACGTTTTACATCGTCAGCAAGCATTTCTTGAAGGAAAAGAGATGTATGGTGAAAGTGTGTGCAATTACAAGAACAATAGGCCAAGGAAGGGAATAATTTGTCCAAGATAAAAGATGAAGAAAAATGATGCGATTTACAAAAATCAATATTTTTTTCCATTTTTTATGGATTTTCATAATTTTGTCCACGTTGGCTTGTCCATCAGATGCATTCTGATCATTTTGAGCACCGAAAAACTATATTTAGCGTTCAAATGACGAAGTTATGATCCAAACAAGTTGCAAACAGGCATAGGGCAAAAAAAACGAAAATAGTGAAAAGGAGTAGAAAAGCAAAAGCCAAAAGATGAAAGCAAAAAGCCTAATGTGTATGCATGTGGATAGAAAACTATATAAAGAGATGAGAATGGAGAGTTAAGGCCTTTTCCCTTGATTATAATTGTATTTTGTGAGAGAGGAAAGTGGAGGGTCGCATGCTAGAGTGAGCTCTAGTCATGCCAATTTGGAAGTTGGAGCTTTGGGTGTCAAAGCACTGAGCATCGGCTCATGGTTGTTAAGATATGAGAATATTTTTTCACTTGGTTTGTTTTCAAATTTTTGGATTTTCTTTTTGTTGAGTTGTGGTTGTGTGATGCTCTACCCAAATTAGGGTTTTAGTTTTTTGAGCTACAAGAGGCAGTTCTTTATTCTTTTGTTTTTCATGGTGTAATGTCAAATATTTGAACTTTTCAAGTTGTGGTGCATCCAACAAAGTCAATTATCCCAACCGGCACTCCTTAACGTCTCGTTATCAGGTTGTGAGTGAGACTTACTATCGATCACTGCTTGCGTAACATCTCTTTTTTTGTGCCCCCACTAAGGAGTGCCGAAGATTGACATTGCTGTTATTTTGAATGTGGGTTTGTTTTGATTTCTTGTGATTGTTGAAAATGGATGATGATTTTCATGAGTTCCATAGTAATCATACCAAAGATCCCGAAAGATTTTTAGAAAAAATAGAAATATGTTGTTTGATAGGGAGAGTGACCAATCCTGAGGCTAAACTCCAGATTCTTAGGTATCAATTGCAAGGAGAAGCATGGAATTGGTTGCTTGACTTTGAGATTAACATGAAATTTAAGAGACAAAATTTGGACTATGAGACCATTAAAAATGCTTTTTTATCTAGGTTTAAAAGAAAAGAAAGTCAAAGTGAGATTTGGGCAAAAATAGAAACTTTTGTTTAGTGTGTCGAGGATTTTGCTGAGTTTGAAAGATTGTGGATTCGATGGATTTTAACATTGTTAGAAGGTGAGATAGCCCTAGTTATGCTAAAGATAATGTATTTTGTAAAGGGATTGAAATTAGAAGATTGGAGGGTGAAATTAGAGGTAAAAAACCCTAAGACTTTCGAGGGAGCGATGAAGATAGCTCAATATCAAGAGAGGAAGACCAAAAGAAAAAAAAAGTTAGGGTTTGATGAACCAAGGGAAAAGTTGAGTTCAAGGCAAGTCGAGAGAAAAGTTTTTGAGGAGAATAGAGTTAGTTACGCCTATCTTGAGAGAGGTATACTATATTCTTTATTTAGGAGAGATGAGTTGACTTTTGAGAAATCAATTGAAGTATGTGAGGAGAAACTCCCTAGGGTGGTTGAGAAGGAAAATACTTGTTTGACTGATTGTAGTGAAGAGTCTAGGAGTGTGAATTCATACCCATTGACCATGGATACTTCTAGTCCAGTGATTACTGATTTAACTAAAGAAGAGGGATCAATTGATGATACTTTAGAGCTTAAGGACTTTAGAGATGAGCTAGAGATGGATCTGAGTTGTAAAGAAGAAAATGAGAGACCATATTGTATTAAGGACCAAGAGTTTTGATGTTTCTTGGGAGAGGATGAGAGTCAAGAAAGTTTTGATATTTCTGATGAGGGAAGGTGTGATGAAAATTTAGATAGTCATGGCAGTGTTGAAGAGAGTAAATATAATTTAGAGAGTGAGCTTGTTTGCCTTGGTGATAGTATAGATGGATCGGATTGCTTGAAAAGAGAAGAGAAAATTGAGGATGAATTTTTGAGTTTGCTAGAAGACTATGAGGGGGAGAGCTTAGAAGCTGTAAGTTTTCAAGATGAAGTTAAGGGTTCGAATTTGTTGCTTGATGAGTTTGTTGAGATTTGTTGTGAGTTTGGTTATGAGTTTGTTGATCAAGAGAGTATGGAGGTTTTAGGTTTTTGACTCATGTTGTGATTTTGGTGTTGGTGTTGCTGACTCAGTTGAGTCTTGTGAGTTGGTTGGTGATGGTTTGAGTAGCCCTAGAGAGGCTTTTGTTTGTGGTGTTGATGATGTTATTTTGAGTAGACCTAATCTTTTACTCCTTGATAGTTGTGTAGATAATTGTTTGGTTGTTTAAGGCAACAATGACGAAGAGAAAACATCATTTGATAGTCTTTTAGTTTCTTTGAGTTCTCCTAAAGATTTTGATATTCTTTGTGATGATTCTGATTGGGTTTTTGAGGATCTTGAGAGTGATGTTGATGAGGATGTAAGAGAGAATTTGAGTAAGGCTTTGAAAAGAATTGAAAATTTGAGGGAAGAGAGATTTACAACCAAGGAAATAGAGTTGGAAGAGGTTTGTGAGGAGATAGTTGGGGATTAGGTAGTTAAGGAGTCTTTGGTTGAGGTTTTAGACCCAAAATTGTTGTATTGTGAAGATGTTGTTTGTGATGATAAAGATGTGAAAGTTTCTTCAGTTTCTTGTGAGGTTTCTTGTAAGGATACTATGGAAGGTGTTTACCACTCTTTGTGTGTGAAAGACTCGATGGAGTCTTGTATTATTGATGAGTTAAGTGATGTGGTTGGCTGTCCTGGAGTGATCCCATTTGTGGATGTTGTTGGTTTTTGTGGTGTTATGAGTCCGAAGTTGACTCCTTTTGATGTTGTGTTTGATTTGGAGATTGATTTGGGAGATCCTTACATAGTATCTTTAGGAGAAGTTGTAGATGAATCAGTGGATGAATTTGAGATTGGCAACAAAGAAAGGGTCAAAATTTTATTTAAAGACTCTAGAAGTACCATGTTTTTTCATAGGGAGGATGGGTGGGATATGAAGATTTTAGATTATGGTTGGGATTTGTGGGATTTGAACATTTTTTAGTGTGGTTATGATTTGAGGGATTTGAAGAGTTTGGAGGATGATGTATTTTCCTTGGATGGAGAGGATTGTCTCAAGCATACTGATGAGAACTTCATGGATGAGTTTTGTCTACCTGTAAAGGACTTGTTTCAGAGAAATGTGCCATTTGTGTTTGTTGAGAAGATTATGGACAGATCGTTGGATTTGATTTTTGATTGGCTCATAAATGTTGCATGGTTTTATGAAAGCAACTGCTGCACATTAATGTTGGCAGACTAGGGGGAGGGCTAAATATGTCAAGCATTTTTCCGAAAACTGAAAAGCCCTAGTCAAACTGTAGTTAGGTTTGATTTTTGCTAGCTTACTTGTTTGCGTGACAGTTTGTTTTGTTGTTTCATAATTGGATTCCATGTGTTTATCTAGCTTAGGATTTATTTTTGACATTTTGTTTGATTTGTTGAGTGTGAAACTTGACAGTCTTGGTCGAGCTTGGTATTTTTTTGGACAGGATGAAGCTTATGTTTGCTAATAGCTACCAAACCTTGAGGAACAATGTATGTTTTCTTGTCAAGACTCTTACACATCATGGGGATAATGGGTTCACGAGCACTTCACATTGCACTTGTTGATGCACTACACTCGAGGGCTGTCTCATGTTATTATCAAATACTTCCATGCCATGGGTTGGAATTATGCACACTTTGCACCATCATTGAGCACTAGCATGACATGAGGTCCGCTGCAACTATATGCAGTAAATCTTAGTTGCATGTACACATGAGAGAGCACCTGTCATTGAGCACGCACGATATTTGGGATTTTCATCACCAAGTTAGAAACCTCTGGTTGAGTGTGTAAGGAGGTTGGGTGAGTTAGAGGGTCGTGAAGGACGCCACCAATTGTGAGAAGGATTGTTCATATTTAGTCAACATCTTGAAGACCATCATTTTCTAGAGTGATTGTGAGATTTTGGATGGGTGGAGTGGAGTATATCATATCTTTTGTTGAGAGTTGAGAGATGAGGATAAGGAATTTTAAATTAATCAAGAAATTTTGTTTGCATTTTGCATGACGCACGATTTGATGCCATGAGGCATATTTCACGGTGGATTTTGTGCCACGGTGGATTCTGTGAGGTTTTACAGTGGATTCCGTAAACTTTGTTGATCGGGGCTCATACACAAAGTGGATTCTTTGTGCGAGAAGTTGATGGGGACGCCTATCCTTTTCGGGTGTCTCATTAATTTAGTGTGTACATGGGTGATTCCATAGCGGGTGATTCCGCAAAATACATATTAAATTAATAAACGTTTATGAGTTTAAAGTGCGCACTCGTGATAAATTAAGGTTAGGATTGATTTTTAACCAGTTGATTTATTTGTGTAGTTGAAGACTGCTAGGTATTCACTTTTGTCGGTTTAATTGTATTATTTTACTAACGATTGTGAATGCTTCAGTTGATGTGTAGAGATAGCAGCAGTGGCGGATGAAAGCATTGGAGGATAACGTGTATTTGAGTTATCACTTATATTTTGATGGGCGCATACCTTAGGCATGGCGCCTATATTTTGTTGCACCTATTTATTGAGGTGTTGGATATCTATTTATTATTTTGTATGCGCATGAGCGCACGATTATGATATTTGTATTTAGACATTGTAGTGGGTATGCTTGACTCTTTGGGCGCCTGCCCATTAGCTTTATTTCTATTTTGTGCTAAAGCAAACTCAAAAGCCAAAAGTGTGCTATTTTGTAATTTGGGCTATTATTTGAGCTTGAAGATGATTAATACATAAAATACATGCTTTGTGGAGCGCTCACACAAGGCATGGGGGGAGATTGCACCCAATTGGTCTCTTGTTCATGTCGTGCATGCTTTCTACCTTGAGTTTTGTGCAAAAAGTAGAGTTCTTTTGTTCTTGGGGACCTTCCGATGTTCACTATGCGAGCATATAGCATCCGATCTGCGCACGAGTGGTATCAGAGCGAAGCTAAGATCGAGAGCTTCCAATCGCTACCCATCTTGTGCGAAGGCGGAGCTCTTGGAACGATCGAGCTCTACGGTTAGTCTCATCGCAAATGGTCGACATGGGTGGATTCTTGGTGGTGAAGAACCTCTGTTTACAGCCTCTGATTGCGAAGGACCGTCCTGTAACGGTGGAGGACCACTCCTGCATCCTCTTCTCCAAGTCATTTTTCCACAGTCAAACAGATAAGCCTTCATATCTTGAAAAGTTCAAGCTTAAGTCAAAAGCTTAAGTAAGCTTAATAAGCTTACTTAAAAGCTTAAAAGCCCTCAAATTTCATCGTTTTATATCGCGGCATGTTGACGTCGTGATCAGCGGCGCAAAAAAAACGCCCCCTCTAAAATTCGTCATTTTCAGTTATACTAAGCTTAAGCTTAGTCGAGCAAGTCATCAGTCACACAAATTCTCCAAGTTGATCAAGTTTCATAAGTTTGCAACTCTGCAAGTCAGTCAAGTCACCAAAAGTCAAAACTGACTTGTGCCCAAAACTCCCATAAGGACTATTCCTGCGTAGAAGCACCGAACTGCAACGTTGTTTCCTGGAAAACTCTGTTCACATATGCAGACTTGCTGAACCAGTTTCAGCACACGCAGAAGGTCAAATGCAGATTTTACAAAGATTTCAAATCCCACAATTGCCAAAGATGAAGACCGTGAAAGCCAAACAAAAAAATATATAAGCCTTGTACACCCGATCTTGAGCTACGCTCATCTTGCTAATTAGATTTTGAGAGTGTGAGGTCTTTTGAAGTTTTGTAGGATGACAAAACCAAATATGGATGATTTAATGGCTGAAGGCGATCTTCCTGAACCTACGGTGGAACAAATGTTGGATTTAATTATGATGCAATTGGACGAAGAACGAAGAGCCCGGCAAGCATTGCAAGTTCAATTGGCCAATTTACAAAGATTGACTTTTGACAAAGAGGAACCACAATCCGAAGATCTTATCCGACGTACCATTGATGGGACTCTCGAAGCTCAATCCATCCGCAAAGAAACAAATATAGGTAAAATAAATTTCAAATTCCATACTTTCAATGGCACTCGAGATGGAAAAACTATTCTTGCATTCATTAGTCAATTTGATGATTATTTTCATGAAGAGACATATGCTGAAAAAGATAAAATCAAGTGTATCACTAATCATTTAGTGGATAGAGCATCTCTTTGGTGGACCGTGGTTCATAAGAGTATAGATTGTCCCACTACCTGGGAGAGTTTCAAGAAGAAGTTTATGTAGAATTTTCTTCCTCCACAATTCCATGAAAAAGCCATAAAGCAATGGGACCTTCTTCAGCAAAGACATCGTGAACCTATTTCTCAGTACACCAAACACTTTTGGAATGCCTTACTCCAATTACGCATACTTGAAGACGTACCTGAAGCGACTCACAAGCGCAAGTATACGTCTGGATTACTTGGGCATTACTACACTGAAGTCAATATGTTCAAGCCTGCAACTCTTGAAGATTCCGTAAGTCTTGGACAAAACCACCTCCTTTGCCATCGAATACCAATCAAAACCCTAAGCCATCTTCATAGCCAAATCCTAATATTTCTAGACTTCCTGCCATTGCAAACAATGTATCTAAAGCCAAACCTATAGTGTGTTACAAATGCCATCAACCTGGACATCTAGCAACTAATTGCCAATCGAAGAAGCCACCTATCCATATCATCTATCTTGGAGCAATGGAGGATGAAGAACATGAGGAAATGCCTGACTTTACGGAAGATGAGGATGACACTACTACTCCTTTAGATACTTTACCAGGTATGCCAACTCCACATTCTTTGTTGACAATGAAATGTTTAGTGTATGGAAAAGAAAAGATTATTTTGCATGATGATGGTAGTACACATGATTTTATTTCTGCAAAGTTAGTGTTGCAACATTTTATGAAAGCAACTTCTACACATGAATGTTTGCAAACTAGGGGGAGGGCTAAATATGTCAAACATTTTTTCGAAAACTGAAAAGCCCTAGTCAAACTGTAGTTAGGTTTGATTTTTTCTAGCTTACTTGTTTGCAAGACAGTTTGTTTTGTTGTTTCATAATTGAATTTCTTGTGTTTGTCTAGCTTAGGATTTATTTTTGACATTTTGTTTGATTTGTTGAGTGTGAAACTTGACAGTCGACGAGCTTGGTATTTTTTTGGACAGGATGAAGCTTGTGTTTGCTAATAGCTACCGAACATTGAGGAACAATGTATGTTTTCTTGTCAAGACTCTTACACATCACGGGGATAATGGGTTCACGAGCACTTCATGTTGCACTTGTTGATGCAATACACTCGGGGTTGTCTCCTATTCTTATCAAATACTTCCATGCCATGGGTTGGAATTATGCACACTTTGCACCATCATTGAGCACTAGCACAGCATGAGGTTGGCTGCAACTATATGCAGTAAATCTTAGTTGCACATACACATGAGAGAGCACCTATCATTGAGCACGCACATTTCTTGCATGCACGATATTTGGGATTTTCATCACCAAGTTAGGAACCGGTTGGGTGAGTTAGAGGGTCATGAAGGACGCCACCAATTGTGAGAAGGATTGTTCATATTTGGTCAACATCTTGAGGACCATCATTTTCTAGAGTGATTGTGAGATTTTGGATGGGTGGAGCGGAGTATATCATATATTTTTATGAGAATTGAGAGATGAGGATAAGGAATTTTAAATTAATCAAGAAATTTTGTTTCCATTTTGCATGACACATGATCACATGTAGATAGACTAGGCACAATTTTTTCAATGCATACATTATTTTTGTGTGTAGTATCGATTGATTGGTTGCATGTTATGGATTTGATCAATTGCATGTTTTCTCAAATTATGAATGATTGGGCATGGAGTTCTCTTTCATAGCATATTCCTATTAGGTCACACTGCATTAAAAAAATAGGTTCGTATCCAACGAATATTTATTTTGAAGACTCAAGGATCAAAGGAAAAAGATCACACGTTTTACATCGTCAGCAACAAGTATTTCTTGAAGGAAAAGAGAACATGTATGGTGAAAGTGTGTGCAATTACAAGAAAAATAGGCCAAGGAAGGGAATAAGTTATCCAAGATAAAAGATGAAGAAAAATGATGTGATTTACAAAAATCAGTATTTTTTCCCATTTTTTATGGATTTTCGTAATTCTGTCCGTGAAAGCTTGTCGATGAAATGCATTCCAATCATTTTGAGTTGTTGAATAACTATATTTTGGAGTTCAAATGATGAGGGTATGATCCAAACAAGTTGCAAACAGGCATAGGGCAGAAAAAACGAAAATAGTGAAAAGCAGTAGAAAAGCAAAAGCCAAAAGCTGAAAGCAAAAAGCCTAATGTGTGTGAGTGGGGATAGAAAACTATATAAGGAGATGAGAATGGAGAGTTAAGGCCTTCCCCCTTGATTATAATTATATTGTGTGAGAGAGGAGAGTGGAGGGTCGCATGCTAGAGTGAGCTCTAGTCATGCCAATTTGGAAGTTGGAGCTTTTGGGTGTCAAAGCACTGAGCATCGGCTCATGGTTGTTAAGGTACGAGAATATTTTTTCACTTGGTTTGTTTTCAAATTGTTGGATTTTCTTTTTTTTGAGTTATGGTTGTGTGATGCTCTACCCAAATTAGGGTTTTAGTTGTTTGAGCTACAAGAGGGAGTTCTTTATTGTTTTGTTTTTCATGATGTATTGTCAAATATTTGAATTTTTCAAGTTATGTTGTGCATCCAACAAAGTCAATTATCCCAATCGGTACTCCTTAACGTCTTGTTATCGGGTCGTGAGTGAGGCTTGCTCTCGATCACCCCTCGCGTAACAGCGACACTTGTGCAACAAGTTGCATCGTCGCAAGGTCTTGTGGTTTGTTCATAAGAGAATTTTGCCATTCCTTGGAATGAGGTTGGCAGGTTCTTGCGCAAGTTTAACTTGCAAGAGGATGAGTAGTCATCCTGTTATAACTCCTTTCTTGGGAAAATTTGCCAAGTTAAGGGAAATTACGTATGTGCTTGGAAGTAAAGGATCAGTTGACAATTTAGAGCGACCTGGTCGCCAGGTCTTATTGTTAATGTATGAAACCTAAGGTATTGGTTAAGTTGGGTTAACAGGGTATGGCCCTAACCCAAGGACTAAAGGGTTAACAAACAAACCCTTGAGGATCTTGCCAAGTCGCAATTGATCCCGGATCAAATGTTGGATGCATTGAGAGAGAAGGATTCAGCCCTTAGCAGTGGGCCAAGTAAATGACCACTAGAATTGATTGTGCTTGTAACAGTTTAGGAGCACTGTTTGCATTGTTTACTCAAGGAACTAAAGGATGGAAACATATTTAATTCTTCAGGTTGAAGGCCTGAAGGGAGAGGCAGTCTCAGTTACCCCCGACTGCCTGCTTGACCCTAACCAAGGGAGTTGTTAGCCGTGCCGGGAACGTGGACCGAACTCGTCGCGTGAGGTCTCTCCATTGAGCTCTACTTGGAGCAGGAGGACGCTTGGGTGCCAGGGAGGGCTCTGGCCGTAAATCCCTTGCCTTTTGGGCCCTGCACAAGAGGCCAACGCGACTCGGGATTGGATCTCGAGGCCTACATACTAGTCTACGGGTGGAAGCTTGGACTAGTAATCCCTGTGGATTGCTGGATAGCCTTCAGGCGGATTATGGATTTCCTTTGGGGCGGATTATGGATTAGCCTGCACGCTGGATTCTATGGATATATTCCAAAGATAAATATGATAACCTGTTGAAAAGGAACTTTTTGAGACTTTTTTTCTATGTCAAGTGCTAAGATTATGTGAAGGAACCACTGTCTAACGGGCTAATTAATGAAGCTGCTTGATGTATGTCCAATTAAATGTCGTAGGTAATTAGAAAACTAAAGCAACCTTGAGAAAACTACGGTGGATGTGGCCATGGGTCCGTCCTACGGATGGGTGGTCCCGGTTGGTCGGGAACTTTTCTCAATTGAAATGGATAGCAAGGAGCTCTTCTCAAAGGAAATGAATAGCAAGGGCGCTGACCTAGAGTCTAGGCTACAAAAATCCCAGTTTATGCTGTTTTAGGGGAACGGAATGGGACTATGCCTTATGGTAGAGAGGTCGAGCCTTGTATCCCTATTGTTTTCCATTCTCCTTGAACCAAGTGCAGCGTGAGCCCGCTTCGTCCCTGGTGTTCTGCGTAAAGTAGTTTGCTTGGGGTTCGACGCTAGGTGCCGTTTAGAAAAATGACTATTAGGGGAATCCTTGATCCAGGTCGATCCTAAGTGGGAATGGTCGGAATACTTCCTCTACCTGGAAGACGCGGGAAGTCCTAGATTGCAAACCCCGTAACATTTCATGGGAGTGCCGGGCGGAGCCTTCTAGACTCTCTTTTCGATGGACTACTAAGACGTATCCTAAAATGGGATAGGTGGACACATTACAGTTGGTATCAGAGAGAACCAATGAAGGATCCGTCTTTATAAGAAATCTTAATAAGAAGAAGTAAAGAAAATGTTGCTATTAAGAACATTGCCTTACTTTTGATGCTATCTTGCAGAATTATGAAGCATGGAATAGATTCTTAGTGTTCCAAGTCATGTTCATGACCGCGATGCATTCCTTAGATTATCGATGAAGGATCGATATGATGAACATCCTAGACCGTATTTAGAATCCATCGCCTTTGTACGTGGAACGAAGATGGATACATGACTCAGGAATCTACTATATAGGTGCCCACCGGTTTGCGTACCTTCGTACCAACCTAAAGAGAATCAAGTGGTTGGAGGACCTGAAGATTGTGAAGCTGTTCATTTTTGTTGAGGCTCACGTAAACACAACTTTACATGTCGAAGGTCGGAGGGTCGAGCTGAACTCATATGTATACAAGAAAGTGACCCGCATAATCCCTGTCGACAGGATCAAGGTGTTGGGATGCTACGAGAAGAATGCGTACCAAAGGAAAGGATACCCTAATCTTTCGATGACTTATCGATTCCTGAAGATCCATGGTCTGAAACCATACTATTATCTAGTTTCCGGGGCTAAATGTAACACAACATTATTCTCCCTGAACAAATGTATCACTTTGCTCTACCATCCCAAGAAATATTGTACTCCAAAAGGGCTATGCCCATACGAATGAAATAAGACTTTTTTTAATCAATGATTGTCTTGTCTATGACTATTGAAAAAAATTTAAGTGGCTAGGTTTCTTGGTTGAAAGCTGAATTGGGTATGAAAAATAATCATAACAATTAGCGAGTTGTTAATGCTAAGAATCCCCTACCTAGGCACAACCCCAGGGTACAGATTCCCAGTCCGTCCCCTATATCAAGTGTCGTGATTCAGGAGAAGAATTTTCTTCTCAAGCAGATCAAGCACGCGAGAATTTGATAGGAAAGAAAGGACTGTCCAAGCGGATGCTGAGATTTGGATAGAGTCCATGGAAGATTACTTTGAAGCAACCGGTACTACACCCCCCAACCAGGCAATGCTCACCAAGCTGAAGCTCACCGACAAAGCTAGGCTTTGGGGGAAGCAATGATGTAGAGATCAAGGGATCTCGAAAGGATCCGTTACCTAGGAAAAGCTGAAGAAAGATGTGCAAGGAAGATAGTTACCACCTGCGTATCGCACGCAGAAAATGAACAAGTTCTACGAACTGAAAAAGCTGGGTCTGACTCTTGACACATACTACTCAAAATTTGTCTCACTTTTGAAATATGTGCCACAAATGGATATGACACAACAGGTGTCGAAATTTTGTGCTGGTTTAAATCCACTAGTGAATACCCGCCTTGAATCTATGCGTCTAACAAATCTACAGGACGCACTCATTCGAGATGCGCCCATAATTCAGGAAGTGCACGCTAGGCCAAGAAGTAACAAGACTTGGTCTTATAATGATCAGAACAGAGGAGCATATAGGCCCAAAGCGAAGAGAGTTCAAGGTCAAAATCGGGGACAAAGAAAGAAAGCAAGGACCAATAATGTCAATAACTTTGTCCCTATCCAAAGTAATGGCCCCAATATCTATTGTTTTCACTGCAACGAGCCCAGCCATTTCAAAAGGCAATGTCCCAAGCTTGGTGGAGGACAACGTGAAGCTCCTTTCCTAGGAACCGCCCTGGCCAAGGAGCCACCACCCGAGGCAGAGGAAGAACCCCCTGTGTTGCCAACAGGGAAATGTGTGAAGAAGAGGACCCAACCATGGAAGCAGACTTTGGAAGGGCAACAGTCCATGCCGCCCTTCACAAGAAAGGCTCGAATCGCCAGTTTTCGGTGATTCAGACACCATCGAACTATCAAGGTACAGATTTCAAAACCTTGATTGATTGTGGCAGTACACATTCCTTTATCTCACTAGCTTGTGCAAGAAGATTAGGAACAGCCACAGTAGAAGCACCTACCTTGCTTGTGGAATTAGCAAATGGTCGTGAGGTCACTTGTACTAGGTAAACTGCTAAGGTGGAATTCTTTCTGGGAGGAAAGTCGACTTTGGTCAAATTCAGGGTCATGAACCTAGGTATCCATGAGTGTTTGCTCGGAATGGATTGGCTTAAAACCTAATGACGCCCACATTCATTGTGGAAAGGGCCAAGTTTCCTTTCGAAACTCTGAAGGGGAATTGGTCACAACTCAAGGAGAGGCTGGGAAGCCGAAAATTCAATTGACCAAATCATCTTGGATTATAAAGGGAGTTAGAAAGGGACTATTTGTCTACTTGATTAAGCTTAATAAGCTAGATTAGAAGCAGGAGTCTAGTAAAGAACCTTCATGGCTAAAGAAGTACGCAGACATATTTCCTGAAGAGCTGACAGATGTCCCACCTCAAAGGGAAGTGGATCATGAGATCAAGCTAGTGCTAGGAGTTTCACCAATTGCAAAGAGGCCTTATAGAATGTCCATCCCAAAAGCAATTGAGCTGAAGGAGCAACTCAAGAAACTGTTAGATCAGGGCTACATCCGTCCTAGCAGTTCACCATGGGGAGCTCCAGTGCTGTTCCAAAAGAAGAAAGATGGAACACTTCGACTATGTATTGATTACAGAGGGTTGAATCAATTAACCGTTAAGAACAAGTACCCTATTCCTAGAATAGATGAGCTTCTTGACCGTCTTTAGGGTGCGAAGATCTTCTCCAAGATTGATCTCAGGTCTGGTTACTATCAGATAAGGATCAAGAAAAAAGATATCCCAAAGACGGCCTTCAACACAAGATATGGACACTTTGAGTTCCTAGTCATGTCATTTGGGCTTACGAATGCACCTACCACCTTCAATAGGTTAATGCAAGATATCTTTAGGCCATATCTTGATGACTTCGTACTCGTCTTCTTTAATGATACCTTAGTCTGTTCCAAACAGGAAGAAGATCATGAATCCCAGCTTTGCATTGTCCTTGAGACAATGAGGGCACACAAGCTTTATGCTAAGATGAAGAAGTGTGCATTCTTCAAATGTCAGATTGAATATCTAGGATTCATCGTATCAGCGGAAGGAATCTCAGTGGATCTAGCCAAAGTAACAGATGTCCTAGAATAGCCAAATACCAACAATTGTCAAAGAAATACACAGTTTTCTTGGATTGACAGGATGGTATAAGTCTTTATCAAAGACTATGCTTTGATTGCAGCACCTCTGACAGATCTACTAAAGAAGCAAACATCCATTGCATGGTCAACTGTCGAACAATCTAGCTTTGAAAGATTAAGAAAAGTTTGGTATCAGTACCTATCCTGAAACTTCCTCAGTAAGGAATTCGAAGTAGTAACTGATGCTAGCATGCTTGCCTTAGGATGTGTGCTTATGCAAGAAGGTCATCCTGTAGCATACTCTTCAAGAAAACTGAACAACCATGAGAAGAATTATGCTACCCATGATCTGGAACTGTTAGCCATTGTCCATGCTCTAAAGCTTTGGAGACACTACTTGTTGGATAACAAGTTTACTCTAGTGACGGATCATAAAAGTCTCAAGTGGATCTTTACCCAGAACGAGCTCAACATGAGGCAACGTCGGTTGATTGAAGTGCTGGAGGAGTATGATTTTGAAATCAAATACCAGCATGGAAAGGAGAATGTAGTTGCCAATGCACTTAGTGGCAAGGCATTCCTTAATTCTCTAATCTTGCAAAATCCATCAACAACTAGATCTCTAGCCACAAAGGTATCCATGCCAAACAACCCAATACTTGAGCTAGCTAGAGAAGAAGTATGCCATGATCCAGCCTATCAAAGGATGCTAAGGGAGATTCCTATTAAGGATCAGGACCAAAAGCTACAGGCTAAGTATCATGAATTCTCTGTCAATAGTGGACTTGTCTACTATAGAACGAGATTATGTATACTAGCAAGCTAGTCACTCAAGCAGAAGATATTGTGGGAAGCTCATGATTCCCCTTTCTCAGGACGTCCTAGCTATGCCAAGACCCTCAATGCAGTTAGAAAGTGCTACTATTTGGAGAGGCTTAAAGGTGACGTTCTCAAATATGTCACTGAGTGTTTGTCTTGTCAACGTATCAAAGCCGAACATGTCAAAATGCCAAGAAAGTTGCAACCACTTGACATTCCCCAAATGAAATGGGAATTCATCAGTATGGATTTTGTTGTTGGCCTACCCCAAGTTCAGGGAGGATACAACTCCATCATAGTTGTGGTTGATATGCTCACTAAGGTTGCATACCTTATTCCCGTTAAGACAAACTATAAAGCCTCAGACATTGCAAGGTTGTTTATCAATGAGATATTCAAGCTACATGGGTTGCCCAGAAGAATCATTAGTGATCGTGATTCTCTCTTCACATCACACTTCTGGAGAGCTATCTTTGAAGCCATTGGGACTCAACTCTATTTTAGTACACCTTACCATCCCCAAACGGATGGCCAAACGGAGCGAGTCAATCAAGTCATTGAGGATATGCTAAGGGCACACTACTGCTGTGAACCAAAAAGGTGGATTCAATACTTGCCTTTGGTTGAATTTGCCTACAATGCTTCTTACCAACAAAGCATTCAGATGACCCCTTTCCAAGCATTGTATGGGTACGACTGTCGAAGTCCCAGAAACTTCTCAGATCCAACCTTGAGGGTTGAAGCTTCAAGGCAGATGTTGGAAGAGATGGATGACCAAATGAAGTCAATTAGACAGTGTCATGATTGTGGGAGAGAAGGAAGGAGTCTCGCTTGAAGCTTTCTTGCTTGCACAATGGGGGAAGACACACAAGGGTGGAGGCTGAAAATAGTTTTCCTCTTCTTAGTTGTGTAAGCCAAAAGAACTCTGGTACAAAGAAATAGAAGAACCCTATATATGGGTCTCAAACCAAACTCAACTAACTAAGGTGGCATACTAACTGAGCCACGAACTAGAGTAGATAAGGATAGCTATCATGTAGCTATTATTCATGGGCGGTGTACCAACCGCGTCTGCAACTGACAAGTTGGTGACATAAATACACAACAGTCACCCTGGCGTATCACGAGTGGAGCTCGATATCTCAACACTCCCCCTCGAGCTCAATCCCAATTCTTGCACACCAAGCAGGTCTCTGAACTTGCGCAGCTTCTCTGCGCCCAATGCCTTCGTGAATATGTCAGCTACTTGATCCTCTGTGCTGACATAAACTAGATCAATAAGACCTAGTAAAACCCTCTCTCGCACATAGTGATAATGCACCTCAGTGTGCTTTGTTCTAGCACGATAGACTGGGTTATTTGCCAAGTGTATACTACTCATGTTGTCACAATAAATGACAACTGGCCCATCTGTAGACTGATGCATATCATAAAGTAGCTTAACCAAGCTACCTCACATGCAGCCATTGCTGCACCCCTGTACTCAGCCTCTGTGCTCGACAAGGCAACTGTAGACTGTTTCTTGCTGCTCCAAGTGACTGCAGCACTCCCAAAAGAGAACACATATCCACTGGTAGATCGTCTATCAGAAATACTACCAGCCCAATCAGCATCAGTGTATCCATGCAACTGTATCTGAACCCCAGTCTCATAAAATAGTCCATACTGCAATGTGGACTTCACATACCTGAGTATGCGTCTAACCGCATCCAAATGTGGTTTCCTTGGAGCCTGCATAAACTGACTTACCAATCCAACATCATAGCTCAAATCTGGCTTGGTAATAGTCATATAAATCAAACTTCCTACTATGCGTCTGTACATAGTAGGGTCTTCTAGAAGCTCACCTGCATCTGTGCTCAGCTTCACATTGTGCTCCAAAGGAACTGAAATAGGCTTACAGCCTGTCATCCCATATTTGGACAGCATGTCCAATCCATACTGCCTCTACAAGAGCTGTATCCCACTTGGTGATCTAATCACCTTAATGCCCAAGACATAACGCAGCTCTCCCAAATCCTTCATCTCAAACTTCTGCTTCAATAGCATTTTCACATGAAGGATATCTTCATCACTGTCACCTGTCATAATCAAATCATCAACATAAATGACAAGTAGCATAATACCTTTCTCTGTTTTTCTCACATAAAGTGAGAAATCTACCTTGGAAATTTGAAAGCCAATAGTGACAAGATACTGTCCTATCTTGTCAGACCATGCTCTAGGTGCTTGCTTCAAGCCATACAAGGCTTTCTTCAACCTGCAAACGAACTCAGGATGAACAACATGCACATAACCTGGTGGCTGCTCCATATAGACCTCTTCTTGCAAATCACCATGCAAGAAGGCATTCTTTACATCCATCTGATGTAAAGACCATCCCTTTCATGCAGCCATAGCAGTGACTACTCTTACGGTTGCCATCCTTGCAACCGGACTGAATGTTTCTTCATAGTCAATGCCATATGTTTGTGCATACCCCTTGACTACTAATCTTGCCTTGTATCTATTCACAGAACGATCTGCATTGTGCTTCACCTTATAAACCCACTTACAGCCAATTGCATTTTTACCTTTAGGCAAAGGTACCAATTCCCATGTAGCATTTGCTTCCAAGGCATCCATTTCTTCATCCATGGCTTTCTCCCATTTTTCTTTTCCCATGGCTTGCTCAAAAGAAGTGGGTTCTGGTTTCTGTATCACTTTGACCATATATGCATAGTGAATGGCTGTAAATCCATCATATTTCAGCCTATCCACAGGATACCTAGCTCTCGTAGACCTGCACAAAGTAGGTTCACTCCCAGGTGCTCTCAAAACATCCCTGGTCTTTCTTACTCCAGGTGTAACAATAGAAGGAATACCCAACTCATCATCAATGCTCTGTTTTTGAGCCACTGGATTCACCATCCACATAAGAGTGACCTGCATTCACATCAAACATGGGCTGATCAACCTTCTCTTTTCCTTTTCGTGATACCTACATACCACTATCTGCATTACTTTGAGAAGATTCTCCTGATCTCAATCTGCCTATCCATGGCGAAGAATGTGAACCACTGCTAGAGAACGCTCCAAGTCCACTAATATTTTGTGACTGCTGCTGTGAATTCTGTGCAGCATTACCATTTTGTGCATCTACATCATCAATCACATTTACTGGTTTATACTAGCTACTCATCTCATCAAAAACAACATCTCTGCTCACTGTAAACTTACGAGTAGAAGGTTTATAGCATCTATACCCTTTTTGCTGCAGAGAGTAACCAATAAAGATGCACTTCTCAGCTTTTGGATCCAAGTTGGATCTCAACTCATCTGGCACATGTACATAGGCAATGCAACCAAAAATTTTCAAATGATAAATATCTGGTTTCCTACTAGTATACCTCTCCTCTGGAGTCATTCCATGTATTGCTGCAGTGGGAGTCCTATTCATTATGTAGACTACTGTAGCAACTGCTTCAGCCCAATAAAAATCTGGCAAGTCTTTTTCATTGAGCATGGCACGAGATACCTCTCCAATATGCATGCTTTTCCTTTCTGCAATTCCATTTTGTTGTGGGGTATGACTGCATGAATATTGCTGCTTTATGCCATGCTCCTGTAGGAACCTTGCAAACTCATTTGAGAGGTACTCTCCCCCTCCATCTGACCTTAGGCATTTTATCTGCAGGCCTGTTTCTTTTTCAACCATCGCTTTAAGAGTTTTGAAATGCCCAAAAACTTCACTTTTCTTTTTCATAAAACACACCCAAACTTTTCTACTATAGTCATCAATAAAACTGACAAAATAATGACAGCCTCCAAGAGATGCAGCTTTAGTTGTCCACACATCAGAGTGGATTAATTCCAATGGCTTCTTACTCTCTTGAACATGTCTAGGAAATGGTTTCCTTGCCTGTTTTCCAAACTGACAGGCTTCACATACCTTATGCATTTCTGCAACCTTGAATTTTGGCAAACCTGCAACAATATTTTGGGCATGCATTGATTTAAGTCGCTGTACATTAACATGACCAATGCGTTTATGCCAGATATCAATATCTGCAACTACACCGGTCCCATGTGCAAACATTGCTGCACTCAATTCAGACATGTCTGCATCCAATGTAAACATTCTGCCATTCTTCTTTCCTTTTGCTATCAAGCGACCTTTATTTTTCATATCCTCAACAAAGCATCCATGAGGATTAAATCTAACCTGCAAGCCCTGCTCAACCATTTGACCAACAGAAACCAGATTCTTGGTGATATTCGGGACATGAAATACATCGGACAAGTATTTCTTTTTCCCATCCTGCATAGACAAGGGAATTTTTCCAATCTGCACAATAGAATGCGCAGTATCATCATCAGTCTCCACAAATCCTGGTTTTTCCATTTTTCTTGCATCCTCTATCCATTCTGCATGACCTGTCATGTGGTTTGATGCACCTGAGTCAACATACCATACATCATTGCTTTCTTCTGCACTTGTCACAGAATTGTTCATGTGCTGCACCATAAACAAGTGCTCATTTCTGTCATCACCCTGTCTACTAGAAGATGCATAATTCCCTTGTTGCAGTTTTCCATTCATGATGTCATTCTGCTTTTTATAGCAGTCTTTAGCCATATGACCCATTTTACCACAGTAGTAGCATTCAACATTACTGTTTGCATTTTGGCCGCTTTGCCATCCACCACGACCTCTTTGGCTCCCCTTCCCTCTAGAGTTACCACGTCCTCCTCCATAGGACTGGTTTTCTTGAGTTCGCTGCATATTCTGATTTTTGCCACGGCCTCCAAATCGGCCTCCTCTACCTCTCCCTCTACCTCTTCCAGCATTTGAGTAGAAGACAGCTTCTTTTGAAGTTCCTCCTGAAGAAGATGCACCACCATTTCTCTGCTCCTCAGAAATTAGAAGAGCAATCAACTCCTCAAAATCAGGAAATCTTTCACGGACGGAAATGGATGTTCGGAACTGTGTATAATTCTTTCCTAGACCATTCAAGGTCACGGAAACTAAATCATCATCTTCCACTGGTGACCCAATGGAAGCAAGTGCATCTGCAATCTTCTTCACCTTCATGTGGTAGTCGTTGATGCTCATACTTTCTCTTTGCACATTATGCAACTCTTGCTTGAGCTGCATTTTCCTGGCTTGCGTATTTGTGCTATACATTTTTGACAAAGTATCCCATGCCTCCTTTGGCGTACTTGCATCCTGAATATGCACAATCATAGAGTCTGAAATACTGATAGACAGCCAATACATAACTTTCCTGGCTCTCTCATGCCATGTTTTGAATGCCTGCATTTGCTGTTGATTGGGAACATCAGGAAGAACTGGTTCTTCTTCATTTCCTGCAACAAATTCCCAATATCCTTTTCCCATAAGAAAATTTGTCATTCTAAACTTCCATGCTTTGAAGTTATTCTTGTCAAGCTTTTCAGTGACAATCTGTGAAAGAGAATCAGACGCCATTACAGAACACTACAAAAAATTCTGTCACTGCAAAGAACACAGCTTCAACCTCATAAGGGCAAATCTACAAAATTGACGAAGGTGGTATTTGACCACACAGTCACTTCCTAGTGACGATTTTGCATCAACAGGCAACAGGGATGATTCTGTAACTCCCAATGTCTCTGCGCACAGGCATACAATGCAATTTCTACACTAACTTTTTACCGACCTGCAGAACAGTGGTCGCACAGCATAAAACTGGGCCTTTTCCTGAGTGCGTACAGAAAACTTCCGCCTCCAAAACAGGCCCTAAAATGGCCTCAAATAAAAAAAACAAGGTCGCCGAGGGCTAAATCTCTCGCTCGCAACATATACTGCCCTCTTGCTTCACCGCGAAGGGCGTCTCAACCTGAGACAATGCACTCCTGCACTTTCTGGTTGTGCTACCTGTAGAGATCTGCTCCCAAAACAGAAAATGAAAGCAACACTACTCCTCTTACCAGAACACCACGAGCTTGGCTTGCTTTCTTGAGCTCCTTACCACGAACAAGGCTTTGATACCATGTCAAGATTGTGGGAGAGAAGGAAGGAGTCTCGCTTGAAGCTTTCTTGCTTGCACAATGGGGGAAGACACACAAGGGTGGAGGCTGAAAACAATTTTCCTCTTCTTAGTTGTGTAAGCCAAAAGAACTCTGGTACAAAGAAATAGAAGAACCCTATATATGGGTCTCAAACCAAACTCAACTAACTAAGGTGGCATACTAACTGAGCCACGAACTAGAGTAGATAAGGATAGATATCATGTAGCTATTATTCATGGGCGGTGTACCAACCGCGTCTGCAACTGACAAGTCGGTGACATAAATACACAACGGTCACCCTGGCGTATCACGAGTGGAGCTCGATATCTCAACAGACAAGACATCCAAGCTGCCAAGGATAGACAGAAAGCATATGCGGATTTGAAATGTCAAGATAGAACACATGGTCTTCATTCGCGTATGCCCAAAGAAGAGCTCCCTATCCTTAGGAGATTTTAAGAAGCTAAGTCCAAGGTATTGTGGACCATATAAGATCCTCAAGTGCCCAGGACCCAATGCTTATAGACTGCAACTCCCTGAGAACCTCAAGGTTCATAATGTATTCCATATCAACCTACTGAAAAATTTGTACCTAACCCTAGCCACGTACTTGATGACCAATAAGTTGTAATGCCTAGCCAAGGAGTCCTTGAGCTACGGCCTGACAGGATCTTAGATGTTAGGGAGAGACAACTGAGATCCAGAACCTTGAGAGAATGCCTCGTTCAGTCGAAAGATTATCCCAAGGAGGATGCCACTTGGATGGATGAAAGCACTCTCAACCAACAATACCCCTAGTGCCTCTTGAGATGAGGACATCTCGATTCCTCCAAGGGGGAGAGAATGTAATATTTCTGCTCGTGAATATTGACTTCCTGCACACCGCATAAACCTCGTGCAAAGGTTATCTTCCGTATTGGAATTGCCAGCAGTGTAATCTGTAACCCGCACGCGAGAAATCGTGACCTCCGCATTGGCAAACCGAGCCCGGGGGTTCAAGTCCGCAAATTGTGGGTAAACACCCTCTTGGGAGGGGCAAAATGGATATTAGTAAAAGCAATTTTTTTAATATTTATCCCTTTCCCCCAGCCGATCACAGCTAGAGAAGAGGGAGTGTGGGGGGATGGGCTTAGTTGAGTGGTGGGCTACATGATGCGGGGGGGGGGGGGGGGGGGAGCCATACAATGGCCACGTGTGGAGCTCCCCTCTCCCCCTAGGCTATATAAACCCCCCCTAGTGGGGAGGAAAGAGGGACTAGGAGGTCGCTGTGCTGTTGAAGGATGGGTTGTGATGTGCCGTTGAGGAGGAGAGGGAGCCGTCGTGGAGTCGCCACCGGATGAGCACGCCACCACTTGCAAACTCCTATTGCTGTTGCCATCGCCGCGTGTTGATGCCGTGGTCCATGTGATCACCAACACATCGATTTACCAGTCCCTCATCATCCTTTTCCACTTCCTTATTACCCCCTCCCTCTTCAACGTGGATTTGTCCATAGCTAGAAGATTCTTTAAGAAGCTTCTAAGCGGGGGGGTGCTTCTATAAGGCCCTTCCACACAAGCCACCTAGAAAGTCCATTCCCACTAGCCACCCGGGGGTTTTGAGGGAACCCATTTTGGTGGAAGATTTCCTGTGCACGGTGTAGGGAAAAGTCCCAGCATCTTTAAGCCCTACTTCTGCATGGCCACTGAGTTTTTAGGCATATCCTAGCCCCTCCTCCCTTTGGCTAGGTGGGCCCTTCTTTAGGTCTCTTAAGTGAGGATTGGAGGCTGGGTGGGTAAGAGGCAACCCACTCATCTTTTTAGCTCTCACTTACATCATAAATTTTGCGTACGATTTGTTATGTTACACTTTCGTCTCGTCGTTTAGTACATGGTGTGCTGATTCTGTGATCTTATATTGTATATATTCTCTCAACTAGCTATGCCAAATTCGATAATCATCAACAAATTTTCTTCTGTACAATGTTTTGTTCCTCACTTTCAAGGACAAGGATTTCTTGGGTAAAAAGTAAAAATTTTGCTAATTCTTAAAGGTGATGACTTGCTTGATATTGTTCTTGGTAATTATGAATGTCCAACTCAACCAATTGATCAGGCTCATGATAATATCCTTGGAACTAAAGTACCTATCTTTGAAGAATGACAAACTCTTTATAATGAGTGGATCAAACATGAAAAAGTAGCTTCTTGATATATTCTTTCTGCTCTTCAATAATCCCTTATGCTTGATGTATATAATCTTTTAAACTCAAAAGCTATATGATAGTATTTGGTAGAAAATTTTAAGAAGAAATCTATTACAAAAATACATTATCTTTATAGTCAGATTAGTGAGTTACAATACAATATTGGACCTTCTATGACAACACATATATCAAATCATTCAAGAACATTATCAATCAACTTGTTGTTGCTAGTGATGTTATTCCATGAAAGCAATTGGTAACTCATTTGTGTTATACTGTAAGGATCTTTCTTATGATAATATTGTTAACATATTATCTAACAAATATGGGATCAATTTCGATCAAGCTTGTATATCTTTGATTGAATATTCATAATGACATGAATGATGACACACAAATCAAGAAACAAGTATGATCTCAAAAGAGGAAACACAATAAGAATAAATCGACCAAGCTTTACTTGCTCCAAGGCATGCCTTTCCATGATCTACACATAAGAGTCATCGTGGTGGTAACTTCTCTCATCTCAAGTTTCCTAATAAACATTATTCTTATTGTAATAGAAATTGTGACACTACACATTATTGCTAGGCAAAAAAATATGATGAAGAACATGGTATTACAAATAAACAACTGTGTTTATCCAAAGATTATTCTTCTTGTGACTACTGTAAAAAGAGTGATCATCCAACCCATTTATGTTTCAAGAGGCATTTTTATTCGAATCATAATAGAGCATATGCTGCTACACATGACAACATTGCTGAGAAAGCAAATTGTGTGAGTTATTCTATCCCTCCAGAAAGGATACTTCATCTTTGTGATGGATCTCTTTTTACTATTGATTCTGGTGCTACGAGAAACATGACATATCAGTCCCAATGGTTACATAATTATTATTCTATTCCCATCAAGAAATTGGTTTTATATCTTGCTAATGACACAACTTGCCAAGTCAAAGGTATAGGTGATTTATATCTTGGTACTCTTTCTTCTACAAGAATTCTCCGCGGAGTTTTACATGGCCGAGATCTACAAATGAATCTTCTTTAAGTTGCAAGACTCATGGATCTTGGTCTCTTTGTCAGTTTTGACCATACTAAGTGTTGCATTGAAAAAGATGGTAAAACCATAGCTATTGCTCCTTGAAATTGTAATCTTTTTTAGTTATATTTAAATGAAGATGTTGCAAATGTTGTTACAGCTCCTGGCAATCTTAACAACAAAAAATGGTATCATTTCTTTGTTCACTCTGATTTTTCAAAGTTTTTTTATCTTTATCACCATGACCTTGTTCAAGATATGGAATTCAAAGCTCCTCGTATGGGTATTTGTGAATGTTGTGCACTTCGAAAGCATTTTCACAAACCCTTTTCCATTTCCACCACAACTCATTCTAAAGATTTGCTTGATCTTATTTACATTGATATTTGTGGACCTTTTTCTCCACCAAAACATCAATATTAGTATTTCATGACTTTTATTAATGACTTCTCAAGATAAACAATTGTTTTCTTCTTGCAACACAAATTAGAAGCTTTATTATCTTTCAAGGAATATCAAAAATCTATAGAACTTCATATTGGTTGTCGCATCAAGAAACTTCGTAGTGATAATGGTAGAGAATATATTTCAAATGATTTTGATGATTATTGTAATAATCAGGGTATTCATCATGAATATATTTCCCTACTCTCCTCAATAGAATGGTATTGCTAAACATAAAAACATGACTATTCTCAATAACATGCGATGTATGCTTATTCATTCTCGATTATCTCAATATTTCTAGGCTGAAGTAGTCTTAATAATAGTATTTGTGCAAAATCATATTTCTACAATAGCTCCTTTTGGTAAAATACCGATTACTACTTGGACAAGTGAAACTCCTTCTATTTTATATTTTCAAACTTTTGGATGTATTCCTTATATTCATGTACCTAAAGAGACTCACAGAAAACTTGATTCTCTAAATTTGAAAGTTATTTTCATTGGATATTCAAATTTTTCTAAGGGATATAAGTTTTATGATCCATCTTTGAAGAAGGTACTCATAAGTCATGATGCTATTTTTAATGAGCATAACTTTTTCGCCACAAGAGAGTTATAATGTGTTCTTCTATGACTAGCGAGGCCTTTCCTAGAGCAATATTGTAACGTGTCCACCTGTTCCCATCAGGACATGTATTAGTAGTCCATCGGAAAGGAGATATAGAAAGCTCTGCCCGGCTCTCCCATGGAATGTTACGGGGTTTGCGATCTAGGACTTTCTGTGTCTGCCACGTAGTGGAAGTATTCTGGCCATTCCCACTTAGGACCGACATGAACCAAGGTTTCCCTTAATGGTCATTTCCTAAACGGCAATTAGCATCGAACCCTAAGCAAACTACTTCACGCAGAAATGCTAGAGCTGAAGCGGATTCACACTACACTTGGTTCAAGGAGAATGCGAAACGAGAGGGATGCAAGGCTCAACCTCTCTACCATAAGGCATAGTCCCATTCCGTTCTCCTAAAATAGAATGAACCTGGATTATTGTAACCTAGACTCTAGGTTAGCGCCCTTGCTATTCATTTCCTTTGAGAAGATCTCCTTGCTATCCACTATGATTGAGAAAAGTTCCCGGCCAACCCGGACCACCCATCCGTAGGACGGAACCATGGTCACATCCACTGCACTTTCCTTAGGGTTGCTTTAGTTGTCTAATATCCTACCACATTTAGTTGGGCATGCATCAAGCAGCTTCCTTAATTAGCCTATTAGACACCAGTTCCTTCACGCAATCTTAGCACTTGAAATAGAAAAGCAATTTCAAACAAGTTCATTTTCAACAGGTTATCATATTTATCTTTGGAATACATTCATAAAGTACAGCCCGTAGGCTTATCCATAATCCTCCCGAAGGCTATCCAACAATCCACAAGGATTACTAATCCAAGATTCCGCCGTAGACTAGTATGCGGACCTCAATATCCAAGCTCGAGTCACGTTGGCCTCTTGTGCAGGGTCCGGAAGGCGAGGGATTTAGAGCAAGAGCCCCCTGGCATCCAAGCGTCCTCCTGCTCCAAGTAGCGGTCAACGGAGAGACCTCATGCGACGGGTTCAGTCCACCTTTTCGGTGTGGCTAACAACCCCATTTGTTAGGGTCACGTAGATAGCTGGGGGTAATTGAGGCTGCCTCTCCCTTCAGGCCTTCAACCTGAAGCATTAGATATCTTTTCATCCTTTAGTTCCTTGAGAAAACAAAGCAAACAGTGCTCTTTAAACTGTTACAAGCACAATCATTTCTAGTAGTCGTTATTTGGCCAACTGCTAAGGAGTGAATTCTTCTCTTCGAATGCATCCAGCATTCGATTCGAGATTAATTGCAACTTGGCAAGATCCCCCAAGGGTTTTTCCGTTAACCCTTATGTCCCTGGGTTAGGGCTGTACTCTATTAACCCAAGTTAACCAATACCTTAAGTTTTGTTAACAGTAAATCATGGAAACCATGTCGCTCCAAATTATTGATTGGTCCTTTGCTTCCAAGCAAATATCTAATTCCCTTATCTTGGCAACTTTTCTCTCCAAGAAAGGTGATGTAGCATGATGACTACTCATCCTCTTGCAAGTTAAACTTGCGCAAGAATTTGCCAATCTCGTTCCAAGGAATTGGCAACTCTCTTGTGGTCAAACCACAAGTTCATGCGACATTTGTAACTTGTTGCACAAGTGTGGCATCTATTAAGTGGATCATTTCATCCATCGAATGGCATCTTCTGATCACGGAATCATGATTAGGCCCAATCCAACCCAATCCTAGTTGCTCTAGGCCCACAACAATCGGTCCTAGGGTTTCCAACTCAATCCGAGTTTCACCTTTTGAACGAGTGATCCTTAGGGTAGAAACCCTAGATGATTTCTTGCAAGTGCATCCAATTGTCCCTACATTCTTTGAATGTGGGTATGACCTTTGGGTATGAGGGTTTCGACTTGGCAACAAGTGCGAAACTAGGTCAAATCCTCAACGTGCTAAACCCTAGTTAGTACTTGGAGTATAATGTATCAATTTAACCATCCTATGCGAATCCTTTGCGGTTTAGGTGTTTTGGGTAATCCAGTTTACTTGTCTTACGACAAGGATGAACCAATCTTAGGGATGTTAAATTGATCAAAAAGGGAAAACTAGTCCCATTACGTTGCAATTCACGTAAGCACGCCATTCTGGTTTGCCTTCGTGGATTTGAACTACTTGCCTTGGCTCACAGCCTTATGATCTTTGGCCGTCTCCCTCGTACGCGCAATTCCCTTTGAGGTAGGGCTCCTTGACAGAAGTACCGACTTGCGGAATTTGGCTTTGGATCAAGGCCTTAGGGTTCGGAGCTTGGGTCTTATTTCTTTCGTGAAAGGGTTCTTGTGATGGACCTTGCGGAAACGGAGGCTTGACCGTTATTCTTCTCCTTGAAATTCCGGGCTAGGAATGATTTTATGGGGCCTTGTGGGAATGGGGGCTTTAAATCCCGAGCCTAGGGGGCTTGTGGGTGATTGGTGGGAAGGGCTTTATACTTATTTTCTTCAAAATCTTGGGGGTTAAAGATCTTGTGGATAGGGGGTTTAAGGAAATCCTCTTCTTCTCTACAAGATCCGAGGGGGGAAAAAATAGGAATGGGCTTATGGGGGAAATCGAGTGGGAAGGGGCTTAGAGAAACCCTTCTTCTTCTTTATAAAGAACCGGGCCTAGGGCCTTGTGGGAGATTTGGTAGGAAGGCCTTATAGGCTTTTTCTTCGAAGCCCGGGAGAGAAATGGCATTTTGGAGGATTCAATGCGAAGGGGGGCTTAGAGAAGCCCCCTTAGAAGCTTCTAAGAAGCTTTTGGGGGGTGCTGAACCTACGTGGAAAGGGAAAGGCCTGTAGTGGAAGAGGAAGGACGGCGTCCAGCCAATAGGCGGCGTGTGAGGATGGCGGTTGATGGCCAATGGGGGCATGCACGGCGGCTGGCGGCTTGAAGCAGGCGGCGACCTCCACTCTCTCTCCACGACGGCCTCCTACAGCGATTACGACAGCTTCTCCTTTCCTTTACTTCCTTCCACCTCCTTCTTACCCCCCCACCAAAGGGGGGTTTTTATAGTCCAAGGGGGAGAGGAAACCTCCCCCCACATGGTACTGTGCATGGCTCTCTCCCCTTCTCCCTTCCAAATGCAGCCCTACTCACCCATTTCCCCACACTCCCTCTCCTCCAGCTGTGCATCGGTTGGAGGGGAAGGATTAGGAAAAAATAATAATTGAAATTTATTTTAACATTATCCTCTTATCCTCCTCCCAAGAGGATGTTTTCCTGTGGCTATGCATGTTTGAATCGCCGGCCTTATTTTTTGCAAGATGGAGTTCTCCATCTCTCACGTGTGGATATAGATTAGCTATCAGCACTGAAGATAATCTTTGCACGGGTTTCACTCAGTATGCGGGCAGTCAGTCTAGTAATATTTTTTTACGTGGAAATATTACATTCTCTCCCCCTTGGAGGAATCAAGATGTCCTCATCTCGAGATGAACTAGGGATATTGTTGGTTGAGAGTGCTTTCATTCATCCAAGTGGCATCCTACTCGAGATAATCTTTCCACTGGACGATGCATTCTCTAAAGGTTTTGGATCTCAATTGTCTCTCCCTAACATCTAAGATCCTGTAAGGCCATAGCTCAAGGACTCCTTGGCTTGGCATTACAACTTGTTGGTTGTCAAGTATATGGATAAGATTCGGTACATACTTCTTCAATAGGCTGATATGGAATACATTATGAACCTTTAGGTTCTCAAGGAGTTGCAGTCTATAAGCATTGGGTCCTAGGCATTTGAGGATCTTATATGGTCCACAATACCTTGGACTTAGCTTCTTGCAATCTCCTAAGGATAGAGAACTCTTCTTTGGCCGTACACGAATGAAGACCATGTCTCCATCCGCGAAAGTTCTATCTTGATGCTGCAAATCCGCGTATGCCTTCTATCTATCCTTGGCGGCTTGGATGTCGTATCTTATTGACTTTACTTGGTCATCCATCTCTTCGAGCATCTTCCTTGAAGCTTCAACCCTCAAGGTTGGATCTGAGAAGTTTAGGGGACTTCGACAGTCATGCCCATACAATGCTTAAAAATGGGTCATTTAAATGCCTTGTTGGTAAGAAGCATTGTAGACAAACTCAACCAAGGGAAAGTATTGAATCCACCTTTTTGGTTCACGACAACAGTGTGCCCTTAGCATATCCTCGATGACTTGATTTACTCACTCCGTTTGGCCATCAGTTTGGGGATGGTAAGCTGAACTAAAATAGAATTGAGTCCCAATGGCTTCAAAGATAGCTCTCCAGAAGTATGATGTGAAGAGAGAATCACGATCACTAATGATTCTTCTGGGTAACCCATGTAGCTTGAATATCTCCTTAATAAACAACCTTGCAATGTCTCAGGTTTTATAGTTTGTCTTAACAGGAATAAGGTGTGCAACCTTAGTAAGCATGTCAACCACAACCATGATGGAGTTGTATCCTCCGTGAACTTGGGGTAGGCCAACAACAAAGTCCATATTGATGATTTTCCATTTCATTTGGGGAATGTCAAGTAGTTGCAACTTTCCAGGCATTTTGACATGTTCAGCTTTGATATGTTGACAAGACAAACACTCAGTGACATATTTGAGGACATTACCTTTAAGCCTCTCCCAATAGTAGCTTTTCCTAACCACATTGAGAGTCTTGGCATAACGAGGATGTCCTGAGAAAGGGGAATCATGAGCTTCCCATAGTATCTTCTGCTTGAGTGACTGGCTTGCCGGTATACATAATCTCGTTCTGTAGTATACAAGTCCATTATTGATAGAGAATTCATTATACTTAGCCTGTAGCTTTTGGTCCCAGTCCTTGATAGGGATCTCCCTTAGCATCTTTTGATAGGCTGGATCGTGGCATGTTTCTTCTCTAGCTAGCTCAAGTATTGGGTTATTTGGCATAGATACCTTTGTGGCTAGAGATCTAATTGTTGATGGATTTGGCAAGATTAGAGAATTAAGGAATGCCTTGCGACTGAGTGCGTCGGCAACTACATTCTCCTTTCTCGATCGGTATTTGATTTCAAAATCATACTCCTCCAACACTTCAATCCACCGACGTTGCCTCATGTTGAGCTCGTTCTGGGTAAAGATCCACTTGAGACTTTTATGGTCCGTCACTAGAGTAAACTTGCTACCCAACAGGTAGTGTCTCCAAAGCTTTAGAGCATGGATGACAACTAACAGTTCTAGATCATGGGTAGCATAATTCCTCTCATGACTCTTCAATTTCCTCGAAGAGTATGCTATAGGATGACCTTCTTGCATGAGTACACATCCTAAGGCAAGCGCGCTAACATCGGTTACTACTTCGAACTCCTTACTAAGGTCTGGAAGTTTCAGTATAGCCATTGATACCAAACTTTGCTTTAATCTATCAAAGCTATATTGTTTGGCAGCTGACCATGCAATCGATGTTTACTTCTTCAGTAAATCCATCAGAGGTGCTGCAATCAAAGCATAGTTTTTGATGAAGACCCTATACCATCCTGTCAATCCCAGAAAACTGCGTATTTCTTTGACAATTGTTGGTATTGGCCATTCTAAAACATCTTTGACTTTGGCCGGATCCACTCAGATTCCTTCCACTGATACGATGAGTCCCAGATATTCAATCTGACATTTAAAGAATGCACACTTCTTCATCTTAGCATAGAGCTTGTGTGACCTCATTGTATCAAGGACAATCCGAAGCTAGGATTCATAATTTTCTTCTTGTTTGGAATAAACTAGGGTATTGTCGAAGAAGGTGAAGGTGGCAGGTGCATTCGTGAGCCCAAATGACATAACTAGGAACTCAAAATGTCCATATCTTGTGTTGAAGGCCATCTTTGGGATATCTTCTTCCTTGATTCTTATCTGATAGTAACTAGACCTGAGATCAATCTTGGAGAAGATCTTCACATCCTAAAGACGATCAAGAAGCTCATCTATTCTAGAAATAGGGCACTTGTTCTTAACAACTGATTGATTCAACCCTCTGTAATCAATACACAGTCGAAGCGTTCCATCTTTCTTTTTCTGGAAGAGCACTAGAGCACCCCATGGTGAACTGCTAGGACGAATGTAGCCCTGATCTAGCAGTTGCTTGAGTTGCTCCTTCAGCTCAATTGCTTCCGGGATGGACATCCTATAAGGTCTCTTTGCAATTGGTATAGCTCCTGGCACTAGATTGATCTCATGATCCACTTCTCTTTGAGGCGGGAACTATGAAATACGTCTGCGTACTCCTTTAGCCATGAAGGTTCTTCACTAGACTCCTGCTTCTGATCTAACTTATTGAGCTTAATCAAGTAGACATGTAGTCTCTTTCTAACTCCCTTTATAATCCGAGATGCTTTGGCCAATTGAATTTTCAGCTTTTCAGCCTCACCTTGAGTTGTGACCAATTCCCCTTCAGATTTTCAAAAGGAAACTTGGCCCTTTTCACAATGAATGTGTGCATCCTTAGGTTTAAGCCAATCCATTCCGAGTAAACACTCATGGATACCTAGGTTCATGACCTTGAATTTGACCGAAGTCGTCTTTTCTCCCAGAAAGAATTCCACCTTAGTAGTTTTCCTGGTACAAGTGACCTCACGACCATTTGCTAATTCCACAAGCAGGGTAGGCACTTCTACTGTGGCTATTCCTAATCTTCTTGCACAAGCTGGTGAGATAAAGGAATGTGTACTGCCACAATCAATCAAGGTTTTGAAACCTTTACCTTGATAGTCCCATGGTGTCTAAATCACCGAAAACTAGCGATTTGGGCCTTTCTTGTGAAGAGCGGCATGGATTGTCTCCCTTTCAAACTCTGCTTCCATGGTCAAATCTTCTTCTTCGCACATTTCCCTGTTGGCAACGCAAGTTGTTCTTCCTCTGCCTCGGGTGGCGGCTCCCTGGCCACGGCCAATTCCTTGGAAAGATGCTTGATGATGTCCTCCGCCAAGCTTGGGACATTGCCTTTTGAAATGACTGGGCTCGTTGCAGTGGAAACAACGAAGATTTTGGCCATTTCTTTGGGTAGGGACAAATTTGTTGGTATTATTGGTCCTTGCTTTCTTTCTTTGTACCCGATTTTGACCTTGAACTCTCTTCGCTTGGGGCCTATATGCTTCTCTGTTCCAGTCATTATAAGTCCAAGTTTTGTTAGCCTAGCCTACACCTCCTGAATTATGGGCACAGCTCGAATGAGTGCATCCTGTAGATCTGTTGGGCGCATAGATTCGAGGTGGGTATTCATTGGTGGGTTTAAACCAGTACAAAATTTTGACACCTGCTATGTCATATCCATCTGTGGCGCATACTTGAGAAGTGAGACAAATTTTGAGTAGTATGCGTCAAAAGTGAGACCCAGCTGTTTTAGCTCATAGAACTCTTTCATTTTCTGCATGCGATACGCAGGTGGTAAGTATCTTCCTTGCACAGCTTTCTTCGGCTTTTCCCTGGTAACGGATCCTTCCGAGATCCCTTGATTTCTACACCATTGCTTCCACCAAAGCCTGGCTTCGCCGATGAGCTTTAGCTTGGCGAGCATAGCCTGGTTGGCGGGTGCAGTACCTGCTACTTCAAAGTAATCTTCCATGGACTCTATCCAAATCTCAGCATCCACTTGGACAGTCCTATCTTTTCCATCAAATTCTGACAGCTTGATCTGCTTGAGAAGAAACTTCTTCTCCTGGATCACGATCGTACTTGATGTAGGGGGCAAACTGGAAATCTGTACCTAGGGTTGTGCCTGGATAGAGGATTCTTAACGTTATAACTAGCTAATCGTTATGATTTATATTTCATACCCAATTTAGCTGCTAACCAAGAACCTAGCCACATAACTTTTTATTAATTCTCATAGACAAGATAAACATTGATAAAAAGAAGTCTTATTCCATTAATATGGGCCTAGCCCTTTCAGAGTACAATATTTCTTGAGATGATAGAGCAACTGTTACATTTAGTTCAGGGAGAATAATGTTGTGTTACATTTAGCTACAGGAACTGGATAATAGTATGGTTTCAGGTCATGGATCTTCAGGAATCGGTAAGTCATCAGAAGATTAGGGTATCCTTTCCTTTGGTACCCATTCTTCTCGTAGCATCCCAGCACCTTGATTCTGTCGGCGGGGATTATGCGGATCACTTCCTCGTATACATATGAGCTCAGCTCAACCCTCTGACCTTCGATATGTAAAGTTGAGTTTATGTGAGCCTCCACAAAAATAAGCAGCTTCACGAGCTTCAAGTCCTCCAACCACTTGATCCTCATTAGGTTGGTTCGAAGGTATGCAAACCGATGGGCAGCTATGTAGTAGATTCTTGAGTCACACGTCCACCTCTGTTCCACGTATAAAGGAGATTGATTATAAATATGGTCTAGGATGTTCATCATATCAATCCTTTGTCGATAACCTGAGGAATGCATCGCAATCATAAACATGACTCGGAACACTAAGAACCTGTTCCATGCTTCATAATTCTACAAGACAGCATCGAAAGTAAAGAAATCTTCTTAATAACAAGGTTTGCTTTACTTCTTCTTATTAAGATTTCTTATAAAAACAAATCACTTCATTGGTTCGCTCTGATACCAACTATAACGTGTCCACCTATTCCCATTAGGACACATCTTAGCAGTCCATCGGAAAGGAGATCTAGAAAGCTCTGCCGGCTCTCCCATGGAATGTTATGGGATTTGCGATCTAGGACTTTCGGTGTCTGCCACATAGCGGAAGTATTCTGGCCATTCCCACTTAGGACCGACCTAAACCAAGGTTTCCCCTAATTGTCATTTTCTAAACGGCAACTAGCGTCGAACCCTAAGCGAACTACTTCACGCAGAAACGCGAGGATCGAAGCGGATTTACACTGCACTTGGTTTAAGGAGAATGGGAAACGAGAGGGATGCAAGGCTCAACCTCTCTGCCATAAGGCATAGTCCCATTCCGTTCCCCTAAAACAACATAAACCTGGATTATTCTAACCTAGACTTTAGGTGATCAGTGCCCTTGCTATTCATTTTCTGTGAGAGTATCTCCTTGCTGTTTACTACGATTAAGAAAAGTTCCCGACCAAACGGGACCACCCATCCGTAGGACAAACCCATGGCCACATCCACCACACTTTCCTCAAGGTTGCTTTAGTTGTCTAATTACCTACCACATTTAGTTAGACATGCATCAAGTAGCTTCTGTAATTAGTCCGTTGTTAGACACTCGTTCCTTCACGTAATCTTAGAACTTGATATAGAAAAGCAATTTCAAACAAGTTTCTTTTCAATAGGTTATCATATTTATCTTTGGAATACATTCATAAAGTCCAGTCCACAAGCTTATCCATAATCTGCCCGAAGGCTATCCAGCAATCCACAGGGATTACTAATCCAAGATTCTGCCCGTAGACTAGTATGTGGTGTGGTGATGTTATGAGGACATAGTGTGAAAATGTGTGGAATGCATCATCATCTGACTTTTCTATTGATCTAGAGAGTCAATGTGATCTGAGCCATTAGTACTAGTGCGAGTTACATGAATTATCCGAAAATACTAGATTTTTGGATAATTTTAGTCTATTTTTTATATTATTTATTGTAAAAATTTGAAAAAGTTAGAAAAAGCTTCTAGATTAGGATGGCATGAAAAAAGTTAGTTGCTTTTTCAGCCAGTTAGGAAATTTTCACAAGAGGGGACAGATTGATAAAGTCGCGCGCGTCACGATCGTTGTGAACAGGCTAAAAACTGCAGATTGAACTGAAAGAAGAAGAAGGAGTGATCTGGGAGATCCGTGATCAGGTGTCCTGGGGTTTCACCCACCCTTTCGGAGCCAACAGAGCCATCAGATTTGGGTTCCAGGGCAGCAGAGAAAGAGCTGATATTTTTTATCCACGTTTTTGGTCTAAAAAGGAGCTCCAGGAGAACTAATGCTTGGAGATTGCTTCTCAGTAGAGCAAAGATTCCAGTAATACATATTGTTT
Organism: Lygodium microphyllum; assembly: GCF_053477565.2. Classification (NCBI taxonomy): domain Eukaryota; kingdom Viridiplantae; phylum Streptophyta; class Polypodiopsida; order Schizaeales; family Lygodiaceae; genus Lygodium; species Lygodium microphyllum. The sequence goes on along the minus strand of NC_141143.1, from coordinate 66,416,724 downwards.
CAATTCATTGTGATTTATTTTTGTCGTGTTTACCACTTGGGTATTCTCTATCTTCTCTTCCATCTCCTATCTCTACTTCCTTCTACTTCTGATCCCCGGTGGATCTTTCAACAAAAACCCCTTCGACATTGGTGAACCTAACGTAAAAGGTCGTCACAGAAGAAGGAAAGATAACATGGGAGAACCTTCAAATACAATCTCCAGTGATGTTTTGCAACAGTTGGTGCAAAATATGAATATGCTTATGAAGGTACAACAACAACAACAGGTGATGCAAGCTTTAGCTCAAACAGAAAGTGTTGTGATGAATGCTTTGCAAGCAGTTGAGTGTGAGGTGAAGCTATTCAATGGCACGAATGTATCTGCATGTATACATACTATGTTCAGAAGATGGAATTCTTTGGAGCGGCTCAATCTGCATGGAGCCGGTATTTTGTACGTGTTACTATTCATGAACTGAAAGCACGGATTACTGAATTATACTTGCAGAATGCTGACAGGGTAACCTTCAAGAAGACACTTAGGAAAGAATTTTACATTGAGGACACCAGTTTGATTACACACAAGACTTTTCAGGAGTGGGTTATACAACCCAATAAGGGTCTTGTGGCTACAGAATTGTTAAGAGAATTTGAAAGTAGATTTGAGCAGTTGGATCTTGCAGAACAGCAAGCTCTTGCAAGTCAAAAATTTGAATTGTTTATACATGCATCTGATCCTGAGCTTCAAGAGAAGCTTGATGATTTGCTGGAGGATTAGACTACAGAGACATGTTTTAAAACAGAGTGGCGACATGTCAAGGAAGCTATTACTGCGCTTGTGAAGAAACATAGAAGAAGAGAAAGATTGCATATCTCTAGCTTGCCCACTGTTACGGGTAAGGCAATTGAAGTATCCAGTAAGCCACCCACTTCTGTGGCTAACCCTATGGTTGTACCTGCTATTGTTCCCTCTATTAGGGAAGATGTCTTAGATGAATTGGTCAAAGGGATGTGGGATCTTCAATTGAAGGTTGCAAAATTGAATGAAAAAGGACAAGAGGAAAGGGGATGGGCAGCAACCCCTAAGCCTGGAAAAAGATGTATGTGGTGTGATAGTTTGCAGCACGAGAGAAAGGATTGTGCTACCTATTAAGAGGCCTTGGTACGATAGCTTATCTTTTGGAAAGATGGCAAGATCCATGCACAAGAAACGGGATTGCCTCTTGCTTTGAATTTTGGAAAGGGAGGTATGCAGAAGTTGTTGGAAGACTTGGCTGTCCTAAATGCTTATGTGGCAGTACATGCTTCTACTTTTGGTCTACAGTTGGATAGAATGCATGGCCAAGTGATGGTTGATCCAAAGGCTGAAATATGGACACATTCTTTACATGTAGCTGAAAAGAGAAAGGTCACTGATAGTGAAATGTCTCATGCAGGGCAAGACATTTGTGACATAACTGGTTGGGAATCACCGGTAGATGCAATTTCAGTGTATGCATATTTAGCAAAGGTACAAAACACGGATGTACTTGTGGAAGAAAAATGAAAAAGAGATGAAGATATTGCAGGGACTTCTAAAAGAATAACAAAAAGAAGTATGGATCAGTCACCTCCCGAGCATGATATGGAAGAGGTCAGTCATAAGCAAAAATAGGATAACAAACAAGAGGGGAAAAAAAAGGGCAAACAGCCATGATATAAGCTACAATCTGACATTGAGACAACCATAGATCTTAAGAAGGTTCTTGAAGAATGGATCTTAAACAGTCGGGTGGAATTTACCTTGGGAGAGGTGCTTGGCATTGCCAAAATGGATCTTAAACAGTCGGGTGGAATTTACCCTAGGAGAGGTGCTTGGCATTGCCAAGCAAGAATTTCATGATGAGATCATTGACATAATTAAAAGGAAGCGCCAATTTCTTGGTGATACCACTAGTGCATTGCTACAATTTGAAGAGGAAACTGGTTTATTGGGTATTCGGGCTGAATATGAGCATGAAGTAAGTACAGGATTATCTATGCAGGATGCTACTAATCAATGGATAGCAAGTGGAAAAGAGAAGAAAGTGGCTGAAAATGAATTGTCTTATAGCAATATGCATGGTGGAGTAAGGAAAATGCAACAATATGGAGAAGAGACTCTAGGATTTATTCCTCGAAGTCACTACACAAGAAATCATTGGGCTAGAGCTACCACTGAATGGTAGTGAAAATAGGGGAGTGTGAAACTCCTTATGTTTCTTTACTTAACCATGGGCCTGAGATAAATGTCATTGAGCGGGGATTGTATGAAAATGGTGCATGGCCTGTGGACACTGATCATGGTTGGCATATGAGGGCTGCAAATAATTCTTCAGGGAAGCTCTATGCTGCATATCCTAATGTAAAAGTGACAATTGGTGATGTACAGGAAGAGCAACACTTCTTTGTACAAGATAATTCCTCATATGCAGTGATTTTGGGACAACCCTATATTACAGGTGTGCGTATGGAAACAAAGGTGCTTGATGATGGTTCTGCTTATGCAAGAGTCAGAAGCAAAGATGGGAGAAAAGCAGTCCAATTTCCAACTGTTTGTGTTAATCATCCTAGAAATTGTGATATCCTTCGAGAGTCTCCTTTGGTTTCAAATGCAAGGGAATTCAAAGACCTGGATTTTCATTAAGTACTACTGTAATGCGGGGCTATAGTAGTGCTGATTAGAGGGTGTACTCGCCTCTTGATGAAATGAAGCATGTATTTACTATTGGTAATTCTCATTTACAACAAACACTTCATGTTGGTTTAAGCCTATGGAAGCTATGTGTAGGGCTGAACGCATATCTATGAAATGGGCTATTAAGAAACTGAGATAATTAGGGATGTTAGCTGGAAATGATGGCATTTCAGGCATCTTTTACGGGCTGAATATTACTGACATTATGGTTGAAATTTTAGCAACTATACATGCAAAAAATGAGGCTGAAAATAGAGTATTGTCAGTATGTTCTTTGGATATGTATGATGTTATAGCATTGTTTGCTCAGCAGGAAGGATTACAATGGGCTAAAGCACTTGTGGAGACAAAGTATAAGACAATTGACAAAAAGGTGAAACCAATTGGTTTGCCACTTCCACCAGAGAGTGAGGGTATGTATGAAAAAGTGTCAAGGCAGCCAAGCTTACGAGATCCTAAAGATATAGGTCATCAGTTTACATCTGAAACATTACAGGAATTGAAAGTTGGTGTAGAAGGGTTTCTTTTGCCTGCTGAGAGAAACTGTTTTATGCAAATGTTGGCTAGACATGGAAAGACATTTGCATTTCAACCAAGTGAAATAGGTTATGTGGATCCAAATGTTGTCTCTCCTATGGTCATATTTATTGTGCCACATGTACCATGGAACTTGAGGCCTATTCTAGTGCCTAAAGCTTATTTGCCAAAGCTGATGGATTTGCTAAATGAAAAGATTCGCATAAAGATCTTGGAGCCTTCTTCAGCCCCGTACTCAAATCATTGGTTTACTGTGCCCAAAAAGAATGGGGCTTTGAGATTTATTCAAGACATGCAACCAGTCTCAATAAAGTGACCATAAGAAATGTTGGTGCGCGTCCTGTGGTTGATGAATTTGCAGAGGCTTTTGCAGGTAGAGCAATCTATTCTTTGGGTGATATTTACTCGGGGTATGATCAGTTTTAGCTTGCAATTGAAAGTAGGGATATCACAACCATGAAGACTCCTTTGGGGTTAGTACGGATGTGTACTCTCCCACAGGGTGCAACAAACTCAATGGCACACATGACAAATGCTATGAATAGGGTACTCATGGATTTTATACTACAATTGACTATGCCCTTCTTGGATAATGTTCCAATCAAAGGGTGTGCAGTGGATGAAAAGAATGTAGAGATGGATGCTCATGGATGTAAACAGTTTGTTGTAGATCATATTGTGGATTGTGAGAGGATTTTGACACGTCTAGAAGAGGTGCATTTGACTCTTTCTAGATAAAAGTCTGTCTTTGGAGTTGAGGAGGTTTTGATTGTTGGGCATATGTGTGGGCCTTATGAACGAAGGCCATCACCACTAAAAATATATGGGATTGATAGAATGCGAGATGTATGCACAAATGTACCAGAGGTGTGTAGATTCTTGGGTGCATGTGTGTTCTATTTGATACGGATTCCTCACTTTGCACATGTAGCCGATGTTCTTTATCAGCTTCTACGGAAAGTTCAAAAATTTCATTGGGAAAGGAAGCATCAAAAAGCAATGAAGAAATTGAAGCAACTCTTAAAATCTGCTCCTATGTTGAGAAAGGCTGACTATTCACATGGAAAGCCTATCATTATTACTATTGATACAAGCCCAATCGGGATTGGATGGGCAATTGGGCAAGATGACGAGGAAGGGGAAAGGTATGCAACAAGCTTTGGTGCAAAAGTATTGACTGAATGACAAAGAAGATATCCACAAGTAAAAAGAGAATTATGGGAAATTGTGGTAGCCCTTAAATGTGATAAGGAGTATTTTTATGGGTGCTCATGTAATCATTGAGACTGATTTTTTGCCAGTATTGGGTATGATTACTAGTTGTGCTACCCCAGATATTGCTATGCTCCGATGGATTGCATACATCAAATCTTTGAACCTAGAATTTCAGCATATTGCAAGAAGAGATAACCCAGTGGCAGATATGCTATCTCGAGCACGCAATGAGAATAAGATGGGATGATGGATGAGGAGGAAGAAGATGACTTTCTTATGGTTGAAAATGATGTTGCAAGAGTGAATTTAGTAATGCAAAGTGTTGCTACAGCATTAACAGAAGCTTGACAAAGAGAAGACACTTTAGATGTTTTGCATCTTGTGTAGAAGTGTTCCTGGAAGACAAATATGCAGGAGAGTGGCTAAGAATTGATCAATATCTCAGTATATTAACAAAGAGAGATGAATGGTGAGATGAGGAGTTTAAGAAGATCAAGAGGAAAGCCTATGGATTTTTCTTAAAAGATGGATACTTATGGAAACATGCTAAAAAGAAACAGGGTATGCCATTGTGAGTTTTGGGTGACAGAGCTTCACAAGTAAAAGTAATGCAAGAATTTCATGAAAGTTTTTGGGCTAGTCATATAGGTGTTTGGGGTACTTTTAGAAAGATCAAAGAAAGATATTGGTGGCAGGGTATGTATAAGGATGTTGCTCACTTTGTGGAAACATGTACGACATGTCAAATGTATTCAACTGTGAGACATCAGGATGGATTACAACCCACATATCCATTGTCTCTTCATTTTAAGTGGATGGTGGATTTGGTCACAATGCCTACAGGTCTTTGGCAAATGAGGTATCTTGTGCTTTCTCATGAATATTTGACTAATCAAGTGGAAGGGAGAGCTCTACGTACTAAGATGACAAATTTCATATGTACTTTTCTCTTAGAAGAGATCTTTTGTCAATATGGTTGTGTGGAAAAAATTATAGCAGATAGGGGTGAGTTAGATGCAGATGAAGCTCATGATTTCTTTGCACGGTTGGGGATAAATCTTGCTTTAACTTCAGCCTATAACCTTGAAGGAAAAGGCAAAAGTGAAAGAGGTCATCCACCTATTGTGAAGGCATTGGCAAAATCATGTGGAGAGAAGATAAAAGAGTGGCCACGATTGCTCCCTTATGCTTTGTGGGCTAACAGAACAACTCATAGTGCTGTTATACAGGCTATATTCCTACAAAATTGATGTATGGTCAAAAACCTATCATGCCAATAGAAGAGATGAATGTCACATGGAGTGTGTTACCTTGGGAGGAGGATTTGAATCGAGAGGAGTTGTTGGCCTTATGCATTAGACAGTTGGAAAGAAAGTCAGAAGACATAGAGGCAACAACTACAAAGTTAATGGCAGCAAGGATACAAAACAAGAAACGGTTTGACAAAAGACATAGACTGAGACCAAGAACCATACAAGATGGGGATTGGGTATTGGTTTATGATAGCAGTTTAGATAACCAACATAGTGCCATGCGTAAAGTTTCCAAGAGATGGTTTGGACCCTATGTGGTAAGACAAGTGTTTGTTAATGCTACTTATGCATTAAATGAGCTCGATGGGATAGCCATAAAACTTCCGATAGCAAGGAAAAGAATAAAATTATTCAAAAGGCAGGAATCTACTGCTTATGAGTTGCTAGAATTCAAAGAAAATAGTGGCCATGATACAGGGGCTAGCTAGGAAGATATGGAAGATGAAGAAGTAAAGGATATGGTTGCAGAGGATGAGGAGGACTCAAAATCTAGTGACAACTAGGATTTTGGCACATAACGGAGGATGTGCAGGTTCAGAGGGGGTGGATGTCGTGATGTTATGAGAACATAGTGTGAAAATGTATGGAATGCATCATCATCCGACTTCTCTATTGATCTAGAGAGTCAATGTGATCTGAGCCATTAGTACTAGTGCGAGTTACATGAATTATCCAAAAATACTAGATTTTTGGATAATTCTAGTCTATTTTTTATATTATTTATTGTAAAAATCTGAAAATTTTAGAAAAAGCTTTTAGATTAGGATGGCATGAAAAAAGCTAGTTACTTTTTTAGCCAATTAAGGAATTTTCACAAGAGGGGATAGATTGACGAAATTAAGGAGTGATCTTGGAGATCTGTGATCAAGTGTTCTGAGGTTTTACTCCTCTTTCGGAGCCAACGGAGCCATCAAATTTGGGTTCCGGACAGTAGAGAACGAGCTCATCTTTCTAATCCACGTTTTTGGTCTATGAAGGAGCTCCAGGAAAACTAATGCCTCGAAATTGCTTCTAAGTAGAGCAAAGATTCTAGGTTCTTTCAATACATATTGTTTCAATTCATTGTGATTTGTTTTTTTCGTGTTTACTACTTGGGTATTCTCTATCTTCTCTTCCATCTCCTATCTCTACTTCCTTCTACTTCTGATCCTCGGTGGATTCGACCTTTTGACAAAAACCCCTCCGACATTGGACCTTGAGATCCAATCTCAAGTCACGTTGGCCTCTTGTGCAGGGCTCAGAAGGCGAGGGATTTAAAGCCAGAGCCCCCCTAGCACCCAAGCATCCTCCTGCTCCAAGAAGCGCTCAATGGAGAGACCTCACGTGGCAAGTTTGGTCCACGTTCCCGGCCCGACTAACTACCCCCTTGGTTAGGGTCAAGCAGACACTCAGGGGTAACTAAGGCTGCCTCTCCCTTCAGGCCTTCAACATGAAGCATTGGATATCTTTTCATCCTTTAGTTCCTTGAGCAAACAAAGTAATCAGTGCTCCTTAAACTGTTACAAGCACAATCATTTCCAATGGTCGTTCTTTGGCCAACTACTAAGGAGTGAATTCTTCTCTCCGAATGCATCTAGCATTCAATGCGGGATCAATTGCGACTTGGCAAGATCCCCCCAAGGGTTTGTCTAGATACATTAGTATCCATATGTGGCCAATATAAATTTTCAGTCAATGTACGTAAAGTAGATATAATACCTCTATGACCTTGATATGGAGGACAATGAATTTCATCCAAAACAAATGATCGAAATGGAACTGTCATACATAATCTTTTTTCATAAAACATGAATCCATTATTGTAAGATACTGAATCTATAGAAATCCAATTATTTGCAACTAATTTATTCCAATCAGCGTGAAAAGTAAGATTCTGATGATAAGTATCTTTCATAGGGATAAGGGAATCAAATGATATCACAGAAATATAATGGATTGTCAGTCTTCTACTCAAAGCGTCAGCTACAACATTCTCTTTTCCTAGTTGATATTGTATAAGGGGATGAAAACTTTGAATAAAATCTGCCCATTTAATATGTCGGTCAGATATTTGTGGTTGACTAAGGAGATGTCTAATGCTTTGTTGGTTAGTTTTGATCATAAATTCAAATCCCATTAAACAATGTTTCCATTGACGTAAGGCTTGTACTACAGATAGCAATTCTTTATCGTAGGTAGAATATTTAAGTTTAGATGTTTTGAGTTTACAGCTAGAGTAGGCTATAGGATGATTATCTTGCATAAGGACGGCTCCTATTCCAGATCCACTAGCATCAGTAACTACTAAAAAGAATGATCTATTGAAATTAGGTAGTTGTAATACAGGAGCATGGGTTAATGCATGTTTTAATAAATCAAAAGATTTTTGTTGATTGTTAGACCAGTTATACACAATACCCTTCTTTAAAAGTTTAGTCAAAGGTAATGAAAGTAATGAGAAATTTCTCACAAACTTTCTGTAAAAACTAGCAAGACCTAGAAAAGAATGTAACTCATGCACATTTTTGGATATGGGCCAATTTATAATTGCTTCTACCTTTTTAGGGTCAACTTTAATACCTTCTGATGAAACAATATGTCCTAGATATTCCCAAAAGCTATATAAGCATGTACTTGGCTCTTATTTAAAGGTATGGTACTTTCAGTTTGAGTCACTCAAGAAATTTTTGTTTGAAAGAATTCACTCTTTTCTAGATTAGCATACAATTGATTGTCTTTTAACAACTTGAAAACTAAAGACAAATGTTCATAATGCTCATTCTCATTTTTACTGAATACTAATATATCATCAAAGAATACTATAACACAATGCTGATATTTCAGAAATATGCAATTCATCATGCGACTAAATGTAGTTGGTGCATTAGTTAGACCGAAAGGCATCACTAGAAATTCAGCATACAATTGATTGTCTTTTAACAACTTGAAAACTAAAGACAAATGTTCATAATGCTCATTCTCATTTTTACTGAATACTAATATATCATCAAAGAATACTATAACACAATGCTGATATTTCAGAAATATGCAATTCATCATGCGACTAAACGTAGTTGGTACATTAGTTAGACCGAAAGGCATCACTAGAAATTCATAGTTTCCAAATTGTGTTCTAAATGCAGTTTTGAATATATCAGATTTATCCAATCTTACTTGATGATAACCAGATTTAAGATCTATCTTATTGAATATGGAAGATCCTTGTAGCTTATCCATAAGATCATCTACCTTAGGAATCGGATATCTATTCTTAATAGTAATTTTATTTAGGGCACAATAATCAATGCACATGAGATAAGTATTATTATTATTCTTTACTAATAAGACAAGTGCACCAAATGGAGAACTACTAGGTCTAATTAATCCTCTGTTAAGCAATTTTTCTATTTTGAATTTCTTTATGTTCAATTTGGTTATATCTATATGGTGCTTTACATGGTGGTTGTGTTCTAGGAATTAAATCTATTTTGTGATCTTCAGGATGTGAAGGTGGTAGTCCAGGTGGTAAATCAGTAGCAAAATAATCTTGAAATTGGGCAAGAAATTGTGTATGCCTAGGATGCATTTGTTTTTCTTTAGCTTGAATTTCATTCACCCATATTAATTAAGATTTGCTACTTTTACATAATGCACGTTTAGCGTGAGTATGAGTAAGCAGTGTAAAATTATTGGAGGCGTGAATACCATGCAATGTGATTTGTTTTCCTTGAAAATAAATTTTAATTGAATGCGTATAATAATCTATGTCAGGATTATACTGATGACGCCAAGGCATTCCTAAGATAATGTCACTAGACTGCAAATGTACAACTAGGAAATTTCTTCGTTCAGTATATTCTCCAATTTTAATTTCTAAATTATGCACCTCCTGTGTTCCATTATATCTTGTGCCTAGGAATGCAGCTTTAATGTGATAATGTGTAGAAACAGTTTGTAAATTCAATTCTTTAATTAGCTTTGCAGAAATAAAATCATGTGTGCTCCCATCATCATGTAAAATTGTCTTTTCTTTACCATGCACAAAACGTTTCATTGTTAACAAAGAATGGGGAGTTGGTATACCTAGCAAAGTATCCGAAGTAGTACCAATGTCGTCATCATCTTTCGTAAAGTCGAGCATTTCCTCACATTCTTCTTCTTTCATTGCTCCAAGATTATTGATATCGACAAGTGGCTTTTTGGTTTGGCAATTGGCTGCTAGATGTCTAGGTTGATGGCATTTGTAACAAACTATGGGTTTGGCTTTAGATACATTATTGGTAATGGCAAGAAGTTTAGGAATGTTGGGATTTGGCTATGAGGATGGCTTAGGGTCTAGATTGGTGTTTGATGGCAAAGCAGATGGTCGTGTCTAAGACTTACGAAATGAAGATGGAAGAAAACGACTTTGATTGAATCTTCGAAAATTTAAATTGAATTGTTTGGAACCATAGTTACCATTAGTTTGAAATTGTTGTGGTCGCTTGTCTCCTCCGCAAATCTTGTCTTCAATGTCATGGGCCAAGGAAATTGCATCTTCAAGGGTTGTGGGCTTGAACATATTGACTTCAGTATAGTAATGTCCAAGTAGGCGAGACATAAACTTGCATTTGTGAGTCGCTTCAGGTACATCTTCGAGCATTCGGAGTTGCAGTAGGGCATTCCAAAAACGTTCAGTGTATTAAGAAATAGGTTCGTGATCACTTTACTGTAGAAGATCCCATTGCTTGTTGGATTTTTCATTGAACTGAGGAGGAAGTAAATTCTGCAAAAACCTCTTTTGGAAAGTCTCCGAGGTAGTGGGACAATCAATGCTCTTGCGGACCATAGTCCACCATAAGGATGCTCGATCAACTAAATGGTTAGTGACACATTTAATTTTGTCTTTCTCAGCATATGTTTCTTCATGGAAGTAAGCATCAAATTGATTGATAATAGCAAGTATAGTCTTTCCATCTTGTGATCCATTGAAAGTACAAAATTTGAATTTTCTTTTACTTATCTTTGTTTCTTTGCGGATGGATTGGGCTTCAAGCATCGCATCGATGGTACGTCGTATAAGATCTTCAAGTTGCGGTCCATCTTGATCGTTGGTAGATCGTTGCAAATTGGCCAATTTAACTTGTAAAGCTTGTCAGGCTCTTCGTTCTTCTTCGAGCTGCATCATAATCAAATCCAACTTTTGCTCCATCGTTGGTTCAGGTAAATCACCTTCAGCCATAAGATCGTCGATATGTTGTTCCGTCATCCTGTAAAATCCAAAAGACCTCACACTCTCGAAATATTATTAGCGAGATGAGCGTAGCTCAAAGGCGAGTATACAAGACTTGTATATTTTGTTTGGCTTTTATAGTCTTTGTCCTTTGCGATTGCGGTATTCGTTGTCACAACTGTCTTCATAGAAACGGCGTATAATCTTCGTATGAACTTCTGTGTTTGCTGAAACTGATTCAGCAAGTCTGTAGGTGTGAACAAAGTCGACCAGAGAGCAATAAATGGATTTTGTGCTTTTGCATGTGAACTGTCCCTTTGGTAGTGGTTGAATAAGTCTTTAGTAACCTCTGCGACTTGCAGTATATTAGGAGACTTGGAAGACTTAGTGGATTAAAGAGATTTAAGCTTAATATGGACTGCGTGATTTTCGTGTAAGTGAGGACGTTGACGGCTGTTTTGACGCTGCCCAGCACATACTCTTGCTGCCGTTCGTCAAATTTTGTTAAGTAAGCTTTTTGAAGCTTACTATTAAGCTTATTGACCTTTGAGATAAAGCTTTTAAGCTTTTTGGCTATGGGGCTTACTGTTTGAAGACGACTTGATGTAGGAGATATCCACGTGGTCCTCCGCCTCCACAGGCTGGTCCTTCACGATCAGAGAGTGCAGAAGGGGTTTCTTGACCGCCAGGAACATGTTAGTATCGACCGTTTGTGACGAAACTGACTGTAGAGCTCGATCATTCCAGGAGCTCTGCCTTCGCGCAAGATGGTAAGCGATCGAAAGCTCTCGATCTCAGCTTTGCTCCGATACCACTGGTGCATAGATCGGACGCCGTATACACGCGTAGTGAGCATTAGAAGGTCCCCAAGAACAAAAGAACTCTACTTTTTGCACATAAATCAATGTAGAAAGCTTGCACGATATGAACAAGAGACCAATTGGATGCAATCTCCCCCCATGCCTTGTGTGAGCGCTCCAAAAAGCATGTATTTCATATATTAATCATCTTCAAGCTCAAATAATGGCCCAAATTACAAAATGGCATGCTTTAGCTTTTGAGTTTGCTTTTGTGCCAAATAGAATTAAAGCTAATGGGCGCCCAAGAAGTCAGGCATACCCAAATACAATGTCCAATACAAATATCTAAATCGTGCGCCCATGCCCATACAGAAATAATAAATAAATATCAAGCGCTTTGATAAATAAGTACGATAAAATATAGGCGCCATGCCTAAGGTATGCGCCCATCAAAATATTGACAATAACTTGAATACATGCTATCCTTCAATGCTTTCCACTGCCACCACTGCTATCTCTACACATCAACTAAAGCATTCACAATTGTTAGTAAAATAATACAATTAAAACGACAAAAGTGAATACCTAGCAGTCTTCAGATGCATAAATAAATTTGTTAGAAATCAATCCTAACCTTAATTTATCACGAGTGCGCACTCTAAACTCGTAAGTGTTTATTAATTTAAATATGTATTTTGCGAAATCACCCGCTATGGAATCACCCATGTACACATAAAATTAACAAAACGCCGAAAAGGATGGGCATCTCCTTCGACTTCTCGCACAAAGAATCCACTTTGTTTATGAGCCCCGGTAATAAAATCTTACGAAATCCACAGTAAAATCTCACGGAATCCACCGTGGAATATGCCTCCTAGCATTAGTTTCAACTTGGCAACAAGTGCAAAACTAGGTCAAATCCTCAACGTGCTAAACCCTAGTTAGTACTTGGAGCATAATGTATTGATTTAACCATCCTATGCAAATCCTTTGCGGTTTAGGTGTTTTGGGTAATCCAGTTTACTTGTCTTACGACAAGGACGAACCAATCCTAGGGATGTTAAATAGATCAAAAAGGGAAAACTAGTCGCATTACATTGCAATTCACATAAGCATGCGATTCATTGCCTCTATGTACGACTAGATTCACAATCCCTAACTTTGTTAAGACCAAAGCACATGATAAATTACGGCATAATTTCCATTGATCCTACTAGAGCTTGCATTCACGATTTATGCCACTAAGCTTTTAAGGTTTTATGTTAAAATGAACCATGCAGCCTTTCCCTAACTACATCGCTTGATGAATGAAATTCTTATTACGATGAATGTGCATTATGCAACCTTTCCTAACTACTACGTCGTTAAATGAGATTTATGCCAATTGAAGCTAGAGTTAACCTACTTCATGCAACCCTTAGAATCATTTCCATGCCTTGCAATTTCCCATGGTTGATAACGACTTTTTTAATGAATTATTATGAAGAAGATTTGTCTAAAAATGTGACATGCGATTTAATCTTTCCATGCATAATCAAAGGTGTATTACAATAATCTTGACCTTGTAATGGTAGTCATTAGTTGTTCTAGATTCGTTACTTTGCAATGCACAAAGGCAACTTGCTAAAAAATGCTTAGACAGTCTTTTTCGTTAATTCCTTTGAAAGTACAAATGACCAAGCTTCAATCGTGAGTTTAAAATAGCCAATTTATTTCAATCGCATCTAACTAGGTGGATTTGACAAGCATAAGTGCATCCTAATTCAATGAAATAACAATGCATAAATGCAATAGTGCTATGTGAATCAAAAATAGGAGGAAAACCTCGACTTGTGGGCTTGGAGAAATATCCACATGAATATTAGAAGATGATCCTCTTGCAGGTGCACCTTGTGACTTTTTAGGGGCCATCGTGATTTCGACTTCTAGTTTGACTTCGTGGATTCGAACTACTTGCCTTGGTTCGCAGCCTTATGATCTTTGGCCATCTCCCTCGTACGTGCAATTCCCTTTGAGGTACGGCTCCTTGACAAAAGTATCGACTTGCGGAATTTGGCTTTGGAAGGCCTTAGGGTTCGGAGCTTGGGCCTTCTTTCTTTCGTGAAAGGGTTCTTGTGATGGACCTTGCGAAAACGGAGGCTTGAGAGTTATTCTTCTCCTTGAAATTCCGGGCTAGGAATGATTTTATGGGGCCTTGAGGGAATGGGGACTCTAAATCCCGAGCCTAGGAGGCTTGTGGGTGATTGGTGCGAAGGGCTTTATACTTATTTTCTTCAAAATCCCAGGGGTTAAAGATCTTGTGGATAGGGGGTTTAAGGAAATCCTCTTCTTCTCTACAAGATTCGGGAGGGGAAAAATAGGAATGGGCTTATGGGGGAAATTGAGTGGGAAGGGGCTTAGAGAAACCCCTCTTCTTCTTTACAAAGAACCGGGCCTAGGGCCTTGTGGGAGATTTGGTAGAAAGGCCTTATCGGCTTCCTCTTCGAAGCCCGAGAGAAAAATGGCCTTTTGGAGGATTCAATGGGAAGGGGGGGCTTAGAGAAGCCCCCTTAGAAGCTTCTGGGGGGTACTAAACCTACGTGGAAAGGGAAAGGTCCATAGTGGAAGAGGAAGGATGGCATCCAGCAACAGGCGGCATGTGAAGATGGCGATTGATGGCTAATGGGGGCACGCACGGTGGCTGGCAGCTTGAAGCAGGCGGTGACCTCCACTCTCTCTCCATGACGGCCTCCTGCAGCGATTATGACAACTTCTCCTTTCCTTTACTTCCTTCCACCTCCTTCTTACCCCCCCAAAGGGGGGTTTTTATAGTCCAGGGAGGAGACGGAACCTCCCCCCACGTGGTACTGTGCATGGCTCTCTCCCCTACACCCTTCCAAATGCAGCCCTACTCGCCCATTTCCCCACACTCCCTCTCCTCCAGCCGATGCACGGCTGGAGGGGAAGGATTAGTAAAACATTTTTGACATTTATTTTAACATTATCCTCTTATCCTCCTCCCAAGAGGATGTTTCCTCATGGCTATGCGGGTTTGAATCCCCAGCCTTATTTTTTCCAAGACGGAGTTCTCCATCTCTCACATGCGGATATAGATTAGCTGTCGGCACTGAAGATAATCTTTGCACAGGTTTCACTCCATATGCGGGAAGTCGGTCTAGTAATATTTTTTTACGTGGAAATATTACAAATATCCATCTAGTTGAGGTGTTCTAGGGTGTTGGCTTGGTGCAAAGGCCATGTTTGGTACACAAGTTTAAGACTCATTACATTGGGAATGGAGGTAGTTGTCTCATCAGAACCCGTTGAGTGTCATTAGATACAAGACATGATGTCAGGAGGCATATTCCACGGTGGATTCTATGAGACCACGGTGGATTCCATGAGTTTTTTAATTCCACGGTGGATTCCATAAAACTATATTTATTTGTCGAGGCTCGTTCACAAGGTAGATTTCTTGTGCGAGAAGTTGACGGGGACGCCTGTCCTTTTCGGGCATCATGTTAATTTAATGTGCACATGGACGATTCCACAGTGGGTGATTCCTCAAAATACATATTGATATTAATGGACGTTTGCTCATTGTTATGCGAGTGGTGATCGAGAGCAAGTCTCACTCACTGCCCGATAATGAGATGTTAAGGAGTGCCAGTTGGGGTAATTGACTTTGTTGAATGCACAACACAACTTGAAAATTTTAAATATTCGATAATACACCACAAGCCACATATAAAAACTAGACTAAAAACAATGCCTCATATAGCTCACAAAAAATTTAAAACCCGTATGCGGGTAGAGCATCACACAACCACACAATGGAAATACCAATAATTCAAAAACAAACAAAAAGAAATATATTCTCGTACCTTAAAAACCTTGAACCAATGCTTGGCGCTTTGACATCCAAAAGCTCCAACTTTCAAATTAGCATGACAAGAGCTGACTCTAGCATGCGACCCTCCACTCTCCTCTCTCACATAATACAATTGTAAGCAAGGGGGAAGGCCCTTAACTCTTCAATCTTCTCTCCTTATATAGTTTTCTATCCACACTCACACACATTAGGCTTTTTGCTTTCAGCTTTTGGCTTTTTGCTTTTCTAGTGCTTTTCACTATTTTCGTTTTTTCTGCTTTATGCCTGTTTGCAACTTGTTTGGATCATAACTTCATCATTTGAGATCCGAATATGGACATTTGGGTACTTAAAACGATCGGAACGCATTTCATCGACAAGCCTCCATACGAAGAATTACAAAAATCCATCATAATTGAGCAAAAACTTAAATATTCGTAAATTGCATCATTTTTCTCCATCTTTTAACTTGGACGAGTTATTCCCTTCCTTGGCCTATTGTTCTTGTGATTGCATACACTTTCAGCACACATGTCCTCTTTTTCTTCAAGAAATACTCGCTGACGATGTAAAACGTACAACGTTTTTCTTTTATCCTTGAGTCTTCAAAATGAATATTCTTTGGATATGAACCTGTTTTTTAATGCAATGTGCCCTAGCAAGAATATGATATGAAAGAGAACTCCGTGCACAACTATATATGATTTGAAAAAATATGTAATGTTGGATCCATGATATGCAACCAATCAATCGATGCTACACGCAAAAATTATGAATGCACTGAAGAAGTTGTGCCTAGCCTATCTAGATGTGATCGTGTGTCATGCAAAATGCAACATAGTTCCTTGATTATTTAAATCCTTATCCTCACCTCTCAACTCTCATAAAAAAGATATGATATACTCCACTCCACCCATCCAAAATCTCACAATCACTCTAGAAAAGATGATCCTCAAGATGTTGACTAGATAAGAACAACCCATCTCACAAATGGTGGCATCCTTCACGACCCTCTAACTCACCCAACCTCCTTACACACTCAACCAGAGGTTCCTAACTTTGTGATGAAAATCCCAAATGGTGCGTGCAAGAAATGTGCGTGCTCAATGATAGGTACTCTCTCATATGCGCGTGCATCTAAGATTTACTGCATATAGTTGCAGCGGACCTCATGCCATGCTAGTACTCAATGATGGTGCAAAACGTGCATAATCCCAACCCATGGCATGGAAATATTTGATAAGGATAGGAGACGACCCCCGAGTGCAGTGCATCAACAAGTGCAACGTGAAGTGCTCGTGAATCCATTATCCTTGTGATATGCAAAAGTCTCGACAAGAAAATATACCTAGCTCCTCAATGTTCAGTAGCTATTGACAAACACAAGCTTCATCCTATTCAAAAAAATACCAAGCTCAACCAAGGCTATCAAGTTTCACACTCAACAAATCAAACAAAATGACAGAAATATATCCTAGATTAAAAAAACACAAGAAATCCAACTACGAAAGAACAAAACAAATTGTCACACAAACAACTAAGCTAGCAAAAATCAAACCTAACTACAATTTGACTAGGGGATTTCAGTTTTCAGAAAAATGCTTAACATCGTATTAAATTAAGGTTAGGACAGAGTTTCAACCTATTTATTTATTTTGTAGCTAAAGACTACTAGGTATTAACTATTGTTTGTTTATTTTATCTATAAAAAATTCTGAATGCTTCAGTTGATGTGTAGAGCAGGTAGTAGTGGCTTTGGGTAGCACTGGGCATTAGCGTTAAGTCCTAGCATAAATTTCATTATTAAAATTACTACTCTATTTGTAAGTTATAAGATTGAACTTCTTTAGAAACAATCAGATCATTGTCCTTAGTACTATTAATTTATTTGTTTTTTAAATATAGATTATTTTAGAATATGAGATTTAAGATATGCTTTTATTGAAATAAGTTTTCTTTATGGAATACTTGTTATTTTCTTAATGTAGTAAAGTTTAGAAGGTTTTTCTAGCTTTCTTTATAAAAGCAATAGGATCGCACACAAGATAGGAGAACAGGGTGAAAACTTAGTTTTTTCGTTTCTTTCCCATCCCGAATCGGAATTCAGAGCTTAAAGAGTCGTTTTGGGGATTTTGGCATGCTTCGAATGCGATATTGATGTCAAAACATTAAGATTTAGAGCATAGAATTTTCTACAACAACTGCAGCATGTTATAGGATACCTCTCAACTCTTAAAACTCTATATTTTAATTTATATTTATACTTTCTTTGTAGTTATATGTAAGATATGCATGCAAATATCCATGTAAAACTATAATATATAAATAAGAATGGCAAACCATGGCTTTTGCCATGGAGGAGTTTGGGCCCAACCGTGTGTTTTTCTCCTGTATTTCTCAATCTATTGAGTTATCCAATCCTCTTATGTAATATAATGTTGTTTGTATTTAATAGTTGAGATGTTTGATTTATTATATTTTTCCACGAAATTCTTTGTTTATGATTGAGATTTGATTTGCTAGATTTACCACGTGTTCGGCTTCATAGCAAGACCAATAATCATATATGTGTACTTATTTGTAAGGTTAGTAATAGCTTGCAATTCAAAATATAAAGGGCTTTATGTTGGAAACATGAAATTGCTATGAGAGTACTCTATAAAGAAAAAGATATGATGACATTTAGACATCTTGGAGGTGTATGTCTTCTTTCACAATGACTCACCCCTCATTCTATGGATCTCCAAAAATTACATACCACTACACACACATCTAATTACCCAAATCATTTGAGAAGTCCCCTCATTTCATATATTTTCACAATTCTTGGTTTGGATATTAAGACTAGTAGGAAATTAAAAGATTGTGTTGCATAGTAGTCTATATGTACAAATAGTAACCATGATACTACTAAGAGTACTCTTAACCACATGCCTAGACTATCTTCTAGGAAATTCAATGAATTAGCTTATCAAACTCTTTTATAAATTAAATATATTCCTACCAATACACTTGCGAGTACTGATAGTTTTTGAACAGTAAGTGGAAAGATCAATAGAGCTTATGCATATGTTGAAGGGATGAGTTAATGGTTGCCATGAAAATAAGGATGAATCTTCTTCATAGGTTGAAGAAAATTCCAATGAATCATTTTTGCTTTGATACAAGTTTAAGATGGAGCAGAAGATGAAGAACAAGCGGAAGCAAGAGCTATGGAGGTTCAAGCAAAGAAAAGAGAGACATGTGTGCGAGAACTCCAATAGTCCCCATGTGTAACCTACCTTCCCTTATTCTATTATCATAGTAAGAATAAAAATAAAGTGACACTGATAGGAAACTACCACTTGCAGTGTGCACATATGCAGGTGATAAGTACAAGTAAATGTTGGTGGCTAGGCATAGGTTGCCATTAGCCCCCAACACACTAGTGCAATGTGCAATGCACGATGAGAGACATGTGTCCGAGAACTCCAATAGTCCCCATAGGTGATAAGTACAAGTAAATGTTGGTGGCTAGGCATAGGTTGCCATTAGCCCCCAACACACTAGTGCAATGTGCAATGCACGATGAGAGACATGTGTCCGAGAACTCCAATAGTCCCCATGTGTAACCTACCTTCCCTTATTCTATTATCATAGTAAGAATAAAAAATAAAGTGACAGTGATAGGAAACTATCACTTGCAATGTGCACATATACAGGTGATAAGTACAAGTAAATGTTGGTGGCTAGGCATAGGTTGCCATTAGCCCCCAACACACTAGTGCAATGTGCAATGCACGATTGTGCATCCTAAGGTATAAGATGAGTGCATGCATGAATAGAGGTTTTTATGTAAGTGTAAGAGGTACTTATGGGTATGTGTGCAATGCACAATGCAAGTCTAGTTCCCAAGGGTGCAAACAAATCCACATAGGTGCATCAGTATAAGCACCTTTGTAGTAAGTGCACACAAATGCATATTGTTACACAGGATTTATTAATTGTGAGTGGTGGCATGGCACATGAACACTGTGAGGTGTCTTGTTCCTTGCTCCTTCCACCCATTGGCCCTCCCTTACAAATAGGGTGGGTACTCGGCCAAACAGTGAAAAGAAAGGAGGAACTAACCAAGAGCCTAATTGATCATGAGTGCCTAATATTGTGTCTGTGCATGGTTGTGTGTAGTGAAAGGCATGTAAGGTTCAAGTGATCATAGTGCAAGTATGGCAAAGCACTACAAAACATGAGTGAAGCATATTGGTTGTGTGAATTTCATTCAAATCCAAAAACCATGTACAATAATGTTGTAAAATAACTAATGTCTACTCATGAAAATGTATATATCAAAGTTGAAAATTTTTAAGGTGAGTTGCATGCTTATTTATGAAGGTCCTGTAAGATTCTTTGGACAAACCTTCCTTTACAATATCATTTCAAAATTGTAAAAGTTAAGCAGTTGTTTTTTCAAACTACTTTGTTTACAAAGACAAAGCTTTACTAAAATGGTACATATATCTTATTGAACAAGTGATGCTAGTTTATGTATGAGAAAACTCTATAGTTTTTCTAGGTGTGAAGAAAAAACATAATATTTACATTATCTTTCATTGACTCACATTAATTTCTAATGCTATGCTATGGTGAAACCTATGATTATAAAAAAATTTGATAAACACCAATTCAAACCCAATACAATTCCAATGAAATTATTTTATAAGAGGGTACCATAAAGCTCCACCTTTTCCTTCAAGTATGATAACATTATGAGTTGTATGAGAAGTATATCCCAAAGAAACCCAACTCTCTGCATTCATTCTATAACTGTTGTTCTTCCATCCAAATCAAAATCATATGTATCAATATGTTACAATTTATATATAAAGGCACTACTTTTTCCTTTATGATTAATTAAAAGATAAATCAAATGCATCAAGAACCAGATGGAATATCTAGGTTTCACAAATTTATATACACAAGTTAGAATTGACACACTAGGAATTGCAAGTCAAATAAATGCTAGAGAATTGCATACCTAAGAAGTTGCAAAAATATATACATGTATAGTAGTTGCAAACATATATTATACTTAGATCAACAAAAATATTGTTCAACTCCTTATACTCGAAGGAAATAAATTTTCTAAGCTTGTTGCCTTCTAGTTTCATCCACTCCATAATAAAAAAAGAATTGTCCAATTGACTCTTCAATTAATGTATTTCATGTTTGTCACATGGATCTAAGTTGAAATGGATGAGGCAAGACCATATGTTTTATCTTGTTGCAAGCTAGTGCATTTGCTGTCATGTTGTATATGGCCTTGTAATCTTGTTGGCTAATCCTAGCTGTACCACATGTGATTTGAATTTCTCTCACTGATAAGCTATTAAGAAAATCTTTAAGAACCTCATTCAAGAAAAAAGGCAGAGAGCTCAATGTTGAGGGTGTCAGAAGGTTGCAATTAGATGCTTAGCTTTTAAGAATCCATTTAGAAGCTCAAATTCCTAGCCCTCACCTTGGCCTCTCGCATCACCAAAAAAGTTACTTTAAAAAGTATCATATTAGTAAGGAAGCTAGTTATTTCTAAATTTAATTTTAGTCAATAGGAGATCACAAACTTGTACACATCTTTTTTGTGATTCACCATTAATGAATAGTGACAACATTGGTAGTAGCTGATGTTTTCTTTCCTTGTAGCCCATGGGAGTTTACTTATACCTTTGCAACTTGGCTTCTGTAATGTTTTTATCCTTCTCCGTTTGCTCCAAACATGATTTCAATGAAGCATTCTCTTCATCTAAGGTCAAAGCTTATTATGTGTCCTTTGCCATCTCTTATTCCTTATATTTATATTGCTTTAATTCTTCTTGCTATTTCTTTTTTTGATATTGAAGGGATTTTTGCAATACATTTAGAGAACCTTGGAATTGTGACAAAGATTGGTGAGTGTTATATAACATTTAGTGAACCTTGGGATTATGACAAAGATTGGTGAGTGTTATATAACATTGATTGATGATATTGATATAATTAAAGGTTGCCACAGAAGCATTTGCAATAGACAGCTAGTAGACCTTGTTCACCATCCCCAACAAAAGTAAGCAATGAAGAAGTGGATTTGAAAGGTTGATTATGCCAGTGCCAGATTTGTTAGGATACAAGGAACTGTCTATCCAATGATCCTCTGAATGATATTGGAAAGTAGCTATTGCATCTAGGCCACACTTACTATAAGGAGACATCGTAAGAGCTTACCTTTCATCCACTCAAACATGCAAATCCACTTTTCTCCTATGATTACTTATGTCCCTAGGTAGTTTCATTAGGAAATGCAAGTTATGTGAGAGAATGGAGTAGGGTAATTTCATAATAATAACGATTTAGAATTATTAGAGACCAAAACAATGCATGAAAAGTTCTTAGATGTGTATATAATATGGTCAGGCACCATTAGAAGTAAAAAATACCAATATTTGTGAGGCTTAGATTTAGAATCAATGTGCTTTGCTGATATGGCACTTAGAAGGAGTAATAGGGCATAAAGAGGGTATGTAACTACCTCTACTAGGTCTCACGAACCACTTATAAGGGCACAAGAAAGCATAAATTGATTTGGAGGCTATTCAATGCAAACAAGTGTATTAAAAATGAATATTTAAACTTGTAATACAATTAGGCACCTTTTAAGGGGAAAAAATAAATTTCTAATAGTTTTTAAAAGGTCATTTTTTGGATCAAAAATAAATCCGAGTTCTTGGTAGTATGGCAGTTTTGGAAGAGTGGTTGGAGAATGAAATTTACTAGTTACAAGGGTGAAATGAAAAGAAGACCCCCTCCTCCCTAGATGGGGCCTACAATAAAAATTAGGGTGGAACCTAGGAATGTTGGGGGCTAAGGAACAAAAAAGCATGCAATGAGGACCATGGAAGAGAGACTAATCCAAGATGAAGTATTCTTAATTAAATTCTTATGAGGCCCTTTTTGAGTCCATATTTCCCCTAATGTAGAATATTGAATCAATTCAACATCACTAATTTCACTATCCACTACCCTTAGATTGATGAAGGACAAGCAACTAACCTTTAATACTACACTCCACAACTACAATAATATGGTTACCTTGATTATTTTCCAACAATAGGTCTTCGTTTTTAGCTTTGCATCAGGTATGTTGCCCCTTAGTTTCAGTTGAATGAAAATCTTACAGAGCTAGAGGTTCTTGCATCTAAATAAGCTCTTTATGAGATACCAATAACAAATATTCCTCTTCTTCATGTTTTAGAATCAAACAACAACATTTGCAATAGTCTTTCTTTTTGTTTCAATGATTGTGAAATATATTTGTGACTAATTCCCTTTGGATCTCTTAAGCTCGACTATCTAGAAACGAACTCATACATCCCATCATTGTCAAGTATTAGTGGGATAACAACAATTTCCACTTTCTTATCCACTATTTGGTACTTTGTTTCCACAATAGCTTCTACCTTTTTATTCAGCCATATAGGTCTTCATATTAAGAAAACTCCTTTATTACTTGAAACATATCCGATGAGAAAAGGTTTTTAGAAAATCTTAGTTATCTACTAATGATGCTTACCTTGAGCTACAATAGTCCTAGAAAATCTTTGTTCTTCACAAATGCTTATATCTAAAATACATAGTGCTGTAGACCACTTTCAACTACATTTATAACATCCTTGATCAACTTCTAGATTTGAAATCATGTACTTAAATTTTTCCAGTAGTCATGGTTTTATTGATCCAAAGTAACCCACATCTCCTCTAGAAACATAATTATTTATACGAGCTAAAGATAAAAAATTATAAGTCACACATACTATTATAGTATTATTTTTTGTTAGAGTACCTAGCATATGGTTGCTTGTCATAACTCATTGATAGCTAGCTAGAAGGAGAACTTTTAGATGTCAGGCAGCATGAGCAATAAACCTAGCCCTTAGCAAGTGAAATGAAAATGTTGTTAAGGCATATCTATACCCAAGAATGACAACCAAAATTGTACAATTAGAATGGTCAGCATGTTGTTTTGTTTGTAGATCAAATGGAATCCAATTGGCAAGCTTATCAAATAGCTAATTTTAATCCTTCAAGTGTAATGCATGATATACATGTGACTTGTCGTCATAACATTGCATAAAAAAGCCAAAATTGACGTTGATGATAATACACATGAACCGCTTATATCATGGCGGCTTCAGTGTCATGACAAACAATCGATTCACCTCAGAATCCCTAAGTTTGGAGAAGAGGAGAAGGAAGCAGGCTACTGATTACAGAGTACCTAGCTAGCTTTTGCTTTGGAAGCCAAAAGAGAATGAGAAATGCGACGTACGTAACACAAACTTACCATGTGGGAGGCCGAAGGAGAACGCTATTAAGGCGTCGTGTGACATTAGATATCAATATGTGCAAAAGCCCTATAGAAGTATTAATGGCTCCACGAGAGCTGATAGTCTCGATCGTCGCTACGCCTCGCATGGGCTGGATCATTATAAATAGGCCTCATGCTCCTACAGGTGAACTTGACGTTCCTCCAACAACCAACCAACATTCTAATTCTTCGCTGGTGGGCAAACGCTGTGCGGAACACATGTAAGTGAGGTACCTCAAGCGCCGTGGTACGTTTTTCCTTTCTCGTTTTCTAATATTTTGCAGTTACTCTGGATCGCTGGCTGCGTTTATGTATTGTTGCAGTCTAATTAATGCCTGGTATGGTATGGAAATTGCAGCTGCAGCTCGCTGCTTGTCTCTCGGAGTTATCTTTCAAGCATCGCTTCACGCGTTGCAAGTGAAGAACGTGGCAGCTGCACCCGTCGACGTTCGGCGAACTGCCGACATGAATGAGCTGGGTGTACTGGTGGATCTGATCGTGCGCAGCTTTAGGCTGCCGGAGAAGTATGTGTGTCTCGATCACCTAGCGCCAGAGGTCCAGGACCGACTCCGAAAGCACTTCAAGAAGATGGCAACAGTGGAGAAATCAGTGAGATGCCCTACCTGCGGGACGCCGGACGAGGTCAAGTTCCGGTACTTTAACAACAGGAGCATAGGGCTGAACAAGAAGCCGCGTCGGCTTCTTCAGCCCCGATACCAGTGCCGTCGCAAGGCTTGTACTCTTGAACGTCCTTCGGGATTCACCTTGCCGCCGCCGAATTAAATGAGCAAGCATCGCAAGCTGCCAACCCGACTATGTAGGCCCGGCCTAGCTATCGTTGCTGGCTGCTTCTTTTTGGTAATGTTTTGGTCTTCTGGCGCCGGCCCGCCGAATGCGTTAATAAAAACGTCTCATCGTTTCTCTAGATTCTACTCTTCTTTCAAAGAGCAAATGTACCGATCACTGGAAAGCGGCCTGCATGTCGATGTCCTTAAATGAACTGCGACTCTCCAATATGGTCCAGTAGTACTTCCATGCATGTCGAGGTCGATGTTCTTAACTCAAGTCCAATAGCGACGTCGAGACTAATTCCATGCAAGTGGTCTAGTAACCCATGGATATCGATGTACTTAGTTTCGAGCACTCGGTCCAATTATTCCATGCATGATGATGTCGATGTCCTTAATTGAAGTTCAATATTGTTGCAATTATTTCAATGCTTGTGGTCCAATAATTCCTTGGATGTTGATGTCCGGAAGTTCTTGCGTATGGTCGAGTAATTCCATCCATGTCCATTTCCTTAATTGAAATCCAATATTGTTGAGACTAATTCCATGCATGTCAATGCCCTCAATTGAAGCGACTCTCTGAATTCACTCAGGTTCATGGGTATCGTGGAGGCGCAAACATGCGTGCGCGAAGGACAACGTCCTATTCTGATCATTTTGTAATGTTTTTTTTTTGTGAGACCTTACACATATTTTAAAAAATTCAAAATTTTTAATAAATATCTTAATCTATGAAAAATATTTTAAATAGTATAAAGAATTTTTTAAGATGACCCAACCCCCCTATTCGTGCCATATCATAATGGCCTTTTTTCCGTCATTTTAAGACATTTTTGGGCCTAAAAATAGTTTTTAAATAGCAAAGGAGCTTAAAAATTTCTTTAAAAAATTCTTGATTTTTTTGAGAGCTAATAATTTTATGAATTTTTTTAAAAAAATTGATAGGTGTAATATCTTACTTTAAAAAATCCATAACATTATTATAGAGTCACATGTGACCATTATCTGAAAGTTTATTTGTTATAGAAATTCTATCTTCTTTAGGAGCTTTAAAAATATATAAGAGATATTGAATAGTTATATATATTTTATATAATATATATTTTAAATAATTTTAACTAATAAATCTATCAAATCACTAAATTATTTTTATTTTATAGAGAGAGTATCTTTTTGAATCACAATCGAGGATATTGGAACCCGATAGTGCTATTGAGAATCACAATTGAGGATATGATGATGAGAAAGTGACTCCCAAGAGCTAATATCAAGTAAAAAGGTGTACCCTCTGAAGCATCGTGCACACATGAAATCCTCTTAGTCCTAAAGTTGATACGATACACAATATCACTAAATTTTATATATTAAAAGGTTAATATTTCTTATATTTTAATAGATCAAAAATTGAATAATAAATAGTCTTTATTTATTACTAGGTAAATATTTTTGTCTCCCAAAAATCAAAGTAATTCCTTTCTTCTAATTATAATATATTATCCTTATCTTATCCATTATTGCTTGCTAAAAAGTTCATATTACAACACTGTATAATGAAGATATTCTATTTTCAAGTGTCAAGATCAAGGTGAAGTTTTTCACTTTCTATTCTATTAGCTTGAGGTTTATTATTAGTATATGTATCCCTACCAATTTGTATCAGCACCATGAGACTCTTTTAACCATTTTTTATAAATAAAATTGAAGAGATTGAAGAAAAAGCCTAGATTTTGTTGAAACAAAATCTTATAGAATGGATGACTTAGGGGATGAAGTAAAGATGTGGCTTGGATGTCCCAACCTAGTTGGATCTACTAAAAATTGATGAGATGATCTTGTTTCTTGTCCATGGAGAACCATATCTCTATATCTCAATCGGAAAGTAAGTGGTATTGGACTTCTATGTAGAGAATCTTTTTATTGTTGATCACCTTCTCAAGATTTTGTGAAAGGAGATGAAGAGAGACTAAATTCAAATTGCTTGTAAGAACCGGATGTGATTTTCGTGAGAAATTTTACAATAGAGTCAAATCAGCTTTAAGAACTAAGAAAGGAAGAGAGGAGAAAAAAATGATTTTTCAAATAAATGTAGACAAAAGAAAGCGTGATTTTAGTGAGAAATGTGATTGTAGAATATATTCTCTCATTAATCACGTATGAATTTGAAGGGTTCATTCTTTTAAAACCTTAACTAATTAGCAACTTAATCATTTTCTTATAAGTGCCCTTTTTGAAATGGTTTTGGCCCTAATGACAATGCTTAGTAGAGTCATCATGAAAATGTGGAGTTTCATATATCTCAAGGTTCTAATGGGTACCAATAATTATCTAAGGAGTTGAATCGTATGAATGAGGGAACTCTTGGGGGTATATACATGCCTAAAAAATCAATGGATAGTAAATTTAATGAGCTAATTACTAGTATCAAGAACTTGGGAAGAAAAATGCAAGAAGCACAACGTAAAGTGAGTAGTATTCTGCCTGGAATAGACCCATATTCCACTCCACTTCTTGATCCTACAATTTTTGAGATAGGAGAACCTTCTAAACGTAAAGACACTTATCAACCTAATTCATAATTGACCAAGACTAAATCATAACCTCAATTTAGCCAAAGGATTGACAATAAGCATGAAGAGGATGTATGCATACATGATGCAGAGCATGGATCTGATCCCTTCTACAATTCATTCTATCCTTAGCCCTCTACAATGATAAGATGAGTAGATGTCAATTATGATTATAGATAAGAGGGTGCAAGAAGATCTAGGCATGATCAACCTCCAAGAGAGAAACACTCATTTGAAGAACCCTCTAATCAAGAAAATGGTCAGCCATTTCAACAAGGTTTTGGTAGTAATCCACATGGATAACCCTATCAAAAGTAATAATCATGAAATAAAGATTCTTGGAGACAATAATCATTTGAATAGCCCAACTCTAATCACTCCCTATATAATGATTGTGAGTATAAAGATAATATCAACATTAACAACCTTTAATAGAGAGATAACTCTTCCCCTATAAAGTGGAAAGAATGGATCTATAAGCTTAAAATGTACTTTACCCTTTACCCAAGGAGGGATGAAGCCAAAACTTCTTACATAGCCCTTCACCTTGAAGGCTATGTCCACAGTTGGTGATAGTATATCCAAAATATTAGGAAAGGCTTAGGTACATGGGATGAATTAAGCGAGTAATATTTGATGTATTTGTATCTCCAATGGAAAAGGAAAAGTTGCGAAGAAAATGGTATAAGGAGGACCCTTATGGAGATTTCACTTTGCCACTCTCATGCCATATCAAATCATCCACAATATGGAGCGACAAGGATTATGTTGAGAGATTACACTTTGTTGCACTCACACTATATCAATTACTCCAGGATATGTTGCGAATAGAACCCTGTGGAGTTTCAATTGCACTCACATCATATCAACTTATCCTCTACATGTCGTATTGATAATACTTCTAGCGAATAGTTTTGTATTGCTCTTCATGTCATTTTCTATTAAGCAGTGATAGCAAGGATAAAGTATATAGCAAAGAAAGTTTATATTGAGAGAAAGGATAGTGAACAAGAGGCAAGACCATCAAAAGTTCTACAAGCTGTTGTCCCTTTGGAGATCCCTCCTACCCTTGGTTTTCTCGAGTCTCCTTCCATGCAATTAAATCAAGTGCAGAGAGTGTATCTTCTCCTCCTGCCCAAGGCAAGGTCCATGTGGTTAATGACCAACCCTATGATCTTGCTAGATAGTTCTCTCTCCTACAACTACTAAGCTTTCAATCTCCCCTACAGCACTTGATCAACCAACATATCAATCTAGACCCTCTTTTGCTTAAGGAAGTGATCCTTTCAGACCAAGGAGAAAGAGAAGGTCTTGGTTTTACTATATGCATAACTGTTTTTGTGAGATAATGCCTACAGAGCCACATAACATGTCATTCCAAAGACAACTTTTATCAAAGTTATCAAGGATATTTCTAATAGATTATCAAGAGTGTCGACTAAAAGTTGCAGGCAAATGAAATGGAAGCTTGCAGCGATTTTTTGTCTTTAGGAGGCAGTTGAAGACTTTGTTATTAACTTTATTAATGATGCTTATATTGTTGTTGCAAATGCTCATAGGATCACTATGAAGAACAAATATTTTAGTATGGTAAGTAGAATCATATAAAATGTTCGACAAGATATTAAGGCCCTTGCCCACTACTAATAAAAAAAGCCTTTGAGTTCCTTAACATTCCCCCAAAATTATCTAGGAAAGCAAAACACCCAAAGATCAAGGATGTGATACATCTATATCCAATAATTAGGACCACATCCCACCAAGAGTTTGTCCAACAAGAAAAAATGCAAGAGATCATAGAAACAAAGGATGATTTTTGCAAGAGAATAATAGATGTGCTTGGCCCAATTAATTATAAGAGAATAGGTGGGGTGTATGTACAAATGGTTGTCAATATTTACTGCATCTCTTCTGAACAAGAGGACTATCTTAGCATATCTCTTGAGGACAAGTCCATACTAGTTGTTAAAAGGTATCTCTAGTTTATTGTTGTATAAGATAATGCATTTTGATTGTCAAAATTTTTAGTATATAGAATATTTGTGTTGTTGATTGCAAATAACACTCCTTTATTTTTTCCCTTAGCTTTAAGGCATTGATTGTTTCTCTTAGCTATAAAAACTCTAAAAAAATATTCATTGTTGATTCACTATTATTAGTGGAATTTCCTTTGAGATCTGGTTCAAATATAGCAATGTTTTTTTTTAAATTTGATTCCATAAAAGACTACCATATCGTTTTTCCTTACATTGGATATAATCACTAGAGAAATTATCCTCATAAACTCTCTAAATGGTATTCATAGCCAATGATAAAGTATATAGCAAGGAAAGTTTATATTGAGAGCAAGGATAGTGAACAAGAGGTAAGACCATCAAAAGTTCCACATGTTGTTGTCCCTTTGGAGATCCCTCCTACCCTTGGTTTTCTTGAGTCTCCTTCCATGCAATCGAAGCAATCAAGTGTAAAGAGTGTGTCTTCTCCTCCTGCCCAAGGCAAGGTCCATGTGGTTAATGACCAACCCTATGATCTTGATGGATAGTCCTCTCTCCTACAACTACTTAGGTTTCAATCTCCCCTAGAGAACTTGATCAACCAACAAATCAATCTAGACCCTCTTTTGCTCAAGGAAGTGAGCCTTCTAGGCCAACGAGAAAGAGAAGGTCTAGGTTTTACTATATGCATAACTGTTTTTGTGGGATAACGCCTAGAGAGCCACATAACATGTCATTCCAAAGACAACTTTTATCAAATTTATCAAGGATATTTCTAATAGATTATCAAGAGTATCGACTAAAACTTGCATGCAAATGAAATGGCAGCTTACAACGATTATTTGTCTTTAGGAGGCAGTTGAAGACTTTGTTATTGAATTTATCAACGATGCTTACATTGTTGCTGCTCATGCCCATAGGATCATTGTGAGGAACAAAAATTTTAATATGGTCAATAGAATCATATAAAATGTTTGACAAGATATTGAGGCCCTTGCACACTACTAATTAAAAAAAAGTGTTTGAGATCCTTAACATTCCCCCAAAATTATGTAGGAAAGCGAAACACCCAAAGATCAAGGATGTGATACATCTATATCCAATAATTAGGACCACATCCCACCAAGAGTTTGTCCAACAAGAAAAAATGCAAGATATCATAGAAACAAAGGATGATTTTTGCAAGAGAATAATAGATGTGCTTGGCCCAATTAATTATAAGAGAATAGGTGGGTGTATGTACAAGTGGTTGTCAATATTTATTGCATCTCTTCTGAACAAGAGGACTATCTTAGCATATCTCTTGAGGACAAGTCCATACTAGTTGTTAAAAGGTATCTTTAGTTTATTGTTGTATAAGATAATGCATTTTGATTGTCAAAATTTTTAGTATATAGAATATTTGTGTTGTTGATTGCAAATAACACTCCTTTATTTTTTCCCTTAGCTTTAAGGCATTGATTGTTTCTCTTAGCTATAAAAACTCTAAAAAAATATTCATTGTTGATCCACTATTATTAGTGGAATTTACTTTGAGATCTGGTTCAAATAAAGCAATGTTTTTTTTAAATTTTGATTCCATAAAAGACTACCATATCATTTTTCCTTACATCGGATATGCTCACTAGAGAAATTATCCTCATAAACTCTCTAAATGGTATCCATAGCCAAGAAAAAATGTGTATTGAATGGAATACTACTTGCTTTGTGGTTAATTATTTATTTTATTTTATTGTCTACTTTAGTTAAATGTTTCTATTTGTAGTGATCGTAGGCTCGTAACTACCTTCTTGGACACCAAATATGAGGATATTGTTAATCTTGAATAATCATATAACTTTCTCCAACAAGAAGTACCATTGCAAAGTTATACATAAATATGCTTGTGGATGGAGAGTGATCTCAAATGTCAATAGGACAATAGATTCAAAGATACTCAAGATAGATAGGGTGAATATGTAAGTCTCTTTTATATTTTTTGTTTTTTTAGGGATGCTTTTTCAATTTGCCAACACGTTACATTTGTTTTGGTAGTGCTGAGATTACCTTGACTCATATATGTGGTGGAAAAGGGAGCAATATATTGAGTTGATTTTGGATAGGGAAATCACACAAGTTGTTTCTTCAACTCCCCTCCACAAAAATATTCAACTAAGTGTAAGGGCAAGGGCAATGTCAAGTCATGTGGAAAGACTAGTAAGGTGAACTCCAAAAAGAAAGGAATGCCAATACTTTCTCCTATGAAGTTTCATGCATCTCCTCTTCAACTTGAAGAGAAGAGAATACATATCAAAGTCAAATTCTCTGATCAACCAAAGAATGGTATCGCTCTTATGGTCATACTCTCTAGATTTCCAAAGCCTTCCTAAAATGTTGTCCATTTTCTCTTCTCCAAAATTTCTACTTAGCCAGGATACATTTGTCCTTTGTAAATGTGCTATTTTGAAGCATACCACCAAGATATGCAAGGGAATAAACCATGATAGGTATATTCTTCTTGAGATCCTTCCAACTATCATGGACTTTTGAATATACTGACATATTTAACATTTAAAGTTGTGCATTGTTGCCCTATCAAGAATCTTCCAATTTAGAGGTGAAAGACTTGGCAATGGCAAATCCTCCATATGTCCATCTATACCTGCTCAAGAGGGAACTAGAAAATGCACATAATATATAAAAACCCTTCCCTCAATAAAATAACATGTAGTCTAATCAACATAGATAATGTTTGTGAACACTTGATGAATCTCATGGAAGATTTCACTTAATTTTTCCACATGTTGCCATTTAGTACTTGTTGACAGGAATATGTCTACAACCAAGAATTCATTATTAGTACTTCTTTAAATGAGAAAAATATTACATACACTATCAACTCAACATTTACAATGTGTTTTCTAAGAAACACGCTTATTTGTAGGAAAGTGCATATCCTTGGCTATGTAAACATGTTGCACTTTGATAAACCATCCTTCAGGCATACTTTCGAAAGCAATAATACGTCCCTTCTAGTGATGTTTTATATCCTCTCATTTTCTCCTTTTCACCTTGTGAGAGTCCTTCTAAGAGGGCAATATGGTAACTCAATTTTTTATGGTAACTCCCTCTACAGAGAGTGCAGGAGTTTACTAAATGAGAAGGGCGCCTTCTAGATGTCATACTTAGATTGAATTCACAAAGAAAGAAGCTCACAGAGAAAGGTAAAGGAATATTAAAAAGACAAATGAAATTATATTGGACACCAAAAAGTTTTTGACTTATAAAAAACTCACTATTAATTTCACAACATCTTTATTATGTCATTTGTCAAATTTTATAAGTAAATAAGGACTTTGGGACTACCAAACTTTGGAGATTTTGGAAAAGGAGGAGAGAATCACAAAGTGGACTCTACTATCTCCAAAAAAGAGGAGATAAGAATACCATATTCTTGCACATGTGGCAAACTCTCTTTAGCTCTTTTCTTAATCTCGTGATTAACAAAAATGCATTTTTTAAAGCATTTTTTACCCTAATGTGATAGCACTGGTACCCTCATAATCTTCTTGGAACTAATTTCACATCCAAGGTTAGACTTGTTAGACTCAAATTGGTAAGTCTTAACACATTCATTAATAATTTTGAAGATTTGCTTTTTTCTCTTATTCTTGGCCATCTGGAATTCAAATTTGTCTACAGTGACTAGTAGTGACACAAACGGTGATGACTTTTGATTTTGGTGTCCAAACAATGATAATTTTGTTTAGAGACCCTAGTAATAAAGTCCCCTATCCATCCATGATTTGTGATTGTCATTAGAATTTATTTTTTTGGTCCTAGAATGAGATATAGTAATCTTCCAAAATTATTCTACTACCTATCTAGGCCTTGTTTACACTTGTATAACCACTTGTAAGTAATCTTTCTTGTAGTATGCCCCTAGGAATACTTAACTAAACCTGTAGGGTATCTATATGAGTTATAGTACCGCTCTCCAATTTTGATAAATGCTTGTAAGTACTTGCACAAGTCTGAATTCTTGTCTCAAATTGCATGTTTAGCCTTGTTTGACTAGAAACTACTTGGAAAGGGTAAACACAACTTGCAAGTGGATGTTTCATCTCTAAACCTTGTAAAGTATAATACATTCCGTATTTTAGCTTTGTCAAGTTGATAGTATCCTATAAAACCTATAATGATGTTGAGGAAAGTAGGATTATGATAAGGATGTCAAAATGAGGCCCAAATTCACTGCCAACAGTCCACCTTCAATCCTCCATAGCACAGCATCTCTGTGAGGGATAAAACGACAATATGGGCACCTATATGGACTTCAAGACTTGGGGAGTGTGAAAATTTCTTCCCCAAGCTAGGTTTTTCATCCCTTTGAGTTCTTCGTTTATGAGGGAGGGTTTCTTCTCTTTTGGCTCATATCTCCCTAGCATCCACTTTTCCTCATGAGTATTTTCAACATGGCAATGGCATACTAGAATAAGCAAACAGTCATGGAATGCAAGGGAAAAAATAAGACATTGTTTCTTTCAATGAGATGCAAGTGGAAATAGGAAATGGCTGAAACAAATAGGAAGGGTTAGGGATTCTACCCACTTGTAGTGATCGACTACATTACAACGATTTTCCACTTACAATATATATGATTAATCAAGCAAGAAAAATCAATTTAGAGCATTAAATGATATCATTGCATTGATGAACTACATCAAATGGATTATAAATTACATGGATTTGATAATTAAAGTTAAATCATGACTTCAAACAACGCTAGGCAAATTCTATATGCGGTCCAATCAAGTGAATGAACCAAAGATTACTCTTAATGTCTCTTTTCAACAATCACAAAGGCCAAGCATGAGGATTAAGAGAGATTAGAGTGTAAGACTTAATAGTACCTTGATATTTGATGATATAAGTTGCTAAAACTAAGATTGAAAATTCCCCTCTTGATGCATGAGGCTGAAGCAAGAGCTCATTACAAAAAGTGACACACCTTAGAAGGCCGAGTAATGAAAATAATTTAGTCGAGGAAAGAGCAATAAGAAAAGTGACTATGTGAACTACAATTGATATTGAACATGGCCTAAGAAATGCAAGAAAAGTTGTTTGAGCTAAAAAAGGGGAGATGGAAAACCTGATGACTCCACAACTGGCACTAGGAACAAGGAGGCCAAGCAGTGATCATAGAAGGGAACTTACTACCTTGGAATAGTTGTGCAAAGAACTCAAGCAAGAAAAATCTAGGGTCTTAAGAGACAATGTAGACTAAAGGTCAGGCTAGATAAGGTGATCACTTACTAGGAGCACTTGAAGCACATCACCTTGTAGCAATAGGACCTTCGATCTCAACTACAAAACTAAGATAAGAAACATGATGAGGTAAAGAAACAAGTCCAAGGGATGGGGGAGATAAGGAGGAAATTAGAAGAGATGAAAATAAATTTAAGAGAAACTATAGTGTAGCTTAAGCACGAGAGAAACAAGGTACCATGGTTGACTCAAGAGCAGTGAATATGGTAGGAGAAGTGGAACAAGCATGATTGGCCACATTGTAAAGCATGGAAACTAATTTGGGCAACACCCTCCTAGAGGAGAGTCAGTACCAGGAGTAGGTGGTTGTATACCAAAAATTTATCATTGCTTGACAAAGAATGTACCATGAGGTAGTGACACCGGCAATGACAAACCAGAAAAATCAAGTCAAAGAGCTTGAGGCCTAATTGGGAGTTGCCATAGTGGCTCTCAAAAATATTGACTTTGGAATTGAATTCAAGTTGATGACTTATGAGCTTGAAAGGGAGAAATTAGTGGCCCAACTTCACTATACAATCCATAGTGAAGAAAAGCTAAAGGATATGGGAGTTATGGCATTGCCTCCTCCTCTTGCGGAGACCACCTTCTTCCTATAGAGGCATCATGGACCCTCCCTCAATGATTGCACGTGTAGAGGACTAGTATGAGCTTGTGAAATTTGATGCTCCACCAGAAGGAATTAGTTATGAAGCGTCCAACTAGTAGCAAGACATAGAAGACAAACAATCTTACCTCTTTGAGTCTCTACACTACTCTTTGAACATTGTCAAGTTTTCTTTCCAATTGTCTAATTCTTAGAGTTAAAAGATATTCTTTAGTCATGTCATCCTACCATGGTAGCATACTCTAAGTAATAACACTGGTCATTGTGAGCATTTCCTGACTTCTATGTATATATAATTTTTAGGTTGGTGGGGGCTATTCTTGTACATCTTTAGTCTTTGTAGGATCCACAAAGATTCCCTCTTCTAATACAATGAAGCCTAGATGCTCAATCTGTCGTTGGGTTTGGGATATTAGTTAGGGTAGTCACAAGGGTTGGAAAGACATTCTTCACTGAGTTCAGAAGGATGGCAATGGCATCTTCATCATGAATGGGTTCTTGAACGGAGGCTAGCTGTGCCATAAGCCCCTTCATATGTGAAATAAACTTACTGAGATATTCTCTTTGTTTATACTCCAAGAAAAAAAACTCAATCTTTAGAAAGATCTTGGTGTTCTTCCCTGTAGCGTGGTAGAGCCTTTCAAATTCATCCCACTTCTCCTTGGTAGTGGAGAGTTGGTCAATATGATGAATTAAAGATTCATCTAAATGAAGAATGATGATGGCCTGAGCTCTTTCATCATCTTCTATATGAAGGGGATTCGATGGTTCAATCACTTTGGTCCCTTTCATGAAGGGCAAGGCCAAGTACAACCGAATAGCAGAACTGATAGCCTTACAAATTATAGCCAACTTTTAAAGTTGTAGAGTTGGAAAAGGTTGGAAATCATACATATGTGATATCTCAAGATAGGATTTAGGAGGTCTTATTCTTTGAACAACCCTTGATTTAAGATTTACTGTTTTCCTAGGTTTCAATGAGGTGAACTTTGACTGGACTTATCATAGGAGCATGGCTTATCAATCAACTCTATGCTATGGGATGAATCATAGGAGAGTACAATAACACTCATATCCCTAATTTACCAGCAGAAATAGGTATGGAGCATCAGTTGAATGCATCAATAGTGCTAAGAAGCACTCTTACTAGCATCCATTCTAGTACTCATAATGTGGGTTGATCTTTACAAGATTAATATTGCCCATGGATTGAGAAGCACTCTCCATTTAAGCTCCATAGGGTAGGAGCAAATCTTGACAAGTGTTTTTCAGTGATTAAAATCACTGTTGATAATGCCCAAGTTGAGAAAAGTTGAAACTGAGTTAGCTTGAGGCTCCCTAGCTATGGCTACGAGAAACCCACAGTAAGGGTTTGGCTCATAGCCACCAGCACAAGAGGAATTTCTTCAAACCCTCTTAGAGGGAGATGGCCCACTAGGGGGGCTTTGAAAGCTCTATGTTGGCCCCCATGCCTTTTAGAGGTCATGATTCAGCTCGTATCAGGTCCCCCTAAAAATTTGCACCAGATTTCACGATTTGTGCAATGCTACCCTCCATGATGCCTTATGTCGGCCTCTGATGTGCCACGCCAAGTCGCCCTCAACTGAGGAGAATATCTCTGGAAGAAGTTAGGAGTTGAGATGCTCTCCTCTGCTCTCCCCAGGTCAAGATAGCTATGGTGGAAATGAGGGCAAATGAGAAGACAAGATTTCTTCTTGTGCACTCAGGTGTGTAGAAAGGCTGAGGGAAGCTAAGAGATCATAGATGGCTCTGATACCATGTTGAAGATCAAAGTTGGAAGCATGAGGGAGTGTGCACAAGAGGGAGAGAGAGAGCTCAAGTACAAGAATGAGATATTGCTTAGTCAGTTGTTCAAGGTACAACTAATACACTATCCTCATCATTGAGTGTGTACTTTAGCCTGTTTATATAGCCTCTAGAGGAGTAAGGGTTAGGGTTTCCCTTTGTTCCCCTATCCTCTAGTCCATTTACACCTAGCTACCCTTATCCTCTCTAGTATAAGGAGAGTTCCCAAGCTTACTTCTCAACATGAAGGCCTATAGCTTGGGTAAGTTACTCATGAATATATGTGTGCATCATGTGGGTTCAAAAAAATGTATTTTTTAAAATATATTTTTAATGTATTTTTAACATATAGAAGGGTGTAATATAAAAGTGTTATTTACAGATTGACTAGAAAAGGGTTATCTTCTATTGAGGAAAAATTCACAGATAAGGATATTTATAAATAAGCATTGAATGCACGTGATGTAGAGAATATACATATAGTAACTTCCTTGAGGCCTATATGGCTGAATACAAAGGTAGAAACTATTGTGCAAACAAAGTACCAAATAGTGGATAGGAAAGTGAAGCCAATTGTTAACCCACTAACACTTGACAATGATGAGATGTATGAGTTCGTTTTTAGATAAGAGATCCAAAGGGAATTAGAAACAAATATATTTGACAATCATTGAAAGAGAAAGAAAGTATATTATAAATGTTGTTGTTTGATTCTAAAACATGAAGAATAAAAATGTTTGTTATTGGTATCTCATAAAGAACTTATTTTGATGGAAGAATCTACACCTCTATAAGACTTTCATTAAACCAAAACTAAGGGGTCACACTCTTAACGCAAAGCTAAAAAAAGAGACCTATTGTTGGAAAATAATCAAGGTAACCATATTATTTTAGTTACGGAGTGTAGTATTAAAGGTTAGTTGCTTGTGCTTCATCAATCTAAGGGTAGTGGGTAGTGGACTTAGTGATGTTGAATTGCTCCAATATGCTACATTAGGGGAACTATGGACTTGAAAAGGGCCTCATAAGAATTTAATTAAGAATCCTTCAACTTGTATTAGTCTCTCTTCCATGGTCGTCATTGCGTTCTTTTTTGTCCCTTGGGCCCCCAACATTCCTAGACTCCACCCTACTTTTTATTGTAGGCCCCATCTAGAGAGGAGGGGGCCTCCTTTTCTTTTTACCCTAGTAACTAGGATTTTTCATCCTCCAAACACTCTTCTAAAACTGCCATACCAACAACTTAGATTTACTTTTGGCCCACAAAATGACATTTTCAAAACTCTTAGAAAATTATTATTTTCCCTCAAAATTTGCCTAATCATATTGCAAGTTTAAATACTCATTTTTAATACACCTTTCTGCATTGAATAGCCCCCAAATCAATTTATGCTTTCTTGTACCCTTATAAGTGGTTCATGAGACCATGCAGAGGCTGTTACATACCCTCTTTATGCCCCATTACTCCTCCTAAGTACCATATCAACAAAGTACATTAATTATAACTTCAAGAAGTGACTTTTTTCCTTCCCTCACCAAAATTAGTATTTTTTACTTCTAATGTTGGTTGAGCATTTTATATACACATCTAAGCATTTTTCATCTGTTGTTTTGCTCTCTAATCATCCGAAATCATTATTATTATGAAGAGCATGCTCTACTCCATTCTCTCACCTAACTTGCATTTCCTAATGAAACTACTTAAGGACATAAGTAATCATAAGAGAAATGTGGATTTGCATGTTTGTGTGGATGAAATGTAAGCTCTTACCATGTCCCCTTATAGTAAGTGCGGACTAGATGCAACAGTAACTTTCCAATATCATTCAGAAGATCATTGGACAGAGAGTTCCTTGTATCCTAACAAACCTTGCACTGGGATAATCCACCTTTTAATTCCACTTCTTTGTTGCTTACTTTTGTGGGGGTTGGTGAACAAGGTCTACTGGGCTATTGTAAATGCTTTGGTGGCATCCTTTAATTGTATAAATATTATCAATCACTGTTATCTAACATTCACAAATCTTTGTTAGAATCCCGAGGTTCTCTAATTGTTATATAACACTCACCAATCTTTGTCACAATCCCACGGTTCTCTAAATGTATTGCAAAAATCCCTTCAAGATTTTTTTTAAAAAAAGCAAGAAGAATTGAAGCAATACAAATGTAAGGAATAAGAGATCGCAAAAGGACACACAACAAATTTTGACCTTGGATGAGGAGAATGCTTCATTGAAATCATGTTTGGAGCAACTGGAGAAGGATAAAAACATTACAAAAGCCAAGCTGCAAAGGCATAAGTAAAGTCCCATGAGTTGCAAGCAAAGAAAACATACTACCAATGTTGTCATTATTCATTAATGGTGAATCACAAAAAAAATGTGTACAAGTTTGTGAACTCCTATTGACTAAATTGGAGCTTCTAAAGGTGTTCATAAAAGGTAAGCATCTAATTGCACCCTTGAGACACCCTCCATATTGAGCCCTCTGTCTTATTTCTTGAATGAGGTTCTTAAAGATGTTCTTAATAGCTTCTCAGTGAAAGAAGTTCAAATCACATGTAGTATAGCTAGGAATAGCCAACAAGATTACAAGGCCATATACAACATGACATCAAATGCACTAGCTTGCAACAAGATAAAACATATGGTCTTGCCTCATCCATTTCGACTTAGATCCATGTGATGAACACGAAATACATTAATTGAAGAGTCAATTGGACAATTATTTTCTTATTATGGAGTGGATGGAACTAGAAGGCAACAAACTTAGAAAAATTATTTCCCTTGACTATCAGGAGTTTAACAATATTTTTGTTGATCTAAGTACAATATATGTTTGCAACTACTATACATGTATATATTTTTGCAACTTCTTAGATATGTAATTCTCTAGCCTTTATTTGATATGCAATTCCTTGTGTACGGAGTTTAATTTTTGTATATAAATTTGTGAAACCTAGATATTCCATGTGGTTCTTAATGCATTTGATTGATCTTTTAATTAATCATAAAGGCAAAAGTAGTGCCTTTATATATAAATTGTAACATATTGATACATCTGATTTTGATTTGGATGGAAGAACAATAGTTATAGCATGAATTCATAATGTTGGATTTCTTTGGGATATACTTCTCACACAACTCATAATGTTTTCATACTTGACGGTGTCGTATTGCTGCGCATTCGAGGTGTGAAATTCACCCAAAAGTTGTGTGTGGCAGTTGATATTTTGTAAATACTTAGTTGTTATGTTTGCATCTTTATTCTATGTGGTAATATAGTAAAGAGGGGTCTTTTACTACCTTTTCTTTCAGTTGGGGTTGCACCTGATAGGTCCTCCTTCAATAATGGTGGGTATGAAGGGATGCTTTCAGCCTATGTTGAGTAGGGTCAAGGTGAGAAGGCATTATAATTATACAAACAAATGCAAGATGAGGGCATCTCACCAGATGCTATAACTTTGGCCTGGATTATTGAGAGCATGTGGAAACATTGGAAATACAACTAAGGGGCAAGAGATACATACTGAAGTTTTACAAAATGGGTTGTTAAAAAGAGATGTTTGTATAGGCTCTGAGCTGGTTGACATGTATGCAAAGGGTGACCTGCTCAAGAAAGCACAAGAAGTCTCTGATGACCTTCAATCAAGAAAAGTAATGTCATGGACTGCACTTATCTTAAGGTATATGCAATATGGATATAGTCAGGAAGCAGTTAACTGCTTCAACCAAGTGTGACTTGAGGGAATTTCTCCATATACTGCGACGTACATTTCTTGCTTGAAAGCTTGTGGTTCTCTAGGGGCCATAGATAAAGGCCATGAATTACATAATGAGGTCGCTTTTAGAGGGCCTATTGAGGAAGGACTATTTTTGAAAGGACCTTTTTGGGGGGGGAAAGGGCTTAATGGAGAAGAGTGCAAAAGAAAAGCGGGGGATTTTTTTTCATCAATCGAAAGAGAAAGAGGAGGGAAATCTCTGCAACTTCAGAAGGAAATCAGAGAGGAAGAACATGAGGGCAAAGACTCCAACGAGGAGGATGCTGGAAGAAGGATCAGTGAAGCTCTACAAGACAGCACAGATCAAGGTGAAGGAGACAAGATGATGCAGAGGATTGAAGAAGGTAGCAGAAGGGACGAACAACATGTTTTCCTGAAGACGAAGTCAACGACGACATCAGAAGAAAGGATGAAGTGACGAAGCAGAGGACAATGAAACTAGAAATAACAGAATCATGCATGGTTATTCTAAAGCTTCTGAGTGTGGAGGTGTTTGATTTTTCACGTGGAGTAACACACACAAAGATTAAAAAGCTAAAAGAGTCTCTGAATAGTAAATTCCAACTTAACCATGAACTATGCTTGTTTGTTCTCTCGATCTCACAACGTCTCGAGCTTATTCGAGCTACTTTAAGAACTCTGCAAGATGGCAAAAGAGAACAACGGCAGATAGGTGATGTTGAAATTTGAAGAGGAGGAACGAGGAAGGTAACAAGAGGCGGCTACTCTAGAAGGTGTAATCGATGAAGAAGCCCTGATCGAGGGGAAAGACACTATTTTTTCATGGTTGCCAGACGGAGAGCTGGGCCATGCATATTTTACTGGGTGATGCTGTAATGAAACCAAAGGGAGATTAAAGACAAATGGAGGAAAGTCAATGACATCATCACAAGGAAGGATGTGGCAATGAGGCGGAACAAGAAATGGCGAAGGATTTGGACAGCTACTCTAAGCTAAGGCCGGTTATGATTGGAGTTTCTCTACACTTCATTAGCATTTTTAATGGTCTCATAGTCCAAATTTTGTCTCTTAAATTTCAAGTTAATCTCAAAGTGAAGCAACCAATTCCATGCTTCTCCTTGCAATTGATACCTAAGAATCTGGAGTTTAGCCTCAGGATTGGTCACTCTCCCTATCAAACAACATAGCTCTATTTTTTCTAAAAATCATTCGGGATCTTCGGTATGATTACCATGGAACTCATGAAAATCATCATCCATTTTCAACAATCACAAGAAATCAAAACAAACTCACATTCAAAATAACAGCAATGTCAATCTTCAGCACTCCTTAGTGGGGGCACCAAAAAAGAGATGTTACGCGAGCAATGATCGACAATAAGTCTCACTCACAACCTGATAACGAGACGTTAAGGAGTGCCGATTGGGATAATTGACTTTGTTGGATGCACCACAACTTGAAAAGTTCAAATATTTGACAATACACCATGAAAAACAAAAGAATAAAGAACTGCCTCTTGTAGCTCAAAAAACTAAAACCCTAATTTGGGTAGAGCATCACACAACCACAACTCAACAAAAAGACAATCAAACAATTTGAAACAAACCAAGTGAAAAAATATTATTGTATCTTAACAACCATGAGCCGATGCTCAGCGCTTTGACACCCAAAAGCTCCAACTTCCAAATTGGCATGACTAGAGCTCACTCTAGCATGCGACCCTCCACTTTCCTCTCTCACAAAATACAATTATAATCAAGGGGAAAGGCCTTAACTCTCCATTCTCATCTCCTTATATAGTTTTCTATCCACACGCATACACATTAGGCTTTTTGCTTTCATCTTTTGGCTTTTGCTTTTCTACTGCTTTTCACTATTTTCGTTTTTTTGCCCTATGCCTGTTTGCAACTTGTTTGGATCATAACTTCGTCATTTGAACTTTGAATATAGTTTTTTAGTGCTCAAAATGATCAGAATGCATCTGGTGGATAAGCCAACGTGGACAAAATTATGAAAATCCATAAAAAATGGGTAAAAATATTGATTTTTGTAAATCACATCATTTTTCTTCATCTTTTATCTTGGACAACTTATTCCCTTCCTTGGCCTATTGTTCTTGTAATTGCACACACTTTCACCATACATCTCCTCTTTTCCTTCAAGAAATACTTGCTGACGATGTAAAACGTACGATCTTTTTCCTTTGATCCTTGAGTCTTCAAAATAAATATTCGTTGGATATGAACCTGAATTTTTAATGCAGTGTGCCCTAATAGGAATATGCTATGAAAGAGAACTCCGTGCCCAATCATTCATGATTTGAGAAAACATGCAATTGATCAAATCCATTACATGTAACCAATCAATCAATACTACACACAAAAATAATGTATGCATTGAAAAAATTGTGCCTAGTCTATCTACATGTGATCGTGCATCATGCAAAATGCAAACAAAACTTCTTGATTAATTTAAAATTGCTTATCCTTAACTCTCAACTCTCATGAAAAGATATGATATACTCCGCTCCACCCATCCAAAATCTCACAATCACTCTAGAAAATGATGGTCCTCAAGATGTTGACCAAATATGAACAATTCTTCTCACAATTGGTGGCGTTCTTCATGACCCTCTAACTCACCCAACCTCCTTACACACTCAACCAGAGGTTCCTAACTTGGTGATGAAAATCCCAAATATCGTGCGTGCAAGAAATGTGCGTGCTCAATGACAGTGCTCTCTCATGTGTACGTGTAACTAAGATTTACTGCATATAGTTGCAGTGGACCTCATGTCGTGCTAGTGCTCAATCATGGTGCAAAGTGTGCATAATTCCAACCCATGGCATGGAAGTATTTGATAAGAACAGGAAACAACCCCCGAGTGTAGTGCATCAACAAGTGCAACATGAAGTGCTCGTGAACCCATTATCCCCGTGATGTGTAAGAGTCTCGACAAAAAAACATACATTGTTCCTCAATGTTCGGTAGCTATTAGCAAACACAAGCTTCATCCTGTCCAAAAAAATACCAAGCTCGACCAAGACTGTCAAGTTTCACACTCAACAAATCAAACAAAATGTCAAAAATAAATCCTAAGCTAGATAAACACATGAAATCCAATTATGAAACAACAAAACAAACTGTCATGCAAACAAATAAGCTAGCAAAAATCAAACCTAACTACAGTTAGACTAGGGCTTTTCAGTTTTTAAAAAAATGCTTGACATCGCTTCTATTCCAAGGGAATTATTTCACACATTGAACAGTGTTTTCTGGTCATGGAGTAATGATTAGACAAGAAGTAGGGTTTAGGGTGTCTTCTTACCCAACCCACTCCTAATTACACTAGGCCGACAACGATCCTAGTGATTTCAACTCAATCTAAGTTTTATCATTTGAACGAGTGATCCTTAGGGTAGAAACCCTAGATCGTTTCATGCATGGGCGTCCAATTGTCCCCACAATCCATGAATGTGGGTAGGACCTTTGGGTGTGAGGGTTTCGACTTGGCAACAAATGCAAAACTAGGTTGAGTCCTTAACGTGCTAAACCCTAGTTAGCACTTGGGTTATTTATCATATCGATTGAGCCATCCTATGCGAATCCCTTGCAGGTTAGGTGATATAGATAATTCGATCTACTTGTCTTGAGACAAGGACGAACCATTCCTAGAGATGTTAACTAGATCCAAAGGAGAAAGCTAGTTGTAACATCTCACAATTCATGTAAACACGCGAGTCACTGCTTCTACGTACCGCTAAATTTGCAATAACCCTAACTTTTCTTGTTAAAATCAAAATGCATGTTAAAATGTGGCATAACTTCCATTGATCCTACTAGGACTTGCATTCAAGAGTCATGCCACAATTCCTTTTTCTAAGCTTTAAGATTTCATGCTTCAATAAACCATGTAGCCTTTCCCTAAATACGACTCTT
This sequence comes from Lygodium microphyllum, assembly GCF_053477565.2. Classification (NCBI taxonomy): domain Eukaryota; kingdom Viridiplantae; phylum Streptophyta; class Polypodiopsida; order Schizaeales; family Lygodiaceae; genus Lygodium; species Lygodium microphyllum. The sequence goes on along the minus strand of NC_141143.1, from coordinate 66,371,997 downwards.
GATGAATGAAGTTTTTTTGTACGACGAATGTGCAACATGCACTTCCTTCCTAACTACAACATAGTGAAATGAAATTTATGTCAATTAAAGCTAGAGCTAACCTATTCCTATTTACAATCACATGCCACATGCAAATTCATAGAATCATTTCCACACTATTCTATTTTCTATGGGGTTAATGACTTTCCCTAATGAATCATTCAATGAAGATTTGTCTAAAAATGAGACATGCAATTAATCTTTCCATGCCTAATCAAAGGTGCACTTTAATAATTTCAACCTTGTAATGATAGGAAATAGGTGTTCTAGGCCGTCACTTTGACATGCACGCAAGGGCAACTACTAATAAGGTGGTGAGATACATAGACAATTTACGTTCTTTGGTTCATTATATTGGAAATACCAATGGCCACTTCATGTCATGAACTAATTATTCAAATAGTCAATTTATTTCCAATTGCATTTAACTAGGCTAGGTGAATTTGACATGCGTAGGTGCTTCCTTGTCCATGAATTTATCGTGCATAATACGTTACTTTTGCGAGGAATCCAAAATAGTAAAAATCTAGACTTGTGGGCTCAGGGAGATATCCACGTGGATATTAGGAGAAGAACCTCCCGGAGGCATGACTTGCAACTTCTTGGGGGCCATCGTGGGTGTAATTATAGACTTTTTTGTTGTCTTTGCCCTTACACAATTGGTGAATTTGCTCGCCTTGGTAAATAGCGTCAGGATCTTTTTCTTTCTCCCTCGTACGCATGAGATACCTTCACAGGACTTCGGATCTTTAAAAGGCCGAGCTTGTGAGACTTGGGCTTATGGGATTTGGGTGTATGAGATTGTGGAAATGGAGCTTCACGAGAAGGCCCACGAAAATGGTGTTTTATGTGCCTCTTTGAAAACCCAGGTGGCCACAGGGAAATAGGGCTTAAAGACGCTGGGACTTTTCCCTCCCCCGTGCGCAGGAAATCTTCCACCAAAATGGGTTCCCTCGAAACTCTGGGGTGGCTAGTGGAAATGGACTTTATAGGTGGCTTGTGTGGAAGGGCCTTATAGAAGCCCCCCCCGCCCCCTTAGAAGCTTCTTAAAGAAGCTTGTGGCTATGGACAAATCCACGTGGAAGAGGGAGGGGGTAATAAGGAAGTGGAAAAGGATGACGACGGACTGGTAAATCGACGTGTTGGTGATCACGTGGACCACTGCGTCAACACGCGGCGACAGCAGCAGCAGGCATTTGCAAGTGGTGGCGTGCTTTATCGGTGGTGACTCCACGACGGCTCCCTCTCCTCCTCAACGGTGCACCATAGCCCGTCCTTCAGCACACCGACCTCCCAGTCCCTCTTTCCTCCCCACTAGGGGGGGTTTATATAGCCTAGGGGGGAGAGGGGAGCTCCATACATGGCCATTGCATGGCTCCCTCCCCCCTCATGCAGCCCACTACTCAACTAAGCCCATCCCCCCACACTCCCTCTCCTCCAGCCGTGCATCGGCTGAGGGAAAGGGATAAATATAAAAAATTTGTTTTTACTAATATCCATTTTGGCCCTCCCAAGAGGGTGTTTACCCGCGGTTTGTGGATTTGAACCCCCAAGCTCGGTTTGCCAATGCGGAGGTCAGGATTTCTTGCGTGCGGGTTACAGATTACACTGCTGGAAATTCCAATACGAAGGTAACCTTTGCACGAGGTTTACGCGGTGTGTCGGAAGTCAATATTCACGAGTGAGGATATTACACTTTAGTTGTTGCTGAGGCTATTATCTATGGGTTGTAGATTGAGGAGATTGATTTTGATGAGGAGATTATTGAGGAGTCTGCAAATGAAGCTTTATGTATGTAGTCCAAGAAGACTCTACATTCTTTACTTCAGCCCGAACAGTATGTTGAGAAATCTACACAGAATTGATGATGTCTTTGATAACTGGGGGTTTAAACGAGACTTGTGGCTAGTTCTATATACTTATAGTATTATCAACTGCACTTTTCAATAAAATAGCCTTCAGAAACCTTATATGCAATGGCCTAGTTCTTGCGCAGAATGGAAAGGTGTCCTTTTACAACTTGTAAGCCGAGGCTTTCCAGAGAGTGACCATGAATTGCAAAAATCCTTTTGTGATCCAGACTTTTCAGCATGCTATTTTTATCCAGAACTACTGAAGCTGCAAAATTAACAGAAGCAAACTTTCAAATCCTGTAATGGATACAAATTACTAACTGTGGCAAACTGCTCGAGAATACATCTCTGCTGCTATGATTTTCAGGACAGAGGGATCAACAATGTGGAACTGATTCAGTTTCTCCTTGAACTTGGATTTCATATTGTTGGGGAGAATTTATTTTGAGACCTTGTACTTCTCAACTGTGCACAGCTTTGAATAGAAAAGTTCTAACACAGACACAGGATGATCCATTGATCCATCTATTATCACCGATATTTCTTGCTATAGAATTGATTTTTTATCTTGAAATTTGTCAAGGTCTTCTGAAGACGCGACTTTGTTTTCGAAAAATCCTTCGACATATTTGGTGAACCCGATGTGAAAGCATCGCATAAATTTCAGGATGGGAGATACTTCAGCATCCATTTCAGCCTCTTCTACGATTCCTGATGCGTCTTCTACTTTACCTTCATCATTGACTGCTGCGTCAAGTACTTCAACGGATGATCTAAAGCAGATTTTGCAGAATATATCTATGTATATGCAGCTTCAAAATCAGCAGACACAATTGTATATGCAACAGCAGCAGCAATTGCATCAATAGCAGTTGTCTCAGCAAAGGAAACTATATTCGGAGCAGAAGAATACAATTAGCGCGACTAAGGCGATTGAAGCAGTTGAGAATGAGAAGAAGCTATTTGATGGTCGTAATGTTTCACCATATTTGAAGACATATGAGATCAAGATGGGGTTTTTTGGAGTTCCAGCTGGACTTATGAGTAAGTATTTCCTTCGTCTTGTCACACCTGCCTTGAGGGCAAAAGTGACTAATCTTTTTATTCAAAATTCGCATTGGCAAGATTTTAAGAAGGCCTTAAAAGAAGAGTATTTCCTTGAGGACTTTGGGATGGCTACATAGCAGTCATTTTGAGAGTGGGTCTACATGCCAAACAAAGGTCTAGCTGCTTCAGAGTTGATTCAAGAATTTGAAGAGAGGTATAGTCAGCTTGATGCCATTGAACAAAGAGCATTGGATGTTGAGAAAGTTGAGCTTTTCTTGCAAGCTGCAGATCCTGCTCTTCAGGAAGAATTAGGAGATCTTCTTGAGGATCGCACGAAGCCTATGGGACTTAAAACGGATTGGCAAGATGCCCAAGATGCAGTCTCGACTTTGACCAAGAGGAGGATATGGAAGACCCGCCTACAAAATGGTTCTATGACACCGACACCGTCTTCTGCTCCTATGCCTGCTTCTATCCCTGTTATTTCTTCTCCTCCTCAGCCAGTTTCTTGGGCTATGCCAGTGCCTACTGTTTCCACTCCTCCTATTCCTCCAGTTCCACGACCGATGCCGGCTTCTTCTGCTCCAAAACCATCCACTCCATCGGTGCCTACCTCTCTTGATGACATAATCAAAGGCATAACGGATTTGACACTAGAGTCGGTTAAAGCAGAATTGGTGGGAAAATTGAAAGAGCAGTTTGCTTCGACTGCGCCTACTATTTCTTCTAGTGCTCCTACTGCACCTAGGAGTGCTCCTAGTGCACCTAGAAGAGATCGAAGATGTATTTGGTCTGATAGTACGGACCATCAGCATTCCAGGGATTGTGAATCTTTTCAGGATGCAAGGAGGAAGAATTTGGTATTTTGGGGAAAAGATGATAAGATTTGGTTGACTGAAACAGGAGCTCCGCTTGCTACCAACTTTGGGAAAGGTGGAATGAAGAAGTTAGTGGATGACATGGCTGCGCGAACTTCTTATGTTACAGCTAGAGGAGATGCTTCTGCATATGGAGTCCTGATTGAGAAAGGATCAGAGAATCAGTCAGCATTATGGACTTATGCTATGGAGACAGCAAACAAGGGAAAATTTCATCAAATTGTTTTGACTAGTGCAGGTTCTAGCATCAGATGTGAGACAGGTTGGGATTCGCCTGTTCACAGGTACTCTATTTATGCCTACTTGGCTAAGTCTCAGGGAGCAGATGTACTTGTTGAGAAGAAGCGTAAGAGGGATGAAGAAAATCCAAATGCAACTAAAAAGGCTAGAGGGGGTGAGTTTGTTACTCCACCTACTGCAGGACCGTCTTTGAGACCAGGGCCAGAACGACAGATGGAAGATGCTCAAAAGAGAGAAAAGAGGCAAGAGCCTAGAGAGAGAAAGCAGCCAGGGTTTAGATTGATGTCCGATATTGAGACATCCACTGACATGAAGAAAATCTTCAATGACAAGATACTTGGCAATGAGGTGACTTTTACTATTTCTGAGGTTTTGGGCATCTCGAAAAGAGAGTTTCAAGATCAGTTTCAAGAGGTCCTGAAGAGGAAAATACATGCATTGCCTACTACTGATACACAGGGAGTTTTGATTGGGGAGTTGGATGAGGATGAGGATGAGGTTATGGTTGAGAATGCTTCTATTTTTCCACAGATAGAGAAGAGGGTCCAGCCTATGCATTATGCTGAAACTGATGAGCCTGTCTTGATACCGCGTAGTCACTTTTCGCAGAGTCATTGGGCTAGGGCAACTACAGAAATGATGGTAAAAATTGGAGAGAAATAGGTTCCTTATGTTGCTTTTGTGGATCATGGTTCAGAGATTAATCTCATAGTTCGTGGAGTTTATGAAAGTAACAGATGGCCTATGGATGTAGAGCATGGGTGGCGTATGAGAGCCGCCAACAACAGTGCAGGTGATTTGTATGCTGCCTGTCCCAGTGTCAGGGTTTCTATTGGAGATGTAGAGGAGGATTTCCATTTCTTTGTGCAGGATTCATGCTCTTACCCCATAATTCCTGGATAGCCATTCATCACAGAGATGCGTATGGAAACAAAGGTAATGGATGATGGATCTGCTTATGCATGGATTCGCAGTAAAGATGGCATGAGAGCAGTTCAGTTTATGACTGTGCATGTGAACCATGTTAGAAACAGGGATACTCTTAGAGATGCACCTTTGCCCACTGTAAGGGATTCGAGTTTTCATTAGGTAACATTGTTTCACGAGACGACAGCGGTACAGAGCAGAGGAGATTGGAGTTCTTGCCTCCTGGCAGCAGTGTTTTCTCTTCCGGTTTTGTTGGGATTTCAGCAAACAGTTCGATGAGCTATCAGAAGACTTCTAAGTTGCCTAGAGCTGCCAAGCAGTATATATACAGGAAGGAGAAAATTTTGAAAAATGTAGGAATTTTAGAGGATGATGAGCATATAGATGGGATGTATGACAATATGATTTGTGCAGATACGATGATAGAGATGGAAAATATGCTCAAAATTGATATGCAGAGTTGTCACAGTAATGTATTAGTGCAATCCCTAGACATGTTTCATGAAATTGCAGATTTTATGTCACAGATAGAGTCAGAGGCTGAGGTGACTCAGCAAAAAGTATTGAGTGCTGAAGAAATTCAGCAAACAAAGTTTTCGGTTGATTAGGATCAGCTTACAAAGACAGAGAGGGCTGAAAACTTTCAGCCAACAGAGTTTACTGCTGAAATATTTCAGCATCCAGAGTTTAGGGCTCTTCCTATGCAGTCCATAGAGCAGAGGGTTGAGGATATTCAGCCACTGAAGAGCAGAATTGTTGATTTACAGCAAGATTTGAGTAATGCAGAGGATCATAATGAAGCCAGGGTTGACACGAAATACAAGACTGTGGATAAGAAGGTGAAGCTGGTAGCTGTACCGCTTCATCCTGACATTGACTAGCAGCAAATAGAGAGGGCTGCCAAACAGCCAATTTTGAGGAATCCAGAGCATATAGGCCATAAATTTTCAGTAGAGACTCTTGCTGAATTGAAAATTGGAAATGGTGATTTCTTGCTACCCACAAAGAAGCAATGCTTTCAAGAGATACTTGAGTGACATGGAAGGGGGTTTACTTTTTTCTCGCATGAGATTAGATGTGTGAATCCAAATATTGTTGCTCCTATGTTGATCTTTACTATTCCTCATATTCCATGGAACCTCTGACCTATTCCAGTGCCTAAGGCACACCTGCCAAAGCTGATTGATTTATTAAATGAGAAAATCAGGATGGGAATTCTTGAGCCTTCATCTGCACCATACTCAAACAGGTGGTTTACGGTTCCAAAGAAGAATGGTACTCTCCGATTTATAGAGGACATGCAGTACCATGCCTTTCTTGGATGATGTGCCCATTAAGGGGTGTGCAGAAGAAGAGAAGAATGAGAATCTAAATGAGTAGGGATGCAGATACTTTGTGGCTGATCATATTTCAGCTTGTGAGAAGATTTTGGCCAGGTTAGAAGAAGTGAACTTGACATTATCAGGGCAAAAATATGTTTTTAGAATGAATGAGGTTGTCATTGTTGGACATATGTGTGGGTATTATGGCAGGAAACCCTCACCTGATAAGGTGGATGCTATAGGCAAGATTACGGAGTATTATTCTACCACTTCAGAGGTACGGAGATTCATTGGTGCTTGTGTGTTTTATATGATTTGGATACCCCATTTTGCACACATAGCAGATTGTTTATATCACCTGCTTCGAAAGGGGCAGAAATTCTATTGGGATGAGAGCCACACTAGAGCCATGCGGAAATTGAAGAAGTTATTGCAGATTGCTCCTACTCTCAGGAAAGTGGATTATAATTGCAGAAGGCCTATTGTATTGATAGTTGACACTAGTCCAATTGGCATAGGTTGGGCTATGGGTCAAGATGATGCAGATGGAAACAGGTATGCTATTCGGTTTGGGGCGAAAGTCCTAAATGAGAGACAGAGGAGATATCCACAAATCAAGAGGGAGTTACTGGGGATTGTTACGGCTCTCAAATGTGACAAGGAGTACTTTATTGGAGCTTCAGTTGTGGTAGAGACAAATTGCTTGCCATTGATAGGTATGATTACGAGTTGCTCTACTCTGGATATAGCTATGCTGAGATGGATTGCATACATCAAGTCATTAAATCTAGAATTTAAACACCTAGCTAGGAAGGATAATCCAGTGGCAAATATGCTGTCTAGAGCCAGATATGATGATGAGGAAATACTACTTGCAGAAGAGGATGATGCAGAAATTTCAGCCACTATGGTTGATCATGTTTATCATGTCTATGATATTGTGGCTTTCATAGAAGAACTCTATGTTGGAGATCGCTTGCAGATTGGCAAGTACCTTAGTACACTAAGCAAAAGAGATGAATGGAAAAATGAAGAGTTCAAGAAGATCAAAAGAAAAGCCTATGGTTATTTTCTCAAGGACGGATTTATTTGGAAGCATTCGAAGAAAAAAGGGCGGATTACCTTTGCAGGTTGTCTGCGATAGAGAGACACAGTTACAGGTGATGAGGGAGTTTCATGAGAGTCCTTGGGCTGGTCATAGAGGAGTGTGGGCTACTTATGAGAAAATCAAGGAGAAATATTGGTGGAAAGGCATGTATAGAGATGTTTCTCACTTTGTAGAGACTTGCAGAGACTGCCAGATGTATTCGGTAGTGCTCATCGAGATGAGCTTCATCCGACCTATTCGCTATGCATTCATTATAAGTGGGTAGTTGACTTGGTTACTATGCCTATGGGTCTATGGCAGATGAGGTATATTGTTTTGGCTAGAGAGGATCTTACCAATCATGTTGAGGGCAAATCTTTGAGAATGAAGACCACTAGTGCAGTGTGTAAGTTCTTATTGGAAGAAATTTTCTACAGGTATGGCTTTGTGGGTAAGATCACTGCAGATCGTGGTGAATTGGATGCAGATGAAGCTAGGGATTTTTTCTCTCAACTAGGAATCAAGTTGGCTCTAACCACAGCATACAATCCAGAGGGAAATGGGAAGAGTGAAAGAGGGCATCCGCCGATAGTGAAAGCATTAGCCAAAGCATGCAAAGGACAGATTGGACAATGGCCAAGACTTCTACCATTTTCTTTGTGGGCCGATCGTACGACTCACAGTGTTACCACAGGATATATGCCTGCAAAGTTGATGTATGGTCAGAAATCCGTTATGCCGACTGAGACTTGTGCTTTGACTTGGTCAGTTTTACCTTCGCAGGAGGATTTGACGAGAGAGGAGCTCTTAGCTCTTCGAAATCGGCAGTTGGAGAGAAGACCAGAGGATATTCAGCTAGCTATTGACAGGTTGAAGGTTGCTAGACTAAGAAATAAGGACAGGTTTGACAGCAGGCATCGCTTGTAGCCTAGAGCAATAGAAGAGGGAGACTGGGTATAAGTCTTTGATAGCAGCCTTGAAAATTAGCATACTGCACTTTCGAAAGATGGTGAAAAGATGGTTTGGGCCATACATAGTCAGACATGTCTTTGACAATGCAACATATGAGCTGACCGAATTGGATGGGACAGTGCTTAGAGTGCCTATTGCAGGAAAAAGAATCAAGATTTTCAAGAAAAGAGATGATGAGGATTATGCATTGGAAGAATTTGTAAGAGAAGAGCAACAAGAAGAAACTCCAATAGAAGAGACAAATGATATGACAGATAATCTTGTTGATATACCAGAAATGCTCAATGAAGAGATTGATCTGTTTGTGGATCTTGATGATAACGATCATGGGTAGTTGGCCCATCCGGAGGATGCGCATGATTAGAGGGGGTGGACGTTGTATTGCTGCGCATTCGAGGTGTGAAATTCACCCAGAAGTTGTGTGTGGGAGTTGATATTTTGTACATACTTAGTTGTTATGTTTGCATCTTTATTCTGCGTGGTAATATAGTAAAGAGGGGTCTTTTACTACCTTTTCTTTCAGCTGGGGTTGCACCTGATAGGTCCTCCTTCAATAATGGTGGGTATGAAGGGATGCTTTCAGCCTATGTTGAGCAGGGTCAAGGTGAGAAGGCATTATAATTATACAAACAAATGCAAGATGAGGGCATCTCACCAGATGCTATAACTTTGGCCTGGATTATTGAGAGCATGTGGAAACATTGGAAATACAACTAAGGGGCAAGAGATACATACTGAAGTTTTATGAAATGGGTTGTTAAAAAGAGATGTTTGTATAGGCTCTGAGCTAGTTGACATGTATGGAAAGTGTGACCTGCTCGAGAAAGCACAAGAAGTCTCTGATGACCTTCAATCAAGAAAAGTAATGTCATGGACTTATCTTAAGGTATATGCAATATGGATATAGTCAGGAAGCAGTTAACTACTTCAACCAAGTGTCATTTGAGGGAATTTCGCCATATACTGTGACATACATTTCTTGCTTGAAAGCTTGTGGTTCTCTAGGGGCCATAGATAAAGGCCATGAATTACATAATGAGGTCACTTTTAGAGGGCCTATTGAGGAAGGACTATTTTTGAAAGGGCCTTTTTGGGGGGAAAAAGGGCTTTATGGAGAAGAGTGCAGAAAAAAAGTAGGGGATTTTTTTTCGTCAATCAAAAGAGAAAGAGGAGGGAAATATCTGAAACTTCAAAAGGAAATCAGAGAGGAAGAACACGAGGGCAAAGACTCCAACGAGGAGGCTGCTAGAAGAAGGATCAGCGAAGCTCTACAAGACAGCATAGATTAAGGTGAAGGAGATAAGATGATGCAGAGGATTGAAGAAGGTAGCAGAAGGGACGAACAACATGTTTTCCTGAAGACGAAGTCAACGACGGCATCAGAAGAAAGGATGAAGCGACGAAGCAGAAGACAATGAAACTAGAAATAACAGAATTCTGCATGGTTATTCTAAAGCTTCTGAGTGTGGAGGTGTTTGATTTTTCACGTGGAGTAACACACACAAAGATTAAAGAGCTAAAAGAGTCTCTGAATAGTAAATTCCAACTTAACCATGAACTATGCTTGTTTGTTCTCTTGATCTCACAACGTCTCGAGCTTATTCAAGCTACTTTAAGAACTCTGCAAGATGGCAAAAGAGAAGCCAACGGCAGATAGGTGATGTTGAAATTTGAAGAGGACGAACGAGGAAGGTAACAAGAGGCGGCTACTCTGGAAGGTGTAATCGGTGAAGAAGCCCTAATCGAGGGGAAAGACACTGTTTTTCATGGTTGCCAGAGGAGAGCTGGGCCATGCATGTTTTACTGGGTGATGCTGTAATGAAACTGAAGGGAGATTAAAGACAAATGGAGCGAAGTCAACGACATCATCACAAGGAAGGATGTGGCGATGAGGCGGAATAAGAAATGGCGAAGGATTTGGACAGCTACTCTAAGCTAAGGCTGGTTATGATTGGAGTTTCTCTATACTTCATTGCGACTAGCAGCCTTTTCACCATAGTTTGAGCAACCTTGGGACTTTATTGAATCGTTCACCAGTCAACAACACCTGTAAACATTCTGTGCGCTTGTCTGCTAAGCAATGGTAGCGATGGATGAGCCATCCTTAATGCAAAATGGCACATTCACCAATCCCTATCCGAGTTTGTTTTATGCTTTAATGAGATCATAGAGGCTATGATCTGGGCGAGAGTACAATTGTTGTGAAACTGTGACCATTACAGCTCTGCACTCGTTAAAAGGCTGTCAGTAGCAAATCCTGAATGTAGTATCAATCTCTGGAATCAAGGAGGAAACAGAGAATAATGCTTCTTCTTCATTCAATGAATATGGAGTTCTACACATAATTGATGATGTCTTTGATAACTGGGGGTTTAAACCAGACTTGTGGCTAGTTCTATATACTTATGGTATTATCAACTGCACTTTTCAATAAACTAGCCTTCAGAAACCTTATATTCAATGGCCTAGTCCTTGTGGAGAATGGGAAGGTGTCCTTTTACAACTTGTAAGCTCAGGCTTTCCAGAGAGTGACCATGAATTGCAAAAATCATTTTGTGATCCAGACTTTTCAACATGCTGCTTTTATCCAGAACTACTGAAGCTACAAAATTAACAGAAGCAAACTTTCAAATTATGTAATGGAAACAAATTACTAACTGTGGCAAATTGCTTGAGAATACATCTCTGCTGCTGTGATTTTCAGGACAGAGGGATCAACAATGTGGAACTAATTCAGTTTCTCCTTGAACTTGGATTTCATATTGTTGGGGAGAATTTATTTTGAGACCTTGTACTTCTCAACTGTGCACGGCTTTGAATAGAAAAGTTCTAACACAGACACAGGATGATCCATTGATCCATCTATTATCACCGATATTTCTTGCTATAGAATTGATCTTCTATCTTGAAATTTGTCAAGGTCTTCTGAAGACGCGACTTTTTTTTCGAAAAATCCTTCGACAATGGCAAAGGTGGAGCTTTGTGGTACTCTCTTATGAAATAATTTCATTTGAATTGTATTGGGTTTTAATTGGTGTTTATCAATTTTGGTGGTAATCATAGGTTTCAGCATAACATAGTATTAGAAATTAATGTGAGTCAATGAAATATAATGCAATTATTATGCTTTTCCTTTACACATATAAAAACTATAGAGTTTGCTCAGACATAAACTAGCATCACTCGTTCAAGAAGATATTTGTCCCATCTAAGTAAAGCTTTGTCTTTTTAAACAAAGTATTTTGAAAAAACAAGTGCTCAACTTTTACAATTTTGAAAGTATATTTTAAAGGAAGGTTTGTCCAAAAAATATTAGAGACCTTAAAGAAGCATGCAACTTACTTATGTAAGAAGCTAGGAAGAATAAAGATTTAGAGTGTAAATAATATTGATGCCATGTCACACTTACATTGGTATAAAAGGAGAGGACATGTAATTTTTCTCATCTTTTGACATATTAATACATTACTGTTCTTCTCCTCTTCGCCTTGCTCTCAGCTTCAATGGCTTCTTTCTCTTTCTTATCTTTCTCTCTCCTATTCTAGTCTTTCTTTCTCCTCATCACTCTCTTTCTCTCACTTTTGCACTTTTTCTTCTCTCTCTTCACCAATCTTCTCTCTCCTATTTCTCTCTCTCCAGTTCACTTCTTAACAAGTGGTATTAGAGCATTGGTCTTTGATCCATTTTACCTTCTATTTCAGTTCAGATTTTCTCCATTAAAAAAAAAATCGGACAAGTAATACAGGTACAAGACATAGAGTGTGACTATTAGAGGTTTGTAGATACCCTACAGTTAGAAAGAGATTATATTTGGAGATCTTCAAGGTCAAATATGGTAGTGGAAGGCTAAAATAGCGGGTCGTCAATCAAATTTTCATGCAATTTAGAGGTAACCAAGTCAAATGGAAGTTAACCTAGCTTAGTTGAGAGTTAAACAATGGTTACTTTTCAAGTGGAGATTCTCTTTCTCTCTCTTCCAAGCTTTTGGTTGAAGCTTCAATGGTGGCTGCCAAAAAATCCTTCAAACTTCTTCTCTACTGACCATTTCTCTCAACCAAACTATGGGGCAAAGATTCCTTATCTCTTGCTCATCAAATGGAGTATCATTATCAAGCACGTGATGTGGAAGATGGATCATCAAACTACCCAAAAATCAAGCTGCAAATTGTGCTAAATTTCCTGCTCTAATCTTCTCCTTTCTCTAATGCACATCTTCCACATAGATTGGCTGCATAACATTGATGCACTTAGTAGGGAATATCTTCAGCAAATTTCAGCAAGATTGCAGCCATGATCCTCATCCCCTTTGCTAGAAACCCTAAAACATAGCAAGGTAGCCATAGCCATATGGAAGCTCAAATTTCTTCAATCTCTATACCTTTTTGACCTCCAAGGCTTCTCTACCATCATTTTAAAGATGATAGGACTCCAACATTGAAGACATTTCAAGGATGTTAGCCTATTGAGGATCTTGGAGCTCATATTGAAGGTTTATTTTGGGGCTTTTCTTCAAGAGGCTTGAATATTTTATATTCAAGTGTTTAAGCAAGCTCGAGGCCTTGATTCTTCATGGATTTGATTGTATTGGATCTTATATGGACTGATACTATGGATCTTTCAAGTACTAAAAGTTATGGAAGATTTTGGTCCAGCAAGGTTTGTTTACACAGCAAGCTGTCTACTTTATTTTGAGCTCATCAATTGAAGACTTTACGGCTCCAAATACTTCTCAAGCATTCTTGATCATATATATAGCTTAGGCCTACTTTTGTTCTTCCATTTCATTCTATATGTTTGTTATCTTTCATTCATTTTCCTATTTGTAAAGCTGAGAATAGAGTACTAATATGTTCTATCCATCCTTTTCGAGTCTTTGTAATTTTTTAAAAAATGGAAAAAACCTTTAGGATAGAATAGATTGTAAGAAGTTGGGAAGAATAAGGATTTAGTGTGAAATAATATTGATGCCATGTCACACTGACATTTGTATAAAAGGAGAGGACATGCTATTTTTCTCATCTTTTGATACATTAATACATTACTCTTCGCCTCTTCACCTTGCTCTGAGCTTCAATGTCTTCTTTCTCTTTCATGTCTTTGTCTCTCCTATTCTAGTATTTCTCTCTCCTCGTCACTCTCTTTCTCTCACTTCTACACTTCTTCTCTCTCTTTAGTAGTCTTCTTGCTCTTCTTTCTCTCTCTCCAGTTCACTTCTTGACAACCTAAAACATTTGCAACTTTGATATATACCTTTTCATGATTGGACAAGTTTAGTTCTTTTACAACATTATTGTACATGATTTTGGGGTTTGAAAGAAATTCACACAACCAATATGCTTTACTTATGTTTTGTAGTGCTTTGCCATAGCTATGCTTCCATCAAGCTATCCATACTCAGAAGTTTAATAGTAGGAATATATTTAATCTATAATTGAGATTGATGAGCCAATTCATAGAATTTCCAAGAATATAATCTAGGCATGTGGTTAAGAGTACTCTTCATAGTATCATGGTTACTATTTGTACATATAGACTACTACGCAATACAATCTTTTAATTTCCTACTAGTCTTAATATCCAAACCAAGAATTGTGAAAATCTATGAAATGAGGGGCCGTCTCAAATGATTTGGACAATTAAATCTATTTGTAGTGGTGTGTAATTTTTGGAGATCCATAGAATGAGGGGTCAACCACCATTGTGAAAGAAGACATACATCTCCAAGATGTTTAAATTTCATCACAAAAGTTTCTTTATAGAGTACTGTCATAGCAATTTCGTATTTCCAACATAAAGCCCTTTATAGTCTAAATTGCAAGCTATCACTAACCTTACAAATAAAAACTATATGTAATCCTTGCTAGTCATAGGAAAACACATTATAACTCTCTTCTCATTAAAAAAAAAAGAATATTAGTAGTAGCTAAGAGCATCTAGATATATCCTACCAAGTAGAACCAAACTAACATTACATTAAGTGATGAGTATATCAATGAAATCTTAGATAGAAATATGCACAAATGTATTATCAAATGTTAGGCCACTCCATCAATTTATTCATCAATGTAAACTTCAAAATCAACATGTCAATATATGTGAAAGAGGATGAATTGAGAAGTGTGTCAAATTAATCATGGATATGTAATGGCATGTTTATGAGTGCATATTCCAACATGTCTAGAAAATAATACTCACACTATTTATATCAATGTATATATTGGATAAATTCTTTTCACAAGTATTTGCCCTTACAAAGCATAATCTCTACTACTATCCATACTTATCATCTTGTGGGACATAAACCACTCGTTTGGCTAATATACACGTTACAAGAAAGTTAACAATTCATTTGGAAGTCAGTAATAATATAGTGAAACAAAACTTAGTAAAAAATATATTTGAAACTATTATACATATATATACAACTACTTAGTTATGCAACTCTATAGCCTATATTTGATTTGAGGGGTCTTCCCAAATGATTTGGGAAATTAGATGTGTGTGTAGTACCATTTAATTTTTGGAAATCCATGAAATGAGGAGTCACACCCATACCTACAAAAGAAGACATATACCGTCAAGATGTATGAATCTCATCATATGCTTGTTTTTATGGAGCAATGCCATAGTGACATCTCACGCTTCAAACATAAAGGTCATTATAGTCCAAAGTGCAAGCAATTGCTAAATTTAGGAGAATGAACTGACATATGTGATGATTGATTTTCTATTTAATCACATTCAAGATTTTGTGATGATATCAATGCCTACATTTTCAAGATATTGAATATTCAACTGTGGATCAAACATAGCCTTTGAGCTAAGAAAAAAACCTAGAACACCTCAAGTAGATGGGTATTGGTCTAGAGAAATCCTTACTAGTCATGAGATAACACCTTACAACTCTCTCCTAGTGACCAAATCAATGCTCAATATTCTATAGAGCTAGACGGTGCACACAAAACTTGCTTTTTAGGAAGGACTAACTCTTGCATGTAGAGAGGATCCCCACATGAAGATGTACACATGGTGCTACATGGGCTGAATGGAAGCTACTCCAAGTTGCAACCATGAGAAACTTGTAAAAGGATTGTAACAATGATGATGTATGCAATCACTTGGTTCTTCATTTTCATGTTTCAACATGTACCTAGCACTGTTGCACCACAGACACACATATGTTCACACACACACACACTTCGCACACGCACACGCACATGCACACGCACACGCACACACACACGCACACGCACACGCACATGCACACACACACTCTTATGGGATTTAAGAAGCTAGTGGAGAATCACTTGCTTCATTCTAGAAATGTTGAAGGGATAACTTAAAAGACTATGTATTTCTATTTACCACTAGTTTTTTTTTTCTTCATATTAAAGACATCAACATTCCTAACAATATCTACAAAGAAAAAAAATGTTCAATTGCTTCTATACCATGAGCACATGTTTTTGTAGAGACCTAATGATAATGCATATTACATCATATTGTTGCAAATTCCATACTTTAAGGAATTGCTTTGGTGTATTCCATTGACTTTGTTAGACTTTTAGTCAAAATTTGTACCCTTAAATGTGTTAAGAAGTTGATATTTATTTTTCTTTCCTAACAATAAGAACTCACAAAATTTGAATCTAAATTTGACTTTGATAAAAAATGTATGAGCAATCAAAGCCTTTTGGCTAATATTAGATATGAAATAGTTTCACTTTAATTGAAGTGTATTTAAATTTGTGCTCACAAATTCACTAGAATTGAAAAGAAGGATATGAGTTGCCCTACCTGTATCATTGGTAATCAAGTGAATGGAAAACAATGTAAGTATAATTGTTCTTTTAATTCACACATAGATAAACTATAGAGTACATAGATTAGCATCTATTGGTTAGGAAGACATCTTGTATGATTTTAGCAGTTTCATTTTTGTAAACAAGAGAACTTGTGCATGTTTGAAAATAAGAGTACTAAACTTTTGCATGGTGAATTTGTATTGTAAAGCTTGAAGATTTTTTTAAAAATTTTCAAAAATCTTCTTAGGAAAAAGATGAAACTTACCTAAAAAGATTGTGATCATATTATATGCATTTTCATGAATACACACATTTTTTCTTGCTAGTTCTTGTAGTGAATTGTACATAAATTTTTATTTTGAAAGAAAACTACAAAACCACAACATTCCTCCCTCATTTTTGATACATTTGCTATATGAACTATATTATTGGTCGTGCTTAGGATTCCATCAAGTTGTCCATACTCATGAGTACATACATGATTTGTGGTTTCTGAGGAGATTCACATAGCTTCAATATGCCTCCCTCATGTTGAGTAGTGTGGCTAAGTCTACAACTTTGCTATATTTATGGTATCATCAAGCTATCCATACTCACAATTTTGTTTGTAGAAACATATTTAATTTTTAACTTAGGTTAATGAGTCTATTTGTAGAATATCCCTTCCAAAGAATTCAGCGTAGGCATGTTTTTAAGAGTACTCATCAGTACAATGTAGACTATTCATACATATAGATAACAATGTAATACAATCTTAAAATTTCCTATTAGTCCTAATTTCCAAACATAGAATTTTGAAACTCCATAAAAGGAGGGGTATTCTCAAATCATTTTGGAAATTGGATGTGTGTAAATAGTATGGTTTGCAATCATTCAAATGATGTTTCTACACAAAAATTTGAGAATGCATTGAAGAAAATGTGCATAGCCTATCCACATGTGCTCGTGCATTAAAAAAAATGCAAACAAGAAGACACACATAATGGAAAAAAAACTCTTAATGAAATTGACTAACGTGCTCAAATTCTTAGTGAAGAACTCCAGCCTCATGTTCGTAGTGGTGGATGCACAGTGTCATGACATCTGCCCCCTCCAAACTTGCAATCCTCTAGATGGGCCACAGCTCTTCTCTTGAATAATTTGATTCTCTTTTCTGCAATGGAAATCTACAAGGTTGTACCATCAAGCTCTGTGAAGGAGTACTACTCTTTTAATATCTTCAAATCTCCTCTCCAATAGTTGAGGAATACAAAGAGCTAAAAGATCCTCTCTAGTCATCTCTTCTTGCCACTACGGTAAAGCACTCCAAGTAAGTGTGCAAATCTCCGTAGGCATGACTAGGTTCTACCCATACATCAGCTTGGCTGGCATATATCATGTAGTCACATTGTGAGTAGTGCGATTAGCCCATAAGGCTTAAGGCAACAACCTAGGCCATTCTCTGACTCGTCCACTGCATGGTTTAGCCAAGGCTTTCACAATCAGTGGATGGCCTCATTCGCTCTTCCCATTGCCTTTTGGATTATATTCCGAAGTCAAAGAAAGTTTAATGCCAAGGTGAGAGAAAAACTCCCTAGCCTCATCAATATCCAACTCACCTCTATATGCAGTAATTTTTCCAATGCATCCACATTTGCAAATAACATCCTCCAATAGAAACTTACAAACCACTGAAGTAGTCTTCATCCTCAATGCTCTTTCTTCCACTTGATTTGTGAGATCTTCTCATGCAAAAACAATGTAACACATCTACCATAATCCAATAGGCATAGTAATCAAATCAAGAATCCACTTATAGTGAATACATAGTGGGTGGGTAGGATGAAGCTCATCTTTATGCCTCACTGAAGAAAACAACTGGCAATGCATGTCTCAACAAACTGTGAGATATTTCTATACATGCCTCTCCACCAATAGCACTCTTTAATCTTCTCATAGGTCGCCCAAACAGCTCTATGTATAGCCCAAAGACTTTCATAAAACTCTTTCATGATTTGCACCTGTGAAGCTCTGTGTCACAGACAACTCTCAATGGCTTTCATCCTCGCTTTCGTGGATGCTTCCAAAGTAGCTCACTTCGCAAGAAGAAACCATAAGATTTTATCCTAATCTTCTTGAAGTCTGCATTAGTCCATCCATCCTGTCTAGACATGGTACTCAAACAACGACCAATCTGTAAATACTCTTGTGTATACAAAGACTCATCAAAGCTTTCCAAAGTAGATACATGACAAATATGATCAACATGCATGGCTAAAAGATCAGTCACATCATCAATATTATCAATACAAGAAAAATCCATATCATCATATCTCGCTCATGAAAGCATTTCGTGTATTAGGTTGTCTTTACCTGCTATATGCCTAAACTCAGTATTCATGGATTTTATGTACCCAATCCACCTAAGCATGGCAATATTTGGAGTAGAACAACTCGCACTACAAGGATATATGGGAATAGTGACGGCCATTAGCGACATAAATTAGAGGCGATGCTATTTGTGTGGCATTTGCGACTCAAATAACAACGCAAATAGCGATGGTACTTAGACAAAAAAAAAACGGTCTGAAACTCGAGTGTGGCATTTTGCGCAAAGAGCAAAAGAGAGAGCAAACTATATCGTGCATTTAAGAGGGAGATGGAGAGAGGGAGAGAAAGAGAGAAAGAGGGAGAAGGAGAGCTTCTCACCACCACCGTCGTCGTTTGGGAAGAAAAGGAGGAAGTGCATGAAGGGTGAAGAGAAGCCACTCTCGTGAAGAGGAGCTTTCGAATCCATCTATAAGCCTTTGTAGTGAGTGCATTACTCCCCCTTGGTTTGTTCTTGTTTTTTCTCCTTTTCTTTTGTTTATTTTGTTAAGAATGATATGTATTGAGGGAGAAAGAGAGGAAATGAGAGAGGGAGAGGAAGAGAGGAATAGAACGAAAGAACAAGAGAGAGAGGGAATAAACATGAAATATAATAAAGAAAGAGATAAAGAGAGAGAGAGGAAGGGAGAGAGAAGGAATGGATGAAAAACAAAGAGAGGATAAGAATGAAAAACAAAGAGAGGATAAGATCTTGTTCTTTTTTTTCTTATTTTCTTGTTTGTAGTAGTAGTAGTAGTAGTAGTAGTAGTAGTAGTAGTAGTAGAGAGAGAGATTTTGTTAAAGATGTACCTTGCGTTTGTTTGACGCTTCAAGAAGGTGAGTACTAGTAGTAGTAGTAGTAGATATATAAATATATATATATATATATATATATATATATATATAGTTAAGGATGTATCTTAGGTGTGTTTGATGCTTTGGAAAGGCACGGAAAGCCTCTGTCTCCAGGCTCGATAAAGTGAAAGAGAGATTGGACTTGGAGGTGAATAGATGGTTTTATTGACATGCTTTGTGCTACCTCCTCCTATGCTCTGCATATCAAGTGGCAAATAAAGGAAAAAATGTGGTGAGGTCCAGTGCAATACCACGGGATGGGAAACACTCCGACATAGGGTAGCTAGTCCCTCGCCCCCATGCATAGTAGATTAAACTTTACATACTGTAGGTCCTGTTGTAGGTGGGTGGAGACTTTACATATGTTAATTTTGTTGAGTTACAAGAAATAAAATCCCTTATCAAAAAATCTAAGAAAGAAAAAAAGAATGATAACAAAAAAAATGTTTGTCATAATGTAGACCAAATGCAAAACGATGAAGGCCATGACATTCAGGATCACGAGGTGTATCTTAATCAGTGTATCCCATGTCCTTGCTCTTAATGTAAGCTAGCAATTAGAGGAAAATGCTGATTATCTATGGAACACGTACGATGCTTCAACGAGTTTCAATCTCAGAGATCATTGATCAAGTGATCTCAGATTTTGAGCAAATGGTAAGCGAAGTGTATATCAATCATGCATTGTATTCGCAAACTAATTGAATATCATATACAAAAACATTGGTTGTGGCTGTAAAATTTATTACAGGGAGGTGATGTCTCATCCCAAGGAGGAGTGTACCTTTTGCAGCCAGTTAGAAGAGTTCATGGGCGATGCGATGGATGGAGTGCCTGAGCCAATCCACCACTTGGAAGGCACTACCCAATCTATACTGTTAATACGAGAGGAGACATGCAGCCTTTTAGACTTTTCTACAATCTTGGAGCCTGACATGGAAGCAATGATCAATGCATTGATATCCATGGATGTTGAGACATCTGATCTGCATAGAGAGGAAGCATCCATACCATTATATGATGGGTACCGAGTAACTCACATGAAGACATTACTTGCACTCCTAAGTGTGTAAGCAAAATACATATGGAGTGATGCGAGTGTGACCAAGTTGTTTAGGTACCTTCTACATACGCTTCATTGATTTCTTTTTAGCACTATCATAAAAAACAACTATGCTTTTTCAAGATGTTTTATGATTTTTTTTCTGATTGCTAAAGTATCATATATTACTACTTGCATGGACTACAACAGCATCCATGCATGTGTCAACAATTGCGTATTGTTTTGAGGAGAATACGAGACTATGGAGACATGTTCAAAGTGTGGTGCTCATATGTATGGACAAGATTTACAGGGGCATACCATCCCTCAAAAAGCTCTTAGATACTTTTTGCTTATCCCTCATATACATCACATGTTTCGTACATCCGGCACGGCCATCTTGACAATGTGACATGCACAGAATAGATCGACAAATGGAGTCCAATGAATATCAGTGAATTCATGCTCACGGAGCCACATTGACTCTAACTTTCCAAGCTTTGCCCGAGAGCTAAGGAATCTTCGGCTCGGTCTTGCTATGGATGGTGTGAACCCATTTGGTCTTCGCTCAACTTCTTACAGTGTGTGGCATGTAGTCCTTGTTAACTACAACATTTCTCCATGGCTTTCTATGAAGAAAGGACACCTCATCCTTAGCTTGTTCATTCCTAGCCGCTACAAAGTCAAGAATACGGTCCACCAATATACCAACCATTCTCATATGGACTTTGCACAAATTTTTGGGATTCGAGGAGTGCTCAGGTAAGTAGGCTTTCGTTCTCATTGGTAATATCTATCATAGCTTGTTCAAGTTTGTATTCACTGGATAGAGATGTTGGGACATGTTTGGTTACCTCATGTTTTCATGCATGTCCATTGTGTGGGCCACAGTTAGATTCCTGAAGGTCATGAACCATCAAGAAGATGGTATATGAAGGACATGCTGCTTTCTTACAGAAGGGTCATGAAGTAAGTGAATGTTTTCTTGGATGACCTCCAACAAGAATGAATGCACAAAGCTGGTATGAGCTGAAAATTGTCCACACAGAGTCACATCCAAATGGAATGCAACGGTTCTCACTTTTCTACGAGTTGCCCTATTGGACCCACTTACAAATCAACCACTTGTTGGATCCCATGCATATTTTCAAGAATGTGGGCAGCTTACTATGGCTCTATATCAAAGGAAAGAGAGACACTGCAAGGGAAAGTATGGATTTGAGGGAGGTATGCAAGATGGAGGCGCTTTGGCAACAGTCGAGTGCTGATGGTCACTTGCAACTACCTCATGCTCCTTGGGTTTTGTTATGAAGAAATTATCAAGTCTATCTGCGATTTGACGGGGTGATGTGTTCTCTCAGGTCCGTGTTTTCTAAAGACAATAAATTATTAGCACTAAAATCCCATGCTTGGCATAAGATATGTCAGGTTTGTACTATGAATGGATTGTAAGTGACTTGTATTATTTGCTATTTGGAGTCTAGTCATTGTTTATAATGCTTCTTCATTTGTGGTAGTTTGTACTACCAATCACGATCATAAGATGCCTTACTCCAAAAATACGTAGGGCGATTTACAAGTTGTCAAATTTAGTGCAATGGATCTCACAAAAGGAGATCAAGACATCCTCTATTGAATCTCCAAAAGGTGAGGAGCAATGGAGACTGTCTATCTCTTTGAGAAGTACTTGCCCACCAACATACTCACGATACAAACCCACCTCAACCAGAAGGTAGCATGGTTGAACGTCGGTTGGTGTCTGAGGTGTTAGTACATATTTCACAATAGCTACAAACAGTGGATTCAGACAATAGTATGATGTGGTCACTGAAGGACAATGATATATTGATAGAGATGTGGTGGTTGGAAATGGGGTAGAAAAAAGGATGGATGGTGCAACGGAGGAGAAAATGAATCGTTTTTGTATGTTGCACCATTCTTCCATAGAGACATGGTTTGCTATTGACCTTCTAGTGTATGCGGAGTTGTATAAGGAGATTGACATGGGACCATAGGTATGTCATACTTGAAGCATTCACCTACTCAATTCATTGATGAATCTCTTATAAGGTACATAGGTATGCATTATAAGTAAGATAATTTTTTAAAGATTTATATTACTGTGCTTTGCTTGATTTATATTGATTATGTTAGCATCAGTTTTTATCTGTGCAAGTGATCTTTGTGGATATTTGGATCCACAGGATGAGTCGAGGGATGAGTGACGAGGAGCTATAGGAAATCTTCACACATATGTCTCTAGATCGGATGGTGCAATTCAGAGATATGGGAGACCAAGAGCTGTCTCGTACACCATCAGGCTGTTCTGTTAGATCTACTTTGGTGTGCTCCAATGATTTGATTTCTAGTAGACAAGGTTGATGCTACAGAGACTTGGGCCGGACAGAGGGAGTGGTTATGGGAGATGCTGCAGAGATGTAGATATAGTGATCCTGCAGTCGGCTTGATATACAGGTGCTACTCCTTGCTATTGTGTAGATTCAAGAGAGCATGGCTCAGGTGCTTGTTGCGGAGGTACCGATGCAATATGTAAGTCTAGTCGTTCTATTGGAGTTGCGACACCTATGGGATTTGTTATACCTATGGGAATGTCTACTCCAATCACTACATAGTCATCCACAGGTGGCATCCCTATGGGTGCTACTTTGAAAGATACCACCCCCATAGGTACACCAAATGCAGAGGGGTTTCCTTGATATGCCCAAGAGTGTGGTTGTCAGTGGGAGAGGACACATCTTAGACATACCCTGCAGGCATATGGATACCTTGTAGATGATAGGTCAAGAGCCATTATCATGAATGATGAGGGGAGGAGGGTGATAGCTCATATGAGAGAGTTATGCCAACAAGTTTTTTAGCACAACGTCTTGGATCATTGTAAGAACATACAAGAGGGGAGCAATGACTACATAGTAGCATTCTTGCATGAGGATTTTCCGATACCCACCGTAGCAGATAGGTTTTCCACAGGCTGGATGATGGATTGCATACGTGGGTACATGTCACATAGAGGATCGGACACACGCAAGGCACTTAAGAGTGGGGCCTCAAAGCTCGAGTGGCTAGATACAGATGAATGGTGCCGACTCAAGGAGGAGGCTATAGATTCTCCAGGACATTGGAGATAGCAGCGCAAGGCAATGAGGGCACGACAGGAGATAAGAGTGGTCTAGCATCTTGGGAGTGGCGGCTGCCACATGACTTATCTGGAGAAATTTGTAAGTTTTTCTTTTGTTCTTATCATTTATTTCTTTGCAATATCCCTTCTACTGACAATTATGTTTCTAATAGTTGTATTTTGTTTTCTTTCTAGCACTCCATTACAGACTGTGATCCCATCGACCTAGAGACTCGATATGCAGAGAGACACGATCTCACTACATTGACTGATTGACTGTATGCATGCAGCGGCCCAGTAAGTCACTCATCTTTCTTGTTTATAGTTACTAATTTTAAATAAAATACATTATTATATGGTGGACTAATGTGTAGTTGTTTTTTCCTTTGCAAAATCCGTTTAATGCTCCTATGCGGCAGTGAGACGAGCTTTTGGATGGCAAGGATCTATAGCTTGCCTTTGGATCCGTGGAGCACACATCCTCTTCTTTTTTGGTCATGTGATTTATGTAGGCATTTTCTATGCAGTATGTTATTATCATCCTTTGTACCTTGCCATGATTCTACCGTCTCTTTCACTACGTGGTCTTGTATTTATTTTATGTATTAGTCTTATGGATTCAAGTACACTTTGCATTCATTTTGATGAGCATTGTACACTTTACTGTAACTTTTTTGTATGGCTCAAATAAAGCACAATTGCCACAAAAATATATTTCTCTCTATAACTGTTCCTATTAGCATTGCAAATTTACTACATGCGTCACTATTAGCCTCGCAATTTGCATTGCAAATTGTCATTATGGGTGTCACTATTTGCAACGTTGATAGCAATGCAAATAGTGATGTCCATAGTGACACTTATAGCGACAATGCCTCTATGGCGTCACTAATACTGACATTTTTTACAACGACGAGGGTAAAATTTTTTATGAACATTTTTGTCACTTTCAATGTTTGTATGAGGCTTGTATCTTGTAGTGTCGTGATCATACATAGAAGAGACAAACAATCAATCTCAACCACCATGGTAGCACCAATGAAGTACTCTTTGTCATTCTTGAGAGTTGTGACAACTCCAAAGAGTTTCTTTTGAATCTATGGATACCTGCGCTACCACTCATTTAGGACTTTCGTCCAAAGACAAATAGCATAACTATTCCCATCTGCATCGTCTTGGCCAACCATGAATCAAATGTCGATAGGACTAGTATAAAAAATAAGAACAATAGATATCCCACACTCATAATCCACTTTCAGAAGAGTCGAAGCAGATCTCAACAACAATCTCTTTAGCTTTTGCATAGCTTTAGTATGTCTCATCTCCCAAGAAAAATTCTACCCTTTCCTCAAGAGCTAGGAGATATCATCTACAATATGAGCAAAATGAGGAATCCAAATGAGATAAAACACACAAGCTCCAAGAAACCTGCGAACCTCTGAAGTAGAAGAGCAAGTTTCCAAAATCTTCTCTATGGCATCAACCTTCATAGGGGATTGCTTTTTGCCATAATAGCCACACTATGTCCAACAATCAAAACCTCTCTGGTACCAAAAATAGACTTCAACCATGACAAGGTCAAATTTACTTCCTCTAGCATACAAAGAATCCTCTCAACATCTCTGATATGTGCAACCACAAAGAACCTGCATCCATGATCATCTAAAGTCTCACCCTTTTCTTTCTCCAAACAACTCTTAATAGGTAGTTCATCAATGAAAGGCATAGTAAGCTTAGGAATAAAATCCCGTAAGACCTTGTTCATCCCATTCGTCATATGTGCAATTGAACTAGTAGCTCCTTGCGGAAGCGTACACATTCGAACAAGGCTTATAGATGTCTTGAGTGTTGTCATATCTTTGTTCTCAAGAGCAAGCCAGAACTAGTCATAACAAGAATAAAGATCACCAAGTGAATAGATAGCACATCCAACAAAAGCCACTTCAAACTCATCCACAATAGGTCCTACACCAACATTTCAAATAGCGACCCTATTCACTTGCTCTAAGTCCTGTATGAATTTGAGTGTCCCATTTTTCTTAGGAACTATGAACCATCTACTAGAATATAGAGATGAAGATGGTTCTAGAATTCCCATCTTGATTTTCTCATTCAAAAGCTCCACCAATTTGGGCAAGTGAGCCCTAGGCACACGAATAGGCCATAGATTCCAAGGAACATGCAGAATGGCAAAAATAACCATATGTCTCACAACCCTAGGACCAACGCATCCAATCTCATGTGGGAAAAAAACAAAAGCTCTTCCATGCCTGCACAACATCTCATCAAAACATCTCACCTCTTTTAGAAGTAGAAAATATTCAATCCCAATCTTTACCTCTTTCAGAGTCTCAACTAAAAACTTATCTCCAATACTTGTAGGATCTCATAAAGGAGGTTGCATAGCAACTCCCCTAATCATCTCATCAGTGTCCAAAGGTAGAGGTCCTGTAACTGGTCTAACCTTCTTGTCAACTGTCTTATATTTTTTCTGAACTCTAGCTTCATTGCTACAGCTTGCAAATTTCAGTCCTTGTTGTAAATACCCTGATAAACACAAATTTTTTTGTGTATAAATAGTAACATCCAACTCTTTTTAATAAAATATTTTAGCAAAGAACACTTTTCGCTGAGAATTCCCAGCACCCAAATTTTCTTAAAGCATGAAATCAAAAAATTTGTAATACATCACTAAAGAATGGAACTGTAAGACATATGACAACTCTTGATTGTCAGTTTTTAGCTATATTGAAAGATCCTCCATAATATCTGAGCATGATAGCCCATCTTCGAACCATCTACCCTATCTTCTTCCTGTAAAACACTTGCAAGCTTCAATTCTTTCTCTTTTCTCTTCACATACTTCCTCCAGCTCTAGGTATATAAAAAAAAATATTGAAAACACAAAATACTTTCAATGGATACACCATAAACACACGAGGAAAAACTACCATTGCCAGGAGATGAGAGCTTCCCCTGTCTTTTGTCACCATCGTCTCACAAGAAGACAGTGGTACCTAACAATAATCCGGCTCTCCTTATGGAAGAGGGGAATCCCTCAAGGAATATTTATTATGTTGATGGTTGATACAAATGGTCATGAACTGGACAACTCTTTCCATCTTTGCTTCAAATCCATACATAGGTAGACCCATCATCCAGAACCTTAGTCTCCATCCAAGACTCGGCAATAAATGGCTACCCCAAAATAATAAGATAATAACAAGAATTCTACACAAAGAAATTATAAGTCTCATCCACATCTCCAATAGAAATATTCAAGTATTGGCAAGCAGTATACAAATCTCTTGCAATGTTGTTGGCTGCATGCATGCATCAACCATGGTTCACATCAACTAGCCATCTACCAGTATCATATAATCCATGTATCATAGAGCCATGATCCAAAAGAGCAACACAAGGGGTCCCTATCTCGCCAAGCTTGACTACAATCTCCGTAGTCGTAAAAGCCCAATGACTACGAGAAAAATGGCTATGAGGCACCAATTTAGGTGCATCATCTAGGTTTAAAAGAAAAGAAAGTAAAAGTGAGATTTGGGCAAAAATAGAAACTTTTGTTTAGTGTGTTGAGGATTTTGCTAAGGAGTTTGAAAGATTGTGGAATCGATGGATTTTAACATTGTTAGAAGGTGAGATAGCCCTAGTTATATTGAAGATAATGTATTTTGTAAAGGGGTTGAAATTAGAAGATTGGAGGGTGAAATTAGAGGTAAAAAACCCTAAGAATTTTGAGGGAGCGATGAAGATAGCTCAATATGAAGAGAGGAAGACCAAAAGAAAAAAAAAATTAGGGTTTGATGAACCAAGGGAAAAGTTGAGTTCAAGGCAAGTCGAGAGAAAAGTTTTTGAGGAGAATAGAGTTAGTTATGCCTATCTTGAGAGAGGTATACTATATTCTTTATTTAGGAGAGATGAGTTGACTTTTGAGAAATCAATTGAAGTATGTGAGGAGAAACTCCCTAGGGTGGTTGAGAAGGAAAACACTTGTTTGACTGATTGGAGTGAAGAGTCTAGGAGTGTGAATTCATACCCATTGACCATGGATACTTCTAGTCCAGTGATTACTGATTTAACTAAAGAAGAGGGATCAACTGATGATACTTTAGAGCTTCAGGACTTCAGAGATGAGCTAGAGATGGATCTGAGTTGTAAAGAAGAAAATGAGAGACCATATTGTATTAAGGACCAAGAGTTTTGATGTTTCTTGGGAGAGGATGAGAGTCAAGAAAGTTTTGATATTTTTGATGAGGGAAGGTGTGATGAAAATTCAGATAGTCATGGCAGTGTTGAAGAGAGTAAATATAATTTAGAGAGTGAGCTTGTTTGCCTTGGTGATAGTATAGATGGATCTGATTGCTTGAAAGATGAAGAGAAAATTGAGGATGAATTTTTGAGTTTGTTAGAAGACTATGAGGGGGAGGGCTTAGAAACTGTTAGTTTTCAAGATGAAGTTAAGGGTTCAAATTTGTTGCTTGATGAGTTTGTTGAGATTTGTTGTGAGTTTGGTTATGAGTTTGTTGATTAAGAGAGTATGGAGGTTTTAGGTTTTTGACTCATGTTGTGATTTTGGTGTTGGTGTTGTTGACTCAGTTGAGTCTTGTGAGTTGGTTGGTGATGGTTTGAGTAGCCCTAGAGAGGCTTTTGTTTGTGGTGTTGATGATGTTATTTTGACTTGACCTAATCTCTTACTTCTTGATAGTTGTGTAGATAATTGTTTGGTTTTTTAAGGCAATAATGATGAAGAGAAAACTTCATTTGATAGTCTTTTAGTTTCTTTGAGTTCTCCTAAAGATTTTGATATTCTTTGTGATGATTCTGATTGGGTTTTTGAGGAACTTGAGAGTGATGTTGATGAGGATGTAAGAGAGAATTTGAGTAAGGCTTTGAAGAGAATTGAAAATTTGAGGGAAGAGAGATTTACAACCAAGGAAATAGAGTTGGAAGAGGTTTGTGAGGAGATAGTTGGGGATTAGGTAGTTAAGGAGTCTTTGGTTGAGGTTTTAGACCCAAAATTGTTGTATTGTGAAGATGTTGTTTGTGATGATAAAGATGTGAAAGTTTCTTCAGTTTCTTTGTAACGTATCCCCTAGTATCATCCAGGACACGTCTTAGCAGTCCATCGGAAAGGATGTCTAGAAAGCTCCACCCAACACTCCCATGGAATGTTACGGGTTTTGCGATCTAGTTCTTCCCGCGTCTGCCACGTAGCGGAAGTATCCTGGCCGTTTCCACTTAGGATCGACCGGAATTAGGGTTTTCCTAATGGGTCACTAGCTAACAGCAACTAGCGTTAGACCCGAGCGAACTACTTTACGCAGAAACGCCAGGTCCGAAGCGGATTCACGCTGCACTTGGTTCAAGGAGAATGGGAAACGAGAGGGATGCAAAGCTCAACCTCTCTGCCATAAGGCATAGTCCCATTCCGTTCCCCTAAAACAACGTAAATCGGGTAAGATGTAACTCTAGGTCATCGTTCTCGTTATTCTTTTTGATGATGATGATCATTCCGCTGTCTTTCGAGATTTATGAGAAAAGTTCCCGGCTAACCGGGACCACCCAACCGTAGGACGGACCCATGGTCCATCCTCCGCACCTTCCTCGGTTTGTTTTAGTTATGTAATTATCTAACACATTAATTTGACATATAACAATCAGCTTCTTTAATTAATCTTGTTTAAGCACTGGTTCCTTCACGTAATCTTATCACGTGACATATAAAAACAATATCAAGCAAGTTCTTTTAACATCTCATCATTTTATCTTTGAATTACAAGAAGTTCCGCCCGTAGGCTTATCCATAATCTGCCCGGAGGCTAACAAGTAATCTCCAGGGATCACTATTCCAAGCTTCCGCCCGTCAACTAGTATACGGGCTTCGGGATCCAATCCCGAGTCGCGTTAGCCCCTTGTGCAAGACCCGAAAGGCGAGGGATTTACGGCCAGAGCCCCCCCTGGCACCCAAGCGTCCTCCTGCTCCAAGTAGGACTCAACGGAGAGACCTCTCGTGGCGGGTTCGGTCCACGTTCCCGGCACGGTCAAACAACCCCATTGGTTAGGGTCAGGCAGGTAGTCGGGGGTAACTGAAGCTGCCTCTCCCTTCAGGCTTTTAACCTGAAGTATAGATACTTATTTAATTTGTAATTCATAAATCAAATAGAGCTCTAAAATCTCTAGCAAGCACAAACATTTCCATTAACCAACCCAGTTGTATGGCAAACTGCTAAAGAAGTGTTCTTTCCTTTTTGAGTGTATCAGCAGTCGTTCTTAAGATGTCTTGTAACTTGGCAAGATCGCTTACATTCGGATGTAGGGTATACCTAGCTTGGTTAACCCTAAGGTACCGTAGACATGCTAGTTTCTATTTTACAACTTTTCTTATTTTGAAGGATATCCAAAAACTACGTCTTTTTGCAAGATAACTTGCGTAAGGATCTGCCGTCTTTGAAAAGGGTTTTTTCCCTTTTCTTCTTGTGAATCAATTCACAAAATGATTTCATATATGTTGCGCAAGTCAGACGATGGGATAATCTGTTTAGACTCCTTAATCTGACGTATGTCAGGCCTAGGGTTTCTTCATTTGAAAACCTTAGGGACGAACCCTAATTTCTTATCTTTATGAATTTATTGTCCTTACGGTAAGGTAAGTAGTCCAATGTTTTAGGGTATGAATGTTTCTACGTTTAGATTGGTCCGGTTATCTTTTGGAAAGATTGATTTGGTCAGCTTTAGGAAGGTAATCTTACTCGTCTTGTCACGGTTTTACTATCTTTGATTACTTTCTCAATTAACACAGTTTAATTTGGCATATAGCATAATGCCATGATGATACAAAGAGTGACGATACTCCTTGGGACAAATACCTAGCTAAGGAATTGGTGAATACACACTTTATTTGTTCCAAGTCCTCAATTTGCAGGGGAAAAGTGTTAATGAAGTATCATCCAGCAATTCCCCATTACATTTTCTTCCCAAATGATTTCGTATGTCTAATTTTTATACTTGTTGATTTCTAACATTTAACTTCCGTTTTCTTTAAAGATAAACTCATGTCAATTAACAACAGTTGCCTTGCAACTAGCAAAGATAACTCTCTAGTAGTTTGAGCATCGAAAGAAACCTTTCATGAATTTAACCATTTTGCAATGATTCGTTGCGAAAAGAATAAGACTAATGGAGCAAGATATAATTTCTTCATTTTAGGACTATAATACTATAGTAAATGAATAGTATTGCCTATTATTTTATAATGCTTGATGCAATTTTGAGGAAAGCTAATTTGAATCCATTGTCATTCATAAGCTACCTCCTTCGTTAGAATTAATTTGAACAAATATATATATTTCCTTAATAATTTTTCTTTTCATGATTGACTAAAACCCGAATTAACATCAAGAAGACAACCTAGCTTTGAGGTGAGATATCCACATGGATACCGGGAGATGACCCTCCCGCAGCTACGCCTTGGACTTTCTTAGGAGGCATCGCAAGTGTGGTCCGTCGAACGTGGAAGCAGCTTTACAACTTCTCCTTAGGACTCCACCGTCGCTCCTTGCACCGTTCGTCAAAGTAGTTTTTGGAAGGTTCCCTCCTTGAATTCGGGAATTGGAAAGGGTATTTTTAAAAACTTTTACAACTAAGACCCATTGAAGCCATGGGGAAGGCTTAATGGTCTTTGTAAGCTCGCACGAACGGAAATAACAAGGTGTGGAGAAGACACAAGGTGTAGGAGAGCTTTAAGGAAAAATAATAGCCTTAAAGATTATAAGTAAGGGTCTAAGGACCCTTAGGTCAAACTTGGAGAAAAAGGGCTTATGGGGGCTTACACATGGGGGAGGGTGAAAGGTTTTTGATGCCAAGGTAAAGGCTTAAGGGGTAATTACAGGAGAAGCGGTTTTAAGAGGCCACAGGAAGAGTGATTCCAAAGCCAAGGGGATAGGTCTTTTAGGGACTATACACAGGTAAAGAAGTAATAATACCCTTAAGGCCTTTGTGCTCGGGGGGGGGGGGGGGGGGGGGGGGAAAGTGACTCCAAGTGAAAGAAAAGGGCTTTAGTACGAGGGTGAAAGGGGATTTAAGGGATTTTTAAATCCTGACGGAGGGGGTTCTAATACCCATGGAAAAGGGTTTTGGATATGGGGGTTAAAAGGGATTCATAACGTACAAGGAGGGGGTGAAAATTTTTGAAATCCAGGGGAAAGGGTTTTAGCATGGGGGAGGAGAAAATGAAAGGGGGCTTAAGGGATTTTAATCCCGGGAAAAGAAAATAACAAATGGGGTAGTAGGGTATATGAAGGGGGTTTAAAGAGGCCCCCCCCCCTTTGGAAGCTTCCAAGCTTCCAGAAGCTTTGGGGGGGTGGTTATGGTTGTCCGACCTGGCGGGGGGGGGGGGGGATTTGGAGGCGGCGGCCAATCAACAACGTCCCGTCCCCTCTCTCTTCACAGCGATTGAACGTCGGCAACGGCGTCGATTCTCCTCACGGTCTCCCCCCCAGCCTTCTCTCTGTCCTGCGGCCCCTCCCCTCCCCTCGTTTAAATAGTGGAGGGAGGGGGATCTTCTCCTTCTGCGTGTCAACACGCATGCCCTCCCTCCCTCCACAAGCTCCACCAAGGAGCTTTGTAACTCCTTCTATTCCCCTCCCCCCCCTCCAGCTCGTCAGTCGGCTGGAGGGATAAGGGGGGGAAATAAAATAAAATTTTTTCAAAAGCCCAATCAAATTTTTTTTTTTTCATGCGGACTTTTACATTCTCTCCCCCTTGGAGGAATCGAGATGTCCTCATCTCGAGATAAACTGGGGATATTGATGGTTGAGAGTGCCTTCATCTACCCAAGTGGCATCCTCTTGGGGATAATCTTTCCACTAGACAAGGCATTCTTTCAAGGTTCTAGATCTTAACTGTCTTTCCCTAACATCTAAGATCCTTCCTGGCTTTAGTTCAAGGACTCCTTGGCTAGGCATTACAATTTGTTGGTCATTAAGTACATGATTAGGATTGGGTATATATTTTTTTAATAGACTGATATGGAATACATTATGAATCTTTAGGTTCTCAGGGAGTTGCAATTAATAAGCATTGGGTCCTAGGCATTTGAGGATTTTATACAGCCCAAAATACCTTGGACTTAGCTTCTTGCATTCTCCTAGGGATAGAGAACTCTTTTTAGGGCGTACTCGAATGAAGACCATGTCTCCTTCTTTGAAGACTCTTTCTTGACGTTTCAAATCTGCATATGCCTTTTGTCTATCCTTGGCTGCTTGTATGTCTTGTCTTATTGACCTTATTTGATCATCCATGTCCTCCAACATTTGTCTTGAAGCTTCAACTCTTAGGGTTGGATCAGAAAAGTTTAGGGAACTTCGACAATCATGACCATATAATGCCTGGAAAGGGGTCATTTGAATGCTCTGCTGGTAAGAAGCATTGTAGGAAAATTCAACTAATGGCAAGTATTGAATCCACCTCTTTGGCTCTCGACAACAGTATGCCCTAAGCATATCCTCAATGATTTGATTCACTCACTCTGTTTGTCCATCCATTTGGGGATGGTAGACGGTGCTAAAATAGAGTTGAGTCCCAATAGCTTCAAAGATAGCTCTCCAGAAGTGGGATGTGAAGAGAGAATCTCGATCACTAATGATTCTTTTAGGTAACCCATGTAGCTTGAATATCTCCTTGATAAACAATCTTGCAATGTCGGAGGCTTTATAGTTTGTCTTTACTGGAATCAAGTGTGCAACCTTGGTAAGCATGTCAACCACAACCATAATGGAATTGTATCCTCCTTGGACTTGGGGTAGGCCCACAACAAAATCCATACTGATGAATTCCCATTTCATTTGAGGAATGTCAAGCGGTTGCAGTTTCCCTGGCATCATGACATGTTCGGCCTTGATACGTTGACAAGACAAACATTCAGTGACATACTTGAGAACATCACCTTTGAGCCTCTCCCAGTGGTAGCTCTTCCTAACTGTATTAAGAGTTTTTGCATAGCCAGGATGTCCTACGAAAGGGGAATTATGAGCTTCCCATAATATCTTCTGCTTAAGTGACTGGCTTGTTGGTATACACAGCCTTGTTCTGTAGTAGACGAGTCCATTATCAATGAAAAACTCCTGATACTTGGCTTGTAACTTCAGATTCTGCTCCTTGGTAGATATTTCTTTTATCATTGTTTGGTAGGCCAAATCATGGCTTGCTTCCTCTCTAGCTAGTTCAAGTATAGGGTTGCTTGGCATAGATACCTTTGTAGCCAGAGATCTAGCCGTTGATGGATTCTGCAAGATTAGGGAATTTAGGAATGCCTTGCGACTGAGTGCATCGGCAACTACATTCTTTTTCCCTGGTCGGTACTTGATTTCAAAATCATACTCCTCCAATACTTCAATCCACCGACGTTGCCTCATGTTGAGCTCGTTCTGGGTAAAAATCCATTTGAGACTCTTATGATCGGTTACCAGAGTAAACTTGTTACCCAACAGGTAGTGTCTCCAAAGCTTTAGAGCATGGATGACAGCTAATAATTCCAGATCATGCGTGGCATAATTCTTTTCATGACTCTTCAATTTCCTTGAAGAGTATGCTACTGGATGACTTTCCTGCATAAGTACATACCCCAAGGCAAGAATGCTGGCATCAGTTACTACCTCGAACTCCTTATTGAGGTCTGGAAGTTTTAAGATAGGTGCTGATACCAAACTTTGCTTCAATTTGTCGAAACTATTTTGTTCGGGAGATGATCATGTAATAGAAGTCTACTTCTTTAGTAAGTCTGTAAGAGGTGCTGCAGTCAAAGCATAGTTCTTGATAAAGACCCTATACCATCCTGTCAAGCCAAGAAAGCTACGTATTTCTTTGTCGGATACTGGTATTGGCCATTCAAGCACATCCCTGACTTTGGCTGGGTCTACTGATATTCCCTCTGATGATACTATGAATCCTAGATATTCAATCTGACGCTTGAAGAATGCACATTTCTTCATTTTTGCATACAGCTTATGAGACCTCATTGTCTCAAGGACAATCCGTAGTTGAGGTTCATGATCTTCTTCCTGTTTAGAATAGACTAAAGTGTCATCGAAGAAGACAAGCACGAAATCATCAAGATATGGTCTAATAATATGCTGCATTAATCTATTGAAGGTGGCAGGTGCATTTGTAAGCCCGAATGACATAACCAAGAACTCAAAGTGCCCATATCTTGTATTGAAGGCCGTTTTTGGAATGTCTTCTTCCTTGATCCTTATTTGGTAGTAACCTGACCTGAGATCAATTTTGGAGAAGATCTTTGCACCTTGAAGGCGATCCAGAAGCTCATCTATTCTAGGAATAGGATACTTGTTCTTGACTGTTGATTGATTCAACCCTCGGTAATCAATACATAGTCGAAGTGTCCCATCTTTCTTTTTCTGGAATAGTACTGGAGCTCCCCATGGTGAGTTGCTAGGCCGGATGTAACCCTGATCTAACAGTTGCTTGAGTTGTTCCTTCAACTCAATAGCTTCCAGTATGGGCATTCTATAAGGTCTCTTTGCAATTGGCGCAGCTCCAGGCACTAGCCTAATTTCATGATCAACTTCTCTCGGAGGCGAAAGTTCAATCAATTCCTCAGGGAATACGTCAGCGTATTCCTTTAGCCAAGAAGGTCCTTCATGAGACTCTTGCTTTTGATCTAACTTGTTAAGTTTGATCAGATAAACGGGTAATCCTTTTCTGACTCCTTTTATGATCCGCGATACTTTGGCTAACTGGATTCTTGGCACTCCTGCCTCACCTTGAGTTGTAACAAACTCCCTTTCAGAGTTTCGAAAGGAAACTTGACTCTTTCCACAGTGGATGTGGGCGTCATTAGGCTTAACCCAATCCATCCCGAGTAGACACTCATGGATACCTAAATTCATGACTCTGAATTTGACTGAGGTTTTCTTTCCTCCCAGAAAGAATTCTTCCTTAGCAGTTTGCCTGGTACAAGTTACCTCACGACCGTTTGCCAATTCCACAAGTAGGGTAGGTGCTTCTACTGTGGCTATTCCTAATCTTTTTGCACATGCTGGTGAGATAAAGGAATGTGTACTGCCACAATCAATCAAGGTTTTGAAACCTTTACCTTGATAGTCCGACGGTGTTTGAATCACCGAGAACTGGCGATTCGGCCCCTTCTTGTGTAAAGCGGCATGGACTGTCGCTCTTTCGAATTCTGCTTCCATAGTCGGATCTTCCTCTTCTTCTGCTTCGCATCTTTGCCTATTGGTCATGCAGACAGTTCTTCCTCTTCCACGGGTGGCGGCTCCTTGACCGCGGCCTGCACCTTGACGATGTCCCTCACTGAGCTTGGGACATTGCCTTTTAAAGTGACCGAGTTCGTTGCAGTGGAAACATCAGAGGTTTCGGCCATTACTTTGAGTAGGAACAAAGTTGTTGATGTTATTTGTCCTTGCTTTCTTCCTTTGTCCCTGATTGTGACCTTGAACTCTCTTCACTTGGGGTCTGAATGTTCCTCTGTTCGGGTCGCTATAGGACCAAATTTTGTTACCCCTTGGTCTAACTTGCACTTCCTGAATTATAGGCGCCGCTCGAATGAGTGCATCCTGAAGATCTGACGGACGCATAGATTCGAGACGGGTATTTACCGGTGGATTTAAGCCTGCGCAAAATTTGGACACCTGCTGCGTCATGTCCATCTATGGCGCATACTTTAAGAGTGAGACAAATTTAGAGTAGTATGCGTCAAGGGTGAGTCCTAGCTGTTTTAGCTCGTAGAACTCATTCATTTTTTGTGTACGATATGCAGGTGGAAAATATCTCCCCTGCACGGCTTTCTTTCACTTCTCCCAGGTAACGGACCCCTCTGAAGTCCCTTGATCCCTGCACCATTGTTTCCACCATAGTCTAGCTTCACCGGTGAGTTTTAATTTGGCGAGCATGGCCTGATTGGTAGGTGCAGTACCAGCTGCTTCAAAGTAATCCTCCATAGATTCAATCCAAATTTCAGCATCAGGCTGGACGAATCTGCCTCTCCCGTCAAACTCGGGTGGGTTTATCTGCTTGAGGAGGCACTTCTTCTCCTAGATCACAGTAGTACTTGATGTAGGGGGCGAATTTGGAACCTGTACTTGGGGTTGTGCCTGGATAAAAGTTTTTTCATAACGTTATTATATGATAATTGACGTTAGCTTATCTTTAGTTCAGTTATCTCATAAATCATGAAGCTACTTAACTTTTTAACAACTCTGATGCACAGTCAGATATTGATAAAAGAAGTCATTATTTATATTTACATGGGCGTAGCTTTTATACAACGTCTCGTGTGTTGATAATCCAATCATTACATTTAGTTTGGGGAGAACAACGTTGTATTGCATTTGTCTACAGGAACTGTGTAATAGTAGGGTTTTGGGTCATGGATCTTTAGGAATCGATAATTCATTGGAAGTTCAGGATATCCTTTTCGTTGGAATCCATACTTCTCATGGCGGCCCAACACCTTAATCTTGTCGGCTGGGATTACACGGGTTACTTCCTCATATACATATGAGTTCATTTCAACCCTCCGACCTTGAATATGTAAAGTCGAATTTACGTGAGCTTCCACAAAAATGAACAGCTTCATGACTTTCAAGTCTTCCAACCACTTGATCCTCTTTAGGTTGGTCTGTAGATAAGCGAACCGGTGGGCAGCTATGTAGTAGATTCCTGAAGACCCAGTCCATCTTCGTTCTATATATAAAGGTGATGGATTATAAATCTGCTCCAGGATGTTTATCATCCCAACTCTTTGTCTATAATGTGGATAATGCATTGTAGTCATAAACATGACCCGGAACATCAAAAACTTGTTCCACGCTTCATAATTCTGCAAGACAGTATTGAAGACGAGGAAATGTTTGGACAGCAACAATTTCTTTACTTCATTTAATTGAGATCTCATAAAAACAATTCCGTTGTTGGTCGGCTCTGATACCAACTGTAACATGTCCCCTAGTATCATCCAGGACACGTCTTAGCAGTCCATCGGAAAGGATGTCTAGAAAGCTCCACCCGACATTCCCATGGAATGTTACGGGTTTTGCGATCTAGTTCTTCCCGCGTCTGCCACGTAGCGGAAGTATCCTAGCCGTTTCCACTTAGGATCGACCGGAATTAGGGTTTTTCTAATGGGTCACTAGCTAACAGCAACTAGCGTCAGACCCGAGCGAACTACTTTACGCAGAAACGCCAGGTCCGAAGTGGATTCACGCTGCACTTGGTTCAAGGAGAATGGGAAACGAGAGGGATGCAAAGCTCAACCTCTCTGCCATAAGGCATAGTCCCATTCCGTTCCCCTAAAACAACGTAAATCGGGTAAGACGTAACTCTAGGTCATCGTTCTCGTTATTCTTTTTGATGATGATGATCATTCCGCTGTCTTTCGAGATTTATGAGAAAAGTTCCCGGCTAACCGGGACCACCCAACCGTAGGACGGACCCATGGTCCATCCTCCGCACTTTCCTTGGTTTGTTTTAGTTATGTAATTATCTAACACATTAATTTGACATATAACAATCAGCTTCTTTAATTAATCTTGTTTAAGCACTGGTTCCTTCACGTAATCTTATCACGTGACATATAAAAACAATATCAAGCAAGTTCTTTCAACATCTCATCATTTTATCTTTGAATTACAAGAAGTTCCGCCCGTAGGCTTATCCATAATCTGCCCGGAGGCTAACAAGTAATCTCCAGGGATCACTATTCCAAGCTTCCGCCCGTCAACTAGTATACGGGCTTCGGGATCCAATCCCGAGTCGCGTTAGGCCCTTGTGCAGGACCCGGAAGGCGAGGGATTTACGGCCAGAGCCCCCCTGGCACCCAAGCGTCCTCCTGCTCCAAGTAGAACTCAACGGAGAGACCTCTCGTGGCGGGTTCGGTCCACGTTCCCGGCACGGTCAAACAACCCCCTTGGTTAGGGTCAGGCAGGCAGTCAGGGGTAACTGAAGCTGCCTCTCCCTTCAGGCTTTTTACCTGAAGTATAGATACTTATTTAATTTGTAATTCATAAATCAAATAGAGCTCTAAAATCTCTAGCAAGCACAAACATTTCCATTAACCAACCCAGTTGTATGGCAAACTGCTAAAGAAGTGTTCTTTCCTTTTTTAGTGTATTAGCAGTCGTTCTTAAGATGTCTTGTAACTTGGCAAGATCCCTTACATTCGGATGTAGGGTATACCTAGCTTGGTTAACCCTAAGGTACCGTAGACATGCTAGTTTCTATTTTACAACTTTTCTTATTTTGAAGGATATCCAAAAACTACGTCTTTTTGCAAGATAACTTGCGTAAGGATCTGCCGTCTTTGAAAAGGGTTTTTTCCCTTTTCTTCTTGTGAATCAATTCACAAAATGATTTCATATATGTTGCACAAGTCAGACGATGGGATAATCTGTTTAGACTCCTTAATCTACTGTATGTTAGGCCTAGGGTTTCTTCATTTGAAAACCTTAGGGACGAACCCTAATTTCTTATCTTTATGAATTTATTGTCCTTACGGTAAGGTAAGTAGTCCAGTGTTTTAGGGTATGAATGTTTCTACGTTTAGATTGGTCCTGTTATCTTTTGGAAAGATTGATTTGGTCAGCTTTAGGAAGGTAATCTTACTCGTCTTGTCACGGTTTTACTATCTTTGATTACTTTCTCAATTAACACAGTTTAATTTGGCATATAGCATAATGCCATGATGATACAAAGAGTGACGATACTCCTTGGGACAAATACCTAGCTAAGGAATTGGTGAATACACACTTTATTTGTT
Source organism: Lygodium microphyllum (assembly GCF_053477565.2). Lineage (NCBI taxonomy): Eukaryota > Viridiplantae > Streptophyta > Polypodiopsida > Schizaeales > Lygodiaceae > Lygodium > Lygodium microphyllum. The sequence continues at coordinate 66,332,637 of NC_141143.1, read as the reverse complement.
CCAAGTCCTCAATTTGCAGGGGAAAAGTGTTAATGAAGTATCATCCAGCAATTCCCCATTACATTTTCTTCCCAAATGATTTCGTATGTCTAATTTTTATACTTGTTGATTTCTAACATTTAACTTCCGTTTTCTTTAAAGATAAACTCATGCCAATTAACAACAGTTGCCTTGCAACTAGCAAAGATAACTCTCTAGTAGTTTGAGCATCGAAAGAAACCTTTCATGAATTTAACCATTTTGCCATGATTCGTTGCAAAAAGAATAAGACTAATGGAGCAAGATGTAATTTCTTCATTTTAGGAATATAATACTATAGTAAATGAATAGTATTGCCTATTATTTTATAATGCTTGATGCAATTTTGAGGAAAGCTAATTTGAATCCATTGTCATTCATAAGCTAACTCCTTCGTTAGAATTAATTTGAACAAATATATATATTTCCTTAATAAATTTTCTTTTCATGATTGACTAAAACCCGAATTAACATCAAGAAGACAACCTGGCTTTGAGGTGAGATATCCACATGGATACCGGGAGATGACCCTCCCGCGGCTACGCCTTGGACTTTCTTAGGAGGCATCGCAAGTGTGGTCCGTCGAACGTGGAAGCAGCTTTACAACTTCTCCTTAGGACTCCACCATCGCTCCTTGCACCGTTCGTCAAAGTAGTTTTTGGAAGGTTCCCTCCTTGAATTCAGGAATTGAAAAGGGTATTTTTAGAAACTTTTACAACTAAGACCCATTGAAGCCATGGGGAAGGCTTAATGGTCTTTGTAAGCTCGCACGAACGGAAATAACAAGGTGTGGAGAAGACACAAGGTGTAGGAGAGCTTTAAGGAAAAATAATAGCCGTAAAGATTATAAGTAAGGGTCTAAGGACCCTTAGGTCAAACTTGGAGAAAAAGGGCTTATGGGGGCTTACACATGGGGGAGGGTGAAAGGTTTTTGATGCCAAGGTAAAGGCTTAAGGGGTAATTACAGGAGAAGTGGTTTTAAGAGGCCACAGGAAGAGTGATTCCAAAGCCAAGGGGATAGGTCTTTTAGGGACTATACACAGGTAAAGAAGTAATAATACCCTTAAGGCCTTTGTGCTCGGGGGGGGGAAAAGTGACTCCAAGTGAAAGAAAAGGGCTTTAGTATGAGGGTGAAAGGGGATTTAAGGGATTTTTAAATCCCGGCGGAGGGGGTTCTAATACCAATGGAAAAGGGTTTTGGATATGGGGGTTAAAAGGGCTTCATAACGTACAAGGAGGGGGTAAAAATTTTTGAAATCCAGGGGAAAGGGTTTTAGCACGGGGGAGGAGAAAATGAAAGGGGGCTTAAGGGATTTTAACCCCGGGAAAAAAAATAACAACGGGGGTAGTAGGGTATATGAAGGGGGTTTAAAGAGGCCCCCCCCCTTTGGAAGCTTCCAAGCTTCCAGAAGCTTTGGGGGGGTGGTTATGGTCGTCCGACCTGGCGGGGGGGGGGGGGGGGGGGTTTGGAGGCGGCGGCCAATCAACAGCGTCCCGTCCCCTCTCTCTTCACAGTGATTGAACGTCGGCAACGGCGTCGATTCTCCTCACGGTCTCCCCCCCAGCCTTCTCTCTGTCTTGCGGCCCCTCCCCTCCCCTCGTTTAAATAGTGGAGGGAGGGGGATCTTCTCCTTCTGCGTGTCAACACGCATGCCCTCCCTCCCTCCACAAGATCCACCAAGGAGCTTCGTAACTCCTTCTATTCCCCTCCCCCCCCTCCAGCTCGTCAGTCGGCTGGAGGGATAAGGGGGGGAAATAAAATAAAATTTTTTCAAAAGCCCAATCAAAATTTTTTTTCTTCATGCACACTTTTACATTCTTGTAAGGATACTATGGAAGGTGTTTACCACTCTTTGTGTGTGAAAGACTCGATGGAGTCTTGTATTATTGATGAGTTAAGTGATGTGGTTGGCTGTCTTGGAGTGATCCCATTTGTGGATGTTGTTGGTTTTTGTGGTGTTATGAGTCCGGAGGAGACTGAGTTGGGAGATCCTTACATAGTATCTTTAGGAGAAGTTGTAGATGAATCAGTGGATGAATTTGAGATTGGCAACAAAGAAAGGGTCAAAAATTTATTTAAAGACTCTAGAAGTACCATGTTTTTTCATAGGGAGGATGGGTGGGATATGAAGATTTTGGATTATGATTGGGATTTGTAGGATTTGAACATTTTTTAGTGTGGTTATGATTTGAGGGATTTGAAGAGTTTGGAGGAGGATGTATTTTCCTTAGATGGAGAGGATTGTCTCAAGCATTTTGATGAGAACTTCATGGATGAGTTTTGTCTACCTGTAAAGGACTTGTTTCAGAGAAATGTGCCATTTGTGTTTGTTGAGAAGATTATGGATAGATCGTTGGATTTGATTTTTGATTGGCTCATAAATGTTGCATGGTTTTATGAAAGCAACTGCTGTACATGAATGTTTGCAGACTAGGGGGAGGGCTAAATATGTCAAGCATTTTTCTGAAAACTGAAAAGCCCTAGTCAAACTGTAGTTAGGTTTGATTTCTGCTAGCTTACTTGTTTGCGTGACAATTTGTTTTGTTGTTTCATAATTGGATTTCTTGTGTTTGTCTAGCTTAGGATTTATTTTTGACATTTTTCTTGATTTGTTGAGTGTGAAACTTAACAGTCTTGGTTGAGCTTGGTATTTTTTTAGATAGGATGAAGCTTGTGTTTGCTAATAGCTACCGAACCTTGAAGAACAATGTATGTTTTTTTGTCGAGACTCTTACACATCACAGGGATAATGGGTTCACGAGCACTTCACGTTGCACTTGTTGATGCACTACACTCGGGGGTTGTCTCATGTTATTATCAAATACTTTGCACCATCATTGAGCACTAGCATGACATGAGGTCCGCTGCAACTATATGCAGTAAATCTTAGTCGCACGTACACATGAGAGAGCACCTGTCATTGAGCATGCACATTTCTTGCACGCACGATATTTGGGATTTTCATCACCAAGTTAGGAACCTCTGGTTGAGTGTGTAAGGAGGTTGGGTGAGTTAGAGGGTCGTGAAGGACGCCACCAATTGTGAAAAGGATTGTTCATATTTAGTCAACATCTTGAGGACCATCATTTTCTAGAGTGATTGTGATATTTTGGATGGGTGGAGTGGAGTATATTATATCTTTTTATGAGAGTTAAGAGATGAGGATAAGGAATTTTAAATTAATCAAGAAATTTTGTTTGCATTTTGCATGACGCACGATTTGATGCCAGGAGGCATATTTCACGGTGGATTCCGTGAGGTTTTACAGTGGATTCCATAAACTTTGTTGATCGGGGCTTATACACAAAGTGGATTCTTTGTGCGAGAAGTTGATGGGGATGCCTATTCTTTTCGGGTGTCTCATTAATTTAGTGTGTACATGGGTGATTCCATAGCGGGTGATTCCGCAAAATACATATTAAATTAATAAACGTTTATGAGTTTAAAGTGCGCACTCGTGATAAATTAAGGTTAGGATTGATTTCTAACCAATTGATTTATTTATGTAGCTGAAGATTGCTAGGTATTCACTTTTGTCAGTTTAATTGTATTATTTTACTAACGATTGTGAATGCTTCAGTTGATGTGTAGAGATAGCAGCAGTGGCAGATGAAAGCATTGGAGGATAACGTGTATTTGAGTTATCACTTATATTTTGATGGGCACATACCTTAAGCATGGCGCCTATATTTTGTCGCACCTATTTATTGAGGTTTTGGATATCTATTTATTATTTTGTATGCGCATGAGCGCACGATTATGATATTTGTATTTAGACATTGTAGTGGGTATGCCTGACTCTTTGGGTGCCTGCCCATTAGCTTTATTTCTATTTTGTGCTAAAGCAAACTCAAAAGCCAAAAGCGTGCTATTTTGTAATTTGGGCTATTATTTGAGCTTGAAGATGATTAATACATAAAATACATGCTTTGTGGAGCGCTCACACAAGGCATGGGGGGAGATTGTACCCAATTGGTCTCTTGTTCATGTCGTGCATGCTTTCTACCTTGAGTTTTGTGCAAAAAGTAGAGTTCTTTTGTTCTTGGGGACCTTTCGACGTTCACTATGTGAGCATATAGCATCCGATCTGCACACCAGTGGTATCAGAGCGAAGCTGAGATCGAGAGCTTCCAATCGCTACCCATCTTGTGCGAAGGTAGAGCTCCTGGAACGATCGAGCTCTATGGTCAGTCTCATCGCAAACGGTCAATACGGGTGGATTCCTGGTGGTGAAGAACCTCTATTTACAGCCTCTGATTGCGAAGGACCGGCCTGTAACAGTGGAGGACCACTCCTACATCCTCTTCTCCAAGTCATTTTTCCACAGTCAAACAGATAAGCCTCCATATCTTGAAAAGTTCAAGCTTAAGTCAAAAGCTTAAGTAAGCTTAATAAGCTTACTTAAAAGCTTAAAAGCCCTAAAATTTCATCGTTTTATATCGTGGCATGTTGACGTCGAGATCAGCGGCGCAAAAAAAACGCCCTCCCTAAAATTCGTCATTTTCAGTTATACTAAGCTTAAGCTTAGTCAAGCAAGTCATCAGTCACACAAATTCTCCAAGTTGATCAAGTTTTGTAAGTTTGCAACTCTACAAGTCAGTCAAGTCACCAGAAGTCAAAACTGACTTGTGCCCAAAACTCCCATAAGGACTATTCCTGCGTAGAAGCACCGAACTGCAAAGTTGTTTCCTGGAAGACTCTGTTTGCATACGGAGACTTGCTGAACTAGTTTCAGCACACACAAAAGGTCAAACACAGATTTTACAAAGATTTCAAATCCCACAATTGCCAAAGATGAAGACCGTGAAAGCCAAACAAAAAAATATATAAGCCTTGTACACCCGATCTTGAGCTACGCTCATCCTGCTAATTAGATTTTGAGAGTGTGAGGTCTTTTGAAGTTTTGCAGGATGACAGAACCAAATATGGATGATTTAATGGCTGAAGGCGATCTTCCTGAATCTATGGTGGAACAAAAGTTGGATTTAATTATGATGCAGTTGGATGAAGAACGAAGAGCCCGGCAAGCATTGCAAGTTCAATTGGCCAATTTACAAAGATTGACTTTTGACAAAGAGGAACCATAATCTGAAGATCTTATCCGATGTACCATCGATGGGACTCTTGAAGCTCAATCCATCCGCAAAGAAACAAAGATAAGTAAAATAAATTTCAAATTCCGTACTTTCAATGGCACTCGAGATGGAAAAACTATTCTTGCATTCATTAGACAGTTTGATGATTATTTTCATGAAGAGACATATGTTGAAAAAGATAAAATCAAGTGTATCACTAATCATTTAGTGGATAGAGCATCTCTTTGGTGGACCATGGTTCATAAGAGTATAGATTGTCCCACTACCTGGGAGAGTTTCAAGAAGAAGTTTATGTAGAATTTTCTTCCTCCACAATTCCATGAAAAAGCCATAAAGCAATGGGACCTTCTTCAGCAAAGAGATCGTGAACTTATTTCTCAGTACACCGAACGCTTTTGGAATGCCTTACTCCAATTACACATACTTGAAGATGTACCTGAAGCGACTCACAAGCGCAAGTATATGTCTGGATTACTTGGGCATTACTACGCTGAAGTCAATATGTTCAAGCCTACAACTCTTGAAGATGCAATTTCTTTAGCTCATGACACTGAAGATAACATTCGAGGAAGAGACAAGCGTCCATAGCAATTTCAAGCAAATGGTAACTATGGTTCTAAGCAATTCAATTCAAATTTTAGAAGATTCAACCAAAGTCGATTTCCTTCATCATCTTTCCATAAGTCTTGGACAAAACCACCTGCTTTGCCATCGAATACCAATCAAAACCCTAAGCCATCTTCACAGCCAAATCCTAATATTCCTAGACTTCCTGCCATTGCAAACAATGTATCTAAAGCCAAACCTATAGTGTGTTACAAATGCCATCAACCTGGACATCTAGCATCCAATTGCCAATCGAAGAAGCCACCTGTCCATATCAACTATCTTGGAGCAATGGAAGATGAAGAACATGAGGAAATGCCTGACTTTACGAAAGATGAGGATGACACTCCTACTCCTTCAGATAATTTACCAAGTATGCCAACTCCACATTCTTTGTTGAGAATGAAATGTTTAGTGTATGGAAAAGAAAACATTATTTTGCATGATGATGGTAGTACACATGATTTTATTTCTGCAAAGTTAGTGTTGCAACGTTTTATGAAAGCAACTGCTGCACATGAATGTTTGCAGACTAGGGGGAGGGCTAAATATGTCGAGCATTTTTTCGAAAACTGAAAAGCCCTAGTCAAACTATAGTTAGGTTTGATTTTTCCTAGCTTACTTGTTTGCAAGACAGTTTGTTTTGTTATTTCATAATTGAATTTCTTGTGTTTGTCTAGCTTAGGATTTATTTTTGACATTTTGTTTGATTTGTTGAGTGTGAAACTTGACAGTCGACGAGCTTGGTATTTTTTTGGACAGGATGAAGCTTGTGTTTGCTAATAGCTACCGAACATTGAGGAACAATGTATGTTTTCTTGTCGAGACTCTTACACATCATGGGGATAATGGGTTCACGAGCACTTCATGTTGCACTTGTTGATGCACTACACTCGGGGTTGTCTCCTATTCTTATCAAATACTTCCGTGCCATGGGTTGAAATTATACACACTTTGCACCATCATTGAGCACTAGCACGGCATGAGGTCCGCTGCAACTATAGGCAATAAATCTTAGTTGCACATACACATGAGAGAGCACCTGTCATTGAGCACGCACATTTCTTGCATGCACGATATTTGGGATTTTCATCACCAAGTTAGGAACCTCTGGTTGAGTGTGTAAGGAGGTTGGGTGAGTTAGAGGGTCATGAAGGACGCCACCAATTGTCAGAATGATTGTTCATATTTGGTCAACATCTTGAGGACCATCATTTTCTAGAGTGATTGTGAGATTTTGGATGGGTGGAGCGGAGTATATCATATATTTTTATGAGAATTGAGAGATGAGGATAAGGAATTTTAAATTAATCAAGAAATTTTTTTTCCATTTTGCATGATGCATGATCATATGTAGATAGACTAGGCACAAGTTTTTCAATGTATACATTATTTTTGTGTGTAGTATCGATTGATTTGTTGCATGTTATGGATTCGATCAATTTCATGTTTTCTCAAATTATGAATGATTGGGCACGGAGTTCTCTTTCATAGCATATTCCTATTAGGTCACACTGCATTAAAAAAATAGATTCATATCCAACGAATATTTATTTTGAAGACTCAAGGATCAAAGGAAAAAGATCCTACGTTTTACATCGTCAACAACAAGTATTTCTTGAAGGAAAAGAGGACATGTATGGTGAAAGTGTGTGCAATTACAAGAACAGTAGGCCAAGGAAGGGAATAAGTTATCCAAGATAAAAGATGAAGAAAAATGATGTGATTTACAAAAATCAGTATTTTTTCCCATTTTTGATGGATTTTTGTAATTCTGTCCGCGAAAGCCTGTCGATCAAATGCGTTCCGATCGTTTTGAGTTGTTGAATAACTATATTTTGGAGTTCAAATGATGAGGTTATGATCCAAACAAGTTGCAAATAGGCATAGGGTAGAAAAAACGAAAATAGTGAAAAGCAGTAGTAGAAAAGCAAAAGCCAAAAGCTGAAAGCAAAAACCCTAATGTGTGTGAGTGTGGATAGAAAACTATATAAGGAGATGAGAATGGAGAGTTAAGGCCTTCCCCCTTGATTATAATTATATTTTGTGAGAGAGGAGAGTGGAGGGTCGCATGCTAGAGTGAGCTCTAGTCATGCCAATTTGGAAGTAGGAGCTTTTGGGTGTCAAAGCACTGAGCATCGGCTCATGGTTGTTAAGGTACGAGAATTTTTTTCACTTGGGTTTTTTTCCAATTGTTGGTTTTTCTTTTTGTTGAGTTATGGTTGTGTGATGCTCTACCCAAATTAGGGTTTTAGTTGTTTGATCTACAAGAGGCAATTCTTTATTGTTTTGTTTTTCATGGTGTATTGTCAAATATTTGAATTTTTCAAGTTGTGTTGTGCATCCAACAAAGTCAATTATCCCAATCGGCACTCCTTAACGTCTTGTTATCGGGTCGTGAGTGAGGCTTGCTCTCGATCACCCCTCGCGTAACAGCGACACTTGTGCAACAAGTTGCATCGTTGCAAGGTCTTGTGGTTTGTTCATAAGAGAATTTTGCCATTCCTTGGAATGAGGTTGGCAGGTTCTTGCGCAAGTTTAACTTGCAAGAGGATGAGTAGTCATCCTGTTATAACTCCTTTCTTGGGAAAAATTGCCAAGTTAAGGAAAATTAGGTATATGCTTGGAAGCAAAGGATCAGTTGACAATTTAGAGCGACCTAGTCGCCAGGTCTTATTGTTAATGTATGAAACCCAAGGTATTGGTTAAGTTGGGTTAACAGGGTATGGTCCTAATCCAAGGACTAAAGGGTTAACAAACAAACCCTTGAGGATCTTGCCAAGTCGCAATTGATCCCGGATCGAATGTTGGATGCATTGAGAGAGAAGGATTCAGTCCTTAGCAGTGGGCCAAGTAAATGACCACTAGAATTGATTGTGCTTGTAACAGTTTAGGAGCACTGTTTGCATTGTTTACTCAAGGAACTAAAGGATGGAAACATATTTAATTCTTCAGGTTGAAGGCCTGAAGGGAGAGGTAGTTTCAGTTACCCCCAACTACCTGCTTGACCCTAACCAAGGGGGTTGTTAGCCGTGCCGGGATCGTTGAGCTCTACTTGGAGCAGGAGGACGCTTGGGTGCCAGGGAGGGCTCTGGCCGTAAATCCCTTGCCTTTCGGGCCTTGCACAAGAGGCCAAGGCGACTCGGGATTTGATCTCAAGGCCTACATACTAGTCTACGGGCGAAATCATGGACTAGTAATCCCTGTGGATTGTTGGATAGCCTTCGGGCAGATTATGGATTTCCTTCGGGCAGATTATGGATTAGCCTGCAGGCTGGATTCTATGGATATATTCCAAAGATAAATATGATAACCTATTGAAAAGGAACTTTTTGAGACTTTTTTTCTATGTCAAGTGCTAAGATTATGTGAAGGAACCACTGTCTAACAGGCTAATTAATGAAGCTGCTTGATGTATGTCCAACTAAATGTGGTAGGTAATTAGAAAACTAAAGCAACCTTGAGGAAACTACGGTGGATGTGGCCATGGGTCCGTCCTACGGATGGCTGGTCCAGGTTGGCTGGGAACTTTTCTCAATTGAAATGGATAGCAAGGAGCTCTTCTCAAAGGAAATGAATAGCAAGGGCGTTGACCTAGAGTCTAGGCTACAAAAATCCCGGTTTATGTTGTTTTAGGGGAACGGAATGGGACTATGCCTTATGGCAAAGAGGTCGAGCCGTGCATCCCTATTGTTTTCCATTCTCCTTAAACCAAGTGCAACGTGAGCCCGCTTCGTCCCTGGTGTTCTGCGCAAAGTAGTTTTCTTGGGGTTCGACGCTAGGTGCTGTTTAGAAAAATGACTATTAGGGGAATCCTTGATTCAGGTCAATCCTAAGTGGGAATGGTCAAAATACTTCCGCTACCTGCCAGACGTGGGAAGTCCTAGATTGCAAACCCCGTAACATTTCATGGGAGTGTCGGGCGGAGCCTTCTAGACTCTCTTTTCGATGGACTTCTAAGACGTATCCTGAAAGGGGATAGGTGGACACATTACAGTTGGTATCAGAGCGAACCAACGAAGGATCTGTCTTTATAAGAAATCTTAATAAGAAGAAGTAAAGAAAATGTTGCTATTAAGAACATTCCCTTACTTTTGATGCTATCTTGCAGAATTATGAAGCATGGAATAGATTCTTAGTGTTCCAAGTCATGTTCATGACCGCGATGCATTCCATAGATTATCGACAAAGGATCGATATGATGAACATCCTAGACCGTATTTATAATCCATCGCCTTTGTATGTGGAACGGAGATGGATGCATGACTCAGGAATCTACTACATAGGTGCCCACCGGTTTGCATACCTTCGAACCAACCTAAAGAGAATCAAGTGGTTGGAGGACCTGAAGATTGTGAAGCTGTTCATTTTGTTGAGGCTCACGTAAACACAACTTTACATGTCAAAGGTCAAAGGGTCGAGCTGAACTCATATGTATACAAGAAAGTGACCCACATAATCCTTGTCGATAGGATCAAGGTGTTGGGATGCTACGAGAAGAATGGGTACCAAAGGAAAGGATACCCTAATCTTTCGATGACTTATCGATTCCTGAAGATCCATGGCCCAGAACCATACTATTATCTAGTTTCCGGGGCTAAATGTGCAACATTATTCTCCCTGAACTAATGTATCAGTTTGCTCTACCATCCCAAGAAATATTGTACTCCAAAAGGGCTATGCCCATATGAATGAAATAAGACTTTTTTAAATCAATGATTGTCTTGTCTATGAGTATTGAAAAAAATTTAAGTGGCTAGGTTTCTTGGCTGAAAGCTGAATTGGGTATGAAAAATAATCATAACAATTAGCGAGTTGTTAACGCTAAGAATCCCCTACCTAGGCACAACCCCAGGGTACAGATTCCCAGTCCGTCCCCTATATCAAGTACGGTCGTGATTCAGGAGAAGAAGTTTCTTCTCAAGCAGATCAAGCAGGTGAGAATTTGATAGGAAAGAAAGGACTGTCCAAGCGGATGCTGAGATTTGGATAGAGTCCATGGAAGATTACTTTGAAGCGACCGGTACTGCACCCCCCAACCAGTCAATGCTCACCAAGCTGAAGCTCACCGACAAAGCTAGGCTTTGGTGGAAGAAATGGTGTAGAGATCAAGGGATCTCCGAAGGATCCGTTACCTAGGAAAAGCTTAAGAAAGATGTGCAAGGAAGATACTTATCACCTGCATATCGCATGTAGAAAATGAACGAGTTCTACGAATTGAAACAGCTAGGTCTGACTCTTGACATATACTACTCAAAATTTGTCTCACTTTTTAAATATGTCCCACAAATGGATAGGACACAACAAGTGTCGAAATTTTGTGCTGGTTTAAATCCACTAGTGAATACCTGCCTCGAATCTATGCGTCTAACAAATCTACAGGGCGCACTCATTCGAGATGCGCCCATAATTCAGGAAGCGCAGGCTAGGCCAAGAAGTAACAAGACTTGGTCTTATAATGATCAGAATAGAGGAGCATATAGGCCCAAAGCGAAGAGAGTTCAAGGTCAAAATCAGGAACAAAGAAAGAAAGCAAGGACCAATAATGTCAATAACTTTGTCCCTACCCAAAGTAATGGCCCCAATCTCTATTGTTTTCACTGCAACGAGCCCAGTCATTTCAAAAGGCAATGTCCCAAGCTTGGCAGAGGACAACGTGAAGCTCCTTTCTTAGGAACCGCCCTGGCCAAGGAGCCACCACCCGAGGCAGAGGAAGAACCACCTGTGTTGCTAACATGGAAATGTGTGAAGAAGAGGACCCGACCATGGAAGCAGAATTTGGAAGGGCAACAGTCCATGCCGCCCTTCACAAGAAAGGTTCGAATCACCAGTTTTCGGTGATTCAGACACCATTGAACTATCAAGGTAAAGATTTCAAAACCTTGATTGATTGTGGTAGTACGCATTCCTTTATCTCACTAGCTTGTGCAAGAAGATTAGGAATAGCCACAGTAGAAGCACCTACCTTGCTTGTGGAATTAGCAAATTGTCGTGAGGTCACTTGTACCAAGTAAACTGCTAAGGTGGAATTCTTCCTGGGAGGAAAGTCGACTTTGGTCAAATTCAGGGTCATGAACCTAGGTATCCATGAGTGTTTGCTCGGAATGGATTGGCTTAAAACCTAATGACGCCCAGATTCATTGTGGAAAGGGCCAAGTTTCCTTTCGAAACTCTCAAGGGAAATTGGTCAGAACTCAAGGAGAGGCTGGGAAGCCGAAAATTCAATTGGCTAAATAATCTTGGATTATAAAGGGAGTTAGAAAGGGACTACCTGCCTACTTGATTAAGCTTAATAAGCTAGATCAGAAGCAGGAGTCTAGTAAAGAACCTTCATGGCTAAAGAAGTATGCATACATATTTCCTGAAGAGCTGACAGATGTCCCACCTCAAAGGGAAGTGGATCATGGGATCAAGCTAGTGCTAGGAGTTTCACCAATTGCAAAGAGGCCTTATAGAATGTCCATCCCGAAAGCAATTGAGCTGAAGAAGCAACTCAAGCAACTGTTAGATCAGGGCTACATCCGTCCTAGTAGTTCACCATGGGGAGCTCCAGTGCTATTCCAAAAGAAGAAAGATGGAACACTTCGACTGTGTATTGATTACAGAGGGTTGAATCAATTAACCGTTAAGAACAAGTACCCTATTTCTAGAATAGATGAGCTTCTTGACCGTCTTCAGGGTGCGAAGATCTTCTCCAAGATTGATCTCAGGTCTGGTTACTATCTGATAAGGATCAAGGAAAAAGATATCCCAAAGACGGCCTTCAACATAAGATATGGACACTTTGAGTTCCTAGTCATGTCATTCGGGCTTACGAATGCACCTGCCACCTTCAACAGGTTAATGCACGATATCTTTAGGCCATATCTTGATGACTTCGTACTCGTCTTCTTTGACGATACCTTAGTCTATTCCAAACAGGAAGAAGATGATGAATCCCAGCTTTGCATTGTCCTTGAGACAATGAGGGCACACAAGGTTTATGCTAAGATGAATAAGTGTGCATTCTTCAAATGTTAGATTGAATATCTAGGATTCATCGTATCAACGAAAGGAATCTCAGTGGATCTAGCCAAAGTAACAGATGTCCTACAATGGCCAAATACCAACAATTGTCAAAGAAATACACAGTTTTCTTGGATTGACAGGATGGTACAGGGTCTTTATCAAAGACTATGCTTTGATTGCAGCACCTTTGACAGATCTACTAAAGAAGCAAACATCCATTGCATGGTCAACTGCCGAACAATCTAGCTTTGATAGATTAAGCAAAGTTTGGTATCAGCATCTATCCTGAAACTTCCTCAGTAAGGAGTTCGAAGTAGTAACTGATGCTAGCATGCTTGCCTTAGGATGTGTGCTTATGCAAGAAGGTCATCCTGTAGCATACTCTTCAAGAAAACTGAACAACCATGAGAAGAATTATGCTACCCATGATCTGGAACTGTTAGCCGTTGTCCATGCTCTAAAGCTTTAGAGACACTACCTGTTGGGTAACAAGTTTACTCTAGTGACGGATCATAAAAGTCTCAAGTGGATCTTTACCCGGAATGAGCTCAACATGAGGCAACTTCGGTTGATTGAAGTACTGGAGGAGTATGATTTTGAAATCAAATACCAGCATGGAAAGGAGAATGTAGTTGCCAATGCACTTAGTGGCAAGGCATTCCTTAATTCTCTAATCTTGCAAAATCCATCAACAACTAGATCTCTAGCCACAAAGGTATCCATGCCAAACAACCCAATACTTGAGCTAGCTAGAGAAGAAGCATGCCATGATCCAGCCTATCAAAAGATGCTAAGGGAGATCCCTATTAAGGATCAAGACCAAAAGCTACAGGCTAAGTATCATGAATTCTCTGTCAATAGAACGAGATTATGTATACTGGCAAGCCAGTCACTCAAGCAGAAGATATTGTGGGAAGCTCATGACTCCCCTTTCTCAGGACGTCCTAGCTATGCCAAGACCCTCAATGCAGTTAGAAAGTGCTACTATTGGGAGAGGCTTAAAGGTGACGTTCTCAAATATGTCACTGAGTGTTTGTCTTGTCAACGTATCAAAGCCGAACATGTCAAAATGCCAGGAAAGTTGCAACCACTTGACATTCCCCAAATGAAATGGGAATTTATCAGTATGGATTTTGTTGTTGGCCTACCCCAAGTTCAAGGAGGATACAATTCCATCATGGTTGTGGTTGATATGCTCACTAAGGTTGCATACCTTATTCCTGTTAAGACAAACTATAAAGCCTCAGACATTGCAAGGTTGTTTATCAAGGAGATATTCAAGCTACATGGGTTGCCCAGAAGAATCATTAGTGATCGTGATTCTCTCTTCACATCACACTTATGGAGAGCTATCTTTGAAGCCATTGGGACTCAACTCTATTTTAGTACAGCTTACCATCCCCAAACGGATGGCCAAACGGAGCGAGTCAATCAAGTAATTGAGGATATGCTAAGGGCACACTATTGCTGTGAACCAAAAAGGTGGATTCAATACTTGCCTTTGGTTGACTTTGCCTACAATGCTTCTTACCAACAAAGCATTCAGATGACCCCTTTCCAAGCATTGTATGGGTACGACTGTCGAAGTCCCAGAAACTTCTCAGATCCAACCTTGAGGGTTGAAGCTTCAAGGCAGATGTTGGAAGAGATGGATGACCAAATGAAGTCAATTAGACAGGACATCCAAGCTGTCAAGGATAGACAGAAAGCATATGCAGATTTGAAATGTGAAGATAGAACCTTCGAGGAAGGAGACATGGTCTTCATTCGTGTATGCCCAAAGAAGAGCTCCCTATCCTTAGGAGATTTTAAGAAGCTAAGTCCAAGGTATTGTGGACCATATAAGATCCTCAAGTGCCTAGGACCCAATGCTTATAGACTGCAACTCCCTGAGAACCTAAAGGTTCATAATGTATTCCATATCAACCTACTGAAAAATTATGTACCTAACCCTAGCCACGTACTTGATGACCAATAAGTTGTAATGCCTAGCCAAGGAGTCCTTGAGCTACGGCCTGATAGGATCTTAGATGTTAGGGAGAGACAACTGAGATCCAGAACCTTGAGAGAATGCCTCGTCCAGTGGAAAGATTATTGCGAGGAGGATGCCACTTGGACGGATGAAAGCACTCTCAACCAACAATACCCCTAGTGCCTCTTGAGATGAGGACGTCTCGATTCCTCCAAGGGGGAGAGAATGTAATATTTCTGCTCGTGAATATTGACTTCCCGCACACCGCATAAACCTCGTGCAAAGGTTATCTTCCGTATTGGAATCGCCAGTAGTGTAATTTGTAACCCGCATGCGAGAAATCGTGACCTCCGCATTGGCAAACTGAGCCCAGGGGTTCAAGTCCGCAAACCGTGGGTAAACACCCTCTTGGGAGGGGCAAAATGGATATTAGTAAAAGAAATTTTTTTTATATTTATCCCTTTCCCCCAGCCCATCACGGCTAGAGGAGAGGGAGTGTGGGGGGATGGGCTTAGTTGAGTGGTGGGCTGCATGATGCGGGGGGGGGAGCCATGCAATGGCCACGTGTGGAGCTCCGCTCTCCCCCCAGGCTATATAAACCCCCCCTAGTGGGGAGGAAAGAGGGACTGGGAGGTCGCTGTGCTGTTGAAGGATGGGTTGTGCTGTGTCGTTGAGGAGGAGAGGGAGCCGTCGTGGAGTCGCCACCGGTTGAGCACACCACCACTTGCAAACGCCTATTGCTGTCGCCATCGCCGCGTGTTGATGCCGTGGTCCATGTGATCACCAACACATCGATTTACCAGTCCCTCATCATCCTTTTCCACTTCCTTATTACCCCCTCCCTCTTCAACGTGGATCTGCCCATAGCTAGAAGATTCTTTAAGAAGCTTCTAAGGGGGGGGGGCTGCTTTTATAAGGCCCTTCCACACAAGCCACCTATAAAGTCCATTCCCACTAGCCACCCCGGGGTTTTGAGGGAACCCATTTTGGTGGAAGATTTCCTGCGCCACACGGTGTAGGGAAAAGTCCCAGAATCTTCAAGCCCTACTTCTACGTGGCCACCAAATTTTAAAAGAGGCACATAAAACACCATTTCTGCGGGCCTTCTCGTGAAGCTCCATTTCTGCAAGCTTCCTTGTAATAGCCCCATTTCCCCAACCAAAGCTCCAAATCTCATACACCCAAATCCCATAGGCCCAAGTCTCACAAGCCCACCCTTTTAAAGATTCAAAGTCTTGTGAGCGTATCTCCTGCGTACAAGGGAGAAAGGCAAAGATCTTGAGACTGCGTACCAAAGCGAGCAAATTCACCGATCGTGTAAGGGAAAAGACAACTTGGAAGTCCGTAATTATGCCCGCGATGGCCCCCAAGAAGTCACAAGTCGCGCTTGTGGGAGTTTCTTCTCCTAATATCCACGTGGATATCTCCCCGAGCCCACAAGTCCAAGTTTTTACTATTTTTGATTCCTCGCAAAAGTAACACGTTATGCATGATAAATTCATGGACTAGAAAGCACCTACGCATGTCAAATTCACCTAGCCTAGTTAAATGCAATTGGAAATAAATTGACTATTTGAATAATTAGTTCATGACATAAAGTGGTCATTGGTATTTCCAATATGATGAAGGAAAGAACGTAAATTGTCTATGCATCTCACGAACTTATTAGTAGTTGCCCTTGCGTGCATGTCAAAGTGACGACCTAGAACACCTATTGCCTATCATTATGAGGTTGAAATTATTAAAGTGCACCTTTGATTAGGCATGGAAAGATTAATCGCATGTCGCATTTTTAAACAAATCTTCATTGAATGATTTATTAGGGAAAGTCATTAACCTGGTAGGAAATAGAAGAGTGCAGAAATGATTCTATGAATTTGCACGTGGCATGTGATTGGAAATAGGAATAGGTTAAATCTAGCTTTAATTGACATGAATTTCATTTCACTTCGTTGTAGCTAGGAAGGGAGTGCATGTTGCACATTCGTCGTACAAAAAAATTTCATTCATCAAGAGTCGTATTTAGGGAAAGCCTGCATGGTTTATTGAAGCATGAAATCTTAAAAGCTTAGAAAAAGGAATTGTGGCATGACTCTTGAATGCAAGTCCTAGTAGGATCAATGGAAGTTATGCCGCAATTTAACATGCATTTTGATTTTAACAAGAAAAGCTAGGTTATTGCAAATTTAGCGGTACGTATAGAAGCAATGAATCGCGTGTTTATGTGAATTGTGAGATGTTATAACTAGCTTTCTCCTTTGGATCTAGTTAACATCTGTAGAAATGGTTCGT
Organism: Lygodium microphyllum; assembly: GCF_053477565.2. Lineage (NCBI taxonomy): Eukaryota > Viridiplantae > Streptophyta > Polypodiopsida > Schizaeales > Lygodiaceae > Lygodium > Lygodium microphyllum. Next base: position 66,315,644 of record NC_141143.1, on the reverse strand, counting down.
CCTTGTCGCAAGACAAGTAGATCGAAGTATCTAAATCACCTATTCCACAAGGGATTCTCATAGGATGGCTCAATCGATACGATAAATAATCCAAGTGCTAACTAGGGTTTAGCATGTTAAGGACTCGACCTAGTTTTGCATTTGTTGCCAAGTCGAAAGCCTCATACCTAAAGGTCCTACCCACATTCACAGAATGTGGGGACAATCGGATGCCCATGCATGAAACGATCTAAGGTTTCTACCCTAAGGATCACTGTTCAAATGATAAAACTCGGATTGAGTTGGAATCGTTAGGACCGCCGAACATTGTCAGCCTAGTGTAATTAGGAGTGGGTTGGGTAAGAAGACACCCTAAACCATGCTTCTTGTCTAATAATAATTCCATGACCAGAAAACGCCGTTCAATGGGTGAAATAATTCCCTTGGAATAGAAACGACACTTGTGCAACAAGTTGCATCGTCGCAAGGTCTAGTGGTTTGTTCATAAGAGAATTTTGACATTCCTTGGAATGAAGTTGGCAGGTTCTTGCACAAGTTTAACTTGCAAGAGGATGAGTAGTCATCCTGTTATAACTCCTTTCTTGGGGAAAATTTCCAAGTAAGGGAAATTAGGTATGTGCCTGGAAGCAAAGGATCAGTTGACAATTTAGAGCGACCTGGTCGACAGGACATATTGTTAATGTATGAAACCTAAGGTATTGGTTAAGTTGGGCTAACAGAGTATGGCCCTAACCCAAGGACTAAAGGGTTAACAAACAAACCCTTGAGGATCTTGCCAAGTCACAATTGATCCCGGATCGAATGCTGGATGCATTCGGAGACAAGGATTAACTCCTTAGCAATGGGCCAAGTAAACAACCACTGGAGTTGATTGTGCTTGTAACAGTTTAGGAGCACTGTTTGCATTGTTTGCTCAAGGAACTAAAGGATGGAAAGATATTTAATGCTTAAGGTTGAAGACCTGAAGGGAGAGGCAGTTTTAATTACCCCCGACGACTGCCTGCTTGACTGTAACCAAGGGGGTTGTTAGCCGCGCCAGGAATGTGGACCGAACCCGCCGTGTGAGGTCTCTCCGTTGAGCTCTACTTGGAAGAGCAGGAGGACACATGGGTGCCAGGGGGGCTCTGGCCGTAAATCCCTTACCTTCTAATCCCTACACAAGAGGCCAACATGACTCGGGATTGGATCTCGAGGCCCGCATACTAGTCTACAGGTGGAATCTTGGATTAGTAATCCCTGTGGAGTGCTGGATAGCCTTCAAGTGGATTATGGAGTGCCTTCCGACAGATTATGGATTAGCCTGCGGGCTGGATTTTATGGATGTATTTCAAAGATAAATATGATAACCTGTTGAAAAGGAACTTTTTTGAGACTATTTTTCTATGTCAAGTGCTAAGATTACGTGAAAGAGCCAGTGTCTAACGGGCTACTTAATGAAGCTGCTTGATACATGTCCAACTAAATGTGATAGGTAATTAGACAACTAAAGCAATATTGAGGAAAGTGCGGTGGATGTGGCCATGGGTCTGTCCTACGGATGGGTGGTCCCGGTTGGCCGGAAACTTTCCTCAATCAAAATGGACAGCAAGGAGCTCTTCTCAAAGGAAATGAACAACAAGGGCGCTCATCTAGAGTCTAGGTTACAAAAATCCCAGTTTATGCTATTTTAGGGGAACGTAATGGGACTATGCCTTATGGCAGAGAGGTCGAGCCTTGCATCCCTCTCGTTTCCCATTCTCTTTGAACCAAGTGCAGCATGAATCCACTCCTTGGCGTTCTTCGTAAAGTAGTTTGCTTGGGGTTCTGCGTAAAGTAGTTCGCTTTGGGTTCGACGCTAGGTGCCATTTAGGAAAATGACTATTAGGGGAAGCCCTGATTCAGGTCAGGTCCTAAGTGGGAACGGCCGGATTACTTCTACTACGTGGTAGATGCAGAAAATCCTAGATCGCAACCCCGTAACATTCCATGGGAATGCCGGGCGGACCCTTTTTGGACTCTCTTTCTGATGGACTGCTAAGACATGTCCTGAAAGGGAACATGTATTCTGAAAGGGAACAGGTGGACACGTTACATAAAGCCTCTCAATGGATCATATATTATGCCTGTTTTTCAATAAACTCTCATTTACTTTTAGTGATGTCAATGATAACATCATGAAATTCTCTTTTGGCCATCCTCAAGACTTCTCGAAGAGTAAATTCAAATTTTCAGTTAAGAATCCGATCCTTAAGTAGCTTTTTCAAGTCCATAGTCATCTCAATGTCAAAAAGCAGCTTGAATCTAGGTTTCTTTTTCAGCTTCGGATCCTTTGTCTTTGGGGCTTTTTCATCTTCTTGTACTTTCAGCTTGTGAACATCAGTCATACTCTTCTTTCGACCTGAAGAAGAAGACTGAGAAGTTGGATCATTCCTCCTAGTCACCATCTTCAAACCTTTAGGCTGATCATTATCTCTTTTCCGCTTCTCCTCAACAAGCGCTTCAAATCCTTGAAATTTCACCATATCAGCATAGATAGAAAAGTTATCAACTTGATCATTCCATCTAGTCCCTTTTCTGATTGCATCTCCTATGGCTTTCAGATGATGAAGTTTTTTCCTTCTTTTCTGTGTGCAATGCATAGAACCATAAAGGAGATTTGTCCTTCAACAACTATTCCAACTGAAGACCATAGGTAGCAGCTTCTCTTGCCACCTCTCGCATCACATAAGAAGAGCAAAAAAGTGACTCCTCCTACACATTCTTCATACCACCCTTTCCAAAATTTGGTTTAATCAATTTCGCTGTATCCCCGAAACATATCATCTTCTCCTTCTAGAGTACCAACTTCAGCCTTTTTGCCTGTTCAAAATCTTGATTGTCCTTCTGCTCATGATCTGAACTATCACACCACATGCAATGGCAAACACAGTCATTCTAGATGAATTGGTAGGAGTAGAAGAGGTTGGGGTAGAAATTGGAGCTGGACTAAATGGCTATTGCTCCATTCTGGTCATCTTGATTTGTAGATCTTTTAAGTTCTTTGACATTTCTTCCACCATATCTTCAACAGTCGGCTTTGTAGATGGTCTGGCAACTACAACAGGAATAGGCATAGGCATAGGCATAGGCATAGGCATAGGCATGGAGGTAGGCATAGACACAAGATGATAAATAGGAGAAGTGGATGGAGCAACAGGAGCAGTAGGAGAAGACATCAGTGGAGGCGATTACATTCCAATCTTGCAAGTGAGCCTTCCATCTTTGCCTCTTTCTCAATGTACAAACCACATCAACAACATCCTTCCAATTAGTCTGCAATTCCATAGGCTGCATATGGTCTTCAAGAAGCTCTCCCAATTCATCCTAAAGTGCAATGTCAACCGCTTGCAAGAATAACTCCACCTTCTCTGAGTTTAGAGCTCTTTTCTCTAGTGCATCCAACTGGTTATATTGCTCTTCAAACTCCTGCAATAACTTAGAAGCAACAAGACATTTGTTGGAATGATAGACCTACTCTCTGAATGTCTTCCACATAGCAATACCATAATCCTCCAGAAAATATTCATCTTTGAGTGCTTTCTTGAAAACATTTTGGTTAGAGTCTTGCACAAATAAATATGTCACTTTAACCCACAAAGTAGGTGTGGCAAGCCGTAAAAAATAGTTGTTCCAATTAGATGGAACTCTAAAGAGCCACATCTAGCTTTCAAGTGTTTTGATGTAGGCTGACACATTTCAGCCATCAAATAATTTTTGCTCACTAACCACAGCCTCAATCGCCTTGGTCGCACCATGTGTATGCTCTTGTTCTTGATGCAAAAATCATTTTTTATCCAATTTTTATTGATGTAACTGCTATGCCGATGCTAGATAGATAACTCCCATCTGCTGATTTTGCATCATAATGGCTTAAGAAAGAGCTTGAGATAATGTCTTCATCTCATCAGTCAAAAGAGAAGAAGGAGTTGATGAAGAGGGTGGATTGTTTGAAGAGTCTCCCATCTCAATGATCAAGAAGCAATGCTTTCATGTCAAGTTCATCGGATGCCGCACGCACTCACACAGAATTCATGGGGGGGTTCATGAAACTCACTTGCTGCAGGGATGCTTTGTGTAACGTGCCCGCTCCTCAAATCACGGGATACGTCTTAGCAGTCCATCGAGAGATATATCTAGAAGACGCCGCCCGGCACTCCCAACGAATGACACGAGGTTTGCCAACTAGGGTCTCTCGAGTCTGCCCTGCAATGAAACTTATCCAGCCATTCCCACTAGGATCGACCTGAAGTCCGGGTTCCTAGCCAACATTTTCTAAGGTCATAGAAGGACTTTTTCTGTAATGTGTCCACCTGTTCCCTTTTAGGACATGTTTTAGTAGTCCATCGAAAAGAGAGTCTAGAAAGATCCATTCCTACAAGCTTTCTTGTAAAAGCCCCCTTCCCACAAGCCTTCCCATAAGGCCCAAATCCCACAAGCTCCCGGGTTTTTAAAGATCCGCATTTTGGTGAAGGAATCTCCTACGTATGAGGGAGAAGGCAATTCTTGGGGCTATTCGGAGAACGCGTAGAAGCAAGGGTAATCCACGGAGCTCAATTCCTCAACGATGGCTCCCAAGAAGTCGCAAGGCGTGCCTGCGGGAGGTTCTTCCCCGAGCTTACATGTGGACATCTCCCTGAGCCCACAAGCCCAGGTTTTACGATTTTGATTCCACGCAAAAGTAATGCATTAAGCATGATAACTTTCATGGAATAGAAAGCACCTATGCATGTTCAAATTCACCTAGCCTAGTTAAATGCAATTGGGAAAAATAATTGACTATTTGAATGATTACTAGAATCAATTCATGACATGCAATTGGATCATTGGTTCAATGTGATGAATGCAAATTATCTATCCATCTTACGTCCTTAATAGCATGTTGCCTTGTCGTGCATTTCAAAGTGACGAGCCTAAAACCCCTATTGCCCATCATTATAAGGTTGAAATTATTAAGTACATTTTCACTAGACATGGAAAGAATAGACGTATGTCGCATTTTAGGCAATATCGTCCTTGTAATGATTCATGAGAAAAAGTCCTTAACAACTGTAGGATGTTGTTCGAAAAGAAATAGCAGGGCATGAAAATGATTCTATGGACTTGCATGTGGCATGTGCTTGTAAAATGGAATGAGTGATCACTAGCTTAAGTTTTGCATGAACTTCATTAACTACGTTGTAGCTATGAGAAGGTTGCTTGTTCATATTTGTAAATTTCATTTCATCAAGTTGCATTTGGAAAAGATTGCTTGCCTTGCCAAAGCATGAAATTCTAAAGGTTGAAGAAAGGATGGTAGGCATGATTCTTTGATGAAAAACCTAATGGGCCTTATGTAAGTTACTCTCCAAATTATCATGCGTAATGACTTTAGTAAGAAAAGTTAGGGTTATTGCAAACCTTTTGAGGCGTAGAAGTAATGATTCACATATTTACATGTATTGTGACATCTTGCAAACTAGTTTAGCATCTCTAGGAGAGAATCGTCCTTGTCGCAAGATAAGTAGATCGAATTATTTAAATTACCTAACCCGCAAGGGATTCGTATAGGCGTGGTTTGGTCAAAACGATAAATAACCCAAGTGCTAACTAGGGTTTAGCACGTTAAGGATTTGGCCTAGTTTTGCACTTGTTGCCAAGTCGAAACCCTCAAACCCAAAGGTCCCATCCACATTCACGGAATGTTGGATCAATTGGACACTCATGTAAATAACAATCTAGGGTTTCTACTCTAAAGATCATTCGACCTAATGCTAAAACTCGGATTGAGTTGGAATCCCTAGGACCGAACATTGTCGGCCTAGTGCAATTAGGATTGGGTTGGGTAAGAAGACACCCTAAACCCTACTTCTAGTCTAAACATAATTCCTTGACCAAGAGACACCGTTCAGTGGGTAAAATGATCCCATGGAATAGATGTGACACTTGTGCAACAAGTTGCAACATCGCATGGCCTTGTGGTTTGATCACAAGAGAGTTTTGCCATTCCTTGGAGTGAGGTTGGAAGGTTCTTGCGCAAGTTTAACTTGCAAGAGGATGAGTAGCCATCCTGTTACATCACTTTCCTTGGGAAAATTTGCCAAGTTAAAGGAAGTTATGTATCTGCTTGGAAGCAAATGATCAATCAAATTAGAGCGACATGGTCGCTAGGATTTACCGTTGATTTATGAAACCTAAGTTGGTTAAGTTGGGTTAACAAGGTATAGCCTTAACCCAAGGACAAAAGTATTAACAAACAAACCCTTGGGGGATCTTGCCAAGTCGCAATTGATCCTGGAATCCAATGTTGGATGCATTTCGAGAGAAGGATTCACTCCTTAGTTGTTGGCCAAATAAATGACCACTCGATTGATTGTGCTTGTAACAGTTTAGGAGCACTGTTTGCATTGTTTGCTCAAAGAACTAAAAGATGAAAAGTTAATTAATGCTTCAGGTTGAAGGTCTGAAGGAAGAGGCAGCATCAGTTACCCCCGACCCTAACCAAGGGGGTTGTTAGCTGCGTCGGGAATGTGAACCGAAGCCGCCGCGTGAGGTCTCTCCGTTGAGTGCTACTTGGAGCAAGACGCTTGGGTGCTGGGGGGCTCTAGCCGTAAATCCCTTGCCTTCCGGGCCTTGCATAAGGGGCCAACGTGACTCGAGATTGGATGGAACGGCTGGAATACTTTTGCTACATACAGACACGTGAAGTCCTAGATTGCAAATCCCGTAACATTCCATGGGAGTGCCGAGTGGAGCTTTCTAGACTCTCTTTCCGATGGACTACTAAAACATGTCCTGAAAGGGAACAGGTAGACACGTTACAATTGGTATCAGAGCAAACCAACGAAGGATCTAAATTAATAAGAAGAAGTAAAGAAAATTTTGTTGTTAAGAACATTTCGTTACTTATCGATGCTATCTTGCAGAATTATGAAGTATGGAACAGATTCTTAGTGTTCCAAGTCATGTTTATGACTGCGATGCATGCATTAGATTATTGGCGAAGGATCGATATGATGAACATCCTAGACTGTATAAACATTTCATTGCCTCTGTACGTGGAACGGAGATGGATGGGCGACTCAGGAATCTATTACATAGTTGCCCACCGGTTTGCGCACCTTCGAACCAACCTAAAGAGAATCAAGTGGTTGGAGGACCTGAAGATCATAAAGCTGTTCATTTTTGTTGAGGTTCACGTAAACACAACTTTACATGTGGAAGGTCGGAGGGTCAATATGAACTCATATGTTTATGAGGAGGTGACCCGCATAATCCCCGCCAATAGGATCAAGGTGTTGGGACGCTATGAGAAGAATGGGTACCAAAGGAAAGGATACCCTAATCTTCCAATGACATATCGATTCCTGAAGATCCATGACCCAAATCTATACTATTACCTAGTTCCCATAGCTAAATGTAACACAACCTTATTCTCCCCGAACTAATGTATCAAATTGCTCTACCATCCCAAGAAATATTGTACTCCGAAAGGGCTATGCCCATATGAATGAAATAATACTCCTTTTTATCAATGATTGTCTTGTCTATGAGTATTGATAAAAAGTTAAGTGATTAGGTTTCTTGGTTGAAAGCTGAGTTGGGAATAATATGTAATGTAAGAGACATTTAGTGAGTTGTTAATGTTAAGAACCCTTTACCCAGGCACAACCGCAGGTACAGATTCCCAGTCTGACCCCTACACCAAGTACCACCATGATGCAGGAGAAGAAGTTTCTTCTCAAGCAGATCAAGCTGCCAGAATTTGACGGGAAAGGAAGGTCTGTCCAAGTTGATGCTGAGATTTGGATAGAGTCCATGGAAGATTACTTTGAAGCGGCCGGTGTTGCACCCGCCAACCAGGCAATGCTTGCCAAGCTGAAGCTCATCGGTGAAGCCAGGATTTGGTGGAAGCAATGGTGCAGAGATCAAGGGATCTCGGAAGGATCTGTTACCTCGAAAAATCTGTGCAAGGAAGATACTTACCACCTGTGTATCACACGCAGAAGATGAATGAATTCTATGAGCTAAAATAGTTGGGTCTGACTCTTGATGCATACTACTCAAAGTTTGTCTCTCTTCTGAAGTATGCGCCACAAATGGATATGACACAACATGTGTCAAAATTTTGTGCCGAATTAAACCCACTTGTGAATACCTGCCTCAAATCAATGCACCCAACATATCTTCAGGATGTCCTTTGGAGCTTAAAGTTGACCTATAAGACAAATCAAATAATTTAATACATTCCAATTTGGGGCATCAATGCCATCATCCATGTGGCCACATAAAAGTAACAAGGAAATATAAAATGACTAAACTCCAAGCTCTCATGACTCGTGAAAGCTTTGACCACACACTACATGGGATCACCAATTTTCTGTACACTTTTTATATGAGATCACCGATTTGGATCATTATGTATATGTCATTCTAGTATCTAAACTCTCATTTCAGCTCTATTTTACAAGGTCCAAACTATCTTATAAAGGTCTTATCCTTCAAATCTAGAAGAGTTACAAATATTCCTTGGTTTGGAGACTCATTCGAGCTACACCCAGAATTCAGGAATTGTAGGCCAGGCCAAGAAGTAACAAGACTTGGTCTTAGAATGATCAGAACAAAGGAGCATATAGGTCCCAAGCAAAGAGTGTTCAAGGTCAAAACCGGGGACAAAAAAAGAAAGCAAGGACCAACAATGTCAATAAATTTGTCCCAACCCAAGGTAATGGCCGCAATCTTTGTTGCTTTCATTGCAATGAGCCCGGTCATTTCAAAACGCAATGTCCCAAACTTGGCAGAGGACAATGTCAAGGACCTTTTCAAGGAACCACCCATGGCCAAGGAGCCGCCACTTGGGGCAGAGGAAGAACTGCGTATGTTGCCAATAGGGAAATGTGCGAAGAAGAAGACCCGACCATGGAAGCAGAGTTTAAGAGGGCAACAGTCCATGCCGCCCTTCAGAAGAAATGCCTGAATCACCATTTTTCGGTGATTCAGACACCATCGGACTATCAAGGTAAAGGCCTCAAAACCTTGATTGATTGTGGTAGTACACATTCCTTTATCTCACCAGTTTGTGCAAGAAGATTAGAAATAGCCACAATAAAAGCACCTACCTTGCTTGTGGAATTAGCAAATGGTCGTGAGGTCACTTGTACCAGGCAAACTACTAAGGTGGAATTCTTTCTGGGAGGAAAGTCGACTTTGGTCAGATTCAAGGTCATGAATCTAGGTATCAATGATTGTTTTCTCGGAATGGATTGGCTTAAACCTAATGACATCCACATTCATTGTGGAAAGGGCCGCATTCATCGTGGAAAGGGCCAAGTTTCCTTTCGAGACTCTGAAGGGGAATTGGTCACAACTCAAGGAGAGGTTGGAAAGCCAAAAATTAAATTGGCCAAAGCATCTCGGATTATAAAGGGAGTTAGAAAGGGACTACGTGTCTACTTTATTAAGCTTAATAAGCTAGATCACGAGTAGGAGTCTAGTGAAGGACCTTCATGGCTAAAGGAGTACGCGGACATATTTCCTTAAGAGCTGACGGAACTTCCACCTCAAAGGGAACTTGATCATGAGATCAAGCTAGTGCCGGGAGCTGCACCAATTGCAAAGAGGCCTTATAGAATGTCCATCCCGGAAGCAGTTGAGCTAAAGGAGCAACTCAAGCAACTGGTAGATCAGGGCTACATCCATCCTAGTAGTTCACCATGGGGAGCTCCAGTGCTATTCCAGAAGAAGAAGGATGGAATGCTTCGGCTGTTTATTGATTACAGAGGGTTGAATCAATCAACCATTAAGAACAAGTACCCTATTCCTAGAGTAGATGAACTTCTTGACCGTCTTCAAGGTGTGAAGATCTTCTCCAAGATTGATCTCAGGTCTGGATACTATCAGATAAGGATCAAGGAAGAAGATATCCCAAAGACGGCCTTCAATACAAGATATGGACACTTTGAGTTCCTAGTCATGTCATTCGGGCTTACGAATGCACCTGCCACCTTCAACAGGTTAATGTAGGATATCTTTAGGCCATATCTTGATGACTTTGTACTCGTCTTCTTCGACGATACCTTAGTCTATTCCAAACAGGAAGAAGATCATGAACCCCAGCTTTGCATTGTCCTTGAGACAATGAGGGCACACAAGCTTTATGCCAAAATGAAGAACTGTGCATTCTTCAAGCGTCATATTGAATATCTAGGATTCGACCTATCAACGGAAGGAATATCAATGGATCAGAGATGTTCTAGAACGGCCACTACTAACAATTGTCAAAGAAATACGCAGTTTTCTTGGATTGACAGGATGGTATAGGGTTTTTATCAAAAACTATGCTTTGATTGCAAGACCTCTGATCGATCTACTGAAGAAGCAAACATCGATTGCATGGTCAACTACCGAACAATCTAGCTTTGATAGATTAAAGCAAATTTTAGTATCAGCACCTATACTGAAACTTTTAGACCTTAGTAAGGAGTTCGAAGTAGTAACTGATGCTAGGATGCTTGCCTTAGGATGTGTGCTTATGCAAGAAGGTCATCATGTAGCATACTCTTCAAGAAAGCAGAAGAGCCATGAGAAGAATTATGCTATCCATGATCTAGAACTGTTAGCTGTCATCCATGCTCTAAAGATTTGGAGACACTACTTGCTAGGTAACAAGTTTACCCTAGTGATGGATCATAAAAGTCTCAAGTGGATCTTTACCTAGAATGAACTCAACATGAGGCAACATCAGTGGATTGAAGTGTTGTAGGAGTATGATTTTGAAATCAAATACCAGCCTCAATAGGAGAATGTAGTTGCCCATGTACACAGTGGCAAGGCATTCCTTAATTCTCTAATCTTGCAAAATCCATCAATAGCTAGATCTCTAGCCACAAAAGTTTCCATGCCAAACAATCCAATACTCGAGCTAGCTAGAGAAGAAGCTTGTCATGTTCCAACCTATCAAAAGCTGCTAAGGGAGATCCCTATCAAGGATCAGGACCAAAAGCTATAGGCTAAGTATCAAGAATTCTCTATCGATAGTGGACTTGTCTACTATAGAACAAGATTATGTATACCGGCAAGCCAGTCACTCAAGCAGAAGATACTTTGGGAAGCTCATGATTCCCCTTTCTCAAGACATCCTGGCTATGCCAAGACCCTCAATTCAGTCATAAAAAAGAGCTGCTATTGGGAGAGGCTTAAAGGTGACATTCTCAAATATGTCACTGAGTGTTTGTCTTGTCAACGTATTAAGGCCGAACATGTCAAAATTCGAGGAAAGTTGCAACCACTTGATATTCCCCAAATGAAATGGAAATTCATCAGTATGGACTTTGTTGTTGGCCTACCCCAAGTTCAGGGAGAATACAACTCCATTATGATTGTGGTTGATATGCTTACTAAGGTTGCACACCTTATTCCTACTAAGGCAAACTATAAAGCCTCAAACATTGCAAGGTTGTTCATCAAGGAGATATTCAAGCTACATGGGTTGCCCAGAAGACTCATTAGTGATCGTGATTCTCTCTTCATATGACACTTCTAGAGAGCTATCTTTGAATCCATTGGGACTCAAATCTATTTTAGTACAGCTTACCATCCCCAAACCGATGGTCAAACGGAGCGAGTCAACCAAGTCATCGAGGATATGCTAAGGGCACACTGCTGCCGTGAACCAAAAAGGTGGATTCAATACTTGCCTACAATGCTTCTTACCAACAAAGCATTCAAATGACCCCTTTTCAAGCATTGTATGGGCACGACTGTCGAAGTTCTTTAAACTTCTCAGATCCAACCTTGAGGGTTGAAGCTTCAAGGCAGATGCTGGAAGATATGGATAACCAAATGAAGTCAATAAGACAGGACATCCAAGCCGCCAAGGATAGAGAGAAGGCATACGCGGATTTGAAATGTCAAGATAGAACCTTCGAGGAAAGAGACATGGTCTTCATTCGCGTACGTCCAAAGAAGAGTTCCCTATCCTTAGGTGAATGCAAGAAGCTAAGTCCAAGGTAATATGGACCCTACAAGATTCTCAAGTGCCTAGGACCCAATGCTTATAAACTACGTCTCCCTGAGAACCTAAAGGTTCATAATGTATTTCATATCAGCCTACTTAAGAAGTATGTACCTGATCCTAGCCATGTACTTGATGATCAACAAGTTGTAATGCCTAGCCAAGGAGTCCTTAAGCTACGGGATGAGAGGATCTTAGATGTTAGGGAGAGACAATTGAGATCTAGAACGTTGAGAGAATGACTCATCCGGTGGAAAGATTATCCCGAGGAGGATGCCACTTGGATGGATGAAAGCGCTCTCAACAAACAATACCCCCAGTTCTTCTCGAGATGAGGATATCTCGATTCCTCCAAGGAGGAGATAATGTAATATTTTTTCTCAAAAATATTATTAAACCAGACTCCCCGCACATTGCGTAAAACCTGTGCAAGGTTATCTCCTGCATTGTAATTACCGAGAGTTTAATCCGTATCCCACATGCACAAAAACGAGGCCTCCGCATTGTGAAATCAAGCCCGGGGGTTCAGGATTGCATAACTGCGGGGAAACACCCCTTTTGAAGGGGAAAGAATGGATAATGATCAAAATAATGCAAATTGTTTTTCTAATTCCCCCAGCCGATGCGTGGCTGGAGAAAAGGAAATGGGAGAAAGAGATGATGTGTTGAAGGCGGAGTATGGGAGGAGAGCTATGCACCAACTACGTGGTGGCTTCCCTCCCCCCCTTAAGCCTATATAAGAACACCTCTTAGTGGGGGATAAGGGGGGAGGAGAGGATCAACGCCGTGCTACAATATGGAGGAGAGAAGGAGAACGTTGTTTCCACCGCCTGCTGTCGAAGGGTTCGTGAAAGCAATATCGCATCCACAGGGGACTTTGAATAATTTCAGGATAGAAGACCAATCAAGTGAATATTGTGTGTATGGTTCAGACTTCAAAATAAAGGGTGAAATCTTGTAAATTCAATTATTTGTCCAGCTCATCTTATGAGATAATTGACAGCTGCAATTGAGGCTCCTATAACAGAAACACCAAGAAACAAGTCCGTTTTGTACTTATGATGGATGTCATGAATATGATAGAACCTCCATTATTGCTCTATTATCAACTATATAGGCTATAAAGGATGCAGTTGTGGAGTTTCAAGGTAAGCAATGATAAAGCATAGATATTGCACAAATTCTGAAATTATCTCTTTACACCAATTCTTGGAATTCTTTGTTCAAGGCTTCAATGATTTTTGTGACAACATTAAGTTCACAATGTCCCGTACAGATTCAACCAACTCCTGGAACATCTTAGCAAAATCTGTTTCCTGGTTGTCTGCTCTACCAATTGGAGTTCCATATATAAAAAAAAACAGCAAGTCTTGCAGTCCTGGCTTTTCACAATCACCCTAGTTAGCAGTGATCAGCCCTCTGAATAGAAATCCAAGTTTTTGTCCAGTCCACTGTTTGATCAAATCCAATCCTTGAATTAAAAGCAGTGTATAAACAAGCTGTTAATAAAAGAGATCCTTTTTTATTCCAAGATTGGTAGTTCCAGCCAAAGTATAAACAACACTGTACATAAGGACAACATTCTGTTTTCTTGGCAGGTCCAATATGGAAAAAATCTGTAAAGATGACAAGGAAAGACAATGTTTTGCCAGTACTAGTCACAACCTCAATGTTAGAGGCATTCTCTGTAATACTTCCACGTGCCTATCCTTCTATAGGTATTCGGAATGAAGAATGAGACACTCTTCAGTAAATCAGGCTGAACAATGGTTCTTAATCAATCATACGGGATTGTAAGTTGATCCATCGGATTGATAAGAATGACATCACTGTGATGTTGGAGAAGCTTTGTAGTAAAGGCGCCATCTGCAGAAAATTCGATCCCCCATGGGAATCCCATTCCAGACGAGGCCTTGTCATCTTTACAGATTTTTTCCATACTGGACCTGCTAAGAAAACAGAATGTTGTCCTTATGTACAGTGTTGTTTATACTTTGGCTGGAACTACCAATCTTTGAATTAGAAAGGATCTCTTTTATTAACAGCTTGTTTATACACTGCTTTTAATTCAAGGATTGGATTTGATCAAACAGTGGACTGGACAAAAACTTGGATTTCTATTCAGAGGGCTGATCACTGCTAACTAGGGTGATTGTGAAAACCCAGGACTGCAAGACTTGCTGTTTTTTTTTATATATGGAACTCCAATTGGTAGAGCAGACAACCAGGAAACAGATTTTGCTAAGATGTTCCAGGAGTTGGTTGAAGCTGTACGGGACATTGTGAACTTAATGTTGTCACAAAATTCATTGAAGCCTTGAATAAAGAATTCCAAGAATTGGTGTAAAGAGATAATTTCAGAATTTGTGCAATATCTATGCTTTATCATTGCTTACCTTGAAACTCCACAACCGCATCCTTTATAGCCTATATAGTTGATAATAGAGCAATAATGGAGGTTCTATCATATTCATGACATCCATCATAAGTACAAAACGGACTTGTTTCTTGGTGTTTCTGTTATAGGAGCCTCAATTGCAGCTGTCAATTATCTCATAAGATGAGCTGGACAAATAATTGAATTTACAAGATTTCACCCTTTATTTTGAAGTCTGAACCATACACACAATATTCACTTGATTGGTCTTCTATCCTAAAATTATTCAAAGTCCCCTGTGGATGCGATATTGCTTTCACGAACCCTTCGACATCTTTGGTGAACCTGACGTGAAAGCGTCGCAGAAATTTCAGGATGGGAGATACTTCAGCCTCTATTTCAGCTTCCTCTACAACTCCAGCTGCCTCTACTTCAGCTCCATCAATGACTGCTGCGTCAAGTAGTTCAACGGAGGATCTAAAACAGATTTTGCAGAATATGTCCATGTATATGCAGCTCCAAAATCAGCAAACACAAATGTATATGCAGCAGCAACAACAATTGCATCAACATCAGTTGTCTCAACAAAGGCAACTCTATTCGGAGCAGGAGAATGCAAACAGCGCGACTAAGGCTATTGAAGCAGTTGAGAGTGAGAAGAAGCTATTTGATGGGCGTAATGTTTCAGCATATTTGAAGACATATGAGATCAAGATGGGGTTTTTTGGAGTTCCTGCTAGACTTATGAGTAAGTACTTCCTTCGTCTTGTCACACCTGCTTTGAGGACAAAAGTGACTGATCTTTTTATTCAAAATACACATTGGCAAGATTTTAAGAAGGCTCTAAAAGAAGAATACTTCCTTGAGGACTTTGGTATGGCTACTCGGCGGTCATTCCGAGAGTGGGTCTACATGCTAAACAAAGGTCTTGCTGCTTCGGAGTTGATTCGAGAATTCGAAGAGAGGTATAGTCAGCTTGATGCCATTGAACAAAGAGCATTGGATGTTGAAAAAGTTGAATTTTTCTTGCAAGCTACAGATCCTGCTCTTCAAGAAGAATTGGGTGAGCTTCTTGAAGATCGTACAAAGCCTATGGGTCTTAAAACTGATTGGCAGGATGCTCAGGATGCAGTCTCGACTTTGACCAAGAGGAGGATATGGAAGACTTGCCTACAGAATGGTTGCATGACACCTACACCATCATCTGCTCCTATGCCTACTTCTATCCCTGTTATTTCTTCTCCTCCTCAGCCACTTTCTTGGCCTATGCCAGTGCCTACTATTTCCACTCCACCTATTCCTCCTGTCCCACGACCGATGCCTACACCTTCTGCTCCAAAACCATCCGCTCCATCGGTGCCTACTTCTATTGATGATATAATCAAAGGCATCACAGATTTGACACTTGAGTCAGTCAAAGCGGAGTTGGTGGGTAAGTTGAAGGAGCAGTTTGCTTCGACTGTGCCTACTACTTCTTCTAGTGCTCCTACTGCACCTAGGAGTGCTCCTAGTGCTCCTAGGAGAGATCGGAGATGTATTTGGTGTGATAGTACGGAGCATCAGCATTGCAGGGATTGTGACTCTTTCCAGGATGCAAGGAGGCAGAATTTGGTATATTGGGGGCAAGATGGTAAGATTTGGTTGACTGAGACAGAAGCTCCACTTGCTACCAACTTTGGTAAAGGTGGAATGAAGAAGTTAGTGGAGGACATGGCTGCGCGTACTTCTTATGTGACGGCTAGAGGTGATGCTTCTGCATATGGAGTACAGATTGAGAAGGGATCAGAGACTCAGTCCGCACTATGGACTTATGCTATGGAGACTGCAAACAAGGGGAAAATTCAGCAAACTGTTTTGACTAGCGCAGGCTCTAGCATCAGATCAGAGACAGGTTGGGACTCGCCTGTTGACAGGTATTCTATTTATGCTTATTTGGCTAAATCTCATGGTGCAGATGTATTTGTTGAGGAGAAGCGTAAGAGGGATGAAGAAAATCCAAGTGCAGCTAAGAAGACTAGAGGGGGTGAGTTTGTTACTCCACCTACTGCAGGACCGTCTTCACGATCAGGGCCAGATCGACAGATGGAGGATGCTCAAAAGAGGGAAAAGAGGCAAGAGCCTAGAGAGAGAAAGCAGCCAGGATTCAGATTGATGTCCGACATTGAGACATCTACAGATATGAAGAAAATCTTTAATGATAAGATACTTGGCAGTGAGGTGACTTTCACTATTTCCGAGATTTTGGGCATCTCAAAAAGAGAGTTTCAGGATCAGTTTCAGGAGGTCCTGAAGAGGAAAAGACATGCATTGTCTACCACTGATACACAGGGAGTTTTGATTGGAGAGTTGGATGAGGATGATAATGAGGTTATGGTTGATAATGCTTCTGTTTTGCCGCAGGTAGAGAAGAGGGTTCAGCCTATGCATTATGCTGAAATTGATGAGCCTGTTTTGATACCGCGTAGTCACTTCTCGCGGAGCCATTGGGCTAGGGCAACTACAGAGACGATGGTAAAGGTTGGAGAGAAACAGGTTCCTTATGTTGCATTGGTTGATCATGGTTCAGAGATTAATCTCATTGTTCGTGGAGTTTATGAGAGTAACAGATGGCCTATGGATGTAGAGCATGGGTGGCGTATGAGAGTCGCCAATAACACTGCAGGTGATTTATATGCTGCTTTCCCTAGTGTCAGGGTTTCTATTGGTGATGTAGAGGAGGATTTTCATTTCTTTGTGCAGGATTCATGCTCTTATCCCATAATTCTTGGTCAGCCATTCATTACAGAGATGCACATGGAAACAAAGGTCATGGATGATGGATTTGCTTATGCACGGATTCGCAGTAAAGATGGTATGAGAGCAGTTCAGTTTATGACTGTATGTGTGAACCATGTTAGAAACAGGGATACTCTCAGAGATGCACCCTTACCCACTGTGAGGGATTCGGGTTTTCATTAGGTACCGCCGTTTCGCGAGACGACGGTGGTACAGAGGAGAGGAGATTGGAGTTCTCGCCTCCTGGCAGCAGTGTTTTCTCCTCCGGTTATGTTGGGATTTCAGAAAACAGTTCGATGAGCTATCAGAAGACTTCTAGGTTGTCTAGAGCTGCCAGGCAGTATATATGCAGGAAGGAGAAAAATTTGAAAAATGCAAGAATTTTGGAGGATGATGAGCACATAGATGGGATGCATGACAGTGTGATTTGTGCAGATACGATGACAGAGATGGGAGATATGCTGAAAATTGATATGCTGAATTGTCATGGTAATGTATTAGTACAATCCCTGGACATGTTTCATGAAATTGCAGATTTTGTGTCACAGATTGAGTTAGAGGCTGAGGTAACTCAGCAAAGAGTGTTGAGTGCTGAAGAAATTCAGCAAACAGAGTTTCTAGCTGGTTATGATCAGCTTTCAGAGAGACAGAGGGCTGAAAATTTTCAGCCAACAGAGTTTACTGCTGAAATATTTCAGCATTCAGAGTTTGGGGCTGTTTCTATGCAGTTCATAGAGCAGAGGGCTGAGAATATTCAGCCATTGGAGTGCAGAATTGCTGATTTACAGCAAGGTTTATGTAATGCAGAAGAGCATAATGAAGCTAGGGTTGACACAAAATACAAAACTGTGGATAAGAAGGTGAAACCGGTTGCTGTACCGCTTCCACCTGACAGTGATCAGCAAATAGAGAGGGCTGCTAAACAGCAAATTTTAAGGAATCCGGAGCATATTGATCATAAGTTTTCAGTAGAGATACTTGCTGAATTGAAAATTGGAAATGGTGATTTCTTGTTACCCATACAGAAGCAATGCTTTCAGGATATGCTTGAGCGTCATGGAAGAGGATTTGCTTTTGTCCCACATGAGATTGGATGTGTGAATCCTGATATTGTTGCTCCTATGGTCATTTTTACTATTCCTCATATTCCATGGAATCTCCGACCTATTCCAGTGCCTAAAGCACACTTGCCAAAGCTGATTGATTTATTGAATGAGAAAATCAGGATGGGAATCCTTGAGCCTTCATCTGCACCATACTCAAATAGGTGGTTTACAGTTCCGAAGAAGAATGGTACTCTTCGATTTATTCAGGACATGCAGCCAGTGAACAGAGTTACTATCAGGAATGTTGGTATAGGTCCAGTTGTGGATGAGTTTGCAGAGGCATTTGCTGGACGTGCCATCTATTCTTTGGGTGATTTGTATTCAGGATATGATCAGTTTCAGCTGGCTTTGGAAAGCAGGGACATAACCACCATGAGAACTCCTATTGGGCTTGTCAAGATGTGTACCTTGCCTCAAGGTGCCACTAATTCTGTTGCGCATATGATGAATGCCATGCATAAGGTCCTTCGTGATTACATACCTCAGCTTACTATGCCTTTCTTGGATGATGTGCCCATTAAGGGGTGTGCAGAAGAAGAGAAGAATGAGAGCCTAAATGAGCAGGGATGCATATACTTTGTGGCTGATCATATTTCAGCATGTGAGAAGATTTTGGCCAGGTTAGAAGAAGTGAACTTGACACTTTCAGGGCAAAAATCTGTTTTTGGAGTGAATGAGGTTGTTATTGTTGGGCATATGTGTGGATATTATGGCAGGAAACCCTCACCTGATAAGGTGAATGCTATAGGCAAGATTTCAGAGTATTGTTCTACTACTTCAGAGGTACGGAGATTCATTGGTGCTTGTGTGTTTTATATGATTTGGATCCCTCATTTTGCACACATAGCAGATTGTTTGTATCAGCTGCTTCGAAAGGGGCAGAAATTCTATTGGGATGAGAGCCACACTAAAGCCATGCGGAAATTGAAAAATTATTGCACAATGCTCCTACTCTCAGGAAAGTGGATTATAATTGTGATAGGCCTATTGTATTGACAGTTGACACTAGTCCAATTGGCATAGGTTGGGCTGTGGGTCAAGATGATGCAGATGGAAATAGGTATGCTATTCGGTTTGGGGTGAAAGTCCTAAACGAGAGACAGAGGAGATATCCGCAAATCAAGAGGGAGTTATTGGGGATTTTCACGGCTCTCAAATGTGACAAGGAGTACTTTATTGGAGCTTCAGTTGTGGTAGAGACAGATTTCTTGCCATTGATTGGTATAATCACGAGTTGCTCTACTCTGGATATAGCTATGTTGAGATGGATTGCATACATCAAGTCATTAAATCCGGAATTTAAACACATAGCAGGGAAGGATAATCCAGTGGCAGATATGTTGTCTAGAGCCAGATATGATGATGAGGAGACTCTACTTGCAGAAGAGGATGATGCAGAAATTTCAGCCACTATGGTTGATCATGTTTGTCATGTCTATGATATTATGGCTTTCACAGAAGAGCTCTATGTTGGAGATTGGTTGCAGATTGACAGGTACCTTAGTACACTAAGCAAAAGAGATGAATGGACAGATGAAGAGTTCAAGAAGATCAGAAGGAAAGCTTATGGTTATTTTCTCAAGGATGGATTTCTTTGGAAGCATCCGAAGAAAAGAGGCGGATTACCTTTGCGGGTTGTCTGCGATAGAGAGACACAGTTACAGGTGATGAGGGAGTTTCATGAGAGTCCTTGGGCTGGTCATAGAGGAGTATGGGCTACTTATGAGAAAATCAGGGAGAAATTTTGGTGGAAAGGCATGTATAGAGATGTTTCTCACTTTGTTGAGACTTGCAGAGACTGCCAGATGTATTCAGTAGTGCGTCATAGAGATGAGCTTCATCCGACCTATCCGCTATGCATTCATTATAAGTGGGTAGTTGATTTGGTTACCATGCCTATGGGTCTATGGCAGATGAGATACATTGTTTTGGCTAGAGAGGATCTTACCAATCATGTTGAGGGCAGATCTTTGAGAACGAAGAGCACTAGTGCAGTGTGTAAGTTCTTATTGGAGGAAATTTTCTGCAGGTATGGTTGTGTGGGTAAGATCACTGCGGATCATGGTGAATTGGATGCAGATGAAGCTAGGGAGTTTTTCTCTCAGCTACGAATCAAATTGGCTCTAACCACAGCATACAATCCAGAGGGAAATGGAAAGAGTGAAAGAGGGAATCCGCCGATAGTGAAAGCATTAGCCAAAGCATGCAGAGGACGGATTGGAGAATGGCCGAGACTTCTACCATTTGCTTTATGGGCTGATCGTTCGACTCATAGTGTTACCACAGGATATATGCCTGCATAGTTGATGTATGGTCAGAAACCTGTTATGCCGATTGAGGCTTGTGCTTTGACTTGGTCAGTTTTACCTTGGCAGGAGGATTTGACAAGAGAGGAGCTCTTAGCTCTTCGGATTCGATAGTTGGAAAGGAGACCTGAGGATATTCAGCTAGCAATTGACAGGTTGAAAGTTGCTAGACTAAGGAACAAGGACAGGTTTGACAGCAGGCATCGCTTGTGGCCTAGGGCAATAGAAGAGGGAGATTGGGTATTGGTCTTTGATAGCAGCCTTGAAAATCAGCATACTGCACTTCGGAATATGGTGAAAAGATGGTTTGGGCCATACATAGTCAGACATGTCTTTGATAATGCAACATATGAGCTGACAGAATTGGATGGAAAAGTGCTTAGAGTGCCTATTGCTGGAAAAAGAATCAAGATTTTCAAGAAAAGAGATGATGAGGATTATGCATTGGAAGAATTTTCAAGAGAAGAGCAACGACAAGAAACTCCAATGGAAGAGACAGATGATATGGCTGAAAATCTTGTTGATCTACCGGAAATGCATAATGAAGAGATTGATTTGTTTGTGGATCTTGATGATAATGATCATGGGTAGTTGGCCCATCCGGAGGATGCGCAGGATTAGAGGGGGTGGATGTCGTATTGCTGCGTATTCGAGATGTGAAAACCACCCGAAAGTTGTGTGTGCGATTTAATACTTTATGCACACTTAGTTGTTGTGATTACATTTATTCTCTGCGTATGAGTATAGTAGCAAGTATGAAGGGTTGTTTTCAGTCTATGTTGAACAGGATCAAGGAGACAATACATTACAATTATTCAAACAAATGCATGAGGAGGATATCTCTTTGGATGGTATCACACTTGTCTGCACCTTAAAAGCTTGTTAATGACAATGTTTTGCCAGTACTAGTCACAACCTCAGTGTTAGAGGCATTCTCTGTAATACTTCCACGTGCCTATCCTTCTATAGGTATTCGGAATGAAGAATGAGACACTCTTCAGTAAATCAGGCTGAACAATGGTTCTTAATCAATCATACGGGATTGTAAGTTGATCCATCGGATTGATAAGAATGACATCACTGTGATGTTGGAGAAGCTTTGTAGTAAAGGCGCCATCTGCAGAAAATTCGATCCCCCATGGGAATCCCATTCCAGACGAGGTGATTCGGGATGACACAGACGCATATATATCATCCGTCCCTTCATAGGATGTATGCGATTGCCATAATCAGATTTCTGACATGCCCTCTCTCTCCTCTGTTCCTCCTCAGTTTTCCCGATTCCCCCCCCTCCAGTTGACGACTTCCTCTGCAAGGTCGGCCTCTGGTTGTAGAGGAACTTCGGATCCCTCTTTTCCCCAGTCGTCAGACTTCTCCTCGTAGTTGAACATGGCCAAAGCTCACTTGTCCTCAACACTGAACACTTGGTTTTCTTTTCTGATACGAATAGCAATCATGCGCTGATACCTGCTTCCGCTCATCACATAACCTAGACTCTTAAACTTCTGAATTTCCTCAGCTGAAAGTCCAACTTCTCCTCTTCTAGGAATTCGTTTCCCTTGCTGAACGTGTTATGCAATGGCATCTCCTTTAGGTCCCAGCCAGTGCCTTTGAGTATATCAGAATCGGAGCAACAATTTCTTGTTCCTTCGGAGTAGGAGGAGGAATCTTTTGAATAGACACAGTGAGAACACCATCTTAACAGCAGCGTTCCTCTTCTCGACATCCGCGTTGCCCTGAAAAACTAAAAACTTCCTCTTTTTCTTGTTCATCTCCCGTCGATTCCCCTCTCAGATTAGCGTAATCCCCCAGCTTTTTCGTCCTTTTTCCCCTCAAAGCACGGCTCCTTTTCCCTTTCCCAAAAAAAGCCCCTATCCACAGTGTAAGGTGCTGAAGTTGCCTGAGGTATCCCCCACAGACAACACAAAAGAGGCTAGCATGCCTGAGAAAAAATCTCACATACCAGCACAAATGACATGGCACACCATTTAGGTGGTGTAGACAGCAGTTGTGAGTCAATTCCAAGAACCTGCTGCTTTGTTCCATACAAACTCTTGCACACAAGGTATGCACATTTATGTTTGAACAAATGGTCACCTGGCTCCTTCCATAAATTTTCAACCTTCTCACCTAAATATAGTCTGCATCCTCTTCCCTATCAGCATCCGAGTATATATTAGACACACAGACATAAGCCACTGGATCCTTCTTATTCAATTGCAATGCATGTTCGAAGGCCTGCCTTTCGAGTTCCACATTGCCCCACTTCTGACAAGCACCCAAAATAGTAAGCCACAACACAAGGTTAGCTGAATATGGCATCTTCTTTATAACTGCTACTGCCTCGCCTAATAGGCCTGCACAAACAAGGAGATCAACCATGCAAGTGAGGTGCTCCACCATTGGAATGAGGCCATAGTCTTTGCTCATGCTTTCAAAGTAGATTTGTGCCTTACCCAGTTGACCTGTGTGACTGCATGCTTTAAGCACACTACTGAATGTTATCAAGTTTGGTTTTATGCCTTGTGCCCTCATTTTGACGAATATATAAAATACATCTTCAGCCTTTCCAAGTTGTGCATATCCTATGATTAGGGCACTCCAGCAGGTTACATCTTGCTCTGGAAGTGCATCAAACACATCTTGTGCTTTTGTCGGCAAGCCTAATTTCATATACATATCAATCAACGCAGAACCTACATAAATATCCTTTTTCATAAATCCTTCCCTAACAACATCAGAATGTAATCCTTGGCCCCTGTCTACAGATCCTGAAATTCCACAAGCTTTCATGATGCATGTAAAGGTGAGTGCGTTTGGGGAAACACTGTCAAGTTGCATCTGCTCAAAGCTGTTTATTGCTGCTTCAGCACATTCATGTTGTATATATCCTGCAATTAGGACATTCCATGTGCCTAGATCTCGATAAGGAAGCATATCAAACAGTGCTTATGCCTCTGCCAGCCAGCCACATTTAGCATACATATCAACTAATGCAATGCCCACATCCACATTTGTCTTCAATAGCCCTATCCTATCAATCTTAGCATGTATTTCTTGGCCCTTGTTTATAGCTCCAGCCATGCCACAAGCTTTTAAGGTGCAGACAAGTGTGATACTATCCAAAGAGATATCCTCCTCATGCATTTGTTTGAATAATTGTAATGTCTTGTCTCCTTGATCCTGTTCAACATAGACTGAAAGCAACGCTTCATACTCGCTACTATACTCATACATAGAGAATAAATGTAATCACAACAACTAAGTGTGCATAAAGTATTAAATCGCACACACAACTTTTGGGTGGTTTTCACATCTCGAATGCGCAGCAATACGACACTGCTGTATGCTGCCAGGCCGCTACCCATCTCCGCCATCGTCATCAAGTCCCTCCCCCTGTCTTCGACAACTTCTACTTGCCAATCATTGGCCCTTCCTCAACGTCCCTGCTTGTCCTCAGAAGCTTCTTAGAAGCTTCTCTAAGAAGCTTCTAAAGGATAAGGCCATAGGCCTTGTTCCTGCGTGCCTTCTCAAGTATAAAACCGAGCTCATAAAGCTCCTTCACACAAGCCTTTTCGTAAAGCTCCATTCCCACAAGCTTTCTTGTAAAAGAACCCCTTCCCACAAGCCTTCCCATAAGGCCCAAATCCCACATCTCCTCGGTTTTTAAAGATCTCCATTTCAGTGAAGGAATCTCCTACGTATGAGAGAGAAGGCAATTCTTGAGGCTATTTGGAGAATGCATAGAACCAAGGGTAATCCGTGGTGTTCAAGTCCTCAACGATGGCTCTCAAGAAGTCGCAAAGCGTGCTTGCGGGAGGTTCTTCCCTAGGCTTACATGTGGACATCTCCCTGAGCCCACAAGCCCAGGTTTTACGATTTTGATTCCACGCAAAAGTAATGCATTAAGCACGATAACTTTCATGGAATAGGAAGCACCTATGCATGTTCAAATTCATCTAGCCTAGTTAAATGCAATTAGAAAAAAAAATTGACTATTTGAACGATTACTAGAATTAATTCAGGACATGCAATTGGGTCATTGGTATTTTCAATGTGATGAACGCAAATTATCTATCCATCTTACGTCCTTAATAGCATGTTGCCTTGTCGTGAATTTCAAAGTGACGAGCCTAAAACGCCTATTACCCATCATTATAAGGTTGAAATTATTAAGTGCATTTTTGACTAGACATGGAAAGAATAGACGTATTTAGGCAATATCTTCCTTGTAATGATTCATGAGGAAAAGTCGTTAACAACCGTGGCTTACCAAACCATGAAATTCTAAAGCTTGAACAAAGGGTTGTAGGCATGATTCTTTGATGAAAAACCTAATGGGCCTTATGTAAGTTACTCTCCAAATTATTATGCATAATGACTTTAGTAAGAAAAGTTAGGGTTATTGCAAACCTTTTGGGGCGTAGAAGTAATGATTCACATATTTACATGTATTGTGACGTCTTGCAAACTAGTTTAGCATCTCTAGGAGAGAATCATCCTTGTTGCAAGAAAAGTAGATCAAATTATTTAAATCACCTAACCCACAAGGGATTCGTATAGGCATGGTTCAGTCGAAACGATAAATAACCCAAGTGCTAACTATGGTTTAGCATGTTAAGGATTTGGCCTAGTTTCGCACTTGTTGCCAAGTCGAAACCCTCAAACCCAAAGGTCGCTAGAACTCGGAATGAGTTGGAATCCCTAGGAACGAATGTTGTCAGTGTAGTGCAATTAGGATTGGGTTGGGTAAGAAGACACCCTAAACCCTGCTTCTTGTCGGAACATAATTCCTTGACTAGGAAACATCGTTCAATGGATGAAATGATCCCATGGAATAGATGCGACACTTGTGCAACAAGTTACAACATCGCATGGCCTTGTGGTTTGATCACAAGAGAGTTTTGCCATTCCTTGGAATGAGGTTGGCAGGTTCTTGCGCAAGTTTAACTTGCAAGAGGATGAGTAGTCATCCTGTTACATCACCTTCCTTGGGAAAAATTGCCAAGTTAAGGGAAGTTATGTATCTGCTTGGAAGCAAAGGATCAATCAAATTAGAGTGACATGGTCGCTAGGATTTACTGTTGCTTTATGAAACCTAAGGTGTTGGTTAAGTTGGGTTAATAGGGTATAGCCCTAACCCAAGGACAAAAGGGTGAACAAACAAACCCTTGAGGAATCTCTCCAAGTTGCAAGTGATCCGAGATCAAATGTTGGATGCATTCCGAGAGAAGGATTCACTCCTTAGCAGTTGGCCAAATAAACGACCACTAGATTGATTGTGCTCGTAACAGTTTAGGAGCACTATTTGCATTGTTTGCTCAAAGAACTAAAATATGGAAAGTTAATTAATGCTTCAGGTTGAAGGCTTGAAGGAAGAGGCAGCATCAGTTACCCCCGACTGTCTCCCTGACCCTAACCAAGGGGGTTGTTAGGTGCGTTGGGAACGTGGACTGAACTCGCCATGTGAGATCTCTTCGTTGAGCGCTACTTAGAGTAAGAAGATGCTTGGGTGCCAGAGGGGGCTCTAGCCATAAATCCCTTGCCTTCCGGGCCCTGCACAAGAGGCCAACATGACTTGGGATTGGATCTCAAGGCCCACATACTAGTCTATGGGCGGAATCTTGGATTAGTAATCCTTGTGGATTGCTGGATAGCCTGCGGGCGGATTATGGATTGCCTTCGGGCAGATTATGGATTAGCCTACGGCCTGGACTTTATGGATATATTCCAAAGATAAATAAGATAACTTGTTGAAAAGGAACTTGTTTGACATTGTTTTTCTATGTCAAGTGCTAAGATTACGTTAAAGGAACCAATGTCTAAGTAGCTAATTAATGAAACTGCTTGATGCATGTCCAACTAAATGTGGTAGATAATTAGATAACTAAAGCAACCCTGAGGAAAGTGCGGTAGATATGGCCATGGGTCTGTCCTACGAATGGGCGGTCCTAGTTGGCAGAGAACTTTTCTCAGTCAAAATGGATAGCAAGGAGCTCTTCGCGAAGGAAATGAACAGCAAGGGAGCTGACCTAGAGGTTAGGTTACTAGAATCCCAATTTATGTTGTTTTAGGGGAACCGAATGGGACTATGCCTTATCGGCAGAGAGGTTGAGCCTTGCATCCCTCTCATTTCCCATTCTCCTTGAACCAAGTGCAGCATGAATCCACTTCGACCCTGACATGTCACTGAGTGTTTGTCTTGTCAACGTATCAAAGCCGAACATGTCAAAATGCCTGGAAAGTTGCAACTACTTGACATTCCCCAAATGAAATGGAAATTCATCAATATGGACTTTGTTGTTGGCCTACCCCAAGTTCAAGGAGGATACAACTCCATCATGGTTGTGGTTGACATGCTTACTAAGGTTGCACACCTTATTCCTGTTAAGAAAAACTATAAAGCCTCAGACATTGCAAGGTTGTTTATCAAGGAGATATTCAAGCGACATGGGTTACCCAGAAGAATCATTAGTGATCGTGATTCTCTCTTCACATCATACTTCTAGAGAGCTATCTTTGAAGCTATTGGGACTCAATTCTATTTTAGTTTAGCTTACCATCCCCAAACTGATGGCCAAATGGAGTGAGTAAATCAAGTCATCGAGGATATTCTAAGGGCACACTACTGTCGTGAACCAAAAAGGTAGATTCAATACTTGCCCGTGGTTTAGTTTGCCTACAATGCTTCTTACAAACAAAGCATTCAAATGATCCTTTTTAAGCATTGTATGAGCATGACTGTTGAAGCCCCTAAACTCCTCAGATCCAACCTTGAGGGTTGAAGCTTCAAGGAAGATGCTCAAAGAGATGGATGACCAAGTAAAGTCAATAAGATAGGACATCCAAGCCGCCAAGGATAGATAGAAGGCATACACGGATTTGAAGCATCAAGATAGAATGTTTGAGGAAGGAGACATGGTCTTCATTCGCGTAAGGCCAAACAAGAGTTCTCTATCCTTAGGAGATTGTAAGAAGCTAAGTCCAAGGTATTGTGGACCATATAAGATCCTCAAATGCCTAGGACGCAATGCTTATAGACTGCAACTCCCTGAGAACCTAAAGGTTTATAATGTATTCCATATCAGCCTACTGAAGAAGTATGTACCTAATCTTATCCATATACTTGACAACCAACAAGTTGTAATGCCTAGCCAAGGAGTCCTTGAGCTACGGCCTGACAAGATCTTAGATGTTAGGGAGAGACAATTGAGATCCAGAACCTTGAGAGAATGCCTTGTCCAGTGGAAAGATTATCTCGAGTAGGATGCCACTTGGATGGATGAAAGCACTCTCAACCAACAATATCCCCAGTTCATCTCGAGATGAGGACATCTCGATTCCTCCAAGGGGGAGAGAATGTAATATTTCCACGTGAAAAAATATTACTAGACTGACTGCCCACATACCGAGTGAAACCCATGCAAAGATTATCTTCAATGCCGACAGCTAATCTATATCCGCATGTGAGAGATGGAGAACTCCATCTTGCAAAAAATAAGGCCGGGGATTCAAACTTGCATAGCCACCAGAAAACATCCTCTTGGGAGGAGGATAAGAGGATAATGTTAAAATAAATTTCAATTTTTTTAAAATACTAATCCTTCCCCTCCAACCAATGCACCATTGGAGGAAAGGGAGTGTGGAAAAATGGGCAAGTAGGGCTGCAATTCGAAGGGAGGAGGGGAGAGAGCCATCACAGTACCACGTGGGGGGAGGTTCCTTCTCCCCCCTGGACTATAAAAACCCCCCTTTGGGGGGGGGGGGGGGTAAGAAGGAGGTGGAAGGAAGTAAAGGAAAGGAGAACCTGTCGTAATCGCTCTAGGAGGCCGTCGTGCAGAGAGAGTGGAGGTAGCCGCCTGCTTCAAGCCGCCAGTCATCATGCATGCCCCCATTAGCCATCCACTGCCATCCTCACATGCCGCCTATGGCTGGATGCTATCCTTCCTCTTCCACTATGGGCCTTTCCCTTTCCACGTAGGTTCAGCACCCCCCAGAAGCTTCTAAGGGGGCTTCTCTAAGCCCCCCTTTGCATTGAATCCTCCAAAAGGCCATTTTTCTCCCGGGCTTTGAAGAGAAAGCCTATAAGGCCTTCCTACCAAATCTCCCACAAGGCCCTAGGCCCGGTTCTTTGTAAAGAAGAAGAGGGATTTCTCTAAGCCCCTTCCCACTCGATTTCCCCCATAAGCCCATTCTTATTTTTTCCCCCCTTGGATCTTGTAGAGAAGAAGAGGCTTTCCTTAAACCCCCTATCCACAAGATCTTTAACCGCCAAGATTTTGAAGAAAATAAGTATAAAGCCCTTCCCACCAATCACCCACAAGCCCCCTAGGCTCGGGATTTAAAGTCCCCATTCCCGCAAGGCCCCATAAAATCATTCCTAGCCTGGAATTTCAAGGAGA
Source organism: Lygodium microphyllum (assembly GCF_053477565.2). Lineage (NCBI taxonomy): Eukaryota > Viridiplantae > Streptophyta > Polypodiopsida > Schizaeales > Lygodiaceae > Lygodium > Lygodium microphyllum. The sequence continues at coordinate 66,286,671 of NC_141143.1, read as the reverse complement.
AGAATAACTCTCAAGCCTCCGTTTCCACAAGGTCCATCATGAGAACCCTTTCACGAAAGAAAGAAGGCCCAAGCTCCGAACCCTAAGGCCTTGATCCAAAGCTGAATTCCGCAAGTTGCTACTTCTGTGAAGGAGCCCTACCTCAAAGGGAATTGCGTGTACGAGGGAGACGGCCAAATATCATAAGGCTGTGAACCAAGGCAAGTAGTTCAAATCCACGAAGGCAAACCAGAATCGCGTGCTTACGTGAATTGTGACGTAATGCGACTAGTTTTCCCTTTTTGATCAATTTAACATCCCTAGGATTGGTTCGTCCTTGTCGTAAGACAAGTAAACTGGATTACCCAAAACACCTAAACCGCAAAGGATTCGCACAGGATGGTTAAATCGATACATTATACTCCAAGTACTAACTAGGGTTTAGCACGTTGAGGATTTGACCTAGTTTTGCACTTGTTGCCAAGTCAAAACCCTCATACCCAAAGGTCCTACCCACATTCATGGAATGTAGGGACAATTGGATGCACTTGCAAGAAATCATCTAGGGTTTCTACCCTAAGGATCACTCGTTCAAAAGATGAAACTTGGATTGAGTTGGAAACCCTAGGACCGATCGTTCTGGGCGTAGAGCAACTAGGATTGGGTTGGATTGGGCCTAATCATGATTCCGTGATTAGAAGATGCCATTTGATGGATGAAATGGTCCCACTTAATAGATGTGACACTTGTGCATCAAGTTGCAAATGTCTCATGATCTTGTGGTTTGACCACAAGAGAGTTACCAAATCCTTAGAACGAGATTGGTTGATTCTTGCGCAAGTTTAACTTGCAAGAGGATGAGTAGCCGTCGTGCTACATCACCTTTCTTGGAGAGAAAAGTTGCCAAGATAAGGGAATTATGTATTTGCTTGGAAGCAAAGGACCAATCAATAATTTGGAGCGACATGGTTTCCATGATTTACTATTAATAGAACTTAAGGTATTGGTTAAATTGGGTTAATAGAGTATGGCCCTAATCCAGGGACATAAGGGTTAACGAACAAACCCTTGGGGGATCTTGCCAAGTTGCAATTAATCCGGGATCGAATGCTGGATGCATTCGAAGAGGAGAATTCACTTCTTAGCAGTTGGCCAAATAACGACCCCACTGGAAATGATTGTGCTTGTAACAGTTTAAAGAGCACTATTTGCTTTGTTTGCTCAAGGAACTAAAGGGTAAAAAGATATCTAATGCTTCAGGTTGAAGGCTTGAAAGGAGAGGCAGCCTCAATTACCCCTAACTATCTGCATGACCCTAACAAATGGGGTTGTTAGCCGCGTCGGAAACGCGGACCGAACCCGCCATGTGAGGTCTCTTAGTTGAGCGCTACCTAGAGTAGGAGGACGCTTGGATGCCAGGGGGGCTCTTGCTGTAAATCCCTCGCCTTCCAGACCCTGCATAAGAGGCCAACGTGACTCCAAATTGGATCTCGAGGACCGCATACTAGTCTATGGGCGGAATCTTGGATTAGTAATCCCTATGGATTGTTGGATAGCCTTTGGGCGGATTATGGATAAGCCTACAGGCTGTACTTTATGAATGTATTTCAAAGATAAATATGATAACCTATTGAAAAGGAACTTGTTTGAAATTGTTTTTCTATGTCAAGTGCTAAGATTACGTGAAGGAACCGGTGTCTAGCAGGCTAATTAAGGAATCTTCTTGATGCATGTCCAACTAAATGTGGTAGGTAATTAGACAAATAAAGCAACCTTAAGGAAAGTGCAGTGGATGTGGCCATGGTTCCTCCTACGGATGGGTGGTCCCGGCTGGTCGGGAAATTTTCTCAATCATAGTGGACAGCAAGGAGATCTTCTCAAAGGAAATGAATAGCAAGGGCGCTGACCTAGAGTCTAAGTTACAATAATCCAGGTTTATGTTATTTTAGGGGAACGGTATGGGACTATGCCTTATGGCAGAGAGGTTGAGCCTTGCATCCCTCTCGTTTCCCATTCTCCTTGAACCAAGTGCAGCGTGAATCCGCTTCAGCCCTAGCATTTCTACGTGAAGTAGTTTGCTTAGGGTTCAATGCTAATTGCCGTTTAGGAAATGACCATTAGGGGAAACCATGGTTCATGTTAGTCCTAAGTGGGAACGGCCAGAATACTTCCACTACATGGCAGCTCCTGGAAATCTTAACATCAAAAAATGGCATCATTTCTTTGTTCACTCCGATTTTTCAAAGTTTTTTTTATCTTTATCACCATGACCTTGTTCAAGGTATGGAGTTCAAAGCTCCTCATATGGGTATTTGTGAATATTGTGCACTTTGAAAGCATTTTCACAAACCCTTTTCCATTTCCACCACAACTCATTCTAAAGATTTGCTTGATCTTATTTACATTGATATTTGTGGACCTTTTTCTCCATCAAAATCTCAATATCAGTATTTCATGACTTTTATTAATGACTTCTCAAGATAAACGACTATTTTTCTCTTGCAACACATATTAGAAGCTTTATTATCTTTCAAGGAATATCAAAAAGCTATAGAGCTTCATATTGGTTGTCATGTCAAGAAACTTCGTAGTGATAATGGTAGAGAATATATTTCAAATGATTTTGATGATTATTGTAATAATCAGGGTATTCATCATGAATATATTTCCCTACTCTCCTCAATAGAATGGTATTGCTAAACGTAAAAACATGACTATTCTCAATAGCATGCGATGTATGCTTATTCATTCTGGATTATCTCGATATTTCTAGGCTGAAGTAGTCTTAAAAATAGTATTTGTGCAAAATCATATTTCTACAACAGCTCCTTTTGGTGAAATACCGATTACTACTTGGACAAGTGAAACTCCTTTTGTTTTATATTTTCAAACTTTTGGATGTATTTCTTATATTCATGTACCTAAAGAGACTCATAGAAAACTTGATTCTCTAAATTTGAAAGTTACTTTCATTGGATATTCAAATTTTTCTAAGGGATATAAGTTTTATGATCCATCTTTGAAGAAGGTAATCATAAGTCATGATGCTATTTTTAATGAGCATAATTTTTTTGCCACAAGAGAGTTATAATGTGTTCTTCTATGACTAGCGAGGCCTTTCCTAGAGCAATATTGTAACGTGTCCACCTGTTCCCGTCCGGATATGTATTAGTAGTCCATCGGAAAGGAGATATAGAAAGCTCTGCCCGGCTCTCCCATAGAATGTTACGGGGTTTGTGATCTAGGACTTTCTGCTGATTGTGTTTCCTCTTGTGAGATCATACTTGTTTCTTGATTTGTGTGTCGTCATTCATGTCATTATGAATATTCAATCAAAGATATACAGGCTTGATCAAAATTGATCCCATATTTGTTAGATAATATGTTAACAATATTATCACAAGAAAGATCCTTTACAGTATAAAACAGATGAGTTACCAATTGCTTTCATGGAATAACATCACTAGCGAAAACAAGCTGATTGATTATGTTCTTGAATGATTTGATATATGTGTTGTCATAGAAGGTCGAATGTTGTATTGTAACTCACTAATTTGACTATAAATATAATGTATTTTTGTAATAGATTTCTTCTTAAAATTTTCTACCAAATACTATCATATAGCTTTTGAGTTTAAAAGATTACATAAATCAAGCATAAGGGATTATTGAAGAGCAGAAATAATATATCACGAAACTACTTTTTCATGTTTGATCCACTCATTATAAAGAGTTTGTCATTCTTCAAAGATAGGTCCTTTAGTTCCAAGGATATTATCATGAGCTTGATCAATTGGTTGAGTTGGACATTCATAATTACCAAGAACAATATCAAGCAAGTCATCACCTTTAAGAATTAGCAACATTTTTACTTTTCACCCAAGAAATCCTTGTCCTTCAAAGTGAGGAACAAAACATTGTCCAGCAGAAAATTTGTTGATGATTATCCCATTTGACATAGCTAGTTGAGAGAATATATACAATATAAGATCACAGAATCAGCACACCATGTACTAGCCCATCCCCCCACACTCCCTCTCCTCTAGCCGTGCATCAGTTGGGGGAGAAGGAATAGTAAAAGAAAAATTTGAAATTGATTTTAACATTATCCTCTTAACCTCCTCCCAAGAGGATGTTTCCCCGCGGCTATGTGGGTTTGAATCCCCGGCCTTACTTTGCCAAAATGGAGTTCTCCACTTCTCGCGTGTGGTTATAGATTAACTGCCAACACTGAAGATAATATTTGCACAAGTTTACGGTGCGTGGGAGGTTGGTTTAATAATATTTTTCAAACAGGAATATTACACATTGTCATGGACATGCTGCACCAAATAAGCCCCAAACCATCATTTCAAAACCTTGTGGATAGCACTATGCTAATTGTCTGGACTGCTTTCATAGACCAACACCCAATCTCCCTCCTCTATCTCTTTAGGTTCCAATCTTTGTCTACTATCAAGTCAGACTTTGTTGCAAATTCTGGTCTCTTTGAGCATTTGAACTACTCTCTCAATATCTTCAAATGTTCTCTCCAATTGACAAATATGAAGAGCTAAAAGATCTTCTTTAGTCATGTCTTCTTCTTGCTGCCAAGGTAAAGCACTCAAGGTAAGGGTGCAAGTCTTTGTGGGCATGATTGGATTTTACCCATACATCAAATCAGCTAGCATATAACCTGTATTCACACCCTGAATAGTAGATCAGCCCATAAGGTGTAAGGCAATAACCTAGGCCTCTCTCTAACCCATTCACCGCGTGCTTTGGCCAAGGCTTTCACAATTGGCAGATGGCCTCTTTCACTCTTTGCATTGCCTTCTGGATTATATGCTGAATTCAAAGCAAGTTTAATGCCAAAGTGAGAGAATAACTCCCTAGCCTCATCAGCATCCAACTCACCTCTATATGTAATAATTTTCCCAATGCATCCGTACCTACAAATAGCATCCTCCAATAGAAACTTACAAATCACTAATTAAAAGTAGACTTCATTTGTAATGCTCTTCCTTCCACTTTATTTTTTATATCTTCTCATGCCAAAACAATGTAATGCATCTACCATGAACCAAGAGTCATAGTAATCAAATCAACAACCCACTTGTAGTGAATACATAGCGAGTAGGTAGGATGATGCTCATCTCTATGCCTCACTGAAGAGAACAACTGACAATCAAGGCATGTCTCAACAAACAATTAGATATCTTTGTGCATGCCTCTTCAGCAATAGCACTCTTTAATCTTTTCATAGGTCACCCAAACAGCTTGATGTCCAGCCCAAAGACTTTCATAAAATTATTTCTTGATTCGTACCTGTGAAGCTCTATCACAGATAAATCTCAATGGTTGTCCTCCTCACTTTTGTGGATGCTTTCAAAGTAGCCCACTTTGCAAGAAGAAACCATAAGCTTTTCTCCTGATCTTCTTGAAGTCTCCATCAGTCCACCCCTCCTATCTAGACATAGTACTCAAATGATGACCAATCTATAAATACTCTCCTGTACACAAAGACTCATCAAAGCTTTCCAAAGTAGACACATGAAAAATATGATCACCATGCTTGGCTAAAAGATCAACCCATCATCAACATCATCAATTTAAGAAAAATCCATGTTATCATACCTCGCTCATGAAAGTATATCCGCTACTCGGTCGTCTTTACCTGCTATGTGCTCGAACTCAGGGTTCATAGATTTTATGTATCCAATCCACCTAAGCATGGCAATATTTGGAGTATAAAAACTCCTGATCATACCTAGAAGAGGCAAACAATTAGTCTCCACCACCACAGCAACACCAATGAAATACTCTTTGTCATTCTTGAGAGCCGTGACAACTCCCAAGAGCTCCCTCCTAATCTATGGATATGCGCACTATCGTTCATTTAGGACTTTCACAACAAACTAAATAGCATATATACTCCCATTTGCATTGTCTCAACAAACAACCCATCCAATGTCGATAGGACTAGTATCAATATAGTAAGCAGGATAGGTCTCCCACACTCATAATCTACTTTTCAAAGAGTTGATGGAGCCGCTCTGAATAATTTCTTTAGCTTTTCCATACCTTTAGTATGTCTCATCTCCCAAGAAAACTGTTGCATTTTCCTCAAGAGCTAGTAGAGATCATCTACAATAGGTCATTCATCAATATTTCGAATAGTGACCCTATTCACTGGCTATAAGTCATGTATGAATCTAAGTGTTCCATTCTTCTTAGGAGCTGTGAACCATCTATTAAAATATGCAACTGAAGATGGCTCTAGAATCCCCATTGTGAGCTGTTCATTCAAAATCTCTATCAATTTGGGCAAGTGAGCCCTAGGCACAGGAATAGGCCATAGATTCCAAGAGACATGCGCAATAGTAAAAATAACTATGGGTGTCATAACCTTAGGGTCAACACATCCAATCTCATGTGGGAAAAAAGTAAAAGATTTTCTATATCTTCACAAAATCTCTTCAAAACATCTCACCTATTCTCGAAGAAGAAAATCTTCAGTCCTAATCTTCATCTCTTTCAGTGTCTCAACTAAAAACTTATGTTCAATACCTACAAGATCTCGTAAAGGAGGTTGTGTAGCAGCTCTCCTAATCATCTCATCACTATCTAAAGGTAGCAGTCTTGCCTGGTCTAACCTTCTTGTCAACTCTCTTATATTTTGTTTGTACTTTGGCTTCTTTGCTACAATCTACAAATTTTAGTCCTTGTTGAAAATACCCTAGTAAACACAAATTTTGTTGTGTATAAACAGTAGCATCCAACTCTTTGTGCTGAGATATTTAAGTAAAGAACACTTTTTATTGAGAATCCTCAATATCCAAATTATTTTGAAGCATGAAATCAACAATTTCGCAATACATTTCTAGATAATGAACCTGTAATACATATGACAACTCTAAATTGTCAATTTTCAGCAATACTAAAAGTTTTTCCATAATTTTTGAGCATGAAAGCCCATCATAGAGACCATCTACCCTGTCTTCTTCTTGAAAAACACATGTAAGTTTCAATTTCTTTTTTCCTCTTCACATACTATCTAGCAGCTCTAGGTATATCAAAAATATGCTCAAAACACAAAGTATGTTTAGTGGATACACCATAAATACATGAGGAAAAACTGCCACTACCAAGAGGTGAGAGCTTTCCTCGACTCATACCACTATCGTCTCGCAAAGACAGTGGTACCTAACAAAAATCCGGCTCTCCCGCTAGAAGAGGGGAATCCCTCAAGGAATCCTTATTTCGCTAATGGTTGACACAATTTTTCATGAATTGGACAGTCCTCTTTTCATCTTTGCTTCAAATCCTTGCACAGGCACACCCATTGTCCAAAACCTTAGTCTCCATCTGAGACTTAGCAATAAATGGTTGTCCCAAAGTAATAGGATAAGAACAAGAATTATGTACAAAGAAATGATAAGACTCACCCACATCTCCAATAGAAATCTTCAAGTTCGCACAAGCATCATACAAATCTCCCATAGTATTGTTGGCCACATGCATGCACCATCCATGATCCACATGAATTGACCATATGCCAGTATCATATAAACCTCACACTATGACATTAATCTTGAAGCCATGATCCATAATAGCAACACAAGGAGTCTCTGTCTCACCAAGCTTGACTACATTCTCCATAGTCATAGAAGCCTAGTGGCTAGGAGAAAAATGGCTACAAGGCACTAATCTAGGTGCATCTTCACTCTCATCATATTGTACAACTTGAGATAAAGGCTGAAGACTCTTCTTGGACTGTATACATAAAGATCCATCTGTAGACTCCTCATAGTCTCCTCATTAGAATCAATCTTCTCAATCTGCAACCCATACAGAATAGCCTTGGCAATAGCTAAAGGCTCTCGATGGATCGTATCATTTTTTGCCTCTTTAATAACATGTCGTTTTCTTTTAATGATGTCGATGATAATATCATGAAATTCTCTTTTTGCAATCCCCAAGACTTGTCCAAGAGTAAATTCAATTTTGCAATTAAGAATCCGATCCTCAAGTACCGTTTTCAAGTCTGTAGTCGTCTCAACGTCGAAAAGTAGCTTGAATCCAGGTCATGTTTTTGGCTTCAGATCCTTTATCTTTGGGGCCTTCTTGATCTTCTTGTACTTTCAGCTTCTAAACATTAGCCATATTGTGTCCTGAAGAAGAAGGCTAAAGAACTCAATCACTCCTCCTAGTCACCCTCTTAGATTCTTTAAGCTAGTCATTATCTCTTTTCCACTTCTCTTCAACAAGAGCTTCAAATCCTTGAGATTTTGCAATATAAGCATAGATAGAAAAGATATCAACTCTATCATTCCATCCAGTCCCTTTTCTGATCGCATCTCCTATAGCTAAAAGTTGTGATGAGGAAGCTTTTCCCTTCTTCTCTACATGTAGTGCATAGGACCATAAATGAGATTTGTCCTTCGGCAACTGCTCCAACTAAAGACCATAGGCAGCAACTTCTCTTGCCACCTCCCACATCACATAAGAAGAGAAAAAAAGAGACTCCTCCAACAATTTCTTCATACCACATTTACCAAAATTTAGTTTAAATTAGTTTCTCTATATCTCCCAAACATATCATTTTGTCCTTCTAGACTACCAACTTCACCCTTTTTGCCTCTTCAAAATCTTGACAGTCCCACTCATGGTCTAGACTATCACATCACATACAAGGGCAAACATGATCATTTTTGAAAGAATTTGTAGGAGTAGAAGAGGTTGGGGTAGAAATTGGAGCTGGACTAAGTGGCTCCCTTCTGGTCATCTTAATTTAAAGATCTTTCAAGTTCTTTGAAATTTTCTCCACCATATCTTCAACACTCAGTCTTGCAGATGGTTTGACAACCACAGTAGGAATAGACATAGGCATAGAAGTATGTATAGACACATGATTAGAAATAGGAGAAGTAGTTGATGGTGCAATAGGAGAAGTAGGAGAGGTTGTGGTAGGAGAAGACATTGCTGATGGTGTTTGCATTCCGTTCTATAAGAAAGCCTTCCATCTCCACCTCTTTATCAATGTAGAGTTTGTATGAACAACATCCTACTAATCCGTCTTTAAGGCCATAGGTTGTGTATGGTCTCCAAGAAGCTCTCCCAACTCATCCTGAAGTGCAAGATCAACCACCTGCAAGAATAACTCAACTTTATCCAAGTTCAAAGCTCTTTGCTCTAGTGCATCGAACTAATTGTATTGCTCTTCAAACTCCTGCAACAACTCAAAAGCAACAAGACCTTTTTTGGGCTGATAGACCCACTCTTTGAATGTCTTCTGCATAGCAATACCATAATCCTCCTGAAAATATTCATCTTTGAGCGCTTTCTTGAAAACATTCATGTTAGAGACTTGCACAAAAAAATATGTCACTCTAACCCACAAAGCAGGCATGATAAGTTGTAAGAAATAGTTGCTCTAGTTGGATGGAACTCCGAAGAAGCGCATCTGGATTTCAAAGGCTTTAATGTAGGTTGAAACATTTCGGACATCAAATAACTTTTTCTCACTAACCACAGCCTCAATTGCCTTGGTTGAACCATGCGTATGCTCTTGTTCTTCATGCAACATTCAATGTTGATTTTGCTACTACTGCATTGATAAGTGTACCTATTGATTCTGCATCATAATGATTGAAGAAAGAGTTTGTAATAATGTCTTCATATCATTAGTCAAAAAGGAAGAAGTAGTTGATGATGTGGGTGGATTATTTGAAGAGTCTCCCATCTTGATGATCAAAAGCAACGCTTTCACGTCGAGTTCACCAGATGTCTCACAAATGTCACATGGAAGTACATGAAAGTCACTTGCCTCAGGGATGTTTTGTGAGATGGGAGCAAGAGATGATGAAGAGTACACAACTGAAGGTAAATACATGGAGTAAAAAGGAATGGTTAGGTTTCATAGTCCTTCGAATACATATGTGGACATGGTAAGGTGAAGTGAGAATATAAGGATTTCAATCTTCACAATACATCATAACACAAGATCTAATACACAGAATTCTTGTTTTGATGCACTCAAAGGATAAGATCAATATATCTTTTCTCAAAAGTTCTTCAAATCTTGGACTCACAAGTGTGTGAGTAAAATGCCATGGATTTGCAATGAAAAACCTGATGGATTAGAATTTCATTACATTGTGACATTTACATCGAAGTTAAGCTCAGCTGAATGGGCTGTTAATAGTTTAAAAACTGAATCAAATGAGTTTCTAGATTTATTGACTCACAATCCATAAGGTAGAAAGACATTACACCATGTATACACATATGGATAATGGGCAATGTTGAAAGGTTCCATGTGCACTATGGTTCCACATGTTTGAATGAGAATCATGCATCTACTTGATTATGTAGGATGATTACATGGGTGCTTTGCTAGGGGAAGGCATGGAGTATCTCACTTTGATATGTAATACAAGCATGAGTTGGCCAAAAACCTCAACCTTTAAATATTTCAAATGTATGAATTCTTCCTAGAAAGCCATAGTCAATAGTTATAAACTCACTTGAGTGTATCTTGATATTGTTCACATATTTTACTCTCCTTTTACATAGGATGCCAATTGTGCTTACTCTTGTGGGGATGCACACATGATTAGCCAATCATTAGTATAGCTACACAGAAAAAGCATATTTCTAGGAGTTCTGATAATATATTTGTGATATTCAAAGAGTTTGCGCGATCTATCAAAAATATTTCTCAATGAGTTAAAGAGCTACCTATGTATTTTCAAATTCTCCACCTTCAAAAAATATCATCAATTATTATAATAAAGTGTTTCAGTGTCTATGCAAAGTGTGGGGTAGTTTGGAGCTTGATGCAACCATGAACACATTTCTAACAATGTCAACTATTTATCATTATCAATATTGACTTTCTAAACCTACAATGCCTATGTATTTCTACAATTGGTGACATTTGTGAAGACCTTAGTAAATTGTTATCTCATTACTTTAGATTTCATTGATTATTAATTCGTATCATTTTTCCCTTGATAAAAAAGAATAAAAGGGATGCTTGAAACCATCAACATCACTATCCATCAGATGGATAAATTTTATTATCTCTATATACATGTGTTGGATAGTGGAAAATTGTCCAAGCTTCCATTAGTAAGCCATTATGTCACTAGTTGCATGTTTTAGAATTCTAGGTCTACTTTCCTCTCTTCACATAATGGTACATAAACTTGCTAGAGGAAGAAATGGAGAAGATCATTATTGGATTTATTTCAAGCATGACTTAGGTAAATAATTCTCAATATCCAACAACCTTAAAATTGAACATAGATTTGAATTAAAGAATAACTTCTTTTCATGGAGCCAATCACCGGGTTTTATGTAATCCATCATGTTTCTTGTACATGAAGTCAAGGATATTTAAGCTTTTTTAAAGGAAAAAACTTCAAAAACCAAGAAGACTACAATACTAGTAGGTCTCACTTATAATTTATTATCTTTAGTTTGTATAAATGCTTGTGTTTCTAGAGAAGATGTGGGTTAATTTGGATCAATAAAGACATGAGCAATATAAAATTTTCAATACATTATTTCAAATCTAGAAGTTGATCAAGCATGTTATAAGGGTACACAAGATTGAATGTGGTTAGATAGAAATGTTTGTGTTTCTAGAGAAGGTGTGGGTTAATTTGGATCAATAAAGACATGAGTAATAGAAAATTTTAAATACATTATTTCAAATCTGGAAGTTGATCAAGCATGCTATAAGGGTACACAAGATTGAATGTGGTTAGATAGAAAACCAATAATAATGTGTGTGCACTAATTCCCAAGGTTGGCATTCACTTACAGTTTGGATTGTAATGGACTCTTTGTTTGAAACATGAGATGTCTCTATGGGATTGCTCTATAAAGACATGTATATGACATGTATAAAGACATGTATATGATGACATGTATTTGAATGTTTATGTCTTGTTTGCTATTTATAAAGTGGAAACGTGGTATGTTATATTTATGCCTAAATGATATTTGTGTTCATCATAGTGAATCAAGTGAGGATAGTGTGAATGAAGTTGATCATGGCAATCCATGTTGAAATTATATGGGAATGGCTTATGCAAATATGGGTCTAACTCTTCATTTCTAGATTTTCAAAAAAACCATGCTATTACACACACCCAATTTCCAAATTGATTTGAGAAGACTCCTCCTTTTTATGGATTTTCCAAATTCTCTATTTGGATATTAGGACTAATAGGAATTTTTAAGATTTTCCTCTATATGTATGAATAGTATGCATTGTATTAATGAGTACTCTTAAAGACATGCCTACACTGAATTCTTTGAAATTGATATTCTATAAATAGACTAGTCAAACACTACTACAAATTAAATATGTTTCTACCAATAAAGTCAAGAGTATGGATAGCTTGATGATACCATAATTATAACAAAGTTGTAGATTTTGCCACACTACTAAACATGAGGGAGGCATATTGAGGCTATATGAATCTCCTTAGAAACCACTAATCATGTACAATAGTGTTGTGTAAGGACTAGTGTGTGCTCATAAAAAAGTACATAACATGATGGCAATAATTTTATGTAAGTTGCATGTCTCTTCTAAGAAGATTTCCTAAGATTCTTTGGAAAAACCTTCACCTTTTACAATACGATTTCAAATGTGTTAACATTGAATACTCCTATTTTCAAACTATTCTTGTTTACAAAAGAATTTTTTTTCTAAAATGTTATAGATATCCTCGTGACCAAATTCTAGTAATTCACATACGAGCAAACTCTATTATTTTTCTATATGTGAAAGAATAGCAAAATAATTGTATTGTTTTTTATCCACTTGATTTAACTTCTAGTACTATGCTATGGTAAAAATAATAATTAGAAAAAAACTAAATATCCATGTTTCTATTCCAATGAATTTTTGAACACCAATTAAAACCCATTACAATTCAAATGAAACTATTTCATAAGGGGGTACCACAAAGTTCCACCTTCACCTACTTTGATACAAAAAGAGAAAATGGATGTTATCACACTCAATGAGTTCTATGATCATAAGTATATCCCTATGAAACCTTACTCTATGAATTCATGATATAACTATTGTTGTAATTTCCATCCAAATCCACATCAAATGTATCAATAAGTTACAATTCATATACAAAGGCACTATTGTGCCCTTATGATAAACTAACATATCCATCAAATGCATCAAGAATCAGATGGAATATCCTTAACATAATGGAAATACAATTAACTAAAATATTTATTAATTGAAGTCTAATACCTTTAACATAGGCCTAAACTAACCTCTTTGGAATGGATGTTCTACCAATACCCTCATCAACCTCAATTCCAAACTAAACAATATGTTGTGACCTATCATGATACTTGAGTATGGACAACTTGATGGAATCCTAAGCACTACCAAGAAATAATACATATAGAAAACATATAAAAAATGAGGGGAGCATATTGTGGTTGTGTATTTTTCTTTAAAAATAAAAAAGTATGTACAATTCACTACTAGAACTAGCATGAGAAATTGTGTATATTCATGAAAATGCATATAATATGATCGCAAGCTTTTTAGGTAAGTTGCATCGTTTTCCTAAGAATCTTTTTGAATATTTTTTTGAAAAATCTTCAAGATTTACAATATAGATTCATCATGCAAAAGTTGAGTACTCCTATTTTCAAACATGTGCCTCTCTTGTTTACAAAAATAAAATTACTAAAATCATACAAGATGTCTTCCTAACCAACATGTACGAATCCATGTACTCTATAGTTTTTCTATGTGTGAAGTAATAGAATGAGAATACTTACATTGTTTTACATCCACTTGATTTGGCTTCTAGTGCTATGTTACAGTCAAACCAATGATACATGTAGGACAACTCATATCCTTCTTTTCAATTCCAATGAATTTGTGAACACAAAAGAATATCCACTTCAATTCAAGTGAAACTATTTCATATTTAATATTAGCCAAAAGGCTTTGATTGTTCATATATTTTTTTATCAAAGTTAACTTAGTGCATCAAATTGAGATGCTAAATTTGTGAGTTATTATTAGGAAAGAGAAATAAATATCTTCTTAACATGTTTAAGGACAATCAATTCATAGCACAAAAATGACATAGGAAGGGTACAAATTTTGACTAAAACTCTAACAAGGTGGATGGAATACACCAAAGTGACTCCTTAAAGTATGGAATTTGCAACAATATGATGTAATATACATTATCATTGGGGCTCTATGGAGACATGTGCTCATGATATAGAAGCAACTGAACATATTTTTTATTTGTAGATATTGTCTAGGAATGTTGAAGTCTTTAATATGAAGCAAAAATATAAAAATTACTAGTGGTAAATAGAAATGCATAGTCTTTGAAGTTATCCCTTCAACATTTCTAAAATGAAACAAGCGATTCTCCTCTAGCTTTTTAAATCCCGTAAGTGTACATATGTGTGTGTATGTGTCAACATATGTGTGTTTGTGTGTTTGTGGTGCAATAATGCTAGGTACATGTTGATACATGTGTTTGCGTGTCTATGGTGTAACAGTGTGGGTACATGTTGATACATGAAAATGAAGAACCAAGTGATTGCATACATCATAATTACTGCAATCCTTTTAGAAGTGTCTCATGGTTGCAACTTGGAGGAGCTTCCTTTCGCCCCATGCACCATGTGTATAGCTTCACGTGGGGATCCTCTTTGTATTCAAGACTTAGCCCTTCCTAGAAAGCAAGCTTAGTGTGCACCACCTAGCTCTATAGAATATTGAGCATTGATTTGTTCACTAGGAGAGAGTTCTAAGGTGTTATCCAATGACTAGTAAGGCTTTCTCTAGACAAATACACAACTACTTGAGGTGTTTAGGTATTTTTTCCTAGGTCAAAGGCTATGTTTGATCAACAAGTTTAAGATTCAATATCTTGGAAATCGAGACATCGATATCATCACAAAAGCTTGAATGTGATTAAATAGAAAACGAATAATCACATATGTTTACTCATTCCTAAAATTAGCAAATGCTAGCACTTTGGACTATAACGACCTTTATGTTTGAAGCCTCAGTTTTCGCTATGGGGGTGATCCATAAAGACATGCATATGATGAGATTCATACATCTTAATGGTGTATGTCTTCGTTTGTAGGTATGGTTGTGACTCTTCATTTCATGAATTTCCAAAAATTACATGCTTCTACACACACATCTTATTTGCCAGATCATATGGGAGGACCCCTCAAATCAAATATAGGCCATAGAGTTGCATAACTAAGTAGTTGTATATATATGTATATTAGTTTCAAATATATTATTTACTAAGTTTGGTTTCACTATTCCAAATGCATTGTTAACTTTCTTGTAATGTATATATTAGTCAAACAAATAGTCTATGTCCCACAGGATGATAAGCATTAATAGTAGAGACTGGGCCTTGTAAGAGTAAATCCTTGTGAAAAAAATTGATCCACTTTATACATTAATGATATAAATTGTGTGCATATAATTTTCTACACATGTTGGAATATGCACTCATAAACATATCATTACACATCCATGATTAGTTTGACACACTTCCTGATTCATCCTCTTGCACATATATTGACATGTTGATTTGAAAGTTTACATTGATGAATAATTTAATGGAGAGGCCTAATATTTGATAATACTTTTGTGCATATTTGTATATAATATTTCATTGATATACTCATCACTTAATCTAATGTTACTTTGGTTATGCTTGATAGGATGGATCTAGATGCTCGTAGCTATTACTAATTGATCCGGGTTTTTTATAAACTGAATTTCCACTGCAAAATTTGGCCAAAACCCCTATCAAGAGCCTTACACATAGCTTAAACCCTACATCTTATCACTTTGGGTGTACTCTTCAAGCACTAGGTATGCTACATTGCTTCTCGATTATGATAACTTTAGCCAGTGGGACAACAAGTTCTTAGGAGGGATGTCAATGTAAAGGGTAAAAGGGATGGGTTATCTTAGTGAAGATAGAAATGGATTATACCTAGGGGTTGAGTAGGTACATAGATTTTTTCAGAGGACGAGCCTCCAACGGCACTTGGGTTCCCCTTGCATCACTAAGATTTGGGATCTATTACCATCATTAGAGGACATCTCACCCTTGTACACAATTCAATGTCCACATCATGGTGTCATTTGGACTTTACACAAAAGCTTACAAGCATGGACTCCCTCTGTCACATGCTTATATATATTTATATATATAAAGAGAATTAAAGTCAAAGTAGCTTTTGGAAGCCGTTTTTAATAAATCTAATAAATCCCACAAAAAATTGAATTTCAAGAAAATTCCCACGTTGCCCAATCGGTTTGGACATGGCCTACAAAGTTGCAAAAGAAACCTTTTTCAGATTCTTCACCAATTTAAAGCTACGAAGGCGTAGATTACTGACTGCAAGAAAATTTCTTCTCTCTTTTTCACCCTTATCACATCAACTTTCCATTTTATCCTTATTATAATTATATTATAATAATGTGCTTTGGGTACCCACCTCTTGTAATCTAGCTCCCTTTCTCTAGCTTATCTACCACCATCCTTGGCTTCTTGCATGATGACCAAGGTGGGGACTTGTCCCATCCCCTATTCTCCATATGATCAAAGATGCCATACATCATATAGGATTATGTTAATCAAGAATAGTAGCTTAATCTAATTTCTCATGGAGGCTATATAAGGTGCCCATGGAGATGTAAAGAATGAGACAATCACAAGCATAGGAAAGCACTCTAGATCACCAAGCCCAAAGGGGAGCCACTAAGAGCACATTATGCAACACCCTCATGCTAGTCCATCTCTTTTAGGTAAGCTATGAGTGAGTCTCTTTTTTTATATAGCATTCAATGAATACATAATGGCAAGCTTCCTCTACCTCTTCTCCTCTTGTCTCCCTCTCTTCTCATCTCTCTCCCTCTCTCTCATATTCTAATTTGACGTCTAGATCATATGGTGTCCAGATTATATGTACTCTCTTCTAATTCTCCCTCTACATTCATACTTGAATTTATTAAGTAAGACTTA
The DNA here is from genome assembly GCF_053477565.2 of Lygodium microphyllum. Taxonomy (NCBI): domain Eukaryota; kingdom Viridiplantae; phylum Streptophyta; class Polypodiopsida; order Schizaeales; family Lygodiaceae; genus Lygodium; species Lygodium microphyllum. Next base: position 66,269,626 of record NC_141143.1, on the reverse strand, counting down.
TCATATGCTCTATTGGTAGGGAATTCTTATTTCCTCATGTTATATATATGTTGATGGGAGAAATTAGGAGCCATCACCTCTCTTAACCTTCAATTATTCTCATTTCCCTTAAGATGGGCTAGAAATTCTCTCTTGTGAAGTTGTATTTTGGTTATTTCCATTCACTTAGGAAAGGGATGTCCTAGCCCATCATCCATTTGGTTAGGTGGTGCCCTTCTTTAGCTCTCTTAGTGAGGATTGGAGGCTGGGTGGGTAAGAGGCAACCCACTCATCTTTTCAACTCTCATTTTTTGTGCCCCCCGTTGAGGAAATTCTTAAGCTACACTCTACAATTTCTATAAAGGAAGAAACATCTAAGGAGTTGTCATCTTCTTGAACGAGTGTTTATCAAGGGATCACTAAGGATGAATCTTCATCAAACCTTATTCAAGGGATTCATTGCTCAAGAGTATCACTATGGTCTTCAAAAGAAGCTCAAGAGAAGAGTAATATTTATCCACAAACGACATATATATGGGTAAAGCCAGTTAAATACACACACCCTTCTTTACTTCAAGAGAAATCTTGCTCTCGTCAAGTCTCTAGGTCAAGGTATTGTGTTAAGTACTTTGTATCAAGTGGTGAATGTCCTTTCAAATTCGGGGATTAACAAGTTTTTGGAGGAAAATTTACACATCAATGGTGTGCGGTATTGGTGAGAGGCTACATATGGTGATACACTTTAACTACTACTAGCAAGAAGGCTCAAAGTAATTGAGAAGGTAGCTATCGAAGCCTATGAACTTTACAAGGCTCATGATGGTCACACTAAAGCTAGGCTAATCACTAGTGAGTAAATCCTTCGCATATCTCGAGTGGTGGGATCTAAGAGGCTAGAGCTTCAACAACATGCTTCATAAAAATTTGAAGTGAAAATTTTTAGTTAATGCATAAATGATTAACCCTATTTTCTTCAACTTTCAATCGGTTCAAAACATTAGGATAGATGTTTGCATTAGTAGAAAGATACATTTTTAGCAAAGATTGGTAGTCTATTTTGGATCTAAGACGTTGAGAGAGATCTTGTTGTCCCCTGACCCCATAATATTCCCTATTTTAGATTATAACATCTCCTTTAATGTGCACATATTCATTCTAATCTAAGTGCATCCTGTGAATCATAGGAATTTGTATGGACAGCCCTCTTGCTAGGAAAACCATGCATATAATAGAAAGCACAAAGCTCAGGTTCCAAAATATCATAAGGGACTTATTGGGCCCTCGTTGTCTTGCTAAGATTAATGCATCTGTGAATCTATTTATTCTATGCTTAATAAGATATGACTTGGGCCTAGATGTATTCATCTTTGTTTTATATTGAGCTAGATCAACATCTTCCTATCATGGCTTTTCCAAGCTTTTTTGGGCACAAAGGGGAGAAAGTTATAGACTTTCTAGATGACTTAGAAATGGCCTTCCTAGTCACAGGCTGCGATGAAGAAGCAACCAAAGTACGGGCCTTCTCTTTAGTTCTAAAGTGTGATGCTCGAGTGTGGTATCAAGCTCTCCCGGAGGCTATAAGGGGTAACTGGGAGGATCTCAAGACTGCATTCTTGCACGAGTACCAAAATACAAAGCCTCCTGAAGATCTTTGGAGAAAACTTCTAGATCTTTGCCAAACCGTACCAGGGGAGTATCAAGCATATGAATGCATGTTTATAAAATTGTGGGATAAATGGACAACCTTCTTAGCCGAGAGAGAAAAAGTACCTGATTACCGAAAGATTGTTTTTTTGCCGGACTTCACTATCTACTAAGGAAGAAGGTCAAAGGCAAGTTTCCCACATCCTATGAAGAATCAGTCACTTATGCTAGGGAGAAAGATAGGAAACTGAAGTATCAAGCCCAGTTGAAGGGGGGAGTTGAGCCCATGCACGTTTTACCAACCATGGCAAGGCCTAGAGAAATAGCAGAGGCCCCACCTAAACCAGAGATGCCACAACAAGAGTTTCTACAATGCATTACTAATCAACTTGAAAGCCTTTCGTTGATTTTAGTATAAGGAGTACAACCCCCTCCCCTCGCAAATGAAGGGAATTGGGATCCAAGGAGACAAGAAAGAGAGTATGTTTGCTATAATAATGGGGAGAATAGCCATGGTATTTACTCTTGTCCTAATCCCAGGCGTTTTCCACCAAGAAATGGATTCACCCCCAGAAGGAGGAGACAACAAGCGACACCACCTAGGGAGAGGCTTGTTCCACCAAATCTAGGGCCTCCAAGAAGGAGAAGACAACAAGCAACAACAAGCGACACCACCTAGGGAGAGGCTTGTTCCACCAAATCTAGGGCCTCCACCATCGGTTCAAGTTCTCCAGTATCCTTAACCACTTGCAAAGGTGCCGCCCTTGCCTGTCCAGCCGCCAAAGAATTGTGATGTTAGGATGATAAGTTTGTATGAGAGTGATGTCAAACGGAAGGCCAAAGTAGCATACAACAGACACCTCCACCACCACACGGCCTCGCAATCCAGGAGCATTTTTAATAACTAAGTGCATACAAGATACATCTAATATTGCATTTGTAGCTGGATAAGAGTCCAACGGCGAAATATAGAAAATGCGAAAAAAATATAATAAGTAGTTGTGGGGATGTATGGTGGGGCAAAGCATGAGGTTTGGCCTTAGTTTGCCTTATCTTTTTGTTACACTATGTGATTTATTGTTATTTATACACTAAATCATGACAAAATAATCTCTATACACCTATGCAACTAAGAAAAACTTTAACGATGAGGGGGAGTAAGATTTTGTGCAACACTTTGAGGGCTGAAATAATACAAATTGTGATTGGTTTTTTCTATGCATAGCATTTAGGAAACGAAATATTTGGAAATAAGGGATCTAGTAGCACAAGGTTCGCCTTGGTGCTAGATTCTTGCAACGAAGCATATACGTATTAGTTGGAATTCATGGAAAGACTATTTATGTACTAGCACATAGGCTGATTTCAAAACATAACTGGTTGTGCACAATGAGACATCCAGTATTGCATTGATCATATATGTGGTATCAACTCTTGGAAATGCATAGCAATTGTTTGAATCATACTTGACCCATGTTTAAGAGGGTGAGATTTCCCTTGCCGTAGGATAGCCGTTCATTTCTTGGGGAAAATAATTGGTGAGAAACATGATATCTCCTAGATCTCCCTGACAAAGAGAGAAGCTTTGTGCGAATATATCTATATGTAAAAGCAGAGCATCAAGGGGCCAATCCCCAAGATGTAGGAGAGCTACAGTGGAGCCACGACAATCAGTCGGTAGGGTGCCTCTTGTGTTTCTGATACGTGGCACTTATTGCCAATATATGTGGGATACCCCCTTTTAGGGTTTTTAGGGAAGGTGTCGTTGGACTCTTATCCAGCTGCAAATGCAATATTAGATGTATCTTGTATGCAGTTAGTTATTACAAATGCTCCTGGATCGCGAGGCCGTGTGGTGCTGGAGGTGTCTGTTGTATGCGAATCTGGCCTTCCCTTTGACATCACTCTCATACAAACTTATCATCCTAACATCACAATTCTCTGGCGGCTGGATAGGCAAGGGCGGCACCTTTGCAAGTGATTGAGGATACTGGAGGACTTGAACCAGTGGTGGAGGCCCTAGATTTGGTGGAATAAGCCTCTCCCTAGGTGGTGTCGCTTGTTGTCTCCTCCTTCTTGGATGCCTTAGATTTGGTGGAACAAGCCTCTCCCTAGGTGGTGTCGCTTGTTGTCTCCTCCTTCTTGGGGTGAACCCATTTCTTGGTGAAAAACGCCTGGGATTAGAACAAGAGTAAATACCATGGCCATTCTCCCCACAATTATAGCAAACATACTCTCTTTCTTGTCTCCTTGGATCCCAATTCCCTTCATTTGCGAGGAGAGGGGGCCGTACTCCTTATACTAAAATCAACAAAAGGCTTTCAAGTTGATTAGTAATGCATTATAGAAACTCTTGTTGTGGCATCTCTGGTTCGGGTGGGGCCTCTGCTATTTTTCATCTTTATTTTTTTTCATTTTTCTCGTATTTTCCAATAAAAATTTGATATATTTTCAGAGCTATGGCTCTTGACTCTTAGAACAATAGAAATGTAGATTTAATTAGCATTTTATCCAATGTGTATTGGTTTATCTCACCCGAAAATACCAAAAATCCCATTTTTCTCATAAAAACCATATTTTATAAGTTTCTAAAAATTATTTTCAACATTTTAACTTTATGGTTTCTGATTTTTTAATTATGCAACCATAGAACAAACAATAAACAACATTTCTATCAATTTTCACTCCATAAGAACAACATTGACTCAATCAAATGTCAAAACAAGCAAATTTTCTTTGTAAAATAGAATATCAGTTTTTTCCTTCTTTGCGGGTTTTAATATTTGATGCGGGACTATAGATCAACCCTCATTCAAGGATTAACCCACCTTCGAACAACCAATTCTAGCCCTCCACCAATTCAGGAGTGATCCGGTACCATGCCAAACAAGCAGTCCTCCATCAATCTTCATTATTCTTCATGGGCATGAACTGCCTCTCATCAACTAGGCAGCCATTGGAGGAGTGGAAACCAGTGATATGGAGCAAAGAAAGAGTGCATCAGGACGATGTAATCAATGGGGGGGTACATTGAGGCTCTCCAAACCCCCTCCACTAAAACGCCGCCATCTCCAAGCATGGCGCCTTCATCTCTCATCAACGCACAAAAAATGTCCCGCCCCCATGAAATCAACTTAGTTAGGGTCCTCCCCAAAGGGAGCTGCCAAAGGTCATACTTTTTGGGCTAAGGTCTTTTTTCATGGCCCCTTTTGGCCCTTGGCCTCCCGAGTAGTCCCATTTCCACGTCCAGTGTCCGAATTACGATTTGAAAATTCTTGAGCATTCGTCTCAAAGTCCCATACTATCGATCATCTCCGAGAGTCTTGTTTGACAAGAAAAAAATTATAAAACTTCACCAACCGTCGTCTAGTGGGTCTTTAAAGCACTTTTGGGGACATTGCCGCTTAAAATTGTACTGATTGCAACTGCTACCTTCGACGAAGTCTAGTTTTTCCTTGAAATTTGAAATTTTTATCTATTTTTAAGTGCTTCTTAGCGTAAAAAATCATTTGTCATGATGTCACTAGACTTAATGTTTTTGGAGATTCTATGCTAATTGTTAAGTAAATGAAAAGAATCTGGGCTTGTAAAAATGATAACTTAGCTCTGAAAATGAGAGAAGCTAAAACTCTCATGATGAAGCTACAGAAAGTCCAAATTTATTTTGTGCCAAGGCACAGAAATGGCGACCTAGATACTCTAGCAATTGAAAATTTGAAAGAGGTAATGGTGGGCATGATTTGGAGTAAAGCTCCCCTTTTTTCAGGGTAAGTTTCAACTACAAGATGTGCTTTATTTTCTTGAGCATGGTGAGGTACCTACACATATGAATAAGAGTGAGAAAATGTGATTGGCTACTAAGGCCACTAAATACCACTTGATAAATGACGTGTTGCATTGCAAAGGAAAGGATGCAATGCTTAGAAGGGTGCCAACAACAAAGGAGATTATGGATGTGATTAAGAGCTGCCATGAGGGGGTTTGTGGTGGGCATTTTGCTCAAGAAGTAACCAACATAAAGATTCTCCAAGTTTGTTTTGTGTGGCCTAGTCTGCATCAAGATGTGTAACATTGGTGCCGCACTTGTGATGCTTTGCCAAAAGGCTAGACCAAGGAAGCTAGTGAATGAGGAAAAAACTTCCATAACTACAAATGGCCCACTTGAGAAATGGGGGATTGATGCAATAGGGCCACTCCCACGAACTACATGACGAGGTGGGCTAAGGCTTTAGCAACTAGTAGGATCACAGCCCAAGAAGTGGGGAAATTTGTGTTTGAAAACATTTGTTGCAGGCTTGGCACACCTTTTAAAATTATCTCTGACCAGGGTCCTGGTTTTAGGGCTAATCTAGTGGGAAAACTAATGGAAAGACTAAAAATAAAGCGCAGGCATTCTACTTTCTACTACCCACAATGTAATGGTTTGGTCAAAACGGTGAATGGGCTGATTTGTAAGATAATTACCAAGCAAGTATACATGCACCCCAAGCACTGGGATAAATAATTCAATGCAGCTCTTTGGGTCTACAGGACTTCATTCAGAACCACACTTGGCTATACTCCATTTCACATCGTTTATGGCCAAGAGACTTTGCTTCCTATAGAAGTAGAACTTGCCAGCTTACATGTTTTAGTAGCCAGTCGAGAGAAGAATCAAGATAAGAAGTTAGAGGAAACGATCTTGGATCTAGAGAGGCTAAAGTTAGACACAGAAGGAGCAGTCCAACACTATTCTATGCAGGCTGAAGAGAGGAGGTGTTAGCTATATATAGTCTGTCTATATATAGCGCCCCAGGTCCCCTCTATATATTCCTATCATGTGTGCTCAGTTGACACACTTCTGGGGTTCCACTTTCGGTGTCTCGTGTCTCTCTTCTCCTCTCTCTTCCTACGTTCCTCGTCTCCCTCGCGCACTGTTCAACATGGTATAAGAGTAACAGGCATAAGTCGGTAGCTGAGAGTATCTTGCCTTGTTGTACTTGCCATCGGCCATGGTAACCTAGCCCCCTCCGTCTCTCCCATTATGTTCATTGCCAGGAAGCTCCTTTGCCTCCACCATCACCAACATAAGGCAAGAACGCCCAGTCGGGAGACCTTCCCTTGTTTTCTCCTCCATCTCCAGAACCTGCGACCTTTGCGCTTGAAGCACGACGCTCTAACCCAACTAAGGGAGCACCTGTCTTGGTGAGGTGCAGTCCGTCGCATCGAGAACAGCACTAGTCGGCAGGTGACCTTTTCCAAACGCCGCACTGGTGTCTTCAAGAAAGCCTACGAGCTCTCCGTTCTCTGTGAAGCACAGGTGGCGGTCATCATCTTCTCCTCCACCAACAGGATGTATGAGTATGCGAGCTCGAGCCTGCCCGCCCCGCCCTCCAGGGTTTCCACAGAGAGATTCTCAGCCTGCGCGCGAGAGAGAAAGGGACCCGTATACCGAGACTCAGGGAGAGATGCTGGCTGCTGGATTCGTCCATAGCATTTGCAGTTTTCATGTTGACAGAGGTTGATCTTGCTCGAGAAGCAACACATCTCGGCAGGTTTCTTTACAATTTCCAGAGTTGGAGGTATTGGCAATCGCAGGTCTTGCGCTACCTGCGGCACTTCAGTACCTCTCCGTCGACGCCCCTGCTGCCTCGCTCAGCATGGCGGCCACCTCCACCACCTCATTCAGCATCGACGCCACCACCTCCTTCAGCATTGCTGCCTCCGCCACTGCTATCACAGACGGATCTAGCCCCTCCGGTCATGTCACAGACGGATCCAGCCCCTCCGGGTCCCTGCCAATGCATCGAATCACACCACAATAGAATCTGCGAAGCCTCGAGTGGCTATCTGCCTTGTTGGTGGTGCTCGTGCTTTCGAATTGATAGGGCCTTCACTGAGAAAATACGTTTTGCTGCACGCCACTCATCACTACAAGGCGGATGTTTTCCTCCATGCTCCCCTGGACAGGGACTCTTATAAGCTCAACATTCTCAAGCATGTGCCAAATCTTGCAGATTTTCGGATTTTCGTGCCTCAGAATCTGCCCGAGACTAGAGTGGCAAGGGATGTGTTGACGTCAAGTAACTCTTCTCACGGGATTTAGGGAATCTTGTGGAGGGGTGTATAAATATGATAAAGCACTACCAAACAAAGCACAATTTTGTCCATGATTGGGTCATAAGGACACGTCTCGATGGATTTTGGAGTGATAATCCAGTGTTTGTGGCAGAAGTTGTGTGTGTAGCGGCAGCTCTCTGTGCAGTGCACATCTGCAGCAGGGCGACTACAGATCTCTACCCAGCAGTTTGCTTTTCAGATCACAAGCCTTGTGGTAGACTAGAAATATATTTTTGGCTGCTTGTCTGTATTTCTCCTTCTCAGAGTTGTATGAAGTTTTATACTTGCATCGGAAGGGAATTGTGAAACTTCAGCATTGAGACACATATACAGGCTTGCGGAGTCTACATTTGGAGTGTAATGCTATCTCAGAAATTGAGGGACTAGAGAATTGTGTGGAGCTTTCTTGTCTATATTTGAATCAAAATCTTATTGAGCATGTAAAGGGGCTGGATCATCTCAAGTGTTTGGACACAATAGACTTGTCAGACAACCAGATAAAACAAATTACAGGATTGTCCTGCTGTCCTTTATTGCGACAATTGTGGTATCAAATTCCAATTTTATCTGATGTCCTCCAACCTGTAGCACCAGGTTACATGAACTCAGTCAGTTTTGATGCTAAGAAAGCCATTCTTTATTTGCCCAAAGTAAGAGTGGGAGATGATTTCCACTCGTCTCGCTATTCATCACCTAGACAACAGGGGATAGTCCCAGCATCCCCTGTGCGAGAGGCATCGGGCCACTTGAACTCTTCTTTGCGGTCTTCCCGTGGGACAGCTAGTTCAAGAATTCAGATATGATATAGTTGCTCTTAGCTATATATAGTCTGTCTATATATAGCGCCCTAGGTCCCCTCTATATATTCCTATCATGTGTGCTCAGTTGACACACTTCTGGGGTTCCACTTTCGGTATCTCGTGTCTCTCTTCTCCTCTCTCTTCCTACATTCCTCGTCTCCCTCATGCACTGTTCAATAGGAGGAAGACATTTAATAAGAAGCTGTCTAGTAAGCGCATAAGGGAAGGATCACTTGTGCTACGCTATGATAACTACTTTGATAACAAAAATGATGCTAAACTTGTATTCAAGTGGGAAGGGCCATTCATTGTCATAAGGAGATATCCAAATGGCAACTATAAGCTAGGTGACATGGATGGGAGAGTTCACACAAGACAAGGGTAAATGGATGGTGATTCAAGACTTATTTTCAAAGAATTAGAGCAGTCATTTGATAAAGACCCACCAATGAGGGGGTGCTAAACTGACATGCTTAAAGAAGGTTATCTATGACAATCATCATCGTTTTCTTCCTATTAACCACCCCAAATATGCACCCCCCCACTAATGGAAGAAATCCACAATCTTTGACCATTCAAGATTTGAAGAACACTTGGACACACACCAATGATCATCCTCCACTCGGTATGAGTCGGTAACTAGTTTACTTCATTTGTTTGTCTTTAAAGTACACTCCATTATGAGAACGAGAAATAATATATTGTTTGTGCCTTAGATTCTCTATATTTTATCGTCTTCCATATTGGACTAAACTCAAGATCAATCACCTGTTGGACCCCATGCATATATTCAAGAATGTTGCCTCTACATTATGGGATCACTTAATCGGGGCTCGTGATTTTGTCAATGTAAGGGAGGATTTACGTAGCATTGGACGTATGAGACGAACTTGGCCATGCATCGGACGCAGAGGAAAGATCAAGTTACTGCGAGCACCTTGGATGTTGTGGAAGACCGAAGAAAAGATGGTGAAGCAGTAGATATGTAGCTTTTGAACCCCCACAGGATATATGAGATGCCTCAAGGAATCCTTCATAAAGAAAAAGAAAAGAGGTATGGAGCAACTACCCGGTTTGAAGTCTCACGATTTGCACAAAATGATTCAGGTAAGGATATTCATAGCCATAAATATATTAATTAGTGGAGTAACTATGTAGACTAATTAACAGTGTATGAATATTTACATACAGTTCATCCTTCCTACTAGCATATCCCATTGTGTTTCGAAAGATGTGTGTGATATCATTTATAAGATGGGTGAGGTCGCGAGGTATGTATATATTATACTTACTTTTTAGTTTACATATCACATACATCACATAGTAAACCCCACTTGAATTTATTGACAAAACTAATCATCGTTCTCAATTGCATGTTGCAATTGGTAGATTTGTGAGTTTGAAGGAAATCGATCCAAATACATTGCAAGAGGCTTGAGTATTGTCCATTGAGGTGGTTTGTTTGGTAGAGGAAACTTTTTTTGTATTATCTCGAAGGCACGCGTGAACTGCCTCAATAGAGGATAATGGAATTGGATAATTCTTTAGATAAAAGTAAATTTTTTTTCATTTTTCCTCTCCTCCAGCCGACTGTCAAGCTAGAGGAAGAGGGGAACAGTATGGTAGGCGAGCTCCTTGTTGTTGAAGCTTGCATGGGCTAGTGGCCATGCCTAATGACACTCAAGGGAGGGAGGATCCCCCTCCCCTTACCTATATAAATGGGGGGGGGGGGGGGGGATGCAAGCGAAAGGTAGAGGGAAAGCACTGCGGTAAATGCCAAAAGGACACACTGTGTGAGACTCGTGAGGGAGGGAGTGATTGAAGATATGGCTGCTGCCGGAAGCCCTAGAAGGGAGAAAGAGCTGTGAGCTCTCATGTTGTGGCGTCATCATTGCCGTGAGTTGGAGGAGAGAGATCGGAGCTGGTCACCGCCAGAAGATCAGTAAGGGAGCTTGCTGCCGTCGCCGATGCCTTTCTCCCTTCCACGTGGAGCTTCTGGAAGCCTTGGAAGCTTCCAAGGTTGGGCTTTCTAAGTCCCCCCCTTCCTGTGGCCTCTTGAGACCCCCCCTTTAAAATTCCTCTCTAAGGCTCCCTTAGGGCCTTTTCCCCCCCACAAAAGGGTTTTAACCTAAAGGCCTTTTTCTCCCCGTGTCTTTAAAATCCCTCTAAGGGCTCCCTAAGCCCCTTTTTCTTTCCCCCCCTCGAATTTCCCCCTTGGACCCCTTAGGCCCTTTCTCACCCCTAAAAAGCTTTTAACTTATAGCCCTTTCTTTTTTTTCCCATATCGTAAATCGCCCCTAAGGGCCCCCATTAGGCCCCTTTTTCCCGTGTAAAAATGAGCCTTACTCTGCGGAGGGTTTTCAAAATATCCCCTTTCCGGATTTTAAACCCTTTTCTGTGGTTTTTCCCTCCTCCACACACCCATCCCTTCAAAGAGTTTCTACGAAGGGAAGCAAAAGAAACTCATAAAGGACGGTGGAATTTAAGAAGGAAGTTCGCAAAGCCACATCTACGACGGAAAGGTTGCATTTGCAATGCCTCCTAAGAAAGCCCAAGGCGCAACTGCAGGACGATTGTCTCCTAGCATCCACGTGGACATCTCACCCCAAGTCCAAGTTTTCATTCTTAATTTTTATTTGCTATTGTTACAATCGTGCGAGGATAATTGTTGGAAATAAGGATGCATTTTTTGTCTTAAATGCTTTAGAAAGTTGATGTGCATTTAGTCCATATTTACAAAAACGGAATTAAAATAGCGTACTTTGTTTAAACATGGAAGTATAAATTGCATATCGCATTATTAAGCCATATCTTCTTCGCAATAAGCTATCATGGGAATTACTAGGAATCCTTAGGAAAGTGCAAGGCATAAAATGATTCTTATAATGCATAACTCTAGGCAATTATTGTTTGTCAACAGCATAAATTATTAGCAAAATGTTGCTTGTTTAGCATGAATTTTGTTCGCAAGTTATAGGAAGATTAGTTGGAATTAACCTAGCCTATGCCTGACCTTAAATCGATAAGTTAGGGCTGAAAAATCAATTTACGCGTAGACAATGAGTCATGTGTTTATGAAATGATAACGTAACTATCTTCAAGAGTTAAACAAATTGGCATAAACCTAAACACCTAAACCACGGAGTACTCATTTAGAATGAGTTAAATTCCAAGAAAATCACTAGGAATTAATACGTGACCTATTCATACGTATTGCTAAAATTGAAACGTCTATACCCTAAATACTTTCCCACATTCACCGAATGTAGGGATAGTGAAACATATTTGGAAAGTGATCTAGGGTTTGTCCCTAAGAATCTTACGAGATGGAACTTGGAACCCTAGGATTGACGACGTCAACCTAATGTAATTAGGAACAGATTGTTTGGTGACTCCATTCGATGAGTAAAATAATCTCATAGTTCGATGCGACACTTGCGCAACAAGTGCGGAGTCGTATGATCTTGTGATTGGATCACAAAGGAACGGCCAATTCTCGCAATGAGGTTGGCAGGTCCTTACGCAAGTTATCTGGCAAGAGGATGAATAATCATCCTAATTTAGTATCTTTCTTGAGTAAAGAAGATTGCTTGGAAGCAAAAGACGAGCTGATAAATTGGAATAATCTATGAACTTAAGGTTTGACCACGTCGGGTTAATGAGGTATATCCTAACCCAGGATATAGGGGATCTTTCCAAGTCGTAAGTCATCCCGGATCGAGTGCTGGACGCATTTGAAAGGAAGGATTTATTCCTTAGCAGTTTGCCAACAAAAACGACCAATGGATATGTTTGTGCTTGTTACAGATTTAAGAGCACTGTTTGGCTTTGTTTGGTCAATGAATTAAAAGATAAATGGATATCTAATACTTCAGGTTGAAGGCCTGAAGCGAGAGGCAGCTTCAATTACCCTTGACTGCTTTCCTAACCCTAATCAAGGGGGTTGTTAACCGTATCGGGAAAGTGGACCGAACCCACTGCAAGAGGTCTCTCTGTTGAGCGCTACTTAGAGTAGGAGGATGCTTGGGTTCTAGGGGGGCTCTGGTCATAAATCCCTCACCTTCCTGGCCCTACACAAGAGGCTAACGTGACTCGGGATTGGATCTCGAGGCCCGCATACTAGTCTACGGGCAAAAACTTGGATTAGTGATCCCTATGGATTGCTGGATAGCCTTTGAGCGGATTGTGAATAAGCCTACGGGCTGGAGTTTTTGTATTTCAAAGATAAATATGATATCCTGTTAATAAGGAACTTGTTTGACATTATTTTTCTATGTCAAGTGATATGATTACGTGAAAGAACCAGTGCCTAACGGGCTAATTAAAGAAGCAGATTGTTACATGTCCAACTTAATGTGTTAGGTAATTAGATAACTAAAACAACCTGAGGAAAGTGTGGTGGATGTGGCCATAGGTCCATCCTACAGATGGGTGGTCTCGATTGGCTGGGAACTTTTCTCAAATCATGATGGACAACCAGAAGATCGTCAACGAACACGAACAACAAGAGCATTGACCTAGAACTATAACTGATCCCGATTTACACTGTTTAGGGAAACGGAATGGGACTATGTCTTATGACAGAGAGGTTAAGCTTCGTATCCCTCTCGTTTCCCATTCTCCTTGAACCAAGTGCAGCATGAATCCACTTCAAACCTGGCGTTTCTACGTAAAGTAGTTCGCTCGGGTCTGACACTAGTTGCCGTTAGGAAATGACCAACAGGGAAAACCCTAATTCAGGTTGATCCTAAGTGGGAATGGCCAGAATACTTCCGCTACGTGGCAGACGTGGAGAGTCCTAGATTGCAAACCCCGTAACATTCCATGGGAGTTCCGAGTAGAGCCTTCTAGATATACTTTCTGATGCACTGCTAAGACGTGTCCTAAAGATAACAAGTGGACACGTTACATTTTCTCGCTCCATTTTGACTACTCAATTGCACTTACTCGTACATCTGATTGATGAGATCACAATTTGTGGGGTAGTTCATGCAAGGTGGATTTTTTCTAGAGTGCTTTATGAAAACCCTAAAAGATTTTGTAAGGCAAAATGCATGGCCCAAGGAAAGCATGGCTGAGGGTTGGTTAGTACAATCATCCCTTGTACAAATCTCTGAATATCTTACTAAAGTGGACCCCTCTTTACCACGACTATGGAAAGATGATGAAGATTTGAGAATGTCCTCTATAATACCTCAAGGAAAAGGAAGGAGGAAAGTGCAAATGAAAGAGGAACTTCGTAAGTTAAATGTATTTTGTGTGCTTAACAGCGAACTAATGAGCAAATGGGTGTCACTATATAAAGAAGCAAGGGCAAGAAAAGTAAGTGAAAAGCAAGCATTTCGTACTAGACATGGACGTAATATCCCATATCCAAAACATTTAAGTGCGCTTCCACGTCATATTGATATAGATTGGCTACATGAAGAAATGGAGAAGATGGAAAAAGAGGATGCGATGGATATATCGCAAGAGGAGTGGGAATACGCACGAGGTTGCTTATCAAAGGTGAGACATACTTATAATTAAATTATCTTTAGTTATATATGATATAATAATTTCACATGTTTCATCTTTAACTAAATCATTCATATGATCTCAACAATGTACTACTAGTGCACATTGTTCAATGCTATTTGGTGTGAAGGAAAACATTTTCGAACTCAACGTATAGATGATAAGAGAAATACCTAGGATTGTGGTATCCTTGCAAACTTCCAGGATACCAATGGCACCATGGAAGGTTATTGTGGCTTGATCCAAGATATTTTGAAGCTTAACTTTAGGCAATTTTTTATATATGTACTAGATGTGAAGTGGTTTAAAAAATTAGTAACAACTGGTGAGCATTGCACAATTAGACATCATCCAAGTGGTTTTGTAATGATTGAATCTACAAAATTTGACCAAGGCAAGAATGACACATTCGTACTACCTTAACAATGCGAGCAGGTATATTAGAAGCTATTTATTTTCATATATAGTACTTCTTGATACATTCTCAAAATATAATAAATATCTAAGCCACTTACTTTTTGTTTTTTAAATGTAGGTTGTGTATCACCCAATGGTAAACAATAACCGATGGTGGCACATCGTCCCCATATCTAATCATTCAAAACCAATACATGGCAATGCTACCAAGATAGAGATAGTTGATGACAATCCAACAATCAATGATGATGCACATGATGATGCCATGATCGATGATATACAAGATGTAGTGCAAGATGATCCCCGCAAGGATATTCAAGGAAGCGCAGAAGAGGATAACAATATGGTTGCAGATGATGATGAAGAAATTGAGCATAGAAATACATCTGACAGTGGGATAGACTTTTTTGTTTCATTGCCTATTGGTAACATAGACCTAGAGGTAGATAGCCTAGCAACGGCCGATCTCATTGAAGATGAGATTGATCATTCATTGTAGCATATATAATTAGCTTTAAATGATTGGATGTATATTTGTAATACTCAGAAAGAAGTAAAGTTGATAATGTATTCAAAAAAATACTAGCTGTTAACATGTTTGCTCATATTTAGAGACTTTATGAGAAATGAAAAATATATGCATTTATTTTCGCATCTATAAGCGCGTTTAAAAATGCGGATATATAGATGCGTTTTATATACTAGCGCCAATAGACGCGCTGATAAACGCGCCCGCTATTTTGCGTGTACAGTGCGCATCTATAGGGCCTTTCTCTTATAGTGATGATGACCAAGGTGGGGACTTGCTCCATGTGCTATTCTCCATATTATCAAAGATGATATGTATTATCTAGGATTATATTAATCAAGAATATTAGCTTAATCAAATCCCTCATGGAGGCTATATAAGGTGCCCATGGAGATGTAAAGGACACAATCACAAGCACATGAGAGCACTCTAGATCACTAATCCCAAAGGGGAGCCACTAAGAGCACATTATGCAACACCCTTATGCTAGTCCATCTCTTTGAGGTAAGCTATGAGTGAGTCTCTTTTTTTATATAGCATTCCATGAATACATAATGGCAAGCTTCCTTTACCTCTTCTCCTCTTGTCTCCCTCTCTTCTCATCTCTCTCCCTCTCTCTCATATTCTAATATAACATCTATATCATATAGTGTCCAGATCAGATGTACTCTCTTCTAATTTTCCCTCTACATTCATAGCTAAACTTATCAAGTAAGACTTGCCATATGCTCTATTGGTGGGGAATCCTTATTTTCTCATGTTATATATATATTCATGGAAGAAATTAAGAGCCATCACCTCTCTTAATCTTTCATCATCTTCATTTCCCTTAAGATAGGCTACAAATTCTCTCTTATGAAGTTGTCTTTTTGTTATTTCCATTAACTTAGGAGAGGCATATCCTAGCCCCTCCTCCCTTTGGCTAGGTGGGCCCTTCTTTAGGTCTCTTAAGTGACGATTGGAGGCTGGGTGGGTAAGAGGCAACCCACTCATCTTTTAGCTCTCACTTACATCATAAATTTTGCATACGATTTGTTATGTTATGCATGAGGAAGGGGGGGAAGAGAGCCATGCAAACAGCCCATGTGGGGGAGCTCCCCTCTTCCCCCTTTGACTTATAAAATCCCCCCTTGGGGGGGTAAGAGGGGAGAGGGAGATTGCGTGAGCATCAGGCTGCCAATGTCACTAAGAGGAGAAGTATGCTGTTGTCCTACCACAGGCTACCGATTATCGCCGCCAGTAGTAGTGGGAACGGCTAGAATACTTGCGCTACGTGGCAGACGTGGAAAGTCCTAGATCGCAAACCCCGTAACATTCCATGGGAGTGTCGGGCGGAGCTTTCTAGACCTCCTTTCTGATGGACTGCTAAGACATGTCCTGAAAGGAAAAGGTGGACATGTTACACAATGCTACATATTCCTTAGCAGAGCTTGATGGTACGCCCTTAAGAATTCCAATTGCAAGAAAAAGAATCAAATTATTCAAGAGAAAAGATGATAGAGCTTATGCAGTTTAAAAATTGGAAGACGAGATTTATGATGGACTTAAGCTAGGAGATTACGAAGATGAAGATATGGATATTGCAGTTGCTTTTACTGAAGATGAGGAGATGACATTGACCGTCACCTATCCCCATAAATATCATGACACAAGCTCAAACAAACAAGGCTATTATCTCATTTTCTGGACCTAGGAACATGGACGCATCCACTATACGAAAAAAGAGCCGGAGATGAAGTAAAAAGAGGACTAAGGAAAAAATAACTCTGAAGATAGAAAGTGAGACCATGTTAACAAAAGGAAAAATTATAGGTCACTCATGTTGAAGCAAAAACATTTTCTCCTAGGACGAGAGAGAAGGGGAGTGTTAGAGTTGGAGGTATCGTGACCCCAACCAAGAGCTAATGGGTGTGGATAAGGTCAAGGAATGGATAAAGTAAGCAGAAGCTTACTTATAAGAAGCTAAACCTATCATTGAGGACGAAAGCAATGAACTCTCAATCACAAGCCCACAATCTCTCTGTGGGGGTTTTGGGCCTGGTCTAAGGCTCTAGTTGGGCCTTTATGATCAACCAAAACACCCCATAGCCTAGTGGTTAGGAGCATTCATCGAGAGGCTACACATTGATATAACCAAATAAGTGTTTGTATGGCTCGTAATGGATATCCCTTCCCAAACTCCTCACAAGGAGTTGCTACAAATATTGGTAGTTTACACCACATACAACAAACACATGGAGTATCCCTTAGCTAATTTCCACATCCCCTCCTCCTACGACTCTCCAACACATTAGGGATTGGCCCCGAGATGTGCCATCTCGGGTAAGTTACTCATGAATATATGTGTGCATCACGTGGGTTCAAAATAAGATATTTTTAAAATACCATTTTTATACATTTTTTACATACAGAAGGGTGTAATATAAATGGGTTATTTACAGATTCAGTAGAAAAGTGTTATGTTTTATTCAAAATAAATTCATAGATAAGGATATTTATAAATAGGCCTTGAACACACGTGATGTAGAGGATATACATATAGTAACTTCCTCGAGTGTGCCATGAACACATAAAGTACTTTCGATACATACTCTTCTCTTTTCAACAATTATTGTAGGAGATAAAGGATAATCCTCACCGCACACTTCCCAAAGAAACTAATCGCTAATCCTATGGCTTGGGATACCTCATTCTCAATGTGGCTCAGTATTTGTTAAAACATTACCATGCATCCAAGACGATACCATGTATTGAATACAATGCAAATGTGAATGATTCCTAGTGCTCAATCATTTTTATTAATTTAAAATAGCATTTTGATAGTGCAAAACCATTTCTTTTCATGCTTTCATTATCAACGTAATTACTGCATTGCATAGGACCAACACCGAGCATGCTCATGCTACTCAATCCTTTAATTTTCAAACCACATATATCATATATGCCAAGTGCATTAGAAAAATTTCAGATCTGGCATGTAATCAACACTTCTTACCTCGTCCTCTCCCTAACATTTAAGGTTGTGCATTTGGTGGTAGACTTAGAGAGTATTTTGATATTGTTTTTTTCATAGAGTGTAATAAAAACTCATTTTAACATAAAGATTCAACTAAATTGATCGTAAATTTCATGTTTTAGCCATATCGTACATCTAGAGACACATTTATTATTTTTTCTATTTTTAAAGAGTAGAAACTTGTTTTTCTCTATTTTTCTTATTTATTTATCAATAAATAATGATATATTTTTAATTTTCTAATGTGGCTTTATTAGACTTGTTGATAATTATTTTCATCCCTCATTTCATCTCATGAAAATATCATTGATGCATCAGAACCCCCAAAATCCATGATTTACCTTAAAATTGTAATTTTATGGATTTTACATGTTTATTAAAAAATATAGACAATTGATTCTTGAAAATTTTTAATAGTTCTCATAAATCAAACCATTGAAAACTAAGAAAAACCATTTGCAACCAATAGTTATCATAAAATGATAAAATTTATTACTTACTCATACTTTATCTAACACATATCTCACATTTGGAAGGCCATTGACACTCATTAGCAATCGTTAATGCTCCTCCAAACATTCATCTATGCTCCATCATATCTTAGCATCATCTCCCCATCAAAATCTCTCAAATCAACCCACCCCGTTCTCTCATAGATTGATGCGTAAGAACAAACATGAAGAGGAGAGAGAGAGAGGAGATAGAAAGATTTATTTTTGAAGTTTCTATTTAGGCAGCCATTTCATATGATACGATTGGAAATTGGGAGAATTTTTTTTAAAGATTCCATTGCTATGATTTGATTAGGCACTTCTTTTCAGCCTCTCCACCCTCTACATTAAGTCATCGTGATGGGGCCAATGTCTAATTAGGATATTTTTAAATAGCCCCCCAGATCAAAATTTTAGAGCCTTTGGACCCCAAAGGCCCAATACGCCATTTCCTTTAAAATCTTGGTCATTAGTTGACCCTTCCACCCTCCCACTTCTTCTTCGTCTAGTGAATTGATCCACGATTCGAAAAATCGGGCATGTCTGGCTTGAGGTCCTGAAAGGCTGGAAAGTTGTCTTACTTCAATTCAACACTTTAAAAAAATATGAAAAATATGCAACCATTGCAATAGTTAGAATTTGCGTTCCCGTCTTTTATGGTCGCTTAAAATCATCGAATCTACGTTTTCCACTTTCATTGGCTTTGAATTTTCTCATAAAACTTGCATTATTTTTCCCTTTTTGGCATGTCCTGGGCATTTAATTTATACTCTCATTGGTGACCACAGGATAGGGCGACTTAGCTTGTCGAATCCACGAACTGATCTACACAAACAACAATCATAAACAGCATCAACTTGCCACAAAACAAAATACATGACAAAGCATAAACATAGCTCTCACCCTACCTCCTCCAGTGACAAGATCAATGCATGAAACCCACAAGGGATAGGCCCAACATAGTCTGACAGAAATCTAGAGCCAATTGCTAACTAATTGCTCCAATATAGACTGGTTAAAAAGAACTATCAAATAAGTCATCCTAGGTGATGGTCTGAACTACCTACCTAACTTAGGACAACTAGACCAAGAACTCCTACTAAATGAGGACTCTTATAGCTTGGTCAGTGTATATTTTCATTTTATGATCATTTTTCTTTTAAATTTTTATACTTGAACGTGTAAAAAGGAGGGAGGTGAGTGTAGTGACGTAAGGAGAAAAAGGCATCAGTCTCCCTTAGGTCCTAACTCAATATCCAAGAATCTACCAAGCCCTTGCAAGGCGACACAAAACTTTTCTTCCACTCACTTCTATTTTTGCTCCAATCTTCCTTAATATTTTTCCAGCTAGATGCTACCCCTAGGAAGACAAGGCATTAGCCCCGGGTCTTACTTCTCCCTAGGGACCGATTAAGCTCTCGCAAGGTGATGATCAACTGCTTGTAAGAGTTTTCTTCTTTTTCTTTTCTACTTGAGGGATTACAATCCTTTTTACACACCTCTGTATTTTTATATTTCAAGTATTTTCCAAATTTCTCTTCTTCTTTTTTGGCAAGCTTTTGTAATTGCCTCACTACAACCAAAAGCTCCTAGAAAATAGCTGCCTAGTAGGCTAGCAGAACAAGATCACAAGGACTATCTTCTAAAATAGTTCTTAGAATACTTGACAGTGTCAACTACTTAGATCTTCCTTAGACATGCCTAACCTAATCTAGGGATTTCATGCCTTAATTGTTAGTCCCCAACAAAAGAAAAATCCCCCACAAGTATATAAACACATATATCATAGAAAGAAAGCTCTTGTAAATGAAAAATAACATCTGGACTTGGCCACAAGAAGCTTATGTGCAACAAGAGGCTCCCCCAGGTTCCATTGAATCTGCATAGTACAGCAATAAAACAAAACCATTAACCATACCCACACTAGACAAACATATGGCCCTCTTGGCTTAATGAAAGAATTTAGTTTACTATAGAATAACTAGCCCTCTTGGGCTAATGGAATAAATCATGAAATGACCATATAGCAATATTCTATTGAAACAAATAATTGGTCCCATCATAACTCTACTAAAGTATAAGACCAACCAATGTTGATGGCTCCTCCATCCCTACACTAAGTGCATCATGTTATTGGCTAGACTCCATGCATAAATAGAAAGGGGTGTCCGATGAATATGACAATAAATGATCATATACATCCATAACAAAATATGAAGATGATCAACCGCACTGGACTAAAATTCCATACTAACCAATGGCAGTCAAAATAGGACGTGTCAGCAAAGGAATCCCCAAATTAGCCATGAGTTGATATTAGGAGGCAATTGTAAGAGTGCCCCAGGACAACAATTGAAAAAGATATCCTCAACAAAAGCATAATTAGCCACGGAGTTTGCAAAGCGATTCCACTATCAAGGAATAAGTTGGAAAGTTACTTCCTTAAAAAGATGCATCATATTCAATGGTGCATGGTATTACATTTGTAGAGAATAGGATCCCTCATACTATAAGTCCCATTTAATTAATCGATCACTAGCTCTATGAGTCACCTTTTACCAATAACCGATGGATATCACCACGTCGAGCTACATTTAGTACCATGATTAAGGCCTTATATTCTGCCATGTTATTTGGGAAAGCAATGCCAAGGTATGCTCTCATTTTCATAACAATTCTACATCGGGGATCTTTAAAGACCACACCAACACTTGCATGCTTAGTGGATCCTCTAGAAGCTCAATCAAAAGACAAAGTGTAGACTCAATCTTCATTGATAGGCCATGCCATATTGAATCCAAACCACCAGTAGACCTTAGGCTGCCATAGTAGCAACAATGATCCATTCTTTAAGTGGCTTTCGACATGTCCATGGACACAAGGGATGACTTGGCAACATGCATTCGATGAGTAGATTCAACTTTCACATTGTTTGCTAAAAGTTACGAATGTTTACACCTGGGCCTACTTGATGAACCCATAGTAAAGGAGGTACATTTTTTGTCTTTTTTTTGGAACCATATGTATTCATTTTTATTAAGGCTTTCACCATTGTAGAGAATATGATTGGCAATGAAATTTCATTAGAAAAGGATGTAAGCTAATGCGTAATCACCTTCTACAAGAAAATTAAAATTTCCATGCCACCATAGGAGCTTTCAGAAATCTAATTACTAATTGAGTCTGAGTCCAATTTCTTATGCAAGTGTATAATTTGCACCTTTCATAGGCTCAAGAGAGTTACAGATCATGACCAATGCAGATCAATGGCATGCCATCAAGACTTCTGAATATAACCAGACCTATGTGGCCCCAACCTCACTTAGAGTATTGGCAATAACTAGGAGTTGGCCATTAGAATAAAATATCATGCTTCACCCATACTTGGATAAGATTCTAATAGAGGAGGAACTCCACATTGCAAGTTGGCTCAACTCCAGTGACTTTTGACTGATGTATTAACATATATCATGCACGTAGGCATTTGTCCACAGGATATGAACCATTATGCCACATAATCCCAAGTTGGATCTTGAGAATATGAGGCACACCATGGACACATTAAATGTCCATATGCCTTAATTTCCACAATCCTAGGAAAGATTTTCATCTTTTCTAAGGGGAGGGGGGTAAAAGTGAAAAAATACATGAAAACTTAAAACAAAAATTGAAATTTAAAAGGAAAGAATGTGTCAAGATTTAGAGAGAGAGGATATGTCACTACAAGATATAGACCTTATAGCGACGTTTAAAGCGACGAAAATACAAACAACAAAATTTGCCCCCGTCGTCGCAAAAAGCGTCGTTATTGACGACGCCATGGAATCGTCGCTATTTGCGTCGCTATATGCGTCGCAAATGCGACGCATATAGCGACGCAAATAGCGACGCATATAGCGACGGTTACAGAGAATTTGCGACGCTGATAGCGACGACAATAGCGACGCCTGCAGTAAATTTGCGACGCAAATAGCGACGGTAACAGAGGAAAAAAAAATTTTGTGGCAGGGCAGCAAGCTGCCCTGCCACATATAGCACTGTGTGCTGTATGAGAGCCATACAAAATAGTTTCTGCACTGCTGCATACAAAGCGTTTGCAAACAAAAAGAATCTATACTGAAATCATAAAACTGATAGATGAAATAAATACATGATATCGCATAAAATGCGATTGGTACAATCATAAAACAATATCACTAATACATAGAAAATGTCTACATAGATCGGGCGACTAAAAACTAAAGGTATGTGAGCGCTAAGGATCCGAGGGCGAGCTACAAATCGTCGTCCCCCGAAAGCTCGTCCCTCTGCAAAGGAGCATCAAACGGATTCTGCAGAAAAAGAAACAACATATCAATCCACCATACAATAATGCATTCAAATATCTCATGGTAACTACGGACATGAAAGATGAGAGACTTACTGGGCCGCCGCGTCTGTACAATCGGTCGATCAATGATCTGAGACCGTGCCTCTCTGCATATTGAGTCTCAAGGCCTTGCGGATCACGATTTGTAATGGAGTGCTGCAAAGAAAACAAAATGCTAACTGTTAGAAATATGATTGTCAGTACAAATAATATCTCAAAAAAACAAATAAGCAAAACAAAAGAGAAACTTACAAAGTCCTCCAAATATGTCTTGTGGCCGCCACTCCCAAGATGATGTACCGATCCGGCCTCGATTCGTGCCCTCGCCGCCTCCCGCTGCTGACTCCAACGTCCTGGCGAATTTGTAGCCTCCTCCCTCAGTCGGCGCCAGTCCTCTACATCTAACCACTCGGGCTTTGGAGCCCCACTCTTGATTGCCTTGCGTGCGTCGGATCGTCTATGTGACATGTATGCACGCATGCAATCCATCATCCAGCCCGTAGAGAATCTATCCACTGCGGCTGGCACCGGGAACTCCTCATGCAAGGATGCTACTATGTACTCCTTGCTCCCCTCCGGTATGTTCCTCCAATGATCCAGGACGTTGTGCCGAAAAACTTGTTGGCACAACTCCCTCATGCGAGCTATCACCCTCCTCCCCTCATCATTCATGATGATAGCTCCTGACCTGCCATCCACTAGGTATCCATAATCCCTAGGAGTGTGCCTCGTATGGGCCCTCTCCCATCTCCGTCCACGCTCCTGGGCATATCCAGGAGACCCCTGAACATCCGGTGTACCGACGGGGGTACCCTCTCCCGGAGTGCCACTGAAAGGGGTGCCACCAGAGGGGGTGCCACCAAAAGGAGTGCCACCAGAGGGGGTGCCACCAAAAGGAGTGCCACCAAAAGGAGTGCCACCAAAAGGCGTGACATCTGCCGACGGCTGCGCAAAAGCCGGAGTAACTGGAGTGGACGTCCCCACAGGTGTGACAAATCCTGGAGGTGACCGAGCTCTAGCTGAACGACGAGACGGAGACACCGCGTCCGTGTCTCCACAGCAGCACCCCCCTGATCCTCCTGCAGTCGCAGTCCCTCCCTCTGGCCCAAGTCGCGAGCGTCGAGATCGTCTGCTCGAAGCTGAAGCATCTGATCGCACTGAAGCTGATCTAGCAGAGCGCCCTGACGAAGAACGAGACAGCTCCTGATCTGCTATCTCTCTGAATCTCGCGAGCTGATATGGAGACATACGTGCCATCATCTCCTGAAACTCCTCATCGCTCATCCCTCGACTCATCCTGAAAATAAAGATACCTGCAGAGATAAAAAATAATGTTAGAATAATCAATTGAAACTATACAAAGCGCATTAATATAAATCATTTTTGAAAAATCCATCTTAAAATGCATATCTTATCTACCTTTATGGAAGATCTAAACAATGAATTGAGTAATACAATTCTCCAAGAATGAAGTATTCTATGGTCCCATGTTAATCTCCTGACATAACTCTGCATACACTGGAAGGTCGATAGACATGTCACCACAAAAGAACGAGTCTGCCTCGTTCTCAAAAAATTCTACGACTTCTGTATTTCCATCATTGTTAGCCGATGCGGGCTCCAAGCTTGCGGTGGCCTCCACCCCTTGTAATTTCGATCCCTCTATTTGCATATATTCTTCATCTATGCCTGGAACATCGCTTTGATCGTATACTCTCGCACCTCTAGGAGTTGAAGGTATAACATACCACCATCGAGGTTGTCGGGGATTTGGATAGAAGATTACCTGTTCACAAACACTTACAAACCGTCTTCAAATCATTGTGACATAAAGCATGTCGTATTACAATTAGCAAGCAAATGACTAGAAGATTACCTGTTCACAATGTGCCGGCAACACAAAGGTGTCGCGCAAATCCATCCATTTTTTTTCGGAATCTATTTCGAGAAATCCAGATGGACCTCATCGAACCGTTGCGCCAGCTCCTCCAAGTACCACTTTGAACCACTGCACATCGAATATTATCATGGAGAAGCTACGGTAATCCACCGTAATAATACTTTGCAAATTCCCAAAATACTCCATCTCATCCACAACCGTGTTCGGATCCGTTGCTCGTCGCCGGCTCTCTTGCTCAAACCTTGCCATGACACCACAGTCCATTGTGGAGCGCATTTTGTCAATACGCTCCACCCGAAAATGCCGTCCGCGCGACCACGCTGCACTATATATTTTGTACTGCACATTGAAACACTCAAATTAGATGTAGCAAACAAATTCAGATACGACACATTCTAAACCCCTCATTACCTTTGGACTACATCCCCTCGAGAACTCCCACTCCTCCATTGAGACCTCTGCCCCTTCGCTGGATGCTGCGATCAAGGCTCCATGCAACCATCGTGTTGACATAAACCGCGGCATCTCCTCCATGCCTTCGGGATATCGAATCGGTCGGTGACGCGTACTACGTCGGAATTCAGCTCGCGCTTCCTCTCGATCTTGCCTTGCAATCTGGTACTTGGCGAGCCACGTCTCCATGGAGGCATGGTGCAACATACAAAAGCGATTCACTTTCTCTTCCATTGAGGCATCCATTCTTTTTTCTACCCCATTTCCAACCACCACATCTCCAGTCAGCCTGTCATCGTCCTTGAGCGTCCATAGCATTTCATTGTCTGGTTCCACCGTTGGTAGCCATTGTGAGATATGCACTAATGCCTCTGACACCAACCAACCCTCCGCCATGCTACCTTCCGGACGAGCTCGTTGTCGCACAAAGCCTTTCAGGGTTTTCATGAAGCGCTCCAGGAAGAACATCCATCGCGTATGGACAGGTCCGGCAATCTCCACTTCGTCCACAAGATGCACAAGAAGGTGAACTTGTATCGTGAGCATGCTAGTGGGCAGGTATTTCTCAAAGAGACAGACCGTCTCAACTGCTCCCCGCCTTGCGGATTCAATAGAGGACGTCTTAATCTCTTTCTGTGAGATCCATTGCACCAAAGTCGACAGCTTGTAAATGGCCCCGCGAATTTCTGGAGTTAGGCATCCCGCGATCGCGATCGGTAGGACAAACTGCCACAAATGAGAAAGCATTAAGAATAATGGTCACTTTTCAAATTTCAAAATGTCCACGCTTATTAAAATCCATTCTGTTCACAAACCTGACATATCTTATGCCAATCATGGGATTTTAGCCCAGACATTTGGTCATCTTTAGAAAATGCGGACCTGAGAGAACGCATCATACCCGTCGGAGTGCGGATAGACTTGATTACTTGCTTCACAATGCGCTCTTCTTTGGTAGACAAAACCCAGGGAGCGCGAGGAAGCTGCACTCCCCCTTCAGCACTCGACTGCGGCCAAAGCGCCTCCATCTTACCTACCTCCTTTAAATCCATTCGTGACCCTATAGTGTCTCTCTTTCCTGTGATGTGGTCCCATAGCAAGCTGCCCACATTTTTGAAAATATGCATGGGATCCAACAAGTGGTTGACCTGTAAGTGGGTCCAATATGGCAACTCGTAGAAAACTGAGAACCGTCGCATTCCATTTGGATGTGATTCCGGGTTTACCATTTTCAGCTCGTACCAGCTTGCAGCGTTCATACGTGCTGGAGGTCGTCCAAGAAAACCTTCCCTGAGTTCATGATCCTCCGACAAGAAAGTGGCGTGTCCTTGATATACCATCTTCTTCATGGTTCGTGACCTTTGGGAGTCTAACTGTGGCCCACACAATGGACATGCATGATAACCTGAGGTAACGAGACCTGCAAGGCGATCCACGACCTAGTGAATACTTGATTGAATGAAATAAAATATAGATATTACTGGCGTGAACAAAGGTCTGCTCACCTGAGCACTCTCCCAATCCCGGAAAGTCATGCATCGTCCACATGAGAATGGCTCGAATGTTGGCTGACCGCCGACCATCGCGCCTGCTCATATCTTGCACCGTGACCCCCTCCTCCCACAAAATCTTAAGCTCATCGACTAATGGACGAAGATACACGTCCATATTTTTTACTTTGTAGCGGCCCGGGACGAGCAAGCTAAGGATGAGATGTCCTTTCTTCGTAGAAAGCCATGGAGGAATGTTGTAGTTGACAAGCACTATAGGCCACACACTGTAAGAAGTCGAGCGCAGACCGAATGGGTTCACACCATCCATGGCGAGACCGAGCCGAAGATTCCTTGGCTCTCGCGCAAAGCCTGGGAAGGTAGAGTCAATGTGGCTCCATGCGCGCGAATCTGCTGATATTCGTTGCACTCCATCCGTAGACCTATTCTGCACATGCCACGTTGTCAAGCTTGCCATGGCAGACGTGCGAAACATGTGGTTTATGCGGGGGATGAGCGGAAAGTGTCTGAGGACTTTTTGAGGGATGGTCTGCCCTTGCAAGTCCTGTCGATACCTGTGAGCACCACACTTTGGACATGTCTCCATAGTCTCGTATTCATCTCGAAACAATATGCAGTCGTTGATACATGCATGGATGTTATTGTAGTCCATGCCAAGCTTCCGTAAAACATGTCGTGCATCATCACGAGACTCAGGCATGGTGTTTGCAGGTGGCAATATATGATATTTCAATAACCTGAAAACATCATAAAACACCTTGAAAAATCCATTCATATTTACAATAATACTGTTTATAAAAAAAACAATGAAGTCTGTATGCAAGGTACCTGAATAACTCAGTCACACTCGTATCGCTCCAACCGTATTT